>NW_028262290.1:76562500-77187500 GCF_047370975.1 Nipponia nippon | reverse complement strand
GTTCTGATTTAGCAATAGTTCAAACAAATGTAATAACTGTTAATATTGAAATCCTTATATGGTCCCTTGAAGATTGCAACCGTACATAGTCACTTGTTGAAAATTTTCCGTGGTACCCTTGTTATTAAAATAATGCTTTCTTATTAATATTTCTACAGAGCATCTAAAATCTGCAGGATTCTTCAGAAACATTTGTACCCTGGTAGTGTCCTACTATTGCAGGAGTTGCAGTTTACCATTTTGAATATTCTTAAAATTTTTTCAGGTTGGTCACCATACGTGTTAGTACTATAATGTTAAGGCTTTTACTCTGAGCAATGTTTTGTAAAAATAAGTTAATTTGGGTGATGCCAAGCAAGGCAAGCGTACTGATGCCTGGAAATTAAACCAACAGAGGCACAGGAAAAATTTTGATGCGGATCACATAACAGGATGATTTCCTTCTGGAGTGGTCATGTTGATTTAAAATCTCAGTGGAAGCAGGAGGTCTTGCAACTCCTCTTCTCTCATGTTTAGCTGTGTGCTCTTTCCCTTCCTCCTGGGCTTACTCTGACACACCAGGACCTCTTCTTTTTTTGATTTGGCTTACCAACCCATCAGAAGACTGTATACACATTTGGGGTTTGTCTTATCTTTTTTACTGGGTATTTTTCTGCCAGGCTAGTGAACTGAGTGAAGTCACAGAGGTTTTTTTAATGAGCCAGAGTTGCCACAAGGCAATATATAGCTGACAGAAAGGAAAAATAGGGCAAGTATATAAAGGAAGTGGCACTTCCTACTTCTGGTCATGTTGAGCCAGTGGATTGGCAAACTGTAGCTGAATAACTTCACCTTCAACAAATTGTTCAAATTTTAATGTTAGGCTTGTTTTATTCCTTGAATATAGGTCCCCAAGATGAGCACTTTAAGAAAGGCTCTGTATTGACCTATGGGTATAATTTCATATTATGTTTTCTTTGGGGAAAGCCTTTGCTTTTCAAACTTTGTATTTTAACCCAGCTATGCCCAGAATTGTTTGTAAAGAGCAATTAGGAGACATTAACCTACCATTCTAGAGCAGGGGATAAGATCAGTAATGTCTTATGCCAACTTCATTTCCAAACAAAACATAAAATGTGATTACAACCCAATCCTGACTATCTTCTCCACTCTCCTGTGACTGATGTAGTTCCCAAAGAGTAAAACAGTAGCAATGTTGAGCTCAGAATAAGTGATACTGAAAATGTGTGTCAGGTACCTGGGATATGTCTTTGACCTCTGAAGAACAGTCTATTTATTGAGAGAACTGAGATTAAGGAACTAAATTTTTGTCATTCTTATTTCAATACTCTGGTCATAGGGATGTTTCATAATGTTTCATTTGACACAGAAAACATTATGAAACCTAACGAGAAAAGATGAAAACTGTTTGACTTGGTTTGCATTACTGAGTTGCATTGTATTATTTCTGCGAGCAAGATCAAGATTTGCTTGTTTTAGGAGCAGTGATGAATGTTTATTCTTCTTCCTTCTTCTACCAAACATAAGGAAAAAAAAAATGAGGGGAAAAAAAAGAACTTGATCCTTCAATAAACTGGAATTCAACTATCAAGTCAAACTCCTTCCCTGCTATGCCATGTACAAACCCACTAGAGGCAGGGGAATGGAACTTTTTACCAGGGACTTGGGGGTTGCAAGCTTGGGTAGAAACTTTCTCCGTGGATGATCAGGTGATAAATATCCCCTATATGGATTCTTTATCCCTAGATATGCTAAATGTCTACGTAACGCTGTTTCCCTCCCCTTGCAGCTAGGGTTTGAAAGTTACTACTTGCTGGAGGATTAGTAACATCCTGATGTCTCCACAGGCAAATAGGATCAGGGAAGCCTGCCTGAGGAGAAGGCAGATAAGGTTAATATATACAGCTTCTCAGAGTCATGCTTCTTGATCACAAAGAGCAAAAATGAAGTTTTCTTCTCTGGTTCTGTAGCAGGTGTTGCTGTTCTTATTATTGATCAGGAAAGTGTAATGGAGAAGAATAATGGAAATTGAATCAAACTAGCCCTTCTTGCCCTTTGCAATGATAAATAAATTTAGCCAGAAATATTTCTCAGTGCCTTAACACATCAGACTTTCTTTGCTTTTAAAAACTTTTCTGTTCTTTATTATTTGGTTAACTTGTCATCTGATTACAGTAACTTTTTTAACTGATTAAGCCTGGACATTTTCTCTTACAGAAGAACCAATTGTCATTGGCAACCTTTTCTGTGTTGTTACAAAGTGTAAACGTGGATTAACGAGTCACTTAATCCTCTCTGTCATTGAAGGAATCACTCTGGTTCGAGATCATTATCAGGTTTGAGTGGTTTCCACACCTACAACTGTTCTTTACAACATGCATTAAACTTTGGAAACTAATGGAAGTTTCTTCTTTTTTTCCTACTGTCTAAATGATGAGTCCCCACAGTGGCTATACAAATCTGAGGTTTGTATGGGTATAGCTCTGATGCTTTTGATAGTGATACGAAGAAGGAAATCCTTAAGTAAACATTGGTGAGCTCTGAAAGCTGTAAATATAACTAGAATTACTAGAATTCCTATAACTAGAATAACTAGATTGCCATTCAATACCAAACAGCAGCCCGTTTTTAATTCCTTTAAACTTTGTGACACTGCTAATTTCATGAATCAGAGTGCATTTATACTTTTAAGTATATTTCACAGGAACAGCTGTGAAATCAAGCTAGATACAAATAAACTTCTTAGCCAGTCGTTCAAGCTAAAATAGCAATTGTCGTTACCAGTTGGGGTCAGTCTGTTTTTCTTTAACAGTACATGAAATTACCAGCAGGAGAGTAACATTTGGCATTTAGAGACTCATCCAGAGTTGGAAGCAGGCCTTTGGATAGCGCACACATGTGTGCACACACAGACAAAATACTAAAGTCACGCTTTTAGTATGGAATTTGCCTCCTTTTTATGAAATAGCTCTGCTGGTTTGTCTACCTGGACATTTTGCTGATATGAACAGCAATGTTTTAAGGTAAACAGACTTCAGAGGCATCACTCATATCTCAAAGTAGACTTTTGCGGAACAAATGCGTTTCTGTAGTCGCAACCATTCTATGACCTTCTTCTGCAAATATTAAAAAAAAATGTAAAATCAGAAATATGAATATTCAGGAGAAAAGATAAAAGTGAATATTACACAAAGCATAATGGAAGAAAAACTTTGGATATGGGTATCCAGATATTTTCATTTGCTGAATGGAAACTGATGTTGTTTAGAACAATTTTTTTGGAAAAAGATAAAGATGGCCAGCCTAAAATAATAAAAAAAAAAGTTCATTTCATTTTGAAATTAAATTTCAAATGAAAATGTTGATATTTCTGTTAATGGGTGAATCTCCTTGACAGGCTAGGTCAAATTCACAAATATTTTTGGTTGTTTCCAAAAACTCAAATGTTTCAAAATTTCTTCGTTCTTGAAAACCTTTTGCCCAGTTTCAATTACAAATATAATGAGTAAAAGAGTATTACCTTACCTATATTCTCATTTGAAAATGTGCATCATCTAGTTGCCAAGACCTGCTACTTCAAGCACTAACAATCTCATGAATTTGTTACCTATATGATCACTGTGTTTTGCAGGATATTGAAAGAATGTGGCCTGCTTTCAACAAGGAGGATTGTGAGAGTATGGCATATATAAACCAAAAACTTTCCGATACTTTGGAGAGCTTCCTGAGAGCCTTGCAGAATACCAGCAATGGCAGCTGTGAATGTCAACTAATGTTGGGGAACATACAGAGACGACTGCAAATGTAAAGCCTTTTACATTGTGGTACCCCAAATGGTTCTTGTTAGAGATGTTATTTTGTGCATATGTCTGTATTCTAAATTATATAATTACAGGAGAAATACATTACAGGAGTTTATCAAAGTCTCTGCAAGCTTTCTTTGTTTAACCGAAAATTGAGCGGATACAATGCACAAATTATTTAAGTAATTGAGCAAAATTCTGGGTATTTCTAAAAGCCCTTATACTTTTGCTTAGCACTTGCAGCAGAACTTTCTGCTTCACAAGGAAAATGCTTTGAATCACAACTAAGATAATTTTCAATTTTCCATGACCTCGGGTCAAAATTTTGATATCCTAATTTTTTTTTTAAAGCCGTTTTGCTATGGCCTTGTCTTCTCAGTAGCTGGGTGTCTTTTGCAAAACATTAAACATTCAGATCAGTGCAGCAGTTCAAACAGTCAGAAGCACAGGATAGTGCTTGTAAACTGACAGACCTGAACTCCAAATAATTTCAGATATTTGCTATTCCCCTGAGGAAGAATAGTAGTTTTTAAGTAAGTGAAAAAAACTGCTACTACAGAGTATTTCAAACATGCTGTCAGTTAGAAGTGGTCCTTGTTATAATTGTTGCTATACTGGCTTGACTGTTAGATTGTTTCTGTAATGAGCTTGAATGGTATCTGTGAATTATAGTAATGGTACAGAAGAACTTGAGCTTAGATGCTGCTCTTATGGACCACAGGCTCATGTCCAGTTTTTGAATGGTAAATATCTGATGTGCGTATACTCTTTATTACTTAAATTACAATTAGATAGACTTCATTTGTCCTGAACTGCAGTGCTTTGTATCTCTAGGTTTTAAAAACATGTGTTCAGTAAGAAACATGGAAGTGAGACATTGCTAGACCCGTGCTTCTTCATAAGCTACTCTTTGCTAGAACACTTAGCCATAATGGGAAGATCTCTACATTTGCAATCTCGTTTAGGCATGAAATATGATGATCCCTGCACCATATAAATACAGCATAAGAAGGTCTGTAGAGTTGCTTACTGCACGCACAGTGTGTGCACATAGACAATGTTGAGACCTTTTTGCCTCATTTAGTGGCTGTTTCGGTATTCACGTTACTCTTTATACATAATAATGTCAATGACTTAGTTCTGATAACTTGTGAAACTAAGGCTATCATTTCAGGGTGGCTGAAAGTTTGGAGCTACAGTTGTCAGAAAATCCAGTGGCAGCTTTTCTCAGCAAATTTAAATTTTTGAATGGTAAGTTCCAGTTTTCTTCACTTTTTTACAAGTCACTGCTGTGTAATTTTGCAGGACAATAACTTTTTCATTGTTCTTCAAATTTTAAAGGAATACTGGTTATGGAGACGACTGACTTAATGCAATATATTTTCATTGTACACATGCACATACATGCGCTTGAGTTGGCACAGGACAGCATAGTTTACCCTAATCAGAGACTGTCCAAAAAGATGCAGGGATTCATTATAAAGAAGAGGCGACTTAAGTTAGTGGAAAAAGAAAATCTTAAAGGTTTAAGGGCTACTTCATCAATTTCAGATGTTCTCATAATACAGGGATGTGCGATAACCTCTGCTCTTATATGACAGTGCAAACAGATGCACAAGTCCTTCAGTTTGCCAGGAGAATGACCTTTACATTTAGTAGAAGTGAATTACATGATATGAAGTTCTTGTGTCCTTTATCACCCCTCAGAATAAATCTAACAAAAAGGATACAGTCTGTGTGCAATTTAATTAAGCAGATTGGTACTGTTTTTCTTTTCTTCCAGATGTGAAAGTCAAAGAGTGTGTGCAGAATCTTACTCAGTTGAGGCTGGACATTGGTTCTTCTGTCAATATTTCTGAAGAAACTATCAGTACCATCTTGGAAGCCAGCATCTCTCATTCAAAGGTAAAAGATCGAAAAGAGATGTTAAATTAATGGATCAACCTATAGCCTGATGTGCCAACTGAAACAAACCAAACCACCTTGTTTGTGTGGAATGTTGTATTTTCACTTGTCACTTCTATGTGGAATATTTTTTGAGATTTAGGACTTCAAAATAATAATGTGAAGCATTAAGAGATCAATTTATAGTAGCACTAGTCTTCTGGTCTAAATGGCACCACTTCATTACTTTCAGCAGTGTTTTGTCCCCTTGTGCTGACACAGAATTTGAGCTTTGCTATCTTGGTACTGTAGAAAAGGTGAAGGTTCCTGGAGAAATCATTTTGTATCTTCCCACTGATCCTTGCAGTACAGAGTTGTCTGATTTTTTTGTATTCCTTTGTGTGCTCCTCACTTACGTTATCTTACCAGTATCTTGCCTTACCTCCGCTTTATTTATCTGTTGTCTCTTGAGTATTTTCTGAAGGGTGGATTGTGTAAATTTTCTGAGTGAAGGACTCTGTGTTATCATTGCTGCTGTTTCCTGTGATCCCAGTGATTAGTAGAAATAATGAAAAATGCTACCTAACTTACAGGTTCCTGTTGATGTTTGTATAACTGAAAAGAGTTGGAGGGTACATTTGGTATAAACTAATCAGGTCGATCAAGCAGCCACTGGGTGTCACTGATGCTCCACTTGCAGAAACAGTTGCAAGTTTTGTTCTGAAAAGTGTGGCTATTAAAAAGGCAGTTCAGACCGTCACAACTATTTATAGATGGTTTCTTCTTCTGCTTCTTTGGCAGTGTCACTGCATTTATTGTTAGCTTGTTATTTTGATACCAGTAAATGGTAATGAGAGAAGTCATCTGGAAGCAATTCAGTTAAATGGGATTTGGTGCACCTTTGATCTTTTGGAATAATAATGCTAATTGACTGAATTTTCAAATTGTTTTCTATCCTTATTTTTTGTCAAAGTCCTATGTAGAGTTTACATATATGTACACGTCTCCCATTTGCATATCTATACAGAATTTTTTGTTTGCGTAAGTGCTTAAATACTCTCCCAGTCCAACTGAAGCATTAAAGCCTATGTCTCTTACTGATTATACAAGATGCACAAGTACTTTTTTTAAGCTATAAGTGAAGCATGCCCATTATGTTTATGATTTATATAGCTACTGTCTGATAACCCTAATGATAGCTGCAGACCCACTGCAGTCCCGTATTTCTGTGATTGTATACTACTGCTGTGCTTGCCTCTGGAGCGGTAAGAGTAATCCTGCAAGTTGTTTGTGCTTATTGCACTTACCCTGAATTTCTACCACAATATTATGCTCTGGCCATGCTGATTGCCATGTGATTAAGTGTTTTGAAACTGCTCAAAACTAGTAACCTGAAGACTATAAGCATTCATTTACTGAACACAGGAGTTTGGATTAGCTCTGGTACTCACAAAACTGCAAAGAAAGTTCAGAAGGACATAATCTAGGGGATAAAACATGGAATGGGTTAAAACTGGACTGAAATGGTGATATTCATGTGGGGCATGAGGAAATAAATTTCAAATTTTTCACAGAGTCAAATTTCCTCCACAAGAAGTCATCCAAATCAGTATCCTTTATGCTGCTGGAAGAATTGTATTTATATTCGTATTCTGGTCCTTGTACACACACAAAAAAGTGAGTATTTAGATATATAGGAAATCCTTTGGATTAATAAAAGCAAAATTCTGTTCCGGAATAAAAATCTAAAAGTCAAATTAATAAGTTGGAAATTAAAACGTTCATAGGAATTAAAGAGTTAAATTGCATATCTTGACCAGCTTTGGCTCCTAATTTGATTTTCTTGGGGATCCTCTCCCTCACTGAATACTGTTACTAGCTATAGATGCATTCAGTGGGGGCCGTACAGGCAGATTCTGTTCTAAGGAGTACAATGGACCCCTGAGTACTGTACTTTGGCTCCTACAGGCTCTGAACTTGTAATTTTTCTGGACTCACTGCTATTTGCTTTCTTTCAGGCATTTCAGGAGAAAGGGTAGCTAAGAACTCCTGAGATATCTGGGCTGCAAGAATTCGTCTTTTGCTGTGTCATTTTTGTAGGAAGAAACAAACCACCATTATCCAAGGAGTTTTTATTGCAGTCTCGCCTGAGGTCTGCTTAGGCATTTGTCCCTTCATCCACTATTAAATAATAACACTTCACAGGAGTGTTGAACTGAGAAGTGTGATCTGTCTCAGAATGAATATTGTGCCATATAGTCATCCCTGAGTGTTAAATGTCCATGTCATCTGAAAGAAGGAAGGTCCATATTGCTTGATTTTAGTGATTCATATATCTAGATTTTGATCTTTAGGTGTTTCTGCAACAAAGGTGTATATGTGCTAGAATGGGTATGTTCAGCATTGTAAATATGCCTGCTTATGGTATGAATGCTCATAGAATGAATAATTGACCTATTCATAAATATAAGTAAATCTTTATAAGAAATATACTTAATCTCTTTATATGTACATAGAATATAAAGTAAGACCATACCAATCTGATATAGAGCTGTATAGTTCGTTATTTCAGGTCTGCTGATGACTGCAAATTGTCATGTTAATGTGACACAAATTCTCACCTTATTGACTATAAAAGAAGGTGATGCATTTCAGGGAGGAAAAAATTTTAATACACATATATTATGACAGGTTTTTTACAGTGCCTCTTTGGTAGCTTTATCTGGAAGATGTGATGAAGAAGTACTTAGCCTGCTCCTAAACCTACCTGAAAACAGTAAAACTTCCCTGGTGGTGGAAGAATTATGTTCTTTACCAGCACTGGACTTGTATACCATGTTTGTACTGATTATACAGAATTTGAACTTACGTCATATCATTTACAAGGTAAGATGGGGGAAAAAAAAGCATTCAGTTCCTATGTTTTTCTTTTTTCAGGGTGGTGTAAAGCATGTAGGTGGATAAATTAATAATTCTGTTATTTCTTCAGATGTTCTTTCTCTGTAGAAGCAAACACTGGACATATGGTATTTTTTGTCTTCATTTACCTCCACAAAGCAAACACAACAGTTGAAGAACGGGGTTGGTAGATGCTACAGTATTCCATTTATTGATTCCTCAGGAAAATTATCACTGAGGAGTTAATTACGAAAGCTTTAGAGAAAAAACAGGAGGTAAAAGATGTAGATTTATTAATCTTTAGCAGAGTTTGCAGTTCATGCAATTAGTCACTTCTTAATTTGTAAGTGAGGAAGACTGATCTGGCATCATTGGAACTAAAACAAGCATAGGAGCTCACATTACAAGAATTACAAAATTCTTTTCTGGGAAGAATTCATAGCACTCTGGAATGCATTTTATTTGCTGTAGGAATGTTGGCAATTCAGGTGGCTCCTTCAGGAAGGAGCTTTTCCAGCTCTCAGGATTAATCTCTCTACAAGGGCAAACCTCCCATATTTTATATGACCCAAGTCAAACAACTTTGACAAGAATAATACATTGCCAAAAATATAATGAAGGGGATGCAGAAATCTCTAGCAAAACTGTCTTATCTGTACAACTGTAGATAATCTGGGATCTGGTATGGGTTTTCAGTGAGATAACATTTTTACTTGTAAGAGCAAAATTATTGGATGGGATAGTTAGCAGACGTCTATTTGAGTTCTTTTGGGGTAATTGATTGACAGAACATAAAATGTTGTAAGTACAAATAGTTGAAAAATAGTTATAACATTGGGAGGAAGAATATTTTGTTCTAAAGCCATAGATGCTGGGTTATATTCTAGGTGCTGCACACGCAGTTAAACAAGTTGGCCACACACTTTTAAAAACAAGACTATTTCCCAGAATAGGTTAAGATACCAGAGGCGAAAGAAAAGATTTCTTTCTGAATTATCTGCCAACCTAGAGGGGGAAAAAATAAAAAAGGCAATGCTCCTTCTGATGGGCTTTTCTACTGAACCCTACTGAATGAATTCCTAGCAAAGAATAAAAAATGTTGTCAGCTCATCCTAAATTATTACGGAAGATTTGCTAATTTTTTAACCGAATAAGATTTTTTTTTTTACAGTTTCTTTTTTTTTAATGTGTAAAAGCAGGTGAAGGCTGAGAAGAAAATTAGGCACAGACATTATTATTGTAGGAAGTCAAATAAAGGTGGATAAAATAAAGACAATCAGAGGAAGCAGCTGAAAGTATATAGTGAGATTATATTGTTCTTATTATCATGCATAGGCAGGTAACAATGAATCAGTTTGTATTACCATATCATCTAAATAACCTATAAAAACAAAGGAAATAGAGAGAAAATTCATAATGCCAAAACTTGCATGGTGGAAACAGTAAACAGCCAATTGAACTTTAGTCAAGTAAGGAATGAAACGCGCACAATTATTTTAGGTAAAAGGCAGTGTGTATGAAAAATGCAAAGGGAGGAACAGTGTGACAGGAAAGTTCGTTGTCTAATATGACTCCTAAAGCAACTAAAGTGGTTGCTAGATTTAATTTAACTTATGAATTATTTTTAAAATATTAAACTCTTGCATTGAGCATCTTGAACCCGTTGAAGGAAAAGTTCTCATTTACACTGAATTCCGAGGGGGCAGGATGTTGCAGGTCCCATCAGCATCTTGGGTAGGAGAGCTCTCTTCATCTTGGTAGGTATGAACATGTTCCCTGTATTTTAATTCCTGATTTGTCATAGGCCAGTTCTAACATTACGAGAGAATTTTTCTTTAGCTGAATTTGAGAGTAACTGGGGAGTTATACTAAAATGAGTTTTGGTAAACATGGTTTGCAGGAACGTTGTATAATCAGTTTTAGAAAAAGACTGAATAATTTTGAGTGTTTCATTGAAAGGTTAAAATTTGTTTCTAATTGGAATTTATTGTTGTGATTTTTCCTTCTTTTCCAAGATTAAGGTACCATCTGAGATAGGCAATGTACTAAATGTGCTACTGGATGTGGTTTCTAGTATCAGCTCTCTTCTCAGTAAAGCCCACCATGTCATGGAAAACCTTCCAGTGTTCCTCCAAGGAATTCAAAATATTGGTGTGCTTGACATCTCTGCATTGCAGCAGGTATGTGCATGATTTCAATATGCAAACTTAACTCCCATTGTGAGGTGCTTTGTTAGGGATGTGTGCTTAGTAAGGAGGAATACTAACAGAAATTGTGTCCTAGAAAGTTGGGAACGTAGAGAGAAGAGAGTCCATACACATTAGGAAGATTAATTCAGTGTCTTTCAAGCACTCTGGTAGTTTTGAGACTATCCATGTGTTGTTTCTGTCATGTCTTTTTTCATTAACTTATGAGATCATAGCTTAATTTAATATGGTGTTAGGCTACAGATTAATAACAACATGTATTATCTCTGATTTGGAGATAGCCATGCCTTTTCTGCTAATGCTGTATTTTTTTATGAGCAGACTATTATTTTGTTTATAAGAAATAGCTTTGCTTTTTTAAAGGATAAAATTTCAAGATAACATGTGCAGTTCTTGTATCTGCCATGGGTTTCTATTTGTGTCACTTAAGGTTTTTGTGCGGTAGTTCTGCTTGACATTTTAAAAAAGTGGCATGAGGTGTGAATGAAGATATTTCTTTTATCCCTACCTTTATGGGCAGTTGTTGTGTGTGCATCTATACAGCTAACACAGTGGTGGATCTAGTATTAAATAAATCAGAAATAAGATTCCTGTTTCTAAGCAGGGTCCAATTCCATAAGAAGACCTGCTGACCCCTATGGCATTACCTTCTGGATTTGCTATTCTGTGTGGAAAGTTTAGGATTGAATCTGGTTCTAAAATTTCAAACCTCTAAAAGATCCCTCAGTGGTAAGCAGTGCAAACTGGTTATGACTACAGTACAAAATAAACACTGCCTTAAATACTGTTTTCCCCAGTGATATGAATCTCTCTCAAGATCTTCTAATCTGTGTGACAAAAAGGCATGCTGTAAAATGCTGTTCTGTACATATTAGTTTTGGTTTTGAGCCTCTCTTCTTTGGGGTAGCTCTTTTGCTGCCACAATGAAAGGTGACTTTCATCAGATGCTTACATTTTTTCTGCTTTCCTTAAACTAGTTCGGTTTGTGTCAGCCTTTCCTTAGAACAAATGAAATATTCCTTTTGGACTGAAATCCCGAAGTTGCTTATTTGATAGAAGAATCTCCCAAAAGGTCCTGCTCAAAAAAAGTTTGCAAAGGAACAAATCGAACAGCAGAGGGCCACCTGGTCACAGTTTTAATCTTTGCTCCATGGCAACACATATTATCCTGTAATATAACATAAATTTAACTGTGGAATTTTTGTTCCTTTTTACATGTTACCTTTTTTGGTCACTTTTTCTGACACAATCTTTGCTTTCTTAATTTTTGTTTATTTTTTCTTGAGAGATTGCTGATTGGTTTTGTCACCTAATAATTTATAGAGGATTAAAAAATTCAGTGTCTGTTTCTTTTGTTGATAAATTAGATGTTTGATGCTTTGAAGGGCTCTTCTGTCTCTGTAACTTTTTACCATTTTGTAGACTAGTAAATGTTGTTTATTTTTAAGTATCCTTTCCTTTTTAGGTTTAACTGGATTTTTTTCTACTTTCCAATAATACCTTTAATTATTGATTATTTTGTTTGCTTCTTTTCTAAAGTGGCTAAACTCGTGCTACTAAGATGCAGATATTGCTTATGCACTTTACTCCATAAATATTTTCTTCTATTTCCAAAAGAATCCATCCTTCTGGATTTTTATTTTCACGATAATCAACAGTAAAGTAGTTCAGTGACATAGGAAGATTACCAAATAAAGTATGTAAAGATTTTTAAAGTAAAAATATATGGACCTACAGCATAGAGTAAGACAGATTGTCTCCTTCATTAACTTCTAACTGAAAAAGTTATTTTGAAGTTGATTTTAAAAAAATTAATTATTTCTATTATGAAAGAGGTAATAAAGTAATTGTCAATTACACACATGGATTTTTGACTGAAAGACAAAATGAAAAGCAAGAAATACCTTTAGAACATCTGTAAAATGTGAAGTCAAATTGGTATGCTACATATTGTGTAATGAAAGATGATATAAACACTCAATATCTGCCAGTCAGTAGTAATTGGAATACAGAGCCACATTCCGCTGTTAACAACATTGAGTGAATGGATAACTCCCTGAGGAAAAACACTGCTGATTTCGATCATGATTTTTGCTTGTTTGTTTGCTGTTTGAAATTATTCGCTTATATTTCCATAGCTAATTTTTAGTACACTTGTCACTCATGAATAGAAAAGCTGGAGGGGACTTGCTGAGTTACTGAATGTTGTCAGTTGTGAAAGGTGGCCTCATTCTGTAATCCCTCCACTAACTTGAACAAGTTCTCTGTTGAAACTATCATTACTGAAAAGCCTCTTGGTGTTATAAATGTATAAAATTCTGACTTAAGTTTATCCATGGCTAGTATGTCCACTTTTGTATCAAAAATGTTCTGTAGCTTTTACAACTTCTCTGATTTGCCCTCCCTGTGTTTGTGGAAGGCCAGTCATAGTCCTCCTCCGTTTTGATAGGTTAAATAGATTTATTTCAGTGTTTGTTTTGTTTGTTTTAGGTTTTTCTTTTATAACAGGTTCTCAGTTGTGTCAGACATCCTAGTGTCAGCTTCGCGTGCTGTGTTAAGGCTAATCTTGAATGTTGGGGACAAGAAACATGTACAGTCTTTGAGGGAAATTACAGCTGATGACTCTTGTAGTTCTGCTCATTCATGGCTATACCTACTAAAATGACTTTCTTAATCTTGCATTCACCTTTTTTGTAAGCTGCATACATTTTTGTCTCTTACTTGATCAAGGATCAGTGATGTACCCACGTAAGCTCCATTTTATAACAACATCTCATGATTTCAGTTGATAAATAATGTTTTGCACTGGTTATCTTTATATTAAGTTTACTTTAAATTAGGTAATTGGGTTTTTGACATATTGTATTCTGATCTTCTTTTCTCCTACAGTGACTTCTGGTATGAAATTATAGGCAAATTTCAGTATTTTCTTCTTTCAGAGCTAAACCACTTATCACAGTGGACTTAAGATCAGTCTCACAGAAATAACACTAGTAACTTCTCTGTGATCAAGTGTTTTCTTTCCTTTTAACAGGGTCCTTGCAATATCTTCTTAATGCCATTTTTTACCCACCACATAGTTATTGAATTAATGCTGATTAATGTTTTCTAGGACAAGAACATTAACTGGTTGTTAGAGTTCACCTAGTTTAGAGACAGCATATGTCTCTTGGGAAAAAGCACTGGCCTTCCCACATAAATATACTGTATTAGTCTGGAATGATAATTTGATAATGCATTAAATTCTACTCCTCACATACTTTTTTGTCTTTAACTGCTCTTCACTTTAAAATTTATTCTACATCCTGCCCTATTAAACATCACAATGAGATATCCATTATTACCTGGTGCATTATGTCACTCATTTTTGAGTATGGATGAATTTTCTACTTTTCCTTCAAATATTGCTGTCTAAATTTGATAGGCTTCTGGAAAATAATTTAACCATATCAGCAATTTTGCCATTTTTTTCCCCTGATTCTGTCAATTTCAGTACAATAAAGCCTTTGTTTTGTTTATGGCTCTAACCAGAAGTAGGAATATCTATTTCTCTGCATTTGTTTCCTTTAGCCCTTTAGTTTCATCAAATTTTGAATTATCTTTAACCTCCTTGTAGTTTTCCAGGAAAACTGCATTTTTTTTTTTCCTCTCTCTTAACGTAATGATTCTGAATTTATTTTAGTTTTATGTGCAAGCTATAACCTGGCTTGACTTTTATGTTTCTTTTGTTGAATAGGTGATATTTCTAGTCCATGTGAATTTGTTTTTATTCATAATTTGTTTTTAAACATACAGCTGTCTTAATTAGGTCAGAAGCCCCTGTGCTACGAGGTTTTTGCCCCCATTTGAGAGTCCAGTTCCAGATAGCTTTTTAATCACCAGCCTTCCTCTTCCATGAATTTGTCGGAGTGACTGGCTTGACGGATTATTTTCTTTGTAGGAGGCTGCTTGTTTGGATTCATCAGCCTTGATTACAGACCTACTTCATTTAGTTTAAACTAGAACAACTAGATCAAAGATAACTTTTTGTGAACATCCATCCTATATAGTTCTCCCACTTTATCAAAGCCAAATTTTAGGAAACATATCTTATTGAGTCAGTGGATATTTAGTTGAAAGACAGTAAGTAGATTCAGTCTGTTGGTGGCAGCTTACCGCATAAATATTCATTATTTGAATTTCAAGTTATTTTGATTGGAACCGGAATTAATTAGCAAGTTTGTGCTCTTTGACTGAAACAAGCCTCATTTATCCTTCTAGTGCAAATAGTCACTAATAAGGATTCAAACCCACTTTTATTAAGCATTGTGCATAAATAAAATTTATTCCTCCAGTAAAGTCCATGCCAGCAGATTCATTCAAGAGCTGTAGATGATGGTATTATGAAATCTGGATATTATTTATTTACTATGCTGTATGCTGAAACCATATGCAAAAAGTCAGATTTTGGGAGCAGCCAATACTGAGTTTTAAATAACACTTCTAATATTCCTCCAGGATTACTAAAGAAGCACCTGGCACTTCAGTAAATGCACTGATCAGGATAAACTGTCTCTAACGGCACACTCTCTAAACTGTCTGTGATTTATTCTTTATGTAAAGTGCTGTACTACTTTGAAAATTGACTCTTCTGTTAAAAAAAAAAATTCCAATGATAAAATGCTAATTTCTTTCAGTGTCAAATGTGTTTTGTTGACACACCACAGTCTTTTTTTCTATTTGCCAGTTGTGCGGTCTTCAAATGATATCTGATAGTCTAGTTATGTTTTCCTTGACACACATCTGCAACAGTAATGAGTACTAGGCGGGCCAATGCATCCTTCAGTTATACTCTAGCAGCGTGTTGCCTTGCAGTTGTATCCTCTCTTAGAACTGCGCACCTGTACAGCCTTCCATGAGATGCCAGTTACAACTGAGCATGTTATTTGAGAAATGTAACTGCACAGAGGAGGCTGGTTTTATTTATTTTTTTTTTTTTTTTAGGGAATGTGGTGAATCATGGTGCTTAAGCCATAAAAGCAGTCAGACTGCTTTCCTCATTAGACGTATGCTAGTCATGTAGTGATGAATAAATGGCAATAATAAATGCTGGTATGACTCAAGATGTGCAAAAATGAGAAGCACATCTAACAAGTTAAAAAGATGTACTTGAAAAATAGGCTTTTAGGGCACATGCACTTGAATATTTTTCTTCTTCTTAGCAACTGTTTTCACTGCAAACATTCATATGCAGAATGGTTTTGGTTGTTTCTGCTGTCTTTGTGACACAGCAGTAATCTACCAGAAGAGCAGACTTTGTGAAAACTGACATTGTAATCAAGGAATCTGTAGTCCAGTTGTCTTGATATTTTCATTCTTTTTCTGCCTAATGGATACACAGTATTTTTCAACGTTTAATGTAGTACATTATACTACTGTCTTTCATCGAGTATCCTGGCAATTAAAACTGCATTACCTTCCCCCCCCCCCCCGTGATGAAGGTGATCAGGAGAACAGAAAAGAGCACAGGAGGCCCTCATTCTTGTAGGCAGTTTCAGCAGTCTAATTTTGTCAATCTCCTTGGATGCCAATATTGAGAGAACACCAGGGCTACTCCCTGAAGCTACTAAAAGCAACTTTGATTCATCTGTATTTCTGTTTGTTTGTTCTAGTTCTTGCAAGGTGGGCAGTTCAGAAGTTCAGCTATTGGATCCCTGGAGTCTGTAATCAAGGCAGTGTGTAAAGAAGAATCTTCATTTTTCAGCAATGCAAACCTGTTCATCGACATGCCTAGAATCATGGGACTCTTGGAGGACAACATGGCAAAATATGGCATTTCTGAAGACTCAAGTAAGAAAAACTACCAATCACAAGTTACATGTATGCATTCAGAGTTTAGAGAAGTTTTTCCATCTTAAATGAAAATGTTTATATACCAGCTGACATCTCAGTTGACACTGTAATCCTGAGCACAAGGGTTGATCAATAAAAGTTTTATGGCTATGAGATAATTGTGGATGAGACACAAGTGATTCTGGTTGTTTTCTATCTTTGCAAATAATAAATAAGAATATTCCTGTCTTAGAGACATATTTATTAGAATTTTTAAAGCACCTGGTATTAAAAATATATCTTTGAGATACAAGATTGAGAATTTATTGCTGCATGCCTTTCTTCTGTGAACACAAAGCTGTGGTATTGTTGTGTAGTAAAATATGCAGGCTCCCTGGATAAAATAAGTTTTTTAATAGTTGATATTCCTATTCTATATCAAGTGTACAGAAAATCTTTTAGCTCTTATATAATTTCACGTCCCCTCAATATACATTTGAGGTTCCTTTCCTCAATATACATTTGTCTTACCCTGATTAATTTTAATATTGTTGAGAACCTTGTTAGTGCCTCAGTGGCCCTGTGCAAGAGAAGAATACAGTGACAGAGTGTCACTAGGGAAGGATCTGTGACTGTGAATCATGGCTCTATCATCTATTTGTTTCTGCAGCCAGAAAATGACTGGCTTGGCTGGGACCCTTGGGAGGGAGCCAGAGCTTTGCCCTAGCCTTCTTCACTTGTGTGTGGGACAGCAGTAAGCAGGCAGCTCTGCTTTTCTTTCCTATTTGAAGAATGGAGTTAGCAGGATGGCTTATCAGAGAGATTGTTTGGGACTTAGTCTCGTTCAAAGCTGTTTAGGCCAGAAGTGCTAACTGTTTCTTGATGATATTTTTTTTTTAAATATTGTCACAACTCTGGAGTGTTGTAAGACCTTTTACCTTAGGACCTTGAAATATCTTTAAACCATCAGTTAGTTCCAGCATTCCTATGAGTGAATTAATACTGTTTCCCATATTTTACAGATTGGTAAATCAGAGAATGGAAAATGAAAATAAAAAAAATTTATATGAGGCCACAGAAATTTGATTTGTACTGCTTCCCAGTGATTAGCTTGTATGTATTTTGAGTACCAGATGCTTGCCAATGACTTTCCGAAAATCACAGCAAACTCAGATTAGCAAGTCTTCTGTGTCTTCAGCATATTGATATTTCTGACTGGCCAGCTTGGAGCCTCTTAATTCTTTGCTGTCGTATAGCAATGATTGTGTTTAGTAATGATTGTTTCCTTAAAGAAAGTAAAAATTTGGGCAAAGAACTGGTGTTCTTAATGATAAATTTCTTACACTTGTTTCTTTAACTTCTGGCAGGAGTTTAAATGTTTTTGGCCTAGTTTTTCATTATGTACAATAATTTGTCTTCCTTGAGGAGCTGATGACACTATTTAAGATTTCCTCACAGCACTGGAAAAAAGGATATTTCTAAATCCATTCATAATAAATAATAAAAAGCCCCAAAACAGATGAGCTCGGCATAAAAATCTAAATGTTTCTCACAGGAAACTCATTGCCTTTACTTGAGTGCAAGTGCAGTGGGATATCTTGGAACCTATTCCTTGGATCCTACTTCTGAAGGACATACACCCTAATGCATTCATAACCGCATCTGATGTAAGAACATGTTTTTTGGTTAAGGAATGGAAAAGTCAATTGATTAGGTTTTTCAAATCAAGAAGTGCCATGCCAATTTTTCCTGTATTTTTGGTAGGTTCTTGTGAAATGATACAAATAAAAAAGTCTGTATTTGTGAAAGAACTTGTGTATTCCTATTTCTTTCTTAAGTAGGAGTGGAAAGCTATGGAACAACCAAGGGTGTGGAGTGAGTCTGTTTTTTTTTTAAGGTGACTCTTCCCTCAGCATTCATTTTGTGGGCAGAGGTTTTGCATGTGTCCTTCCACTCTACAATGCACTAATGTAACTTTTAGGATAGATGGGGTTTGCAGGCTGCTTTTCAAAAATGTGAGAAGCTCTTTGGATTCTGATTCTTTTTTTTTTTTCTTGTCTAATGTTTAGAGTTCTGCATCCTCAACACTATCATAGGCTGTGGTTACACAATTTTTATTCAGGGACCTGTAGTGATTGCTTAGCGGCAGTTGGATGGTATTTAGCATAGTACTGTGGCAGATCCTAAATTAAGACTCAAGCTTTTCTTTGAATTAAAAAAAGTAATAATAATCCAGCCTCACCTGTGCTGACTGTCTTAAATGTGAGTCTGTCTTTGTTTTTGCAGCTCCATTCTGCTTGAAGCTTTATCAGGAGATTTTGCAGTCTTCTAATGGGGCTTTGCTATGGACTTTCCTGAAACCTTTATTACATGGGAAGATACTGTACAATTCAAACATCAACATGATTGACAAGGTGATGGAGAAAGTAAGTATCAAAAGAAAAACTATTTCTTTTTATTGATTTTGTCTTTCTACTTCATTTTAAAGGTCCACTTCTTTCAGGGTAGGTGGAAGCAATTGTATAATTGCCTTTCAGAAAACTGGATCCACCCTGTCCCCTGAGTTGTCACCTTCTTCCCACTTTAAGCTTAATATTTCTCTTAACTCTTATCCTACTTGTTACAGTGGTTTCACCTCAGTGTGAAAAGCAGAATTTTCTTCAAAGTCCCTTAAACCTTGTCTAGAAAGATTAAAAAGAACACGTTAACAGAAGTGTCATGTGAATCATACTGCATTAAGGTGTAGGATATATGTATTCCGAGTGAGCTTTTGCCCTCAACATTTTCTTATGATGGGAACTCTAATGGGGCAGCATAGGGGGCAGCATAGGGAGCTGTGGGGAAGGGACACCCCAGGAACAGAAGCCTGTTCTGAGGGAGTCACTGAGCTCTGTTTAAAAAATACAAACCCACAACCTACAGTGCGTCCTTCTTGATTATGTTTCTAACGCCAGTAGTATGAATGACCAGTAGTAGCTGAGCTGCTGTATGTGTGGATGCTGATGACTTGATATTATTCAACAGTTTTACCATCTCTGCAGTTTTGGTAAGGTAGGTGCTCTGTCTTGAGCATGATTATCTACAATGACATGTTTGTTCATGACTAGCTCTGAGGCACTTCTGTAAGAGGAAGGATGATGACTTATTTTAAGTACACATTAGAGTTCCATGCAAATTTTGCATTTATTTTGCAAATACATGACTTTTACCCTGCATTATTACTTATTGCAATAATGGTAATTTAGGTTAATTTAAAATCTAGAAAAAAGCATTACTGCTTGTAAGTGGTACACAAAAAGACTGTAGTAACTTTAAATATGATGGTAACTATTTTCCATGTAAATGGAGTGCAGTGTGGTATTCTGACTTATGTTCTAAAAAGATAATAAAAAAACTAAGCCAAAAAGCACATACTAGGTAACTTTATAGTTTCTGCTGTGAATTGGAAATAAGGTTTCAGTGATTTCATATTTTGCAGTTAAATAACTTAATTTGGGCAACAGATCATCTGTCTGGAGTTGAGTATAATTTATTTTAAATTTTTAGTCGGCTAAAAATGAAGCTGGTCTTGGTGTTTATACATGGAAATTCTATAAAGAACGAGTTGTAAGAAATTATAAAACTTCCAAATAATTTTGAATACATAATTATATTCTGTGTTACAATGGTATTTAGAATAATGCATTTGAGTAATTTCCACATTATTTTGCCAATTAATATGCCAAAACCACATTCTTAAAAGCATCTGTAAGAAAGATAAATCTCCTGACCTGTGTTGTGTTCCCCTGTAGATCTTTTTGTGAAATCAAGACTGAGTAATATAGTTCAGAATGAAGTTTGCTTGTGTTCGTAGTGTGTTTGTTGGGTTTTTTTGGTGGTGGTGGTTTTTTTTGAATGCTTTGGCACAATACAAAGATTCTGGTAGGTGCCTCTAGCATAACGTCTCATTCTGATTATGTATTCTCAGGCTTACAAAAGTTCCAACAGCTTATTTAGGAATGTGTGTAAATACACCCACACCCTTCTCTCAAACCCGTAGATCTAACAAGCAATTATGGATGTGTATCTCTTCCTACTACTTTCATATTTATACATAAAAGTTTCTTCAACAGTTTTTTCATTTGTTTTATTACAGAAGCCTATCAGCTATTGCTTGAACAGAAAGAAAATGTAAATGCAAAATATTGTCCCAGGTATCTTGAACACAGCTACTAAAAACCGACTCTGTAGCCCTTACACAGCCAAATCTCCTACTGAAATTGGAACCGAAGTTCTAATTTCCTTTAGACTATGTGACCACATGGCAGCTATTTACTAGAAGAAAAAAGTAGAGGATTAAAGCTAAAAAGAACATTGATGCTTGTATATTAAGATATATTCTGTAAGTTTTTCACATGGACTATTTTGTTTCAAGGCTGTGTAATTGACCAGTCTTCGATAAGTTGTAAGGTTGCTGGTTTTACCTTCTGAGAAGTCAACAGTTCTAATGTGTAGAATAACAATGACATCACAGATACAGGCAGCAGTGATGACTGGGAGCAAAAAAGGTCAGTGACGACTGGCATCCAGGAGTTCGAAGACCACGTGTGATGTCTTTGATCCTTTCTTTCACAACTGGACTTTTTGCCACTGATAAGCTGATCTTATGAAAGTATTTCTTATTTCAAAAGATTCTCAGAGTTGATCTTATATTCAGGTAATCACATTAGGACAACTTTGTTCTATTTCTTTGTAATTGGAACGGTCAGAATATATGTATATGTATATAAAAAGATAAATATAGCAAGGCAATTGAGAAATGAAAGAAAGAAAACTAGTCTAGCAAATTCATTAATTTCAGTTTCCTGTCTTTTTGTCTAGTATAATTAGAAAAATTGATAATGAGTTAACTAAGGTCTTATTGTAAACTTACATATGCTGTCTGGCTTTGCAGAAGCATACTTGTCAGCCTGTTAAAATTTGTCATTATAAAAGCAATTCAATAAGCTCAAAGTACCGTTTTATTTATTCTTACATCAGGAAAAGGCTTAGACATATTCAATCCAGACAGGACCATAGTTGATATTGAAGACCTTAATTTTAATCAAAGGCAATATTCAGCCTATGTGTTACAAAGAATATTTATTTTAATGGATCTTCATTGATTAGGAAGAAGAGAACTTGAAGAGAATTTCTATTAAACATCAAAGTCCAGCTAGTCATTAGCATACAAACTCACAGGAATTTCTTTACCATGTAAGATTAAGCATTCATCTTGCCCTAGGTTCTGATTCCTAGTGTAATCAGTAAAGGCTTTATAGGCAAGAACTGACGAACATGTCAGTAGAGTGATATTCACCCCCAATACTGTGCCAACTTCCAAAAACTTAAGGGTCAGGCTTGCCAGGACTTTACTGCTATAATTTGTCCACTTGCTTTTTTGAGCTTATGTAAACTCTTAGTATGCATAGTACCTGTGTTGAGATGTTCTGCATCAACAACCTCTTCCTCACTTGCTTGTTCTTCAACTTCAACTGAGGCAACTTCTTTTTTAAAATCCTGTATTTATATCTCTCAGCTATATTTGTTTCTATTCTCTATTTCCACTACTACTCTTTATTGTAATTTATTATTATACCAAAATTAAAATATGCTTAGTACAGATTTCAGAATGATCAGTCTGTAGTCTCCTGGTTCCCCTAGCATTTTTTTTTTATTAATAGCATTGCATTTGTTATTTTCCAGTTCCCTAACAACAAGGGAATTTTAATCAGGAGGTTACGCTACAGTGAGTACTTCAACTACTTAATCCTTGAGTGCTCTTAGAATTCTTGGCTGGATGTTATCTTGTCCTAGAAATTATTTATTGTTCATTTTGTTAAATTGTATGACTTTTTTTTACTACTGCTTCAATTTGAGACAGTCTCTGAAGTGTTCTCCATGTAGAAAACTTCTGACACAGGAACTTCCCAAAGGCCTACTGTGGTGAATGAGAAAGCAAAAAAAATTTAAACAAAAACCTTTTTTCCCTAGTTTTGCTTGTTTTCTTATTTGGATGTAACACCAATTTTTTAAAAGGATATTTTCTAATAGCTTCCTACTGTGTAGTGTGGGTGTGCATGCATATGGTCTTTCTCAAGTCTTTCTCAAATCTTTTTTTGATAGGTAATATGTATTTGTTCAGTTTCCTCTATGCTGCTTTAAATAGTCTCTGTACCTCCTGCACATAGCTTACCCCTTTCCTGCTTTTAATTTCTTTCAAATAAGCTTCCACATTATATAAAGTTATTTTTTCAAAATACATGCTGCTGCACTAATTTATTTTTATTGTTTGTATAAGGAGGTTGAATACAAGCGCATTATGGTTAGTATAGCTCTTTGAAAGTGACTTTGGCAAACAACAAAAAAAAAAAAATCTTTTGTGCTGTTCAGAATCAAGTCAGGAAAGCACTAAGATCCGAGCTCAGATCTTATGAGCTGCTTGATATAACAATTTCTAATGATGTCTGAAAATTTGATCTCTCTATGTTCCAGTGTGACCTGTGCTTGCTCTGTACTGGGGAAATAGCAGTCTACCATTTTGGCTGTTTGCTACCCTTGCAGCCTTTCTGGTCTCCCTCAGCTTATCACCATTGTGCCTGGACAGTGGGTTACATGATCCTGATATTCAGGCCTGGGATTTTGGTCCATGACGTTTCTGTGTTGCTTTGTTAATAGAAGAATTTGTTCAGCTGATTTGACACCAAACTTTAGTTTAACATTTAGGATCACTTTCCCTTGAAAGTGGAATGGGGAATCTCATAAAAGTTAAATGCATAAATTCTTTCAGGAAAACGCAATTATCTGCAAGGGTCTCTTTGGGGCTTTCTGTGCTACAAATGGGAAGGATGAACCACCACAACTTGTTTTCCAGTGTTGTGCTAGGAGTGGGATTTTGCAAAAAGCACTTAAAATACTATGGCAAAAATTGTGTACTTTCAGTAGGAATTATTGCAAAAACCGTGGTCCCAAATTGGAGTTTACAACTCATTGCAGACACTCTTTGCTGGGAAATGTCACGATCTCTACCATAATAACAATACTGGATTGTTCTTAAATGCACTTCTGTGACTGATAACACCAATTTAAACAAAAAGATAGTGCAATATTTTCTAATCTCGAGTACACTTGTGATCTGTTTAAAACAGGCTGGAAAAAAATTGATGGTTGTTTGCCAGTGGCTGAGAGAGAAATTGTAGCTTATGTTTGACTGGGACAGAGAATATTTTGGTATACTCAAGTCTTCCTCTGTGAGAGTTTTTTGAAATAGATTGATTGGTCAGTTGAATTTATTGTCCAGACCACGCTTCCAACTTTCACTTTCATTGTATATTCAGTCAAAGTAGTTTGAATGAAAGATCCACAAGGTCTGCAAAGGCTTTCTTTTGAATAGGTCCTAATTGTATTTTTTTACTGTCTTTCTGAGGCACCTTTATGATACTCTGTATGAAAGAGACATTATAAAATAAAGAGGTCTTTATGATACTTCAGGTAGAAAACATACACACTGCAGGAAGACTTTTCTTTGATTTGCTTGGTATTCAGAGACTATAATAAATACTTTTCATTTCTTAAGTAGAAAAAGAAAACATGGATATCCTTACTGCTGACTATGAAAGTGAAATGGAAGGGAGCTGCAGAAGATCTGAAGTGTGCCAGTTTTTCCTGTTTCTTAAGACTTGATGTGCACAGTTTTTACTTCATTTGTCTCCATATATTCTTTTTCCCAGGCTAATTTCACTTTTGGTTTTGTGGAAAACTTGAAGACTTATTCTGAGACATGGCTTAGGATGTCTGAGGTTTTTAAAACCAGTGGAAATGTCCTCACGGTCTCACGGCTGCAGGTTGGTGAACTGTGGGAGGGCTTCCTGTTTTCCTGTTATTTACTATGTGATCTAGACAGAGTTTCTGTATATGTGAAACTGGCCATCTATCTGGCTTCAGGTTTAGAAAGAGCTGAAAAAGAGGCAGATCAGCTTTAGGTTATGAGCCTACAGTGTGATACTGAGAATATTCTGAGGTGAGAATACTTAAAAGCGATCTTACCTCACTGTCCAGTATTGCCAGGCAACAGGGGAAATAAAACAAGTAGGTACACCTACAAGCTTTATACACTTATTTAAAACAAATGTAAGATTGTAGGAAGTAAAATATGTGTGCAACTGATAAAAAAAAAAGATGTGGGAAATATTGTCTAAAAAAAAAAAAAAGAGCATTGTTGTTACTGGGATTTTTCCCATTTTATATATTTATGTCTTTTTTTTCCCCAATAAAATTTAGTTTTGCCATATTTGACTTGTGAAAACATGCATGGCTGTTACACTTTGGGAAAATAAGCAGAATCCTGACATGGCCCATACAAATCAACTGAACTGTTACTTTTAAGTTCAATTAAGGAATCATGCTAGCAATCATGCATAAGACTTGCAGATCCCAGGATGTTCTTTTAGAGCTAATAGGTTTTTTTCCACCTTAGAACGTGGCAAATGAGGTAAAGAAGTTAAAATAATGCAAAAGGAATTCCCAAATGCCAGGTTTTAAAAGATATTTATTTTACTATTGCCAGTGCTAATAGTATAATGGCCCAAAAGTCTTGCAGGAAAAGAAAATAGGTTTCTGTCCCAACAGACTTGCAAGGACGTTAGAATGGACTTGCAGTTAAAATATTTGCAGTAAAGGAGGACAGTGATGTACAGCCATGGGGACTATATTTTCTGCTGTTTATTTAAAATGTGTGGAGTTAACCTGTTAAGAGGGGAAGACTGAAGACATGGAGAGGCAAAGTGACTTCTCCAGTGTTATGCAGGAAGTCTTGGTAATGGAATTGAACATGAATGCATATGTATATTTTTCACTTCTTTAGAGAAGATTAAACCTTATGTAACGTTTAACACTTTTCATTTTAGGAAGCACTGCAAAGCAATTTCATAAAGCACTTTATAGAAAGTAATTTGGATATTGACATGGAAAAACTCATTAAAAAAATGCAAGTATATGGTATGTACATAAAAGTGCATGTACTGATTACCCTTATTAGACTTTAACTTGAACTTAGAACTACGTTCAGTTAAAATTGAATGTTTTACCTACTTGAATGATACTAAAGTACCAGACTTTAAATTCTTTTGTTGAGTTAGTCTCAAATATTTCTAATTGTCTTTTTTCTTCTGAGTGACTGGATAATATGCATTTCGAAGTATTGAAAGACTTGAAAAAATCTGGTAACAAATTACAAGTGGCAAACTGTCATGGGACAGTTATAAACATAAGAGCTATACTTAAAAGGAGGGAAGAGAGAAGTAATCCTGGTATCCACAGTTCCATTAGGTAGTAGTAAATTTTTGTAGTAAATTTTGAAGGAAATCTATATACTTGAAATGGAAATAAATAGAAAATAAGATTGGATACAGTGTGTTTAATCAAAAGTTGTATGTATTTTTTTTTTCTCCTCTTATTGAGAATTAGTTGTCTCCTTGAGCCTCGGAAAAGCCTGAGATATGGTTATAATCAGGGAGTAGCAAGGTTGGGCTCAGGTCAGTAGAGAGTAACCTGGGTCGGCCAGGCAGGGCCATAGGGGCGATGCTGAGGCCAGGCCCGGACATCACCCCATGGGTAGGGGTTTGGGCCCAGATCATCAGGTCCATGGCCAGGTCCACAGCCGTGCTGTGAAGTGATGGGAGCTGCAGCCTGGGGCAGGCCCAGCCACAGCTCTGTGCAGCTCTGATGGGAAAGGAGTGGCCTTGGCTCAGGTGTCTGCATGGGGCTGCCCAGCAGTGTCCCCCTGGGTCACAGCCATCTTTGGCTATACTCTTTCTGCATTGGTACTGAGCCCTGCAGCCAGACCTCCAGGAGTAGAGACTACGCCCTCCAAGGGCCAGACAGATATCCCAAGGGGACCAGTTTATAATGGAGGAGATGCTTATGAGTAATTTTGGGTATACAGGGAATTAAGGAGGAGAAAAGAAAGGAATATGCTGGAAATTTAAGTTAATTAAAGATTTTATAAGAATTTGATAACTGAAAAAATTCAATATGTCCTGCTGTCAGTAGGGTAGGTGCATGATAATTAAATTGTTGCTGACATGTGCCAGAAGGAATTGATGATACCAAAGCAGAGTCTAATGTCATTTAAGAAAAGTTCATGATTTTGAGGACCAGAAAGAGAGAAAAGTGGGATAAAACACAGACAGTGTGACATCATGTACAAATGGAGCTGGGTGCTTCATAGAGGAGGATAGTGGTAGAGAGGACAGATTTGTGTATTTTGTTATCAGTGAGTGTTAGGATAATTATGAGCCAGACACAAATCTGTTCCAGTTGTTTGTTGGAGGAGGGCAGTGGTGATCTCTCAGATGCCCCCATAAAGAGGCTGTGTGGCCCTCATTGCTGGAAAAAAATGGACTTTACAGCAATACAGGTTATTAAGTCTGCTCTACAGTCAAAGAACTAAGTCTAGAGCTAAAACAAACAAATAAATGTACCTGAAGTGCAACTCTTATTGGATTTTGTCACCTTCCTCTAATCAGGAGATGGACAAAATCTACTTAAGCTCCTGAGAGCTTGCAAATGATGAAGTGTGTTCTCAGTCTTAATTTTTACTACTGTCCTGAGCTGGTGCTGTCATGGTTGGTGTGAGCTGAAATTCCTGGCTTTTGCACACAGGATGTGAGATTTAATCGAAACTGGCCTTCATTTGAAGGCTGTGTTTGAAGGCTAGGACTAGCTGCACACACTTTCACTAAGAAAAATGGCAAATGGTGTCCAGAATTCAATCCAGAAAGTAAGTTTTTTTTAATCACTGAACTGTTGCCTAGTCTGGGTCAGGCACAGCTCACCCCTCATTGTGAAGCTGGATCACAATACAACTAAAAAACCCCCACAGAATCACACAATTGGAAAGATAGGAGGCAGGAAAGAGCAAGTCTCTTAAACTGCAAGGCCTGCTGGAAACAGCTGTCTCAATATATTAGTTGAGTAATAGGTGGATTTTGTTTGTTTGGATCTAGCACTGGGAACTACATGATAGGTTATAGGCAAACTATTTAATTAAGGTAGGTATCAAGATCTCTGGAGCTATCAGGTCCATCTTCACTGTTGCAGGCAACATCATCACAGAAATCTGTGCATGTGTTTCTCAATTTTTAGCTTTTTAACAGAGCTAAGGACATTTGACAATATGTAATAAATGGTTAATAGTCTTGGATGGTGAATACAGGAAATCATTTAAGTAGAATGGCTTATGAAACTAGGATTTCTTTATTTTAATGGAATAGAGTCGATATAATTAACATCTTATAAAAAGTGAAAATCAATATGGGCTATAGATCACAATAGCATTTATGTCTTTGTGAAGCTGATTTGTCCAAAGTGCCAGAGCATTCTTCTGCATTTACACTTTGATTACACTTCTTTTTACAGATTTGTTTTGTCACTTTGCTTTTTGAAAAGTGACTGTGCCCTCTTAACTTTATGTAGGTTTTGTATATGGGTTTTTGTTCATTTTATTAGTCTATCATCATGTGCAGTTGTTACTGTAAACCTCTGTTGTTATGTTTTTGGTTTTTTTTGTTTTTTTTTTTTTAATTTCATTACTCTTATACTGCACCAGTTTTTTAGTCCTGTAATTATCTTGCTTGGATCCAATTAAAGTCTTAAATGTATCCATATACATTATTGGTTTTACCACTCACAATCTGTTTATTTCCATCCAAAGCTAAAGTTTTCTATAATAATCTAATCTGTGTGATTATGTATTTTGTCTTCTAACTAAAGCAAATATTCCCTTGGTTTATTACATCTACACTCACATTATGCTGACTTCTAATTATGCTCAAATCCAAGGTGTTTGTATCTTTTTTTTTTAATTTGCTACAATGTTATAAAAATGGTTAACAGTCTTAGTGACATGTTATTCACCCTGCTACTCCTGCTGGAAAGTGTTGTGGACACAGAGTGGATTGATGTAAAACTCTTTCAACCTCTCTATAAAATTATCATGCTATAAGACCTTGCAAAGTTATCAATTTCTAAAACTCTTACAGAGTTACTGTGTTAGTGTTACTCACGTGGAACAAAGTAAATATTTAACTGAGGGCAGAAAAATTTGTGGTTTTCTTTTTAAACCCTTCTTTACTTTCTAAATTAGCTTTGTGTGGGCAAGGCAACTATATTCCTCTCTGCTTGCTTTCCGACACAGCAATTTGCAATAATTTCCAATTTGCAATAATTTCCAATTTTATATAAACCCTGTCCTGCTAGAGCTTGTGAGCTCCTTGCTGAGCACAGTCCTTACGAACCTCTCAAGAGGCACGGGGAGGCAGTTGTGCTGCAGGCTCTTCTTTTAGATTCTTGCTTGCTGAGTATCTCTGTTGTCCTTTTGTGATTTCTCCCAGATGTGAAGTATTTTTTTCACTACCAAGGAATCTCCCTTATGGAGGGCTACATGTGACCTGGGATGTAACAGCCAGGGTAAAAAAAAAAAAACAAAATCAAAACTGGCAGCTTTCCTCCATGCTACCCCCCTGCTTCCCACATTGTAATTAAATAGTTTTATGTGTCTATAGAAAGCTGGAAACAAATAGCTCTAACATCATCACTGAACACTGTGCCACCTCCAAAATCACCTGATAACTAGAAACTTACTCCTAATTTCTGACCTAAATTCATTCATTGCTGGTTTATTCCAATTTATTCTTCTTGCAAACTTTTACTTAAATAGCACTTCTACCTAGTAGATTTACATAAAATGGTTATATTTCCTCCCAGTTACTTAATGATAGGTTAAACAAGCTAAGTGGAAGACGGGAGCTGAATTGGTATGTAACAAAGTATGAAGATAATAGTGAAAACAGATTTGCCGAGTTTTTTATTCATAATTGCTACATTTATAAATGGGAAAAATACAAGATATGCGATTCTATAGCTCTTAATTCTAAAACTTTCCTGTGAATTGTATCTGTTCATATATATGTGTTACTTCTATGCTACAGTACAGAAGTTCATGCACATTGTGAAAGACAATATTTTTCTTCCAGAAACATTTAAGTATGCCGTACTCCAAGCAAGCAGAGCTAGTTGGTATTTATTATGCTAAAATATTCAACAGTTTAATTCATAAGAGAGAAGCTTTTTTAGTTAATTATTGATTTCAAATTAAGGTCTTTCAAAGATCAGCTGGTGAAGAGACCTGTGGTGATTTTTTTTTTTGTGTGTGTATATATATATAGGGCTATGTATAATTACACACACACACGTATATATATATATAAATATAAAAATATATCTGAAAGCTTAACCTTACTACTTAGGCTTAGTGTTAGGAATATTCTGTTCTCTCTAATGCTACAAAATGAGTAGCAGCATAGGTATTTCCTTTGTTGATCCTCCTCAAGGATAGCAGTAAATAAGACTTATAGTATCTACATTTGGTGCTGTTTTCTCTCAACCCATGAATTCACCTTGTCATTGCTTGCCTGTCTTCTGGGTTCTAGACTATCAGTTTCTCTGTTTTCTCCTTGTGATCTTTATCCTTTATCACCGGTAATCATATCTCTTCTTCAGACTGCTCCATACATTTTTCCACTTATCTACCTTCCTATTGTAATATCTCCTGTGCTGACACTGAATAACATCTGTGGTCGAGGGTTTGTCTGTCACCACTGTTATGAAATGAGGTCATCACCTATTCTTTTTAAAGCCTATATCTTCAAGTGAGTCTTGAAAAATTTAAGATGGAACCTTTGTTGGATATTTCATAACATTGTTTATTACCTGAGAAATTCAGATATTTCCATTAAATCCAGATGAGTTAAGACTGTTTTTAGATCATGCTATCCTTCTTGTTATTCTCTCAAACATAAAGATATAGCACTATTTCTACATTCTCTACCAATGGATGAAGATCTTAATTCCTCCAAAGGTTCAGTGGTTTTGGAAACCAGGCTTTGGTTGAGGTATACATTCATCCTGGATCCATACATAAGATCAAAGTCAAAATGGAGGGCCTGTAGGCTTTATTCAGATGCTTTTTAAATGTAGGGCTCAAGTCAAAATACTTATGCCCTATATAACATAGTGCTTGAAATGTTTGCAGTGTCAAGGAGAGAAGAACTGGCTAATACGTTACTAGATGAAAGAGATGGATCTCTGTTGTGATATTCGAAGTACAGTAACTTGCTTGTATCTGTAGGAGTAGTTATGGAAAGATAAGGAAATGTTGAAAGTCCTACCCCTTCAAGGACATGGTCTCTTTCTAGAACTTTGCTGGAATTTGTTACTTTTTTTGCTCTAAAATTGAAGGAAAATGTAGCTGAGGACTTGTAAAAGCCACTGAAACATGAACTACTCTTCCACAAGTTCACACTAAAATTCCTATGTTTTTAAAACTTCTTCCTTTTTTTAAATACAAAGGGTATTTACTCTTATAGGATATGCAAGTGAGAATGTACCTTTCTGTTTTGTTCATTAAAACTAAGGAAGCCCAATTTGTTTCCTCATCTTAGAAACAATGATGAACAAGATGCTTAACAGCTCAGCAAGTAAACAGATTGACCTGTTGTCACAGCTTGTAGTTAATATCTCTTCCTGTGTGTTACTGGACCGTTTCCAGCCTTTTGACTCTGTTGAGAAATTGGAGGAGAAGGCTCATGAACTTATGCAGCAAAATAATTTTTTGGCTAGTAAGTACTGTATTTAAAATGTATATTGACCGAAAACAACAGACATTGTAGATGTTGTCTGTGTTTATTGATAAGGTAAGTTAAGCTTACACAGTTTCAAAGTATGTATTAAAACGCATATAACATAGGAAAAATAAAGCACATTTACCTTAGAGGTATACCCTAACATTTGAATACTGTAATATATGCTGTAAAGACTACTTGTATTGTTGCTTCAATTGTGGAACTGCCAAATTAATCCTTGGAGTCTGTTGTTTCTAACAAAATATTGAAAAGAATAGTCATAAATGTTTAAAGTAGAATAAAAAGAGCTGAAAGATGTATAGTACTGAGGAAACTTAACTATTTATTATGACAAGATCATCCAGTTTACATTCTTTTGAATTTTAATTTTATATTCTTGGCTTTGCAAAAAGAAGGAAAGAAAGGGGTTTTTTTTGTTAAGTTTTATTCTTAAACCAACACCTCAGAGAAATTAACTTGTTTATTCAGAGTAAATAAATTCTTAAGCAACGGATATATTTCTTTTCTTCCCTGGGATTACACTCTATCCTTTTCCTGCATTATATCTTTATTGCTGAGAATTAATTAATTGTACAAAAGAGTTTAAAACACAAGAATGTTTTTCTTATTACACACACTTTCTTTTCTCACATAAAATGCTTTAAGTTGTATGTAGCTTTTCCAAAAGAGAGCTCTATTTAAGTCTACATAAAGTGCGCCACATATTTTTTCCCCCCTGTTGTTTTGTTTTTTATTGTCTCTCTGGACTCCTGTAAGTACACAACAGAAGACACGTCAAAGCAGTTCTAGAGAATGAAACTTCTCAGTCTGGAATCCTACGTTTGTTCTGTAACCTGCACAGTACCCCCATTTGCAGAATGTGGAAATGACCACCCTCCATCAATATAAAACCAACAGGCCATACCATGAGATAAGGCAAATTTCTCAGGAGTACTTCATAGGGAGTGAAATTGTTTGCCCCTTCAAGGGAAGAAACAGACAGATAGATTTTAGCCCTCAGAAAATTGAATTGTCAAGTTCTAGATCCATTTTGCTTCCACTTACATAGGGAAGGGTCATATGCTAACATAAGCCAAGATATTTTTCAGGAGTATTTTCAGTATTGTGGCCTTTATAATCTCTTCACATGCTTAAAGAGGGAAGATGGCATTTTAAGGGACCTAATGTGTCCAATGTGTCAATATTACATGCTCAGATATAGGCATACATTCCTTTCCATGGTAAGATATGAAACTAAAGTGGAATTTTCCTTGCTTGCTTTGTTTGTAGTCTTCAAAGTTTTCATAGTCTCATGAAATGTCTTAGGAAATTAAATGTTTGCTTAAATGGGAAAATGAAATTGGCCAGTTGAAAAAATAAGCTTTACATCAAAGTATTCTATATCATATTATCTTTCAGAAAGCAGGTGGTAGGTAAGATATGTCTCCCCTTTCCTAAGGAAAAAAAGGTCAACATTTCACGTTCATTAAGAAGGCTTAAAAAGTCTGGGTCATCCAGAAAGAAAATACAACCAATTTGCTGTATTTGACTTCATCTTTCCAGCTACAGATTAAATTTTCATCTACTTTTTTTTTTTTTTTTTAAAAAGCTAGAGAAAATTAACATGCAAATTCTTCTGTGCTAAAACAAAAGTTTCGTAATTGATTCAGAAATTAAAAATCAGAGTAAATTTTACTGTGTTGGTACTGTTTACTTCACCACCAGGGGTTGTTATCCTTTGATGGACAAATTTTATGGCCACTGCTTTCACTGTGAAATTGAGATCAGTCCCCAAAAAGGGGTTAAATCTGGATACAAAGAGAATAAACCGCAATTCAAAAAAACAAATCACAGAAGGAATTTTTTCAGATAAAAATGATTGTTGCAAACACATTTACCAGGTGAATAATTTTTTACATTTTGTATTCATGAATGTAAAAAATGTAAGTCTCTATGAAACCTAGCATTCTTGTGTTGGGGGATCAAGAAACTGTAGCGGCCTGCCGTGACAGGTGAATGTATCCTACTATCATATGATAATTGGCCATGAGTTAGCTATGTAAATAACATAAATCGTATAAGCTTGGGTATGAAACTCCTTTTCTTCTTGTGTCAGGTATCATCTTCGATACACCAAAGAACAAGACACAAGATTCTAGCAATCTCCTTCCACGACACATTTCATATACGATTAGAACCAGTGTTCTCTACAGCATGAGAACAGATTTGATTAAAAACCCAGCGTGGAAATCCCATCCCCAGAAGTTGCCAGCTGATGGGTTTAAATACAACCACATCTTTATTCCTCTTCAAGACATGATTGAAAGGGCAATTATTTCAGCACAGACGGGGACAGATACCTCGGAGCCAGCCATTCAGGTGCAAGCCATGCCTTACCCTTGTCATACCAGTGATCTGTAAGTAAACTTTCAGCTTTTTAATTCAGTATATTATCCTTACTAGGTTAGTGCCAGAGGACTTGGGAAGCTACTAGGTCTTTGTAGTGGGTGAATGTATATCTCAGCACAGGGTTGAACCAGTACGTCCGATACCAGAGTATTACAGCATAGCAAATGTTGTTTAACAGCTGTGACCACAACACATTATGCAACTTCTGTCTGGCAAATGACCCCTTATGAGCTGTTTGCAGCTGTACTGTGGAGTAGTCTGCTGGACAGAGACTGTGTCAACATATTGTGCAACTAACTTAGATTATGCTAAGAAACCCCCTTTCTATCCTTAGTTGTCCTGTATACAAACTGTGAATTGGTCCCTGGTATGGGTTGAAATACAGTGTAAAGTTGATGAAGCAAAAGAAAAAGAGTAGGATTATTCTTTGTAAAGCCATCAAAACATTCTCATTATTAGAATTTAAAATTAGTTAGTGGTCATAAATCTGTTAAAGTGGGGCAAAAGTTGACTGGCTCATGCTATTCCTTAGTGTCCAAATATATTACTTTGCTATGGACACAAATCTGGATTTTGTTTGACTTTGAATGGAGCCCTAAAGAGTGGTTACATCAGTTGTATTGCTGACAAATACTGATGTAATATTATAGTACCAATACATATATTTATCTCATTACATGAAAAATAAGCAATTCTAACCTGAACAAGAATAAGCCTTATTGATCATGTCAGATCTTATTTTGTGCGTAATTTGAGAATAGTCCCAGTATTCACCTATTAACATTCTGCTAAAAAATATTTTACCTTTGGGGGCTAACAACTCTGCGTATATTTTCTTTCATAGATTCTTGAACAATATAGGGTTTTTTTTCCCCCTTATGATGATGTTAACATGGATGGTTTCAGTTGCTGGCATGGTTCGCAAGCTGGTCTATGAAAGAGAAATTAATCTTGAAGAGGTAAGAAGCAGATTAGCCTCTAAAAATAAAGCTTATTTATTAAAGTGTACTGAAATACAAAATTTAAACTTTGAGGTACTTTTATGTCTAGCTGGCTTTGCTTTCACTTGTTTCTTCTGGGCAGTAGGTTCTAGTTCTAGCTGCCAGCTCAGATTCACAACATTGTTTGAGCATCAGTCCTCTTAGTATGCAAATATTTTCCCTGAGACAAAAAGCAATAAGCAAAGGTTCCACAAAAGTTGAAGCTGGAAACTGTTGTTTGGAAAAAATCCTTCTGATTAGGGTGGGTTTTATTTTGGATTCTTTTTCATGTTTTACTATATGTGCTCTAAAATGATGAAACTTCTTAAACCAAATTAAAAATTTGCCATGTACTGTGTAGTTATCAGAAAAATAATGGAGGGTGATATAGAAAAAATGAGACTATTATTTGCTTATATCAACAGCTAGTCTTAGCAGATGCTAAGCATGTGGAAGGACAAGGGGTTTTATGATACATTTTCTGTTTAGATAAATATACTTTTTTTTGAAGAATTATACTGGTCTTTATACTGCTGGGGTAATCTTTTTTTAAATTTGGGAAATTATCTCATTTCTCTAAACTTTGTGCTGTAAGATAGGCCTTTTTTAATGTTTTAAAATATTAAATCAATTTAATAAAGTTAATTTTTATTATCTTATGAAAAACGCTTCAGAAGTAGTATTAGCTTGTTTCCAAAAGCATTTTTTTAAAAAACAGAGGGGTGATACTTCATACCTGGCTAAATTATTATTTGCATGCTAATACAAAAAGGTTTACAAACATATCCATACGTTACTTTTAGTTTAGTAACAGTCTGGGAAAAAACATTTGTTTATACAATCCTGTAGGTATCCTCAGTACTTTTTAGAGCATAAAGAGGCAAGCTCCTCACTGGGAGACCTGGCAATCTGACATATGGTCCTGCAACCCTATGCAAGAGAGAGTTGTGCCCAAGCACTGGGATTCCTTGTGTTAGTATGTGATAAGCTCAGAGACAGCTATGCTCAGAACCATGTTTGATCCAGGAGAAAACAGCAGAAGGAGTAGCACAGGAAAAAGGAAAAGAAGTGAATAATTTAAGGGGAAGATGACATCCTCTGGGGATCTGGTAGTGTCTTGGTGGCAACATGTTTTGCTTAAAAAAAAAAAAAAAAAGAGAGAAGAAAATTTGTTTCTGAGCTTTAACTCTCTTTACTGTGTTGTCTTGCAGTATATGAAGACAATGGGTGTACATCCAGCCATTCATTTCTTTGCTTGGTTTCTGGAGAACGTCATTGTGCTCACAATAAGCAGCTGTGTTCTGGCCATCATTTTAAAAGCAAGTGGTATCTTTGCTTATAGCAATGGCTTCCTCATCTTCCTTTTTCTCCTGGATTTTGGAGTTACAGTTATTATGTTAAGCTATTTTTTGGCAGCGTTTTTTAGCAGTGCCAATACAGCAGCTCTATGTGCCAGCCTTGTGTACATGATCAGTTTTTTACCCTACATAGTTTTGTTGGTCTTGCAGAACCAGCTGAGTTTCACCAACAAGATTATAATGGTAAATATTTCTTTTCCTTTTGTAATTTTTCTCTTCCAACCATGCTGTGGATTTCTATAGTTCTGAAACTTTAGACTACAATTTACTTATTTTTTCCCAGGTTTCTGTTTGCTTTTGTGTTTCACTGGAAATAAGTCACATTAACAGATATCCAGTTGAGAAAATGTTTTGAATGTAGAAAGTAATAAAAAATAAATTTTCAGGGAAATTTTGTAAACCTACAGAAAATATACGGATATCTGATGAAATGCTGCTCTTGAAAGTCATTATTTGTTTGCAGGAAAATTAGTGATTAATCCTCTGTTGAGTACAATTGGGGATTAATCAGAAATTTGCTTAGTGCTTACCTAGCTATGCAGTCTGAGATATACATTTCTTTGGCATTGGTTTCTCCATGACCTTTCCTTTTTTCTGTATGCCATAGGCTGTTTTATGTCTTTGTTCTGTGTTAACAGACTGTATTCCTGATTGGGACATCAAATATCACCATCGTACAATGCAAACCATATTTCACACGTTATGCCTTCACTCTGTCAAAATAACTCACGTACCAAATTAAGCTGGCGGAATAATTCATACACTATTAAAAAATGGACACTTTTTCAGTGTCAATTGGTCAGATAAAATATATTGGTTCTTTGCATACAAGTAAGCACAGATGTAAGACTGCAGAATTCGGGCATAAATAGGCAGGGTGGAATTTTTTGTTTGGTTGGTTTTTTTTTTTATATTGTTGCTTTTTTTTCCCCTCCTTTGGGCCACAGAGAGGGAAAAGTATGCATCAGATAACGTGCACACTTCAAAATCAGTTATTTCAAAGTAACTCTTCAGGTGTTCTGCATGTGCTGAAAATTAGAGGCAGCAGCATGTGAAAAAGGCAAAAACTTTTGAAAAGAGGGAAGAGACTATTAAGTGAGATGGTGAAGCCTTAGCAATGTAAGAGGCAGGGACTCAGTTGATGGGCATTAGCATGAACTTCTCTGTACAAAAATGTAGTCTATGCCATTAATGATTTTGAATTTTTTTCTAAGGTCGTACTTCTTTCTTCAGACAGCTGGCAGGCTGTGTTCCTTTTGTGTCAAATATTGCAGAAACCTTATTTAATTGCATTAAAATGAACTTCTATTTCAGCTCACTTTAAAACTGCAGAACTTTATCACTGCTTATTAATTTTAGTAATGTTTTGGATCTCCCCATCAGCCTTCATGAGCTCACCAGTGTTTTTCCATTGATCACCAGTCACGCTTCCTTGTTGTACTACCTCACTAACTGGCTCATTTTCCATTTTGTATTTTTGTGATACAGCGTGACTATGTTGCTTCTTGGAAGTAAAATTTTACTTCCTTGCACAAAAATGCTGTGGTCAGCATATAGTACCCCGTGTGCGTGTTCCTTCTGTCTCTTCTTGTGTTCTGGTCTTATAAAAATGAGTAGGACCACTGCTCTTACTACAGAAAATATATTCCTTTGCATACTTTTACAGTGTTATACGTTATATGTTTTCAGTATGTGGTAAGTTTATGATGGTTTATAATTTGTTATAAAGTTAAATAATGCTTTCCAGTATTAATAACTAGGTCAGTGGAGCTCTTTAAGGTGGAACAAATACTACTGCAGTATGTGAGGGAGTATTATTAAAACATAAAAGGAAATAATGACTATTAGCCTATGTGAAACAAAGATCTATTTATTTTGTGCTTGCTTTTATTTCATGGAGGTTGTTAATGATGTGTTTTATTTGATGTTCACATCCTGTTTCTCCTTTGGTGTTGTAGTGTCTTCTGTCTACAACTGCCTTTGGGCAAGGAGTATTTTTCATTACATTATTTGAGGGCCAAGAAATAGGTAAGCTCTCTGGTTAGAAGAAAAGCTTTGTAATTATTATTTAAAAAACTACAGTTGGAAACATTTTTCACTTTGTTCTGAAAAAAGTCTCTAATCATGAGTTAATAGGATGGATCATAACAGGAGAAAAACCTTTTTAATGTCCCTTGAAAACCAAGCTAAGCTTGTGCTGCTTTCTAGCAGTAAATTAAAGTGGGTTTACCATTGCTCTATTTGCAATGCAGGTTGGAGGAAAAACTCCGCATCCCGTTAGACGACAGAATGAGTGTATCCAGCCAATGAAATTGTTCTAGAGATGCAAACGCAGACTTTATATTTAGTGAAATTCAGTAGAGCTGCCTAAGGGTGAGCATCTGACTGAATATTATTTCACTCATTTAATATGTTATTTTTCTCAGTCCAGTGGAGGAAGCTTTGGCAAGATATTTAGAGCAGTTTCTTGGAAGTCCTCATTGATGTCAGTGGCAGGTCTAAGGCTTGCTTTCTGGAGAGGATATCAACAAGGAGTTTTGTAGGATCACAAAATGGTTGAGGTTGGAAGGGACCTCTGGAGGTCATCTAGTCCACTCCCGTTGCTCAAGCAGGGCCACCTAGAGCTGCTTACCTGGGACTGTGTCCAGACGGCCTTGGAATATCTCCAAGGCTGGAGACTCCACAACCTCTCTGGGCCACCTGTGCTGGTGCTCAGTCACCCTCACAGTGAAAAAGTGTTTCCTGATCTTCAGAGGGAACCTCCTGTGTTTGTTTGTGTCCGTTGCCTCTTGTCCTGTCTCTGGACACCACTGAAGAGAGTCTCAGTCTCTCTTCTTTGCACCCTCCTTTCAGGTATTTATGTACATTCATAAGATCCCTGCTTGAGCCTTCTATTCTCCAGCCTGAACAGTCCCAGCTCTCTCAGCCTTTCCCCATAGAAGAGATTCTCCAGTCCCTTAATCATCTCTCTAGCCCTTCACTGGATTCTCTGCAGTACCTCCATGACTTTCTTGTACTGGGGATCCCAGAACTGGACACAGTACTCCAGGCGTGGCCTCACCAGTGCTGAATAAAGGGGAAGGATCACCTCCCTTGAAGTGCTGGCAATGCTTTGCCTAAGGCATCCCATGATAGCATCAGCTTTCTTTGTGGCAAGGGCACATTGCTGGCTTATGTTCAACTTGGTGTCCACCAGGACCCCCAGGTCCTTTTCTGCAAAGCTGCTTTCCAGCTGGGTATCCCCCAGCATATATTGGTACATGGGATTGTTCCTTGACAGGTGCAGGACTTTGCACTTGTTAAACTTCATGAGGTTCCTGTCAGCCTGTTTTCCCAGCCTGTTCAGGCATCTCTGGGTGGCAGCGTGACCCTCTGGCATATCAGCCACTCCTCCCAGTTTTGTGTCATCGGCAAACTTGCTGAGGATACACTCTGCCCCACTGTCCAGATCGTTAACAAAGATGTCAAACAGGATCAGACTCAGTATTGGCCCCTGGGGTATACTGCTAGTTCCTGGCTTTCAACTACACTTCATGCCACTGATCACCACCCTCTGGGTCTGGCCGTTCAGCCAGTTTGCTGTCCACCTCACTGCCTACTCCTCCAGCCCGTGCTTCTTTAGCTTCTTTAGGAGGATCTTAGGGGAGACAGTGTCAGAAGTCTTACTGAAGTCCAGGTAGGCAAGATCCACTACTCTCCCCTCATCTACTAGGCCAGTCCTTTCATTGTAGAAGTTTAATCAAGTTGGTCAAGAATGACTTTCTCTTGGTGAAGCTATGCTGACTATTCCTGATGACATTCTTGTCCTTCATGTGCCTGGAAATGGTTTCCAGGATTAGCTGCTCCATCAGCTTCCCAGGGATCGAAATGAGGCTGACCGGCCTGTAGTTCCCTGTGTCCGCCGTCTTGAAGTTAGGAGTGATATTTGCTTTCCTCTAGTCTTTGGGCACTTCTCCCAGTTGCCATGGTTGATCAAAGATCAATCTCAATTAGAGTGGCCTTGCAATGACATCTGCCAGTGCCCTCAGTGCTTTTGGGTGTGTCCCATCAGGGTCCATGGACTTATGTATGTGCGGTTTGCTTAAGTATTCTCTGACCTGATCCTCTTCCACCAAAGGTACATCATCCTTGTTCCAGACTTTTCCCTTGGTCTCTGGGACCTGGTATTTCTGAAGACCAGACTGGCTAGTAAAGACTGAGGCAAAGGTGGCATTCAGTACCTCAGCCTTTTCCACATCCTGTCTAACCAGGTCCTCTGTCTTGTTAAGCAATGGGCCCATGTTTTCCCTAGTCTTCTTTTTGTCACCTATGTACTTATAGAAGGCCTTCTTGTTGTCTTTGACATCCCTGGCCAGATTAAATTCCATTTGGGCTTTAGCTTTTGCAACTTCATCCCTGGATGCTTGAACAATGTTTCCGTATTCCTCACAGGTTATCTGTCCTTGCTTCCACCCTCTGTATGCTTCCTTTTTGTGTTTTAGTTTGGCCAGGAGCTCCTTGTTCTTCCATGCAGGCCTCCTGGCATTTTTACCTGACTTCCTGTTCATTGGGTTGGACTACTCTTGAGCTTGGTAGGTGTGTCTGGGCTTACACATGCACTAGTGTATAACACAATGGAGGTTTAGGAGAACAATATTGTACAGAACAAGAACAGCGCAAGTCATTCACTCTCAACATAACGCTAAGATGAATATTTAACTATTATACATTGCAAAGTAAGAAAAAAATTACCTTTATAAAGTATTTTGTACGTTTCTCCTGTGTAACCCTATTCGTACTCAACCTGAGTAGCAGCTTGCCTTTGCGAGCTTGGAGGCAGCTAGTGAAATCCCCACTGAGCTACTGTGCAGGTGCAGAAATGAATGAGAACAGCCTATTATGTTTAAGAGTTGGGAAGAAAAAAATGTTTGGAAACTGGCTAGATGTTTTAAGAGGTTGCTACATGTTTTAAGATGGTGATCCCTACTATCCCCAGGCTAAGAGCTACCCCTGTCGATGCTGAAGTTTTAGAAAAGGAAGAAGTGAATGTCTGGGCCCTTGATAAATGTCTACAAGGGATATGCATTTATGTATCTAAATATATAAGGGGATGTAATCCCTTTCTTTTTTTACTACTACTGCAAGATCAATATTGGTGATAGTGGATGTTTCAAACCACTAGACATTGAAAAAGTATAATAATGATACAAAAGTTGGTTAGAGTGGAAGAGACAGTTGCAGAAAATATTAAATTTCCCGCCAGACGCTTCATCAAAATTACTCATCTTTACCAAAGAAAGGGCAAAACGTGTTTTGTGGAAAAACTGCTTTTCTTCACAATCGTAGAAAAAGAATTCTAGAAACAATATCATGAACCTCTGTATTGCAAACAAAGTAGGATTTTCAGAAAAAAATGCAATGCTTTTTGTAAATCTACAGTTTGGTTACTTTTGGTTTTCATTTAGCAATATAGTAGCTTTCTGTAGTTCTAGTGTTTTGTACCTTCTTTCTTCCTTTCATGTCTTCTGCAATTTAATAATTTTAGGAAGCAATTATTCAGTGAGTTTGTTGTTCCAATTTACCTCTGAATACAGTCATTGCACACAAATACTTGCTTCTTAGTTATAATTTGCAGTTTTAAGTTTTCAGATTTAGCATTATAGAAATTACTTTGAACTTTGTGTAACCCATTTCTTTATAATATCAGCAGAATGGCATAAAGCTTGATTCATTGAAGAGGTCAGTGCCCCATTTGGTCAGTCGTAGTTCTTTTTCTTTTGCCAAATTAGGGGCCAGCTAAAACTTCATAAACAGCCCTTTCTACAACAGCTTCTCTGCATTTTGTCAGCAACAGTGTCACCTGCTGTTCTAAACAGAGGCTTGTAGAGGCATAACAATTCACTTCTGTTCATTAGGATTACTGTTATTAACTATGGTCTTTTTTGTGTCAGTGCCTAAATACCCAGAAGTGTGTGGCGTTGATGTGTTTGTGATCTTTAATGCTGTACTGATTTAGCTTTGACCTTTAAAAAATCATTATTATTGCTATTACTACCAGGAATTCAGTGGAATAACGTGCACCAGTCAACGGCACAAGGAGGATACATGACCTTTGGATGGATGTGCTGGATGATGTTCTTTGACTCCATTTTATATTCTATAGGTGGCTGGTATTTCAGCAATATTATTCCTGGTAAGATCATGGTGTGTTGTTCTTATTTCATGTTTTTGAAGAAATTACTCAATAGAATGGGTAGAATTGGCTTTCCTCATTGTATGCAACTAAAAAAAAAAACATATCTTTTTCTGAGTTGAGGTTTTGATGTGTAAAACTGTCTGATTGCCTTTAGGGACTGGGTTAGAAAGTCTTCCTATATACATAAATATTGAGTAGTGCTAACACATGGACTAGAATTTGTAGCCAGGCATGAAATATCTTTTGTATGCTTACCGGGATGATTAATATATGAAGGACTTAGCAATTTGTTGGTACTTCACAGTAACAGAGCTCAGTCTAGTAGCAAAACTTCCTGTGAAAATGGTGAATATTCTAAGTCAGTACTTGGGCTGAAACCCATGAACAACAACATGTTTTCATATCACAAAGACTTCAAACTGTCTGGTAACTGTATCTTGCTCTCAGTCAGTCCACAGTCCAATGCATAAAGAAAGCTAATTAACTTTCAAGTATATTTTCAGAAAGTAGTGGGATTTTTTTTTTTCATTAACCAAGTTTTATGAATATTATTGAATTGGTTGAAGCATTTTTAATTGTAGCCTAATGCCTCACTAGTTGTTTGAAATCTACCTTTCCTCTGATTTGCATATGTCACTTTTTCTTCCAGCCGCTCTGTATTTGTTTTAAAAATTAAAAATGAATTTTGCCTTGAAACATAGGGCTGTGTGGAATATACAATTGAATTTTACAAACTTTAGCTTAAATTGACACCTGCCCTTCAGTGTCAATGAAATGCAACTCCAAACACACAGAGAGTGTATTGTGTGATTGGTAAGTGAAGCCTAGAAAGATCGGGCAATGCCAAAGTTTAGGTTGTGTGTAGGAACATATTTTTGACCTTTCTGTTTGTGTGCTAGAATAAATGTTTCTTATGCTGGCTGATTTGTTTAAATTGTGCAGATAGTAATGGAAAAATAATCTTTAATGATTGGTGCAATGGATTATTGTTATAATAATAATAATAATAAAGGCTGTTTGCCTTGGCAGGCCATTTGGTGCATTTTCTTTCCTCTAGGTTACAAGATTATGTTAGGCTGTGCCTCCGTATTGTTAAGTCTATGATTCTGTTACACTTTAAAGCTGATTTGGAGATAGGGTAAAGCACAGTATCACCAAGGATTGATTATTTTATGGCAGGACCTGGTGTTATGGCCAAATGACTTTTTTCCACTTTATTAAGGTTTGTTAAGTGCAGCTAAGAGTTTGAGCTAATTAAATGGTCTAACCAGCTCTTTGTAAGTAATGACAGGACATTAGTAGTCCACAAACAAGTATGAAATGACTATAAATTTTGCAACAGTTTCTATCATAATTATCATCTAGGAAAATTTGGATTAAAGAACCGATGGTACTTTCCCTTTACTGTTTCCTACTGGAAGAACCTGTGTGGTGCAGAGAGGAGGAAGAGATATTATCTGAGTTCTAATATGGTTTTCTTCAACAAAAACTTCCAAGAAAAAGGTTTGTAGTCATAATAGCATTTTAATAACGTCTCTTTTCTGAATGGTGTGTTGATTTTGATAAATCTGCTTTTATTGTTGCTTGGTCTTATATTATGTGTTTAGATCTTGTCCCTTTCTCTCCTCCATTATATAGTGTATACTATGAACATTATATACTAACTGTTAATTGTGCTGTCACCTGTAATGCTTGAATCATTCAATTAAAACTATTGTACACAAATATTTAAGAAAACTCTTTTAAAAAATGTAAAATGAGTATCTCTTGGGTTCATCCTGTCCCTCTGTATTACCTCTTGGCTTTGTTAGGATCTTCTGAAGTTGCTTGGACCCTTTTATGCTCTTACTGAATCTGAAAAGTGTTGTGTTTTATTAACTTTCTTTTTCCTGCAGTTTGATTTTCTTCCTCCTTCTCCTCTGCTGTTTCTATTTGCTTCTTGTTTCAGTGGAAAAATTGTCTTTGTTCATTTCTTTCCCTTCTGTTTCTTATTTCCCTCTTATATAATCACTGTTCTTTCTGTCTTTGCTTCTTAGCTTTTTGTTTAAAAAGCTACTGTTATTGTAATTAATTTTTATCTGCCTTCAGATACTTTCACTGGTCTTCTATTTCTTTGTTCACTTGCTTAAAATTAATTTAGTTCTTTTAGGTTTTTTCCCCTCTCAGGTCTCTTTAAGGACTTTCTCACATTTCATTTATGTTTTTTGAGTGAAGGAGTAAGTCACCCTCACTTATATTCCTTCCTGGGCCTTAGAACAATATGATGGGTTGTTATGTTTTGGAAGTTACAGTAGCTTGGAAATGATCCAGTTGTCTGTAGCATAGGTGAAGAAGCTGAACAACTCAGCAGTTTTATGTATTGGTATCTCCTAGAGTAGGGCAAACTTCAAAATGTCTTGAGGTTCATTTAAACATTTGTGAAAAAACTGTCAGTATTAATTTTGTCTGAATTTCTGCAATCTGGAACAATTCCATTTTGTTGAGATGATTGTCTTTGGTCCTTACTTAAAATGAAGATTTTCAATGTTTCCCCTTGGGTTGACTACATCCTCTGTGGAAAGTGAAGAAAAAAATTCTCCTATGTCCGAAAAGTTACTAGTGTGGTCTCTGACTCAATCTATCCAAGTGATTGCCTACAACTTTGTGAATCTGTTTGTCTAACTTCCCCTCTGCTTAAATTGATGCACATCACATGCTCAGTAGCAAATTGCCTGTGTGTGAACTCTAACACTGCCATGGAGGCAAAAGAATTTGCTCTTTTTCATAAGAATTGGTTCTTATTGTACTGATAAAGGCATAAATGCATTTATGGATAATTTGCTTGGAACAGCAAAGTGACTTGCTCCCGGGCAATTTCTGCATTTGTTCCATATATATGTTCAGTGGGCGTGGAAAGCGCTTTGGAAATCAGAGGTGTGTCAGAGAAAGGCTGGAGCATAAGTCCTACAAGCTGGAACTACGACTAGACTAGGGCTGGCAGAGACCTGGGTGCTGAGTACCCACTTGGAACTTCTCTTAGGAGAAGTCCTAGGGTAATCAGTTTACTGCTTCCAAGTATTTTGGAGCTTGTCCTCTGAATCTTACCCAAGATACATTGTCTGAGACTCGGTACTTTACATTTTTTTGTTAAGTTCCAGGATGTACTTGCAAATTTAGGAAGCAGTGGAAAGGCCATTAATAATATTTGTTGGTGGTTTTAGTCTCCAGACCAAAAGACAGAGAAGCTAATGGGAAGAGAGGTTCATGGGTAGAAGGACCTCAGAAATGTCACAGCTGCTGGTAGTGCCTTGCTGGAAGGTAACCTCAAGCTTCTGGCAAAAGTTCTTTCTAAACTTAAAACTGATTGTGAAAGGAGCAAAAAAATTCTTCATTCCCAGCCTAAACAAACCAATCCTTGAAATTATGATATAATTTTTTATGTATAATTTGATTTATATGATTTTTATATATTTTTATAGAGAGCATAATTATATCTTGTAATATTTATTTAAATTTTATTTAATTATATATAAAATGATCACATAAAATATAAAGTATCAATATTATAAATGAACATATATATTTTGATACATATTAAAAAGGATAATTCCCTCTTCTCATAATTCTCATCCATAACAGTTTCTATTTCTTCGGACTAACGTTCCAATTTGGCTTGCCTTTGTTTTAAAAGAAAAAAAAATCCTACTGCTGGATTTCTCAGTTGTAATGAGTCAATAAAATATTACATGTTAATAATATATTTATGGGGCTGGTTATTGACTGTGCTTATGTTGGGAAAGTAGTGCCAACCTTTCCTCCTGACGTAGAAAGGAAGTCAACTTGATCTGCATCATATGGTCATCTCAGTTTGTTATTCCCTATACACACACACACATATGTTTAGATTCAGCAATGCTCTTGATCTGCTGCTCTTCCCCATACAGACCCAGCACCTCCAAGCTGGAAAGGCCCTTGCGTCGAAGGAGCCACCATTGGTGTCATGCTGCTGTCTCTCACCAAAGAGCACATGGATGGCCAGAAGGCTGCTATTAAAGATCTCAGCCTCGCCTTCCACAGAGGTCAGATAACAGCGCTCTTGGGACCTAATGGAGCTGGCAAGACAACGGTCATGTAAGACTGCCATTTAATGCTGTTACACTCCCCTCTGGTCTCTGCTGTGCTTTCTCACCTGAAAATGTTTGTGAACTCTTTCCTATGTCTTTTTTTTTTTTTTTCCAAATAATTATTTAATAAACTCCCCAAAGCACATGGAAAGCGAAAGCTATGTGTCTACAACAAAAGCAATGTAATGAACAGAGAACTGGGTCCTCTGTGCTACTGAAACCATGATGTCATAGTTTAGAAGCAACTTAAGTAGGAGCTGGACATGTCTAGTTGTGGAGTTAAACATACCTCAGGAAAGTGTTCTTTTCTGGCATCCCATGTGTACTCCTATCACATGGAGAGTGTGGAGTTTTATGAGGTTTTGTGCTTTGTTCCTAAAGGCTGCAAGGGACTTCTTTCTTGGCAGTTGACCAGAAACAAAAATAATAAAATAAAAATGACATTTAAGAATGTCTTAATTAAGAAGTCTATGTATTTCTACCTTTATGTTAACTATGATCATCTGTAATAAAACCAGTGATGGAAGATGGGACCCTATTAGGAATTACTCCTCAGCTAGAATACACACATGAAAAAGGAAGCAATGGGCTGTTATACTTGGTTGGGAAAAAAATGATTTTGTTCTGGAAGTAAGGAAATGAAGGATTTTTGAGATCTTGGTTTTAAAAAAAAAAAACCAAAACCAAACCAAAACCAACAAAAAACCCAAACCCAAAATATTAACGGTGTTTCTATAATTGCTTAGCTGAATTGGTGTTGCTCTAAGGATGCTAGGACGTGCCTCAGGAAATCCAAGTGTGAGCTATGTAATACAGTCATTACACATGATCTTGCTGAATTTTTTTTTTTTCTTTTCTTGTATATCAGATCACTGTTGACTGGTCTGTATCCACCGAGCTCTGGTACCGTTATTATTAATGGAAAGGACATACGTACTGATCTGGCTGCCATCAGGACAGAGCTGGGTGTTTGCCCACAGTATGATGTCCTGTTCAACATATTAACGGTGCGAGAACATCTGCTGCTTTATGCATCAGTGAAGGCACCTAGCTGGACAAAGGAACAACTGAATCAGCAAGTCAGTGGGTAAGTTTTCCTTTCTTTTGTTGAAGTCTGTCAAATAAACTGGTAGTGTCTCTTGCAAGCCACTCAAACAAAGTGCTAATGCAAAATTCCAAGTAGAAGCGAATGGAAACTGCAGGTTTTCCATGAGTTTTTATCACACTTCATGTTCTGAAATTGTGCCTTGAAAATGGATTTCCTAGTTTCTAACCTTTACTTGAATGTATTTGTAGTGAAACTGTCAATGATTAAAAATCTAGTATACAGAACCATCAAATAATCATGTTTTGACTGAAGTAGAGATGGTTACCCTGGTAGCAGCTACAGTGGTTCCTGCCTCACGCTGTTTGCCTTACCTCCCTCTTGCTGGAGAGGCAGATAGAAAGTAAATTCCTGTGTGTTCGCCCTGAGTTTTCAGATAAGTCAACACTGACTTTATGTATTTATTATCCTGTATTCCCTCACCTGCAGTAGTAGGAACACTGGAAAACCAGAAAAGGCAGGTAAAGGCAGTGCTTGTTAAAATCTTTTTAAATAGGCCATTATCTTTTTTCTTTGTCAAATTCAGACGTTAAATGTGTTTAATAAGTGAAAGGGTTTAAAAACAAACAATCCAATAGGAAAAACAAGCTAGAGCTCTGACATGATCTCAGAGGATTTGCCATTTGTCAGGTCGAGAATGTTTGCTAGTGTTTTTAGGCTGCTACTTTTTTGATATAGGACTAGATTTTCTTCATTTTTGCGTCATGTATATTAAACTACTAGTAAACCATACAAGGTGGGTTCTTGTTCACTAATAGCAAACTGCATTTTCTGAACTTCAGAAATAAAATGTATGCTCTTCTAATAGTGTGGCAGTGTAAATAGTTTGTTTACCTTCTGATTCACACTAGACTGTGTGGAGGGCTGGACACTTCCATGCTTCAATGGAAATAAATGTCAAGTTGATGGAACTTCTCCTTAAGTGTACAATTAGGCATATGCAGACACATTTGTCACAAAATGGGTTTCCTTTTTAGCAGCTATCATAAAAGTCTGTTACTTTAAAATTTTCATCTGAAAAGTCTCTGATGTGGGACACTGCATTCTCTCTAGAAACAACAGGAACAACTCTCTAGAACAACAAGGACAAACCAAACATAGTGTTTGGTTAAAATTTATGCAAAATAATATCCTGTATTTTATTGTACTTAGACTGCTGAATTGCAATTTCAGCAGCAGTCTGTCATACTAATGGCACTTAAGAATACCCAGGACTCTGCAGGCCTTGCTACTAAGAAAAAATTATTTTTTTTTAAAGGCAATGAATGCTTTAAAATACTTCAGAGAAATTAAAAAAGCAACAAAACAATGAAACAAATTTTGCTTTTTATTAAGCAAAAAAAGATGGCTTCTAAGGAGATTAAGAATAATTTTCCTGGATATATATCTATACAACAATTATAGAAACCTCTTTTCTTAAAAATGGAAAATTCTTTTAGGGTAAATGGCGTGGTTTACAGACTGCATATTCACTCAAATGATTCGGGAGATTAGTTTAGGACTGTTGAGCGTTTTATGTCTTGCTTGCCAGGCTGAAAGCTTTTAGGTCAATGACTGGATGTTCAATGTGATGAAAAATAAATTGATGGTCTTTCAGTGCTGCCTTTATTGAGCATGTTTCCACACACTGCTCAGATGCAAGATCATCAGAGGGCGAGGGCTGAATAGGCAATGTCTGTAACATTCCAGTCCTTAACACAGGAATTAGATTAGGTAGTATTATTCTACCTAGGGATCGTTAATCTGTTTACCTCACAGAAGCATGTCTTAAAAAAAAAAAAAGGGGGCAAAAAAAAGCAGTGGTGTCACCTTATTTACTTCAACTGACTACACATTTCCTAAAAACTCAGGCATTTTTTAAGGTTCTTTATGTGGTTGCAAAAACTGAAGCACTGATTAAGTCATGAAACTAACTATCTTACCATAGTTTAAGAGGCCATAATCTAGAGTTTGCTGAAATTGTTGGACAAATTCGTATTTATTTTATTGGACTTAATTTCAAAATTGTCTGTTCTTATCCTGCACAATACTTATTAAGAATTTGTATTTCAGGTGGTGATTAGTGTTTATACTTTGTAGGTAGAGTGTTCTTTTTTTTTTTTTCTATTCATTTTTGTCACCAAAATGTATAATCAGTCAGAGGTAGTGGTTTTTTCACTTTCCATTTACAGTGACTTTTCAGTAATTCTGCTCTGGGTGGACATGATGTGACTGGAAAAACTTTTTCAAAATTGGTCCTATTTCTATACTCCCATTTCAGAGCTCTGGAAGATGTGGATTTATCCCAACATCAGTACAAACCTGTTGGAGCCCTTTCTGGGGGAATGAAAAGGAGGCTGTCAATTGCCATCTCCTTTATTGGAAACTCAAAGACAGTTGTTCTAGATGAGCCTACCAGTGGACTAGATCCATGTTCTCGCCGTAGCATCTGGGATGTTCTTTTGAAGTACAAAGCTGGTACAAAGCTTATAAACATAATTTGCTGCTTATTTTTCTTTCTGGAATCCCGTTTCAATAAATTTAAACAGGATGGTCAGAATATTAGTATTCCTATTCAGTAACTAAATACATTAATTTCAGAGGTAACATTTAATCAAACTTGGGAAACTTTAAAGCAGCCAAGTGAGATTACAAGAATTATCTGCTATCTCACAGAAAGATGCCCAATCTAACACAAGATTGATCTTAGTTCTGAATCCTGTCCTAAAGTTTCTCTTCTCTTACCTTTTTCTTTTTTGTTAGCGTCTCAAAATTGTTTTCTGGTTTTCATTTCCCATTTTGCACATATCTGTATATAGATGCATATATACTTCTAATGAAAATAGACTCATCAGTCAGTTTGGTACATTAATTTTTTAAGTGCCATAAGGTTAAAACCTGATTGCGGGAAGCAAACTCTTCAGCTAGTGAGCACTCAATTAGCTGGAATAGCTCACAGTGAATGATCCATTGAAACAGACACTGTTATGTGGTTTTAAGGAATCTCTTAAGCTCTTAAACGAGGTTAAAGTTGTAATGGCTTAATAATGCTTGCTACGTATAATACAAGGCAAGTTTAGACCTGAATCTAACTCAAACTGTAAATCTGAACGCGGGTTTTGTTTGTGTCTTGCAGTTCTGTTTTGAAGGGATCTGAAACATGTTCCCTTAAGGTTAAAGGACCCTCGTGAAAGCAAGATGTGTTTCTCTAGAAACCAGGTTTTGTAGACATGTACCAATCTTTCTGATGCAGGTTGCACACTGATCTTTACCACTCACCATCTTGATGAGGCAGAGCTGCTCAGCGATCACATTGCCATCCTGCAGCGTGGCCAGCTGAGGTGCTGTGGTTCTCCCTCTTATCTGAGAGAAACATATGGCCAGGGACACAGTCTAACGCTCATAAAAAAGGTATACTAAAAATGTACTGTACAGGACTTAACAGTGTCTGACAAGTAATAGCTGTGTATATTCTAAGGGAGCCGTATGTCCCTGCCAGGAAGTAATGTGTGATATAGATTATCAGAGAGCCAGCAAAACATGTTTTTACCAGCTTTATTGGTTGTTTTGGGTGGGTGGTATTATTATTATTACTATTACTATTATCATTATTTAGAAGAACACAATGACATCTTTGAAAATAATGAATTTCAATATTTAGCTGTGAAAAAGGCTTTGTCTCAGTGCTCTTTGTTCCTGGGAAGTAGTCGCTGTGTCCCAGGTTTGATTCAGTTTCATCAATGGAAATTTTCCTGTATGAATTCTACTATCAAGTCCCATACTTCTGGTAACATTTGATTTTTTTTGTGCCTGATTATCTTTCTTTCCTCATAGCCCTCTGTGTTTGAAATCCAGGATCCTAAGCATATTGTTCGGGTCACATCTTTGGTACAGACCCACATCCCAGAAGCCTTCTTGAAAGAGAACAGTGGGACTGAGCTGACATATGTGATTCCAGAAAAGGCAGATGAGACCTCTTTAAAAGGTCTTTTTCAGGCTTTAGATCAAAGCCTTCATCATCTGCATGTGACTGGCTATGGCATTTCTGACACCACCTTGGAAGAGGTACTTTCAGTTTTTCTGTGTAATGGCATTTTCTTGGTTAGAGAATCCTGTATTAGCTTCCACTACTCTTTTGTATTTCGTATATATGATCTTTCATATTCCACAACAGTCTCTTGTGAGAAGCATGCTTCCTAAAAAAACAAAAAAAAACAAACAAAAAACCTCAGGCAAAATGTATGTATACTTTATAGTTTTGTTGTACTGTTAATTTCAGCACCCACTCTACTATGACTTATTTCAAGAATCCGATGTGAACACTGAGGAACTGTGTAACTTTTAAATGTTTGTTCCTGCGTTTAGTTAAGGAAAATTTAGTGTCATTGATTTAATGAAAACCACTGTTGTTGTCCTGGATCTCTAGCATTGGAATGAGCTTTGAACTTCAAGGCTGGAGGTTCAGTTCAGGTAGCTCTTGAGATGGAAAAAAAAATTGATGAGAATACTCTCTGACTTACAAAGTTCTAAAGCTTAGGACTTAGCAAAACTGTGTGGGGAAATCTCTAAAGAGTATTTTGTGTGTATACCTAGAGAGAGAGAGAAAGAGACGCTTACATACATGTATATATGAACATATATACACATTTATATATATATGTATATATATACACACACATATATGTGTGTGTATATATACCAAATGGACCAGAGAAAGAGACTCTGTTATGCTGCTTCATCACTTTTGATTTTAGCTCTGTATAAATAGCCATATCAGTGAGAAGTTATTTTCCTTGGACTGTTTTTGTCTTGACTATAACTTCTAAATATCAAGATTCCCTAAACTACCAATGTTCAAGTCCCGTATTATAGATCCTTTTGAAAATATATTTTTCTTTCCACTTCTTCATGATGAATGGAGACTAATGTCAGTATTTTTTTGATGCACAAAACACATCTATTTTTATTTGATGGCACAATTCATTCAGTATCACTTTGTGAAACTGATTTCTCCAGTGATTACTTTATAGTGTTAAAGACAGACAAGGTTGGACTGTTTTCTACAGAAAATTTAAGATACGTTAGAAAAAAAAACCCACAAAAATAATGAAATGCAGATTCCTGTAAAGTGATATTTTTTATATATATAGCAATAAATACTTAGAATAGAACAGGGGTGTATCCCTTCTCCTTCTCTTCCTTGGAAACGCATGAGATGTTATGATGTAGTACTGTGGTCAGCTGGAGCACAAGATCCCCCAGGGAAGATGCTCATCTTTCCTGGTTTTCTGAAGATGATACACTTTAAGGCCTGTCAGACATCACTTATGCATTGTATTTTTGCTGTGTGAGCTAGACATATGGGAATTAATGGGGTCAGACATTTGAAACTGCATCAGCAGTTCTGAGTTTGTTTTGCAAGTTTAGAATTGTTCATCTTTATATAATCTGTTGAAAAAATATAAATAGAACCCCAATAATGCAAGCAAACCTAAAATGACAATTGTTCATGGAATTTATTGAACCAATACGCCACCACGTGGAGCTGCTGTATCCTGAAGTGGTCCATTGGGAGACATCTTTAGGACTATATTGATTTGCTACATAGGTTTTTAGGGCCCTGCACAAGCATAAAGGATCTGGTTTTGCACATTTGTTTTTAAACTGCAGTCCAAAGAATGACCTACCAACAAGTATGTGGTTTCCTTTGAATTTAAGCTCTATACAACTGAGTTACTTATAAAGGAAAAAATAAAAAAGGGATCTCTTCAGTCTTTCTCTTATAAATGATCACAGTACATAAAGCTAGTGTGGCAAGCATTTGCTATGGCAAGGGCCGGGGGGGCATAAATCATACAAGTTTAATAAACATTTTACATAATGCTATAAAGTAAATTATGTTTATGCTATACAATTCTACAAGGCAAGTCAAAAGCTTATTGAAAAAGCTTATTGAAAAATTGTTATTTTCCTTCAAATTATATAGGGTGATTAACATGCTGTAAGAAAGAATACTGTTCACTGCCAGACTTTATAGATTCTGAGGTAATGTATATATTGAGAACCTTTTTTGATTATGTCCCTGTGGGATATCATGGGACTTTCCAGAACTGGTATCTGTAAAGTAAATGTGAAGTTGTCATGGAACATGAGGAAGCTTCCTCAGTGTGCTGCATCTCTTATTCAGTTTAGAGCTTGCTTTTGGCTGTTTTCTGCAGGGGTGGTTAAAAAAAAGCTTTAAAGGTGATATTAGATACTGATGTATCATTCTTCAGCTTGAAGACTTAATGCATTAATTTGAGGTGATTTCTGTCATCTCTGCATCTCATCATTAGTCGTTGTTACAACCTCAATTCTCCATTTTCTTATCAAAACCCTCTTTGCATTGGCAACTAAATGGATAGCACATAATCGAATAGTCTATTCAAACAATTCAATCTGGAAACAAAGAACTCTGACTTTAAAGAAGGAAATGTGTTATAATTTTTATTTTATCCTTTCTTTTTGTTCTCTCATACACTTGCCATTATTCTTTTTCAGTCTGAGGGACACTCACACTCTCTAAAAATCTTACTGTTCAAGGGAAACCAGGCTTCCATTCATACTTCAAAGCAATCTTGAAGTTCTAACAAAATCAGTTCCTGACACTTTCAAATCTCACTAATATTATATTTGCTTCATTTTAGGTTTTAAATATCTTTTCCAACCATTTGTATTTGTGTACTTTACAATGCTTGTAATCCAAAGAATGTTAGCAGAAGCAAAAGGAGGATAGAAGGGTGGTTAGTTAAATTAAGTGTATTCTGAGAGCTCTCTAGAGGACGATGTTTCACTTTTTGGCAACTCTGGAGGTTTCAAAGCTTTTTGCTTTCTTGCTTTGCTTTGAGGAGAGAACAAAACCATTGAAACATCTTTGCAAAATAAGATGCATCAAAATACCTGTTAATGGAGTACTACTTTAAATTCTCTTCCTTGAAAGGACCAGAGAGTTTGCCCCAAAACTTTCTAGGGAAAGCCATATACCTCCTTAAATATTTTAGCCTTAAAACACTATGTAGCTTCTAATGAGAAACAGTTTTGTTGAGAGTGCTCTAGCAACATCTAATAATGGCACAATCATATTAATCTTTTTCACTGTAGTATTGCCATCTGGCCAGACCTTTTTCCTAGAGGGAAAAAGCACTTCCTATACCTACTGACAATCTGGTGGTTTGAAAGAAGCAGACAGGGCACTGGCTGCTGCTTGCAAGCAGGGCAGTCCTTCTCAACAGCCAGCACGACTACCTGCTCTCTCCATCTCCAAGAGCATCCGTGGCGGCCCTTCAGGGCCTGGCATGGAGCAAGCTCGCAGGCGCAAGTGCTGGAAGTGAACCATGCTACTCCTTACCTATTTTAAGCACTTTCCTCAAAAGCTTACAGAGTTTCTTCCTATGGCTTTGAGCAGTGCCAAGTGTCTGTCTCCCTCTGTGTGTGTGTATATCTAAGTTTGACTGTCAGAAGTGTTCCTATTTAGCAGATAACCATCGACTTGCTTGCAAAAGTTCCTCAGTCAACACTCATCCACAGTGAATGGCTCTAAGACTGCTTCTGCATTGTTCTGCTTAGTGAAACAGGCCTGTAGCTACAGAAGGCTATACTCAGCATGGACTGCCTGGAAGAAAATACAAAAACAACGTGAACAGAAAATGTAGTAAGAGGAAAATTGGCTCCTGCATAGGGAAGTTATTTAAGGTAAAACATGGATTACATATGTAGATTTAAAACTTAGAATCTTCCTAGGGATACTTGCCCTAGTACTGCTCAGTTACTGAAGAAAATTCAGTGATGCTGAATTATGCAGAATATACACATTTCCCAAGTGGAACATAAATATTTCTTAAAAGGGAGATTTTCAGATTTCAGTATTTGGTTGAGTGTTACCAGTGGTTCAAGTATGGAACAATGAGTATTTAGCACTGCTCTGTGCTCACTGATATGTTCAGACGGGTCTGTCTGTCCTAGTGAAAAGGTCTACAAAAACATGTTGGGAAAATGTTAAACACTGCTTCCATGTGATCCTAATTCTATGTGCTGCTTACTTTTCAGGGACTTTTATATGGCTTTTAAATTACTTAATATGTTACCACACACAATTTTGACTACTCTTTTTGCAGATACTTGTTACAAATTAACTGACAGCAAGCAATTCAAGCAATTAACACTTTCCCACTGCAAAATACCTAGGATACACATGCGATTTGTGGGATAGGAGGGCCCAGAATTGTTGCTAAAATATCAGTCAGTGGTTTTAGATGATAAAGGACTGTCTATAGGTGTTGGTTGTTTTCTCCCCCATGCTCTACAGTGCAGTGTCAAGGATACTGTCCACTGTATCAGTGAACCAGGCTTGTTTTTCTGATGCTGTCCCAAAGAAGGAATCAGAAAGAAATCAGAGAGTAGCTGTCTAGTACAGCTTAGAGGAGGTGCAGGAAATGCTACTTCTGTCCACAATATCCTGTTTTGTCCACAATATCCTGTGCAATACTAGATAAATTGTCATTTCTTCTGTACAGTATGGTCCCTAATGATTACCATCCTTAATGGGATGTTCGAGAGCTGCCTGGATACTATGGGGGACGACTGGGCAATGCAGGTAGCCTTCTGCCTCTACAGCTGTATCAGAATAGCTGTGTCAGTGAAGCTACAGTAGTATGTATTAGAAAAATGATTGGTGGTTTTGTTTCTTTTTTAAGGCATAGTTACATCCTCTCTTCGAGTGACTTAACGTGATTAAAGAAGAAAATGTCTGTCTGCAACCGCAGTAGGAATTTTGACACTGAACTGAGTATATGCAGGCAACATTTTGTAGTGTAGCGTTTGTCCTAGCCAGAGAGGAGCAGTTCCTTTGTGGTTTTAGTCGGTTCAGTTTCCTTGAATAAGCTTGGTTTGCTTGACAGAATTGGTGTGCAGAGGAGCCATCAGCAAGCAGGTCTAAGGCAACAAATTAGAATGTGGCTTTGGGCAGTTTGGGATCCCCCTCCAGGGTCTAATATAGAAATGTCAGGAGATATTAATTTCTTCTGGCCTTGCAGTTGTTAATGGCCAAAAGTGTTCCCTGAAAGTTAGTAGGTAACAAATGCAATCAATAACCACTGTTAAATGGCAATTATATTGACTAAGCAAAATATGGTTTATGTAACAGTCAGACCGTAGCAAGTTAAGAAATATCTTTCCACAACTATAAAGTACTTCAAATTGACTGTTTTTTATTGTCTATTGTATGAGCTCCTTGGAAACAAGGAATTTTTTGCTATAGCTGATATCAGGCTCTTTTGTGGGAAGAAATAAATGGTTTCTTAATGATTTCTGAAAGTTGCACTGTAGTTATAATCTAAGTCTTGCAGCTCAACGCAAACAGAGAAGAGAAAGCAAGAGAAGGCTTTCATCAAGAAAAAACAAAACTTGGTTGTACTTTTGCTGTTCAATTAGAGGTGTTCATGGTAGCTGTATTTTCTGTTGATTTTTCTTTTCTTTCTTTTTATCTGAAGTTCCTAGACCACTGTTTAAATTGCAGTTCAGGTTAAGATAAGAAAACGTTAATTTTATTTTTCATTTGAGCTTACAAGAAGTGGGGTGAGTGTTAATAACTGACTCACTATGAAAGCTGTTCCAAGCTTCTGCAAGGCTGAGGGACTGATAAATGAAATACATCCCTATGAAATTCAAAGGACTTTATGTGGACAGAACTGTGAAACAGGATTAAGCAAGAAATAGTAGGTCAAACACAAAGCTATTTGGCAAAGTGTATATACCATTTAAATAGATCTCATGATTATGAAGTTAGTGAGTTCTGCTGTTTTTTTAAAATGTTATCTTTAACTCCCCTCTGATGTGTGTCCCTCTGCTTAAGAAGATCCAACCCTTACAAATTTACTCTAGTGCAGATTTTTAGATTGTTACTTTTGTAAAAAAATAATTTTGTTTTTTCCCACGGTGATTTCAGGTAATGGATCCTATCATTTTCTCCCAATTTGACGTATGCATGCTAATGGTTATAATACAAAAATATGCGCTGTTGCCCAGTCCTCTCCACAGTGCTAGTTAAACAGGACTTTATTAATGTGGAATGTGCCTGCTGATTGTATTGTCCTTTAAATGTCTTTCAATAGCATTATTGCCTGCATGCTTGCATAAATCTATGGACATTTCCTCTGTGGATTTTCAGTTCTGTAGGATTTTGCACATTAGCTTTAGTTGTGCTAGTACGACTAGAACTCTTTGGTAGCAGTTCCAGTTGTGCGCACAGATTTCTAGCTGGAGTATCAGAAGAGACTTGAAGCTGTCAATACGCTCTTGGTAAAAACTGCAGCAACTGAGTTCCACAGCTCAGGTGCATAAAATGTCAGTCAAGGGTAGCCAGTCTATTGAAATATCTTTGCAGATAGAAGTGTGCATGGGCCAACAATGGTTTGCATAGCTTCTTTTGGATCTGTTGGCATTTATTCCTTTCCCCTTATGCCCAGGATTCGTCCGCTGGAGACCTTGACTAATTTTATAGTCATTCCAGCAGGGTGGCTACAGCAGCCACTACTAATATCTGACAACCTGGATGGCTGGGGAGAGACATATATATATAAAGTAGTTTTTAGAAAATGGATTCTAAATTATTTTTTTCCTATTTCATGAAAGGTATTTCTGAAGCTACTGCAGGACTCAGAGAAGATGCCCTATGTTCCACAGGCAGCACAACTGGACCATACAAATGGTGCAGAATCAGCCTGTAAGTAGAAAATTAGGTACCTTTTGAAGCAGCCAGACTTATAAAGAACACAAATGCAAAGATAAACATGCGCAAAGTTCCCAAAGTTGAGGAATGCACAAGCAAATGGGGAATACTGCCTGCTGCCATCTAGTAATATTTTTTTTTGTACGTGTCACATGATCTGCCTTGGGTAGTAGGTTTTTATATGTCTACTGTGATTCACTTCAGTATCACTTTACAGTTGTCTTCCCACCCTTCTACTATGCATACACATGCACACAAGCATTCTCTTGCTGTAACAGCATTAATGTACTGCTTCCTACCAGCCCCCGGCAACTAATTACCCTCTTTGACTCATAGTGACAGTGGATAAATATTTCTGGGATATACCACAGCTATAAAATCTGTAAGCTATTAAAAAGGTGTGTTCATCTCCATCCATGTGCAAATAAAAAAAATAAAAGCTGTTCCCCCCCCCCCCCCCCCCCAAGAAGATCATTTGTCCTCTCAGGTGGCATGTTATTTCGGGTTCCCTTACATGTTTGTTTGTTTGTTTTAAAACAAGTTCCTTTGTGCTTTTTATTTTCCTGCCCTGCAAGCCTGGGAGGAGGTCCTTGTTAACATTTCTGAAACCTTAGGAAGCTTGCTCTCCTTAAAAACTCTTCTTAGAAGTCACTAATGTGACACCTTGTAAAATGCAAAACTCAAGTTTTCCAATGACAGTACCCACCAAGCTCATCAATATTTTCTCATTGTTCCTGGGATTCTCATGCTTCTGCTGTACCATGTTTCTTTCTATTTGATGATTTATATCTCGATTACAGTTGTCTTCGGTTAGATGTCAAACGTGTTCTATGTGTTCCGTCCTTTTTGTTTTGTTTCCATAGAACACAGGCACAGAGAGGTCCTGGTCTGTGACTGGGGACCTTCATTGTTACAGTAATGGAAACAATAATTTTGAACTAAGCTTGTGTTATTTGTTAAGCTAAATCCAATTGGATCTGCCAGTAATGAGTAATCAGTGCCAAGAACTGTGGCCTAAGATGAGACCTTTTTTCACAAAGTGCAAACTTGACTGGATGATTTTTTCCAGAGGGTCTCTTTTGCTGGACTATTTCAGTCCCTGTTGAATCAATGAAGATGTAACTATATAGCTAAAAACCCTCACTAAGGAAATAAAATATCCACTCCTGTGAGTGGTGAGAACAAGACTTTTATTCAAAATACAGCTTTGAATATCGCTTTATTTTATAACAATCAGTTGTGTATTTCTTCAAGGCTCAGCTAGGATATCTGAACCAATTTAAAATCAAAACAATCTATCTTCTCTACATTGCATTTTCATTAAAGAGTAAGATTTACAGTTCCTAAAGTAATGAAAACGGAGTATACTGTACCTAACGACTTGATATCTTTTACCATCCACATTTCAAAACACATAGCTTAGTATTTGTTCAAGTTACTACATTAATAAAGAATCTAGTAATCAGAGACTCTGTGTTTTTCAGTCTGATAAATTATAGCAAGAAAATGTGACGATAATGCCATTTCTTTGGGGATGGGAGTACTGGAAAATTGTCATTCATTGTAGATGACTGTCATTCATCATTAAGGACAGTTGTGAAGTGTAGGCATAAAGAATCTGGGAAATAGTCATGAAAGGTATCCATCATTGTCAAAGCTAACCAGAATACTCCATGGGCAATAGCTTGACCTGTATAATTTTGTCTTTGAAAGCAGATTCAAAGGCAGCCAAACTTTCTGTTGTCAAAGTAGTCTAATGAATTTTCAAAACCCCCTAGAGCAAACAGCTGGGTTATTGAGAAGATCACAGGATGCTGCTATTTGATTTGTAAAAGAATTTGGATTAGAGACCTGCTTTGACAAAGCATGGATCTGAGCGCAAGCAGCGGTATTGGCTATCCTTTACTAGTACTGAGCCCTTGAGGTGTCAGGATTGTGCAGAAATCAGAATGTTGTCTCTTGTCTTCCAGACCAGTATAGTGGAGTGGTGTGTATGTCCTTTCTTAAAAGAAACTGCAGAAAATCAGTACATGATTTAGGCTGATGACAAATGCCAAAACCAGGCAAGAGACATCACTTCAGCAAAATATGACAGTATCTCACTGAAGTTGGAGCTTTGATAATTTCTAGTTATGTTTTACAGTGTCTTATTATACTGGGTCTGGCTGGAATGGAGTTCATTTTCTTCATAGCAGCCCTTATGGTGCTATGTTTTGGATTTGTGACTAAAATGGTGTTGATAATACAGCAGTGTTTTGGCTATTGCTGAGCAGTACTTGCCGGTGTCAAGGCTTTCCCTTCTTCCCATTCTGTCCCGTCTCCCTGCGGTGAGTAGACTTGAGGGGTGAGCAAGAAGCTGGGAGGGGACGACCTGGACAGTTGAGCCAAATTGACCAGAGAGTTATTCAATGACATATAGTGTTATGCTCAGCAGTAAAAACTGAGGGGAGAGTTTTTTGGGGAGGTAGCCATTGCTACCAGACTGGCTGAGCACCAGTCTACTTGTGGGAGGTGGTGAGTGATTGCTTTTGCATTGCTTGTTTTTTTTGTGTTTTGTTTTTTTTTTTTCTTTTCTTTTTCCTTCACTTCTTAAACTGTCTTTATCTTGACCCCCAAGTTTTCTCGCTTTCTCTCTTCCTATGTTCTCCTCCATCCTGCTGGAGGAGGGGGAGTGTAAGAGAGCATCTGTGTGGTGATTAGCTGCTGGCCAGAGTCAATGCACCACAATAGTGTAAAATAAACTCAGAATTATTTGACCCTTTCTAATTGCAAATATTAGAGGTAAGTAGCAGTCCATTAATTAAATTAGTTGTAACAATTTTAATATTGGTAACTTTAAAGATACAAAGCACACTGTGTAATTTCTAGTGGTTTAAGTTTCCTTTGTGGAAGTTTTACTCATAATTTTTAGTTTTATTCTAATGAAAAAACCTTGGAATAAAACTCACCTTTTGGCGAGAACAGTTAACAATTTATTTTTAAGTCAGGGAATGCCTATGTGTGCAGGCATAATACATGCATATATTATAATACAGACATGCATAATTAATTTCTACACAGCTGGGGCAGACGATGGATGGTTATTGTTTTGTAGATGTATACAGAGCATGCAGAAAAAAGGTTAGACTAAGCTTGCAATAACTGCATGACAAGATCATTTGAGCCACATAGCCTTGAGAAAATGGAGAAACCAACTCTATGGAGTCCAATAAAATTATCATAAACTACAGCAGGCAGTATATGTACAAAAATAATCAGGAGGGCTAAGAGCAAGTCTAAGGGGTGAATAGCTAACCATGGATGAATAACAAAATATTCTGAGCATTTGCAAAAGCAGGCAATAGGTTGAGAGTAGGCTCATTGGATCATTAAGGGACCAATACTGCAGAATTAAGATATTCGGATATCTTGCTGAAGAGCCAAATTAATTAATTTTGTAGTTTTCTACGTCTTAAAAATGTTTGGGTGATACCAATTTTGGATCTAATCTCTTCTGGCAGTAAAATACAGTTGGAACCTGAGATATAGTGAAACTAAACTGTAGGAAATTCAAAATGGATAAAATTGTCTTTTTCACATAGTGATACATAACATTTGAAATTCATTGCCATAAAAATTTATGGAGACTAAGATTGTGGTAATATGTTTAAAAAAGCCAAAGAGTGGTTATTAGTGTGTATATAATGTGAATAGCTAGAGTAACAGAAGTGCTATTAAAGTTTATATGTCTTTGAACTTCTTGGGTAAGTTAGCCACTGAAAGTGTTGGAGTGGAAGCAGGTTGATGTATAAATAATTTTTATGGCTGCTTAAACCTTTCTCTGAAGCAGCTGGTGTTAGCCATTTTGAAGGATATTGGGCAAAATGTTACGTTGTTCCTATTAGGATTTAAGAGAGAAACAATATACAGTACTTATAAAGCACATCTGAAAGATAATTTAATTAAGAAATTGTAGCTCACAAAAAGCAGTCATCACTAGCAAAACATCAAACTGAAGAGCTTTCAGTGAATTTTCACTGGGTTTCAACTCTGCCTTTTGATTATTTTAATCAGTGATACAGAAGTAAATATAACCTTGCTTATGAAAAAAAAAAAAAAGTGACTGCTGCAAGGGATTGGTAGAATGGTAATGAGTCAGACCAGTCCTAAAAAGTGAGTTAGATCACTTGGAAAGCTGAATCTATTCTAAATAAAGTGCATTTTAATTAAGCCAAATGCTGGACAAATCTATGTAATGGGGAGTAATATCCTGGAAAACACTGCCTTTGAAAGTTACCTACTAATCCTGGTGAAAAAGTGTTTTAAGACAGCATGGCTGAGACGATTTATGTTTCACTTTAATGTACAAAAGGACGTGAAGAGGTCACTTTGACTACCAGTACAAAATTGATGAGACTGATGCTACAGTACTATGTACAACTTTTGTGTCCATGTTTTTAAGTCTGAACGTCTTTAAGGAAAAGTTGAGAATTTGGAAAGGGAACAGAGAAGAGTTAATATTGGAGGTTGGAGGTGAAGTCCTTATAAAGGCACCATCAGGGCTCAGTTAATGTAGTTTATCAAAAAGAAGATAGAGAAGTGGTTGCTTAAGAAGACTGGTCTTTTTAATGTGTAAAAAATACTCTTTATTAAAGTATAGTTCTAACTTTTATGGGGGAAGAAGTGATATATGGAATAAAGGAAGAAATAACAGAAATAAATAGCTGGAAGCTGAAGGCAGGCACCTCTCCTAGAGGTTAATTAACAGTTAGAGTTAGTCTACCCAGTGAAATATGTTCCTGGTGCATTTGACACAAGTCTGGGGCCTTTGCAGAAAATATGCTACAGTAAAAGGTGTTATTGATTTCTGCACATGGGTTACAGAGTGGAATTTGATGTCTGTTGATCAAGTGATCAAGTGGTTTCTTCTATTCTTAGAGGGGAGCTTTTAATCCACTATGACAAATTGAGTTCCTTGTAATTACAAAGTAAGGGTTGGCAGAGTATTTGTTATAATATGTTTGAAGTTATATCACAACTTCAGTTTTTAAGTGGAACTCCCTTCTTTCATTTTCCTACAAAATTCGTTTAAAAGAATATAAGAATGATTTTAATGTTCCTCCTTGCAGAATGTAACTTGATTTCTGAGTAGAAAACTGTGGACAATAAATAGCAGTGGCTCTGTTTGGAAAAAGTGGCTGCTGACATGAAGACTGATATTGAAATTTTCATATTTTTGCCAAGTCCTGATAAGGAGAAGATACAGCATACATTCCAGTCTTCTGGTAGTCTAATAGTATAGATGATACCATCACTTAAATTCAGCACTAGACCGTGACAAAGAAGTGTCAAAATAGCTGGTCTAAAAATCTTGGATACATTATATTTTCCTTCAGGTTTTTTATTGTTGTTTTAATTAGTTTCTTGTGCTTCTAGCATATGTCGAAAACTTAATTTTGCCTCTTCCAATTATTTAGCTTTATAGTCCTTAATGCTGAATCTTGCTTCCTTTTCCTTTTGTCACCCTTTCAGGATTGTCTGAAGCATAGAATGAGGATGAAGCATCCTTATAATGTTACCTACCAGTAGTCACAAAAAGATATCCAACCTCAAAAATAAGATCATCTAACTTGTTTAAGGTTTACAGAAATTTACTTTCTCAGTAAGTGCATAACTGTAACTCCTATCCTCCTGAAAGTAAATGGTCAGGTTCTTCCACTTGCCTCAAATGTGTTCCACTCTTTTCACCAACTACTTTTGTCTCTCATCCAAACATTTTCCCTTCCAGTTGCTTTCCTTGTGGTTGCTGCCTGGTCCTTTTCCACTTTCCATCCACAGTATGGACATCCTGGGTTTTTTGTCAGACAGGCTCAGACATCAGAGGGCTATTAGAAAAACAATGGAAAGACAGCTGTTTTCTAGTAAGGGGAAGTACTCTTACAATGCCAAGAAGCTGATCCATTTCCTGTTCTCCACCTCCTTGTCCTCACGTTCATCACCTAACTGCTGGCAAATGAAAGAAGTGAACCCTGCCTGCCTTCCTCATAGAGGCCTTTTGTTCCCTTCAGCTCTGGAGAAGAAAAACGGTCAGTAAAGCACCTGTCAAAAAGGGGGCTCACTTGAAAAAAACCTACAGTTTTCTGTAAGTGCTAGAGCATACAGAACAAAACAATAATCCCTTCTGAAATGTCTATTTTGAAAATCATATTAGTTGCTCATGAATGTGTTCTCTTGATGGAATTGAGTTGGTTCCATAAAAGGTCACCTGTGAGACGTAGTAGCTGCTTTCCTTCACTGTCTAATTTGGTATTTTTACTTGTTTTTAAAACATATGAATCTCTTTTAGACTGAAGGGTATGCCTGAAGTAATGTGTTGTGCTATAGATATAGATTCAGACTTCAGATTTTGGTCTTAAGATTACTGAGTATTTCCAGTTTCTAACTAATAGAAAATGAATGGGGAAAGTTGTTGCATCACTCCATCTTGTGATGGTAGAGATGATGCTTTTTCTATCCTGCTTAGAAGAAACAGAATCATCAGAGAGACTTTTTTTGAAGTTGTGGGTCACCAGTACTGATATGCATGTAACTTTTGATGGTGATGACTATATCTTGAATTTCTACATATCTCAAATGCTTTCTAAACAGAAATTTGTGTTTGTTATTAACATCTTTCGGCTCTTGCTGCCTGATGTCGATGTATGAGAATATTTTGAACCTGGTCTTTCCAACAATCTGCTGCCTTGCCTTTGTCATAATCTAGATTGTCATGTTAATTATTAGTAGTGCTTGTTTCAGAAATGAGGTAGCTTGGAAGCTCATCCACTATGCTCAGATATTTTTTTGAGCTGAAGGACAAAGGATACAGATAGTTGTGGGTGCAATACGAATGCTTTATTTATCCAAAGGTTATTGTTAGAATGTGAACTTCCTTAACATCTTGAAAACCAAGTGATCAAATCATCTCAGCTGTGTAGCTCTTATGTCTTGCCTATAAGCCCTTCTTTGATTTCTTCTTGACAGTATATTTCTTCATACAGGCTTTGTTTTCCTTCAGACTTGCTACTGTTCCTTTCTGCCTCTCGTTCTCCAACCTTTCCTTTGCACTCCAGGATTTCCTGTTGTTTTCTTTTAGTTCCTGTATCTTGTTGAGGCTATTACAACAGCTGCAGACAGGAACGGGGTGTTGACAGCCTTTATGATCTTTCATGGTATTTTTAAAATCCCATCTTTTAATGAAATATTCAGGAGTCTTGTTCTCCACTCTGCAGGACTGCTTGTCTTCCGTTTCATGTTGTAATCACTCCTAAATAATTTTTACCCAAAAAAAGGAAAAAAGAAAAGAATATAAGAGAAGTAGAACTCTTCCTCAGAGGATAAATGAGATTTGGCAGACAGTATTCCTGTGTTCACTTATTGCTTTTGAGAATGACCCGATTGCACTTTTTCAAGGTATTCTACTTTTTTCACCTTTGCAACATCTTCAAAAATCTGTATTCAATATCTGGATTATGTGATGATCTGTTATCTGAGAAGCAACTGAAAGTTAAACAGCAATGATGGGTTGCCTGGTGTAACACTAATGTGGCTTTTGTTACACCTGTAGTAATATTTTCTTGCTAACTTAAATAGTTAAATCCTTTTTGGCTTATGCTCTCTTGCTCAGTAGTAGGAATTTTCTAGCAATAGCATTTACTTCTCACGTTCAAGATGAACTGATTATTTCTCCCCCTCATAATATGGGGCCTATGTGTTGGAGGAAATTTTGATTCTTAGATAATTAATAAAAAGTCACACATATAGTGTCAGAAAATTGTTGTTAATAGTTAGTCTTTTTGTTTTATGTACAAATTGTGGTGGTTCCTTGCCTTCCTTTAGCTTACAGGTGGAGTATATATTTTATAGATATTTTTTTCCAAGCGTGCCTCTGTGTGTATATATTAATATATTTTTATAGATGAAAATAATGTATGTGTATGTACACACATGCACACAAATATTTTAAAATATAACTTTGCTTTGTTAATGCTGTTGCACCAGAAAATACAGATACTTTAACTTCAATTATGTAAGTTATTTAATGTCAATGGTCAATTTTTTTAAGAAATGCTCATCAAGATTAAGTATACTTACCTTTCATTCTGAAAGGGAACATTACTTCGGGAAAGGGCTTCATGGAGTTGTCTTAACATCTTACTTCATTTAATGGTTAAATATGCACGTAGAAGGTGTGGTACACATCTTAGTTGTGCTAACGAGGCTGTATTTGAGGTTGATACTTCTACTGGAAACTAGATTTTCATGTGTACAGTACCTTCTCAAAAGTATCTGTCTCCTTTGGTGAAATTATTGTCCCTGCTCTGTTACTAAAATGTTTCTTTTGTGTTACAAAACCCCACAAAGACATTATCAATAGTTACACATCTGTTTTCTCAATATTAACAACATTCTGCAGGACTACAAGGTTTTCGTTTCTCAAAGCTAATAAAAAACTGGTTTAGGAGTTACAGGGACAACATCCAAAGTAGATTCAGTATGAAAGACAGTATGCCGAGCAGCCAGCACTTAGGAGTGCACTTCTTTTTTCTAACTGTTCATGCAATGAACTTATATAGGTCACAAGGTGACACCTTGATAAGGTTTGTATATTACACTATTGCCAGTTAATTCCTTAATGTAAGCGGGACTTTATGATACTTAGACCTGGTGTTGGACTTTTGTATAGGTGGAAATTTTTGCTCATATCATTTTTTCTCTTTCTATCTGTCTCTTGATCTGTTTTTGCAGTTTATCTAGGTTACCATATTCATTGGAGGCATTGGAAAAAAATGGAACAGTTGGTTCTGTTAATCAAGATCCTTGTAGCTGTTTAATACCACTATTTATGAGATACCAGAATGCCTGAGGAAAGAGATTATTCATCAAATACATTTTTCAATTGTTTGCTATAGCTGTGCATCTGAATAAAACATGCCTCCTGCAGAACTCGGTCATCTTTCAGTTTTGAATTATTTCCCTGCACGAACTCTGATATGATTTTATTGTTAATAGAATAACTCCGGTAGAGATACTGTCTAAAAATATTCTTGATTATGGAAGTTGCAATATTTTAGACCAAGTACTTTGTTCATATTAAGCTAATACTTGCACAAATTGTGAAAGTCAAAGTGACTAAGAATGTACTTGTCTATCAGGGTGAAATCTTGGCCCTGCTGAAGAGGTTTGCTCCATTTATTGTCTGAGTTTTCTCTCAGCAATTCCAGGAGGCTTGTTCCAGAGTGCTTTATACAGTGCCTAACAAAAGTCATCTGCAGTATAAAACTGGATAGCTACAATTTAAAAGTCCCCTTTCTGGGAAGCAAGTTACCAGTGGGAAGTACTTGAGAACACCTAGTTTGAATATATAGTTCCTTCAACCCTTGCTACATTTAATCTGTGTAGTTTGAATATGCTAAGATATTAAGTGCTGTGGTAGAGAGAATACTTAGATTGCATTGCTGTCCTGCTCTTTCACCAAATCTTCACCAAAGACAGCAAAAGTGGGTTGTAGCCCTGTTGTCTACATTAGATTCAATCTTGAAATGTTGTAACATGAGTCTACAGGTTGAATTCAGTGGGTTAAATTCTAATAGCTTTCTAAGTACTTACTTACACCTCTACAAAGAAAAGGAACTGATCTCAAAAAGTGTGCTTCGTATTGTAATAAGAGGGTGTGTTCTAGCGCAGAAGATGTATCTGATGGATGTCTGCCTGTGCATATACAAATGTATTCTTTCTCTCTGCCAACTCTGAGAGATAGATACACACACACACACACATATATATATATGAAATCAGTTTGGATCTTTTTTTGGCAATTCTGACAGACTGCACTTCTCCTCTGCTTTTGTACTTCTAAAGGCTACAGGCAGAAGGTGCAAATACGCTTCCATTTTGTAGCCACCATTCTGTGCCTGTTTTTCAACTGTTCCTCCTCTTGTCCCCTCCTCCACATGGCAATTATTGCAGGTGCATCACTGCAGGGAAGATAGTACTACAATAAAAGCATATCTATTTGGAAAATTATCTCCTGAAATTGAAATTAGCATATTTGTTGATATTGCAAGTTAATCATGCAGAAACTCAGAATCAGAGAATTAGGGCTCCCAAAATTACAGTAATTTTCCTTTCCAGGGCATGATAGGATTGTGTCCACCTGGCTGAATATTTGTCTTTTATTAGTTTCCAAAGAATATGCCCATCTCATCAGATGACGGTGCTCTGGCCACAGTAGAGTTCTCCACACAAAGCTAAAAAATACTTGGTGCTTAATTCCAACTTCTTTTTTGGTATGGTTTAGGCTGGCAGCAACCCCAACTAAAATGTAGAGATGAGATATAAACCAAGGCAAAACAGAAGAAAACATGGAGATGTAAAAACAGAGATTGTATTAGGCACTGAAAGTCACAGCTGTAGAAAGAAAGGAAACTGTGTATTTATGAATTATGGGAACAGTGTATTCAGCAATGTGTCCTTCTCTTTCATCAGGACCAGACTAGTTTAGATGGCCATTCATCAAATCAGCTTGGCTGTCAGTGTGACAACCCTTTTTGGTTCCCTTTGGGGTCTGCAAGGTAATGGGTAGGAAGGCAGCAACGTTGTTTCCCATGTCTTTATGCTTGTGCACTAATTGTGTGCTTCTGACTAGAGAAGGGAAAAAAACTGACTATTTCGTATTAGAAAATTAATTCCCTTAGTTGAAAGTTGTGACAGTGCTTTTATAACCGAAGTAGGTGCTTGTACCATTCACTAACAGTGTTACATTCCAAAATAAATATATGCTCAGTGGAGTTTCTGTCATGACTACATGCCTACCCATTTTCATACTAGTAAAAACAACAAGTGGTGTTTTGACATCAGCTAACACTTCAGCAGCAACTAGGGTGTTGGTTTTTTTCCTAGCTGTTGTGGCAGCTATTATTGTTTATTATACTAGCAGCAGTACATTAGAAACCCAGTCTGAAGTCAAGCCCTGGTGTTCCAGACACCCTACGGACTAATAATAAGGATTAAAAAAAAAAAAAAAACCCAAACAAACAGATTCTCACTACCTTTGACAGCTTGCAATCTAGTTTTAAGGCTGAATGCAATGAGCAGATAAAACAGACAAATAGGTTGGGGAAGGTAAGATTATAAATCAGGTCCATAAATTAAAAGTAGAGGTCTCAGTTCACTGACTTTCTACCTACCACATTTACTTGCTAAATGCCATTTGGACTGTTTTGCTTCCCCAAATTTACCCTTAAAATAGAGAGTGGCTGTGATGTACATCTGTTCTAAAATTCTTATCTATTACCACACGAGGTGCTGTTGCATGGTGTGGCATTTATACTTTTAGAGGATTTTCTGTTATTTTGATATGAGTGATGAGAAAGTTTAATGGATTTTTGCAGTGGTATGAGACTGGGTGTTCTTGCATTAAATAGAATGTCAAAATGGTCAGGAAACACTATGTGTATTTCAGTTTTAGTTATATGTGAATTCAGGAGGCTGGCTTACCTTCTTTGTATCTTATGGGCATTACAGATACCTAAATTAATACTTCACATGATAAAATTATAATGTATACTATAAATAGTCATGGATGTCTGTGAAGATGTAAAGGAAGGGAAAATTAGGATCTAATTTTTTAGTTTTTATCTAATTTGTATAACTGCTAGGAAATATTTGGCTTGCATTTAATGGTTCTCACCTATTTGTTTATACAATATAGGTAATAGTATGTTCCAACTTTGAAAAAATGCAAGTTCTTGAAATTAAAGGATGATATTCGTAATGTGGATGAGACTATGGTATGTCTGGAAAGAATGAGTAAACATGTTGAGTTGGACTCTTTCTTACACTAAAAGTCTCCTGTTCTGACTATTTTGTAGATCTTTTGCAGCAGCATTTTCTGATGTTGGAATGCTGTAGGAAGAGGTAGATTCAAATGGACTCTGTTCAAGTTCACTTAGTAATCCATACAAAAGTTGAAGAGGTTGGGGGGCAGGAATCAGTCTCTTTGGGGTAGTCATTTGCTGCAGAGATGTCTGCAGTGTTGAAGCTGTGATTCCACATTTTCACCTCTACTGTTTAGCCCTGCTAGATAATGTATTCTATTCAGTTCATTATTTTGATAACTATAATGTGTTCTATTCAGTTGGGTTATTCAGTACCCCAAAATTAGCCCTGGTTTTAATTATTTCTCAGTTTGCTACTTAGCCACCCCAAAGCTATCCCATGGAAGGTAGGGTTAAGGTGCGTCAGCGCGCAAGAGGAGCAGAGTATTTTAGATTGGTGTTTAAAGTGTTTGTATCAGTCATATTTCATGTGAAACCATGACTGGAAAATTCCTCATTTTAACTGTTCCTCTTCTCCCAACAAAAAGAAGACTGCAGCTCATTTATTTGTTAACAAATTGACATGTGTTATGTGTTGCACTATACATTTTTTCAGATTATGTCATAGTGCTTTGTGAAAAACTAAAATAAAAGAACGGTAAGGAAGGGGACAAAACCCTGCTATACCTTTGTCTTGTTTCTTTCCTTTTCTCTGGTGGATACTAGCAATGCATTTTCTATTACCACTTAATTATGTGCCTTATGTGAGTCTGTACAATGTGTTTACCACCTGCAACAAACCTGAATGAAAATCCTGGATGCAAACAGTGATGTCTAAGATCAAACACTTAACAATGGGGCAAGAAACAGTAAAGGAAATTATTTTATGGATGGAGGTTTGTTGTCCTCTAACTCCTGCATGTTTTACATTTTTCCTTCTGCACAAAAGCACTTTACCTGGCTGTGTCTTTCGTTTAGCCAGTGAAGGTCAGATGTATCTCCCCTTCAACCAGTTGCATGAGGGTACTGTAAAGTGTTCCTGCCTCTAAGAGATTTAAGTACAATGGAGCCCTACCAGTTCTTCAGCCTCATACACCTTGCTGTGGGTAGATCATAGCTGCTGTGTTTAGGCCTGACTTTAGAATTTATTTCTTCTAAATAGAGGGTGGGTATTTTGAATGAAGTTTGCCCCATTCTTTTCCTAAGTTTCTTGCCTACAGGTGAACTTTTGTTCATACCCATTTCTCTGGGATATACAAAAATAAGGAGCTTAAAGAGGCTACTTTACAAGTTTGCTGGTAGTTTTTCTAGGGACAGTCTTTTGGGTTGTGAGGTTTCGGTGTTGGGATTTTTGGTGAGAGCATTCAGCACATTTTTCTGGTTATGTTGGTTCTTTCTTAATTTTCCAATAGGAATTAGTTACATACTTCATGCTGTCCTTTCAGTGGTCTTCAGTGTGCTAAAATATTAAACACGTCGTATCGAGCAATAAGAATGTCTTTGATAAAGGAAGGAAATCCTCTGATCAGTCAACTGTCTGGCTTGAGGAAAAGGGCTTGGGAGATGCGAGTTGTGAAGGGGATTCTCCACAAGGTTGTGGAGTGACAGACATCAGTGCTTTAGTGTCCTGGTTTCAGCTGGGATAGAGTTAATTTTCTTCCTAGTAGCTGGCATAGTCCTATGTTTCAGATTTAGGATGAGTTATGTTGATAACACACTCATGGTTTAGTTGTTGCTAAGCAGTGCTTACACTGGTCAAGGACTTTTCAGCTTCCCATGCTCTGTCGGGTGCACAAGAAGCTGGGAGGGGCACAGCCAGGACAGCTGACCCAGAGTGGCCAAAGGGCTATGCCGTACCATATGGCGTCATGCTCAGCATATAAACTGGGGCGGGTTGGCCTGGGGGCAGTGATTGGTGTTTGGGGACAGGCTGGGCATTGGTCAGTGGGTGGTGAGCAGTTGCATCACTTATTTCTCCTGGGTTTTGTTCCTCTCTGTCTCATTGTTTTCCTTTTCATTACAATTTATTATTGTTGTTGTTTTATTTTATTTTATTTCAGTCATTAAACTGTTCTTATCTCAACCCATGAATTTTCTTACTTTTGCTCTTCAGATTCTCTCCCCCAACTCACTGGCAGGGAAGGGTGAGCGGGTGGCTGTGTGGTGCTTGGTTGCTGACTGGGGCTAAACCATGACATTTGGCTTTAAAATATGTTAATTTTACTGATGAACTCTGCAGTTACCTAGATCTCTATTATTCTGTCTCAAAGATCTTCAGGGCCATGCAGAATCCCATTCTGGAATCTGGGGCCCGGAATGTAAAGCTGAATTTTTAATTAAAAAAACCCAACAAACTTTTTCCATTCAAAAAATGTTGCTTAATTGGATTAAGCAGTATGTATGGGGGAGGGAGGAGAAACTGTAAGTTTTGCTGAAGCTTTGCTTTTCTGGACAGGAAATTCTTAAGATGGAAACAATTTAAATCAACTTTTTAGAAGAAATATTCATGGTGCTTAAAATGAAAAATACCCTGGGGGAGAATGGGGGGATGTATATCTAAAAATGCCAAAAGGGAATTTCTCTTGTGAAATTTCCCCCAAAATATAGATTTTTCTGACCAGCTCTGTATGGAGACAGGTCATGACCCTATTACATATAAGCAAGAATCAATCATAGTATGAGACACAGACTAGAGGCATTCCCTTTATACTTCACATTGTCAAAGTGCCTTTTATTCAAATGCCCTACGTGAAAACCAGTCCTCAAAATCCTCCTGGAAACAAAATCAATATTATATTTATTTTTATAATGAGTAAACAAATATGTAAGAAGATGAAGGACATTTTTATACCTTCTAATGGAGTGCTGTGCACAGATTGGTGGGCTAGCACTGACTCTATGCCAGTATGGCGTATGCTGAAATGCAGAACGATGTCAGATCACTAGCTCAGCCTAGAACTACTTATTGGCACAGAACTTCTGATAAGCTAGTAAATATATACTGCTTCCAAATGCAACCAGTTTTATGTGAGATAGCTCAACTGTTTTGCCAGGGTATTTCGGTTCCAGGATTATCTTCCCAAAATTTGGACCTCCGCTAAATGACTTGTCTAAATGCCAAAATGACAGAGGCAGAATTGAAAATGTCTGCTCCTGGCTATTAACATAGCCATTGTGTAGCCCATTTTTCCTTATTTTATTGTTCCATGAAAAAGGTTTAGAATCATGTTATTTTGTAGGAATGCATAAAAGGGGAGAAAAAGACCATCTGATATCCAGTTAGAGACTCTTAAAATATTTGGTTCTGCTCCTAATTCTAGAGCAGTCTATGGGTAAGGATTTTCAAAATCGTGGTTCCCAAATTTTAGGACTTATGCTCTGTTTCCCTATACCTGATATTAACTATATGAATTGAAAGCAGCAAAAATCTTTTCCATGATACAAAGGAGAGTCTGCATGAATTGGAAGTACAACTTAATTGTGGACATAACTGCACTTCTTGCGGTTAATTGCAATTGTAAGTCAAGCAAGACAGCTTCTAACATTTGGGTCAGATTTTTAATTTTGTGATCTAAATTATTAATGAGAATATTTTCATAAGCTTTCTGCATAAAAATTGACTTCATAACAGAGAGGTCAGCTGGTCTTGTCTTCTAGCCTTTATGACTGGTAATCAGAAACTGTTCTCCCATAAATGTGTGCTTCTTTTATGCCTCCTGACATACGTACCAAATGTAGATGGTGGATTAGTTACAAGCTTTATGAAGCAAAAATTAATTTTGTAGGTTCTAGTAAAAAGAAAATAAAATTAGACTATGCATGTAGGATTAAGAAACATGAAGAGTCAAATGGTAAGTGTACACAGAAATAGTATTTAGCTTTTTTTTTTTTTTTTTGAGTAATTTAATACCTTGGGAATCTTGAAAGCCATATTGAGTCAATTATGGAAAGACCAATGCAGGCTACTTTTCACAGCATGGCTGCAGTTAGACAAAATGGTGTGATGCGTAAAGACAAGCAGATCAATACAACAATGCATAATGCTACTGTATAAATCAGTAGTGTTTCCACATCTGATAGACAGCCGTGTTGAACACAATATATCTTGAGACTGATGCAGTGGTAATATAAGGGGACTTGAGGCAAGTGGTGAGGGTGATTAGGACTATAAAGATTTTTATAAGAGGAGACTGAAAGGTTGAGATTATTTATGCAGAAGATAGATTGGAAACTTCTATAACTTGTCTCCTAAAGCAAGATTTAAAAGCATATCCAGTACCATCAAATAGAATAAATTCAAAACAGATAAACAAGATTTTTGTTTTTTACCTGAAACGCAAAGGAATGACAGAATTCAAGGTGACAAAGACTGAAATTTAAGGTGATTCAGAAAGACATTTGACACCTTTCTCAATGAGAATTTTAAATAATAAACATGCTTTTTTTAGGAAAGACATATAATTTTAAAAAGAAGTGGTGCTTGAGGCAAGCATATACTTTTAATATAATGGTTTATTGCATCTTCTTGTGATGTATCTTGGCTGGCCAACATTAGAAATATTGAGTAAGAGTCAGGATATTGGACAAAATGGACAATTATTTTTATTCAGGATGACAGTTTCTCTTCCCATTGCAATCTGAATTAATTTGTTATCATTTCTCTCTGCTCCATTTGTCAAGAAAATAGAATGAATGGCAGCTTCGATTTCTCTTTCTGCCCCCAGAAAGTGGCTGTCACAGTCCTCTTTCAGAGATTCAAAGGGGCAACTATTTTGAAACATCTTTCATTCATGTGTCATGCTTATAATCTATGAACTGGTCCGGGACCACGGCAAATATCTCATTCTTTGGTCCTTTTCTGGCATTTCACTACTTTGATAAATGAGAGACGGTATATTTTATGATTTCAGGGATGCTCAGTTGGAAACACTTCCAGGATCTGTGTTATTCTAAAAACACTCATCCCTTGAAAATTGTTCTACTTCCAAGTGTCTCAATTTCTGTATTGAGTCAACTATTGAAAGCCTTACCATAATAATTCAAAGAGCTTAATACATTAATAAAAAGTTTGCCTTAAAAAAAAATTCTTCTTTTACTAAGATTGTCTTCTCCTACTAGTCCAATTTATAGAAAAAACAGGTTCCAAGCCCAAAATATAACCATTCTTGATTGGGGCACTTGAATGCTGAACCAGGATCTGAATTTTGTAGCTACTTTTTCTCTCCATAGAGATTCAAAGTCCTAAGTCCCTTTTGTGTTAGCTGTCAAATTATCAAGATATGGCTGTGATCAGAACTGCCTAAAGACAGAATTTCTGTGCTATGGGCTTTTCTCGTGAAAAAAGAAATGTCATTTGGTTGTGGAATTAAAAGAATAAATACTGGAGTTTTTTTTTCCCAGAAATAAAATGAAAATTAATTACTTAGGGTTAATTGGAATCTGATAGAATCGGAGAATATTAAGTTTGGAAGAGTGCGTCAAATGAGTCAAGTAAGAGCAGGTTACTCAGTGCCTTGTCCAGTCTGATTTTGAATTTTGGTTGTCACCCTCACAGTGAAATTTTTTTTCCTGTTATATCAAGTCAGAATTTCCCATGTTCCAGCTGGTGCCTGTTCCTTCTTTTCCTTTCCTTGAGCAGAGACTTTGGTCCCTGGTGCCACTGGGGTCCCTGGGTGCTGCTGGAGAGCTGCTCCTGCTGCCAGGAGGTTCTCCTCGTCCCCAGTGCCTCACCCACAGATGCCTCCAAACAGTGCAGATCTCCTCCAGGTGCAGGTGTGCACACGTGTGTGTGTTAACAAGTACTGTTAGTCAGTGGTTTCCTCATCATTGCCCCTGAGGGACAGTCCTAGTAACCAACTGCTCCTCAGTTGGACCCAGTACCGCTGCTCACAGCCCGCAGTGTGGTGCCTGGCAGTCTGGCCAGCGGTCCTTATAGTCCTCCTCACCCCATTTGCTCTAAGGACACTGTGGGAGACCGTGTCACAGGATTTGTTAAGTCAAAGTAAACAGCATCCACTGCTTTTCCTTCATTCACCAAACCAGTCCTGTATTCATGGTGGCACAGTTCAACATTTCCAAGTCCATGTTGCCTATTCCCAGTCATTTCTTGTTTTTCATATCCTGTGTGTTGTTTTCTGGAGGATTTGGTCTGTAACCTTCCCAGGGACTGAAGATGATTAGCCTGTATTTACCTGGATCCTCCTTTTTGCTCTTCTTGGAAGTGGATGTGATGTTTACCTTTTTCCAAAAGTCTTAGCCTTGAGAAGTCCACACAAGGTATTCTGTGTCACCATGAAGTGCTGTCTCACCTGACTTCCTCCTCTTGTGTAGGCCCAAACCCTAAAAGCCACAGTTTCCCACAATGTGTCTACTTGATTATAGTTTTTCATGGCAAAATACACATAATTTTTGATATAAGAAATTGTAATTTTATAATTCACACTCCAGTTTTTGTAGAGTGCAGAATTTGAACTGTTTTGCTCAATGGCCACTCTGTCAGAAGTTCAACTTCTTTTTCTGATTATTTTTTTAACCCTATATGTCCCACAGCTCTCTCTTCTGGGATTAAAGTTCTAGTAAACCAGAAAAAACTGTGCTAAGTGAAGGACAATTAATTTGAGGTTACTTGAAAGCTTCCATACAAGTAGTTCTTAAAATATAACATGGAAATGGTGCTTACAGTGGTCTCGATATACAGAAAGGAAGGTAGTAAGATAAAAATCACAAGGGATCATAAACTATATTATGTCTTTGAGCACTACGATGAACAAGTTATTCAGTCTTGCTACAGTGCAAATACCCGTGGTAGTAAATCTACCAGACACTGCTATGCTGTAAGGAAGAAAAGAGACTGAAGTACGTTCAGCCTGGCAAGGCCACAAGTAAAAGAAGCTGGTAATAGCCTGCACATACCTAGAGGGCATTAGGGTCTACAATGGAGGCAAAGTGATTGGTTGATTCACAAGTGTCTAATAAAGAACAATAAAATGAAATTCAGGGAGAGCCTGTCAGAAAAATGTTCGACAGGTGAGTTGTTAATAAGCTGTGGGCACACTCCCATGGGAATGTGAGGGACAGCCCATGAGCTGGGATTATGAAAACTGCATTGACTAACACATTAGAAAATTTTATCAGTCCCATATGAGCAGAGAAATGAAAGGAATGCTTTTATGACAATCCACGTCTCTAGCATCTGTGGTGCTCTATTACATATTCTGAAGATGTCCCATTGAAATCTCCGTGGAAAAGTTGCCACTGATTTCAGTCAAGGTAGGTCAAGACCTTAGTGCTAATACAGACCATGTTTGTCATAGTCATTTGTCTAGGAGCAAAGGTGGCAATGCACAGGAATGGTTGTACCAGTGCGAGGACCATGGGAAAATGGTATTCAGTACTCCTTTAGCTGTGTACGGGGAACTATAGAAATAATGTGTTAGCTGAACATCTGTTTTCCCTTATAGGAAGAGTTAATCAGTCATACTGGGGGGGATTATGGTATTCCATCCAGGAGAACATTGTAGGTTTATGTAGTTTTGTTTTTTCTATCAAAAATACTATTATGTTCTATATTTGAAAATGTAGCACATGAAAATTTAATTTGATTTTCTGTGTTTGTCAAGAGGTTTTTTTTTTTTTTGTCTCACCCAGATACCTCACTTACGGGGGCCTCAAGTGTGCATGGAGCCCGTCTTGTTCTCGCACAGATTGTTGCCCTTTTGATGAAGAGGTTTCACCACACTAGGCGAGACTGGAGAGGAAGTCTGTCAAATGTGCTGCTGCCTGTCCTCTTTGTTGCACTGGCAATGGCCTTGTTTAGTGTGAAGCCACTGGCTATTGATTATCCTTCTCTCAAGCTGACACCAAGACTTCATGACAATGCAGAATCCTTCTTTAGGTAAAGAGCTCATCCATCATCATCATCATCTCGATCCAGGGTTCTGGGACCTTTACGCTTGAGTTCTCATATTTTAAAGGCTATTTGCATTCTCAGAAGAATAATAGGTTACTCTTTACAATAGCTCTTTATTTTTAAGATGTTTGGTACATATTTATAGAATATTATGAGGGAGATAGAAAATTAGAAAAGCATTGTGCAAAGGATTTTCTGGAGGAAAGGGCAAAGACTTTGGAGCAGTTTGAATTGAGTAATCTGTTTCAATACCAGTCGCGGTCATTTATATGTAAATGCACAACTGTATTTAAACAAGCCTTTGCATGCTTCATTTTGACTAATTGCTTAGGTCTGAAGCCATTTTCTCAAAATAATTCTCAGGTTTGAAAGTGTCACACAGTATTAACAAAGCTTGGTGCCCTTCTTACTCAACCTCTAGTTTCTATATGCTCAGATTCGAAACCAACTAGATTTATTAATTAGTTTATTTATTTTTAATGTACAGTATTTATAGTTTAGCCCTGAACTATTCTGTATCGAGTGCGTATCACATACAGATCACTTTCTCTACTGGACAAATATCCAGATATCTTCATGAACATAACATGATGCTGTTTGAATTTAACTGTTAAGAATGCATGTTTATAAGGAGAAAGATGGCCATGGGGAGACGTTGAGATATGTTTAGCCATAATTGTATTGAATTTTCTTTACATGTTCATATATAGTTTTTGAAATAATTTTGCTGTTTTGGTATGTTCCCTACACATGGATTTTATAGTCCTTTAATTTCTTGGTAAACATGTAGGATCTTGAGCCTGAAAGTTAATAGAATTCGATGTATTAATATGTTTGTGTTTCTTCTTTTTTTTTTTTTCTCCCTGCCCCCCCCCGGCCCACTTTGAACAGCACTGAAGATGATAACCTAGGAAACCTTTCTCAGATTCTATTGAGATATTTCTCTGATTGGGACCACACATGCATGCATTCTGAACAAGGGTAACTGAATAACGTAACTAGTTCCTTAACTGTAAATTGTAAATATTGTAAATTCAATATTTTTTTTCTGTGTAATGTGGACTATCTTAAGCTTTTCTTGTAGCATGAGGTTAATGACAAATATGTTCTGATGAAGGAGCTGGCATCTAGGTAAAGTACATAAGTAGGTTTTATTGTTAAAAGTCTGATCCAAACCCCTTAAAAGTCAGTGACATCTTTCCAATTAATTTCAGGAGGATTTTGATCAAGTCTGGTGTCCTTATCAATGAAGGTTAGGCAATGATTACAATATTTGTTAGGACGCATTCTAGATTTCCAAATTTAGGAACGCAGAGTTGTGACCATGCTTTACCTGTCTTATTGCTGCAAACACAAGGCATGCAGCTCATTTACTGCTTTACTTATATAAATATTTTTAGTGAATCTACTTTGATACAAATGAGTAAAATTGATATAACTTTAGATACAGCAGTCGCTGTGATAAAATGCTAAAAAGGTATTTAAGATGCCAGATCTGCTCATTACTCTGTGGATTTCTTCTGTTAAGAAATGTATTTATTTCATTTAATGGTTGTTCCTATTGTTATGTTTATTCCCACTAGAAAAAATAATTCATGTTGGCATATGGAATCTACGTCATCCCAGGATTCGTGCAGATGTGTGGCTGAACAAGAGGTATGTCATTTTATATTTACTTATGTATGTAAAAATTATGTGTGTGTATATTATGTCTAATACCTTTACTTTCTGAAGGGCTAGAGAAAGGAATGAAGAAATAAACTCAGAGCACTGGCTTTGTTATGATTGGAGATTTCCTTCTGTTTCATCTAATGTTTGGGCTACGTGTTCTGAAGTCTTCAGGGAAAGAGCTTGCACAATTTTGATGTATATATATGTGTGTGTATATATGCACTAGAAATGGCTATAGATTGATCTGAAATAACAGGAATCAGAGGTGGCTAAACTATTCTTAGTAGATGTAACTTTGCTTCAAATATTTGATAGCCTTTACTTACAAAAAGCCTCGTGTAAGACAGGGTTAAAACATAACACTTCCATAATATCTGGAAGACTATTTACTTTCAAAAGGGAAGGGCAGGTGATCCTAGCTGATAGAAGCCACCAGGGAGGAATCTACACGTGAATGAGATTTAATTGCTAGAGTTTGGTTTTGATTTGGATTGTGTATTTGAAAATAAAACAGCCTTCAAAGAAAGAAAGGATTTTGAAAAAGACCTTCTTGACTAGTGAGTTTTCCTTCTGACTTGCTCTGATGTTGAGTAATGAACAAGAATGTGAAACTGTGTCTGAAGTGACAAATATATTTCCCTGGATGGGACCATTCTATCAAATAAGTTCTCTGCCTCATAAATATATAAATATTTAGAGTAAGAGTTGCATCTGAAATATAGTAATAGAATTTTGGGAAAAGTGGAAGGAGGAAACTGATTTTTTACTTTGCTGGGCAAGGAACAAATTTGCCTCTAATACTCGTAAGATGTATACTTAAAATATGAGAAGCTTAAATAAAGTTGGAATGGAAACTCACACAGGGAGAGGTCCACTAACCATGAAAGCTCAAAAGAGAGAAGTCACTTGACAGTGGAGGCAGAACCTGTATCTATGAGCTACGGAAAACCAGAATCTCTGAGAGTGAATTTTAATTTGTGTAGGGTTAGGATGTCAAATAAACATTAAAATTTTTCAGTTGATATACATAATGTACTTTATAAGGCATTCAAGATATCTGATCATAATATCTGTCTCCTTTTCTTTAGTTGTGAGAATATCCCACTGAATCATTAGAAAACGTCTTCCTTTATTCTTCTCTGCTGTCCATCAATGAAGTTTTTAGAAGCATATTTCATTAATTAGAATTTTGTTTTCATCTCATATTCATCTGATGCCTTTTTTGTGTTTCTTTGCAGGCACAAGAAGTGAATAGCAGTCTTGCCTTTTTCATTGTTGTAAATCTTTCTAAATTTATACACAAGTTTTGATGTTTTCAAAACAAAACTGACTGACAGGGTTGCAAGAGAATGCAATTGTGGTTCTAATACGTAGGTGACACAATTATTTGATATGCCTTATAAACAAAACCACACCTAATTTATTGAAAAGTTATCAAAGTTGAGAAAGGCGAATCCAGTCAAAAAGCAATGCTGTAAAATCTAGTTAAAAATTCAAAAATATGGCTAAATGCAGTGCCACTGATTTTTAAGAGTGCTTTACTTATTTTATGTATACTGTTTTTCAGATGTGCCGAAGTTTCAGTACCTCTGCTCCTTATGTGAAGAATAAGAAAGGACATATTTTGTACAATCTTTCAGGGTTCCTTGTGGAAGAATATTTAGCGAGGCCTTCCAACAAAGCAAGGTAACCTTAAAATAGCTAACCTTTGTTTATCCTTTGTGTATTAAAAACATTGTCCTTCCTGATCCAAAGCGTAGACCTACATCACCAAGAATATAAGGAGTAGTTGCCTTTATCTGTTGGTTGTTATCAAGGCATAGAGTCAGGCTAAGGTAATATGGAATCCCCTTCATGGTCACTTCTCAGAGCTTCCTCCAGCAGTTGCATGATAATTGCCTCTACGCATACCCTGGCTCTTCTTGCCACGCAGTGACTTATTTCAGCATCTCAGAGAAAGAAGATATATATATATATATCACATGCAAATCATATGAACAATATAGTTTCCGCTCCTCAGAGACTCAATCAAATAGAGGTGGATGTGCTCCAGTTAATCTTTTCTTTGAACCAAAAGGGCTGGTATTCCCCTGGCAAGACTTCATATTCTGTGATACCCACCACAGAGGTTATAATCTGCTGTATTTTCAGATTTACTTATGTGCCTTTACAGCTCAACCACTGCCTTTGACAAAAGTGCAAATACTAGACCAAGTATGGTTTTATCAAGAAGAAAGTGTTACACTTTTTTTTAATGGTTATCTGATTTGATAAAAAGAGAGGTAAACGTCTTAGGATGAAAGATTTGAGCTAGAATATGAGTGGAGTAGTAAGAAATCAAGCTGTTTAAGATGTTTCTGAAAGTCAGTAATACCTCACTTGCTCACAAACCCTCCTGTTGTTCAGGGATTTCAGCTTTCAGAAAGTAAAATTTCTTATCTGAGGGAATACCTTTGCCAGAAAAGAGCAGTAATGTTCACCTGATTCGAGACTATATTGAACTCCTCCTTTTTAACAGAGAAGGGGGTTTGTGAGGGGTGAAGTTTTACTTTCAGTTGAAAAATAAAGCATTGATGTAGATATTACCACTTTATCATTGCAAGAAAAGACTGCTAAGCTTAAGGCAGGTGACTTGTTATTACTTTATTTTCTATATACCAGATACGGTGGTTGGTCTTTTGAAGGGGGAAAAGCATTTGAACTTCAAGATAAAAAATTGAATAACACCAAATCTAAGCCTCTGGCTAAGGTAAGAGTTGCATGTATGTGCGCGCATTTGTATGTATGTACTGCTTACTTATTCAGGCTCCAGACTTTACAGCACTTAGCAAATAATAAATCATTACATAAAATCCTTGCATTTAGAAATTGGGAGAAAAACCCTCTGTCTATTATAGTCCACTTCTCTGTTCATAATTCTTGAAGTGTTCTCCTGTGTTCTGAGAAGCAGTTTTAAATGAGACAAATAATACAGCTTTTGTTGTTTTTTTCCTGTGAACTTATTTCAGAGTCTAACTCTGAAAAAGCTCACCTTTAAAACTTTTTTTAGGTAGTCAGCCCAGGTGCTCCTTATTCCTTTATTTTTTGTTTGCTTGTTTTTTTTCTAGAAAAAGTCAATGTCAGAATTGACAAAAGTTTATTGAACATCTCAAAAATGAGTTATTATTGATGCTTTTTTCATCTCTGCAAGTAATACTTTTCTTTGCTACATCTCTCTTCCCCCCTTTTGGCCACCCCCCCCCCCCCCCCAAAAAAAAAAAAGTAAAGATTTAGCTTCTAGGAGTATCTGCTTCTCCATAACAAATATGCTACCCTGTGTTTATAATCTCCTTTTCAAATATGAGTAACTTTCCGTTTTTAACCCAGAGAAACAGAAGTGTGCCTTGCTGAAATTAGTCAGGTTGTGAAATCTGAATCTCTTCTTGACAGTAGATCATACTGTCTGGCAATGCTACACAGAACCAGTGTTTTCTGTCTGGAGCTAGCTCTGAAGTCAGGAAAAGAAGGATTATTCTAAGCACAATTGAAGTAAAGAGCTTTTCCTTGAGGCCTTTTGGTATGCACTGGAAGGATACAGTATCTCCATACTGTGAAAACTTGGGATGGGACCTAGAGGCTAGCAGGCAATTATCAGTGCAAAGGGATTTTATTTTCATTGGGAATGCTTTGAAGATCTTTTGAGATCCATTCAAATGTAGACCAGTAATGAGTAGAGGAACAGCAGTCTTGGAGGAATATTAAAAAATATCAGTGAGTGGTCTCTATTTTTGCATTCGAGGCAAAACAGATTTGTTAAGAGGAAGCTGTGGGCTTTCCAGATTCCAGATTAGAATATGAAAGAAAGATGCTTCTGCCTTTAAATTGTTTTATAGGGGTATAGAAACTAGATTTTAGTTGCTCTTATAAAAGAAGAAGAGAAGGAACGGTGTAAATAAGTTCTATCCCAAAATCGATTTTTGGACAAAGTGTTAAAACAACTATGTGTTAAAACAACATACAGATATTCTCCAATCCAATATCATTTCACATTTAGTTTTGCAAAATCACTGCCTATTTGCAATGCCTCTTCCGTGTAGTTTTGTTAAAAATCTCTCTACTTTATATACACACCCTATCTTATATATATTTTCATTTTGGTCATTTGTAATCTCCCTTCTATGCCCAGATTTCTTACAGCTTTGAACTCCAGTTCCATCAATCCTTCATTAGGAACCTGAAGTCCTAGAGGATTGCAATAAGACGTGTGTTTCTGACTGCTGTTTTTGTCCTATGTATCTTTAATCATTTTAGACTCTTGTTGTGACATGCCTGCACTGTGGTTTTTATCAGGGTTCTTTTTTTTAAGTGTCTTTGGCATAGAGCTCCACCTGCCATCAGCACAGGGATAAATTATAGTTATACTGTTAGTGAGTGAGCTTCATATTTCAGACCCAAAGAAAATAGGGGAGTAGATTTATAAAGGGCACTGTTTTATCTAAAATACCTCCTGGAAGTGGCTTTCAGCTGATGCAATGTCAAATTATTGCATTAACCTTTCAGTAATTAATGACCAGACTTTTACTTTGACCTTTCAGGTTTGTTCATGAGACAGGGAATGGACCATTTACATAGCCTTGTACGAAAGAAAATGAGAAATTTGCATTTGAAGAGACTTACTGTACGATTAACTTCATTTTAGAAAATTTCTGAATCTTTATACGTTATTCTCCTCCACTTAAAAAGCCAACAATTTTTCCAGTTCAAATTAAAACTATCTATCCAATGCTTATTTTACTTTACCTAATTATACCATGCTGTATATACTGCATACATGGTATATGCATGCACTCAGAGTATGATTATGTGTGCAGGCACAAGAGAGAATATATCTATCACAAGACAAATGTGGCTGATTAAAACCATTGATTATTGACATTCATTGATGATCACTGCTACGTGGCAAAAGCACAACTCTTCAAATATTTTGCGTTTCCATGACTGTATATTCTTTGGTTTCCTTTGATAATATGGGCAAAAAGTGTTCCACAATTATTTCATAGTTGCTGTTGTTTATAACATAATTAAATATAGGAAGAACATGTGGTAATTTTAAATAGTCCTGAAAAGCAATTTGTACTGTTTACGTGGCATTCTGAAGTGTACATTTTTCCATCCTCAAAGGCTGGGATTTGAGGCTTTTACTGTACAGTAATAGTATAAGTGTCCAGAGGAAGTTACATCTCTCCAGTCTTATATCCCTTCTCTCTGCTTCCCCATCATGAATCTGGTCCAGCAACGCTTATGGATTTCTGTGCCCCTCCCTTTCTTGACAGGCCATAGGTTAGTGAAAAAGTCAGTCTAACATTAGTCTGGAATATTAACGGCAGGTAAAAATGGTATGAAATAGTGTAAAACATGTCTTTACAGAACTTATATCTAATGTGGTGAGGGGCCATGTTTTTCTTCGGGAAGGAATTTTATCAGCCATGAAGATAAAATAATGAAAATGAAAACTGATTATCTTAATCTATATATTTTTCCTTTGCTCATCTCTTTTCTATCCTCCATGTGCCACCTGTGTGGCACACAAGAAATATGAGAGATTTCAGCTAGAACTAATATTTTTGCTTTTTTATATTTTACCTTTGCAATCAATTTAGAATAAGGCACAAGACTTTAGAAAAAAGAGCTTAAATATATCTTCTGATGAAGTGAACACCCTCAAATGCATCTTTTGCCAGATTCTAAACAATTAAATATCCCGCTTCAATTTGGTTATTTCCTGGTGGTTTGATTCAGTTACATAATGTAGCTTGAAGGAAGAATTCGAATTAATGTGTGGGATATTGAAATGTATTGTTAAACACAATGCTCTATTGTGTTTTTTGTATTTTCATTTGAATATTGGTCATATTATTATATTTCTAAGGTGTTCTGTGAATACTTGAGACCTTTCCCCTGCTTTAATTAAATGAGGATGTGTCATCAGAATTTTGCTTTATTGTTTTCTCAATTGCCTTTTTTTTTCAATACAATGAACACAATGCAGTGGAGTTCCATTATGTATGTATAACTTTCTATTCAGCACAAATCTTTTTTAAAAAGATGGAATAAGAAATGGGTGTGTGGGGGTGTGAAAAAGACTGGCTACCCTTGATCACTTATGTTGCTTTGCTCTGGTTGCTATTTGCGCAGGAGATCCAGCAATGCAAAGATTTGCAATTTTCCTCAGGACACTTAGGTTCTATTTTGCTTCATTTCTTTAAAGAACTCTCTTGTTGATTAAAGAATGGGAGATCTAGTTTGTGTAGTAATTTGTGGGAACTGAACTGGAGGAGAACAAAGGAGTTGCACATGAGTTTGCAAAGCGGGAGTTTGGGATTTGTTCTTTATTCTTTTCTTTAAATGTGGGGACAAAAGATGCTGTTGAGATTTCAAGCAGTTGTGAAGACCACATAAAGAAGAGTAGAAAATGTGAAAGCTAATACAAGCAAGAGCAGTGGTAGACCAAAGCTGCTTATTTTTTAAATAATGACTAATAGAGTTTATGGCAAAGAAGATTCAAGGGTGAGAGGTCTAGGAGAAATGACAGTGGAGCTCAGAGTGGTGTTTGAAAGCATGATATAGGATAGATGGGAGGAAATTGAATGGACAATTAAAGTGGTGTAAACCTTGCCTCACAACTGAGTACAGTGTGGAGATCCAAACAAGCAGGTAGTCAGGAAAATAAATCAGAAGAAAATAATCACGAAGAGAGAGAAATAAAACTGAAGATTAGACAACCCGCACTGGGAAACACAGAGAAGAACATGGCAGGAAAAACAGTCAAAGTCTGGAACTAGTGTCCAAGTAAGGATTGTAGCTGGGTACTATAAGAAAGAAAAAACATAATTATCTGCAAGTAAATAAATAAATAAAAAATATCTGGACGTTTATAACAGTATCAAGAAAAGGCACATATATATGGAAGAGCACTAGATGAGAACAGCATCAGAGTGATAAGAAAAGAATCTTTAGGGAAGTTTTGAAGATGTAAATGCATAGATGGTAATTTTAGAAAAGATCTAAGAAAACTGAAATCCTAAAAGAAGGGTGTTAAGGCAAGAAAGACCTATATTAAAAACTGTGCACTTTACAGTATGATTCAGAATCCAGACACAAAGTGAGAATTGCTCAGCATCAACCTGAGATGTACAAAATGCAGATTAGGAAATAGCTGATATCAAATAGGGAAAGGATAAGAGTTTTTCAACTGTATAAACAAAAAGGGGAGATGAAAGGTTGCTGTGGAGTGAGGAATGGATAGTAATCAAAGATGATTTTAAACATGTCACTAAAACTGAAAACAAACATACATAATAATTTGACCTAGTTTTCGGTATGGATAATGTGGGTTCAAAGGCACTGTGATTAACAGTAATGAGGCATAGAAATGGAATTGATTTCCAAAGGCAAAACAAAACTCAAACCTCAGTATTTTGGTTTTGATACATATCAGGCTTTCAGCAATGATTCTAGCACATGGAAGTGTGAATTTTGAGTGTATTTATCAAGTAGGGGTGATTCTGCATGATTTGAGGATAAAGTATATGTTACAGCAGAACTGCTCCCCTGTGCTCCTCAGAGAGACTGGCTTGCCTTGTCTGCCTTGAAGTTTGTTCATATTGATTTCCTCCATGCTTAACAAACCACTGGTAATTGCTTGTTGAAGGTGGAGACAAGGCTTTTTCCTTTATGGAATAGTTTCATGCTCACCTGGTAAACAGTGCCTCCTTGATTCTTTCTTTCCCCACTCTCTAGGATATTCTATTCCTAGATATTTTATGCTGTGTGTCACTTGAAGGTATTATTTAGATAAGTCTTTTTGGAATTTCAATAATGTTCTCCACTTGTGATACTAGTTTTACTCATCTTTTTGTATTTTCAGTTAAATTGGCAAATGTTACTTTTGCATTGTTTTTCCTCTATTTGTTCAACCAAATGTGTGTAAAGGAAGGGACACAGTGTTCCATTAAATCAGAGAATGTCAATTTAAAAATTATCGTAGGTGTACCGCTCCAACAGTAGAAAATAAACTGCTGCACTCCGTTGAAAGACCTGTACAAATTAACTGATTCTGTTCTGCCTAGTTCACATTCTTCTATAAATAGGTGTCTTCAAGGTTTCTTCTAGTGTCAAGGTGTCTTCAAGGTTTCTTCAAGTATTTCTTCTATAAATAGGTGTCTGCAATTCTTCAAGGTATGGGAACTTTCAGATCCGCGTTCAGATTCAAGTAATTTTTGATTCACAATTTCCATTCTCTCTTCCAGGTGTGGTACAGCCAAAAAGGTTTCCATTCACTGCCATCCTACTTAAATGAACTCAATAACTTCATTTTGTGGCTGAATTTGCCTCCTAATGTGGATTGGAGACAGTATGGTAATAGTCCTTCTTTAAGTCTTTTTTCATATATTTTGAAAAGTAGTTTTTAAATAAACTAAAATAATTTTAAGTATGAAAATTTTTCATACTATAAAGCAGGATTGCAGGGTCATACATTTCTTAGGAGAATTTGAAAGTGGAACTTTTAATTAAACAGAAGGTTTGTTTGTGTGGAGGATATAGTACACAATAAGGTAAAATTTGAATTTACAGCTCACTGTGCCAGATGAGTTTCTTACAAAGGACATTCCTATGGAATAAGTGTAAATTGGTTTGCTACACTTGGGTTGTTAGTCCCTGTGAAACCACTGCTAGAGCTTGCTTAAATGGGATGATTAATGCGCAGCAGAGTATGAATTTATAAATTCTTTGTCACTTTAATCTATCTCCTTACGAAAATATCCAGGGTAAACCCAGAGTATCCTGTAAATTCACACTGCAACGTGATGTTCCATAGCATCCTGTTACTCAAGGAACAGGAAAAGCTGGTATATCTTACTAGTGCACATAACACAAGAGAGATTAGTATATTTGATGTCTGAATTCTCTGATTCAGATATCCCTGAACTGTATAAGAACTAGTTAAAATAAAAATTTTACAAACTGACTTTTTAAAAAATGACTGTAGCCAAAGAATCAGCTGTTAACACAGGTGAATGTTTAGGATGTTGAAATCCGGGCTTGATAGTTCAGGCTAACTTCTGTTCATTACAGTTCCTTTCATTCTTAACGTTCTGTTAAAGAGGAATACATTTGGTTTAGAGAAATTTAAAAATAGTTTATGACTGATTTTTAAAGAGTTTTTGAAAAGGTAGGATGGTTGTCTGTAATGGTAAAATGATTTTCAGTGAGTTTATGATGAAGACGGAAGAAAGAAGATGAAAATCAGTGAAAAGGGGGAAAGAATCCTGAGTATCTGAAAACAGAAATTCATTAAGAAAAGTTTCCAGAATGTCAATGAAAAAAGAGTAATTACTTGCTTTCAGGATGGCTGGGGTTTTATTTTTCTAAATGAATTATGAGAATGAATCAAAAGTAATGTATTTCTGCAGAAAGTTCAAATGAGATGAAATCAGGTGTTTTAATGAAAATTTTTAGTAGAAATCAATTCAAGTTTTCCTGCAGTTCATGAATAGTACTGATGCTAGTTTGTTTTCTGTAGGATTAGATATCCTATTCTGGAACTTTAAATGTTTAAGCAGCCTTACTTTTACATCCATCATCGAGAACTGGGGACTTACCATCCAGATTACAGGTGGAGAAAATGATAGTTGTCCCAAGGATTGTGGAAATGTTATATTTTATTTTGTTGCATGACACAGAAACATAATAAGCAAAACTGTGCTTAATAAATATTTGAAATCTTGGAGTGTCACCTATACAAATATGGGCTCATTATATAATCTTCTGGCAGAATATGTTGGCTAAGTCTCTGCAGAAGTAGAGTTTATGAACTAGAAAGCAGTTTGTTTATGTAAATATCTATTGGAGAGGTGCAATAAAGATGGAATGATTGTGCTCTTGAGACATAATGCAGAGGAACCTGTCAGAGAAACCTAGAAAGAGAAGTTACCTACCTACCTGTATGTACGTATATGTGTGTGTGTGTGTATGTGTTGAGACAAATACATATGTATATTTTATTTTTTTTAAAAAACTCAACAGTTTTCCAATGCTATATGGGACAATTAAGGTCAGTTCACTTTGACTTTTAATGATCTCTTATGTGAGGATACTGCTCTGACGGAGAACTATTTATATGCTTTTCTTATCAAAATAATAATATGCGGTCCTGTAAATTAGCAGTCAGAAGACTATACACTGTGTTCCAACACCAAAATCTATTCTTTTTGATTTTTTGTTTTCCTCTTGCAAACTCTGTTTATGTGCAAGGTCAGTTCTAGAATATTACTGGAAGTTGCTGCAAGGAAGCTTGTTAGGACGTTGCAGAAATGTAGATTTGTAATTCTGCCTTGCATTGGTGACATGGTTTGTTTTTCCACAGGATAACTTTTTCCTGTCAATAGAACCAGTGCTTCTGTATTACTTTTAAGTGACATAAAACAATCTGACTCTTGAAAAGGGAGTATGAGAACTTACTTTCCTTCCTTCACAAAAAATAAATCTTGCTGTACTGCAAGACACTTACTTCAAGAGGATACCATGGATGTAAACAGAGTAGCAACTACTATGATATTGAAACCACCTTGAAAGAGAACAACGGCTTATTTAAATGCTCATAGAAATACTGAAGAACCCTTTCACTTAGCAGTTACATCCTGTGGGTATTTCTTGAGCATCAACCCAGTTGGAGTTCTCCCAAGTTCTCTGGAGGAGGGAAGAGTTGTTAGAGACAGTGTGCCTAGTTCTACCTGCTTTTCTTGCACGGACAGACCTGGTAACTTTCATAGCAGATCAGTAGTACTGTTCCCAGTTTGTGATAGGTTTTAGTGATAAGGACCTGAGAAGGAGGCTAAATGCTTTTGTCTAATGTCTTTTCTCCATTCAAGAGGATACAGGGAATATAGACTTAGGATTTTGTATGAGAGTTTGAAAGAAGAAGTTGTACTCAAGAATACAGAGGACATATACTACCTTGCGCTGATTTATATCCTGAGCTATTTGTATCTGTTCAAAAACCTGTGAAAAAAAAATTGATGATTGTTTTTCTTGTGTCAGTCCAAATTACTGACTCTTGATCATCCTGAGCATGCAGGAGCAGGAAATGGTAGTTATCTGGTGATCAAAAATACTTTCTTTTTATTATTTTGTAATACAATCTTCAAATCCTTTCTCTGCAAGGGGAGAGATTTCTCTTTTTTCCCCCCATATGGGATTATCAGTAAGCTTCTCTGTGAGGATGCTTGCAAAGCTGCAATGTTTGCTCCTTGTAATTTTCATGTAAAGAGTTGTATGGTGGTTGAAGAAAATTTGTGTGCCAGCTGGAGGTGCGTGTAAATAGAGCAACAGAAGTTAGCCAGATTGATTTACGTCAGTTCATCATAGTTAATGGATCAGATGTCTATTTTGGAAGAGCAGTTCAGGAATACTTCTTCTATGAAAATAGCTTATCTTCTGTATGTGAATAGCCACCTCTAGCTTTCATAATCACGTAAATCTGTGTTTCTATTGTGGGAAAAAAAAATCTAATTCATCTGTCTCACTGGAAAAGAAACGAAATACATTTTGTTTTCTAGTGGGTTATAAATTCAGTGACAGATAATGAAAATGAACATGTTAAAAAAAAAAACCGAGAAAGACTATTCAACAGAGAAGGTAAGAAGTACTGAGTTTTTGTCAAAACTCTTCAGCTCTGGTTTTGGTGTTCAAGCTTACGTGAATGATGTTTGTATGTTTTTAAATCTCTTCCTGAAATGCTGCATTCCTAATTAGATAATGTAATTGTGAGCAAATAAAACAATGGAATAATGAAGTAAGAGAAATAAAAAAACCAAAAGGCAACGTTTTTTACTTAAGACAGGAATTCTGATCAAGTAAAACTATGTTATTTTTCACACCTAATTGTGTACAGTTGAGTCAGAATGTGTTTATCGTGCTAGAATAAAGGGGAAGGACTATTACCTACCTTTTAGGGTAAGGCTATATAAAGAAAAAAGGAGTGTTAGTCATCTATAATGATGTCTGTAAAGTACAGTGGCCAAAAAAAGTTCTTACATCGTTACTCAAAGAACAGAAATGTATCAATATAGAAAGGCCTTGTGCGACGCAGCTGCCCCATCGTAGGAATTCAATAGAAGTCACTGATTTTTTAAAAACCTTTCATGCTAGGGCTCATTGTAAGCGTTCATATAGCATCCTCATTTATTTCAGATTCAGTTCTTCAAAAGAGCTGAAGGGATCAAGAAACCCATTTTCAGCTGAGTTTTGGTGGAAAGTGACTGTATAGTTTCCTGATTGCTTTACAAATTGTAACTTTAAACTTCTTTTCAAAGGAACTTGTGAAATGGCATTTAGTAGGAACGTTCTTAGCCATGTCTGGTTAGTGGGGGAAAGTAAAATATAAATCATTAATGAGGAAAAAATAGTGAATTTTTTGGCTGTGAAATTCTCCATAAAATATAAGTTGTAATTTTCAGTAAATAGTAATGTCTCATTTTATACAAACAGAAATCTTGTCATAAATTTTAAATGCCCGCAAAGAGGAGCTTGTAAAAAAATACATATGTATATATATGCTACCTCCATTTTTGTTATACATACTATTTTATTTTATTCTACTCTATTTTATTCTAATCTGAAATAAAATGTCTGGGATAAAGAAACCTAGATTTGTCTTCTATTCAAGTCTGTAACAATTATGATATTTAGAATTAGTAGCACAGATCCAAATTGCTCTATGTACTCAAGACTCAACATGCTACTTGACAGAAAGAAGAGACAGTTTATAAAGCAGTGCCAAGAGACAGGCTCAGACACACCCAAAATACAGTGCAGAACCACGAAATATACTTAAGGACAGCTCTGATTAGCCTATGGTGATGGCATACAAGCTTGAGGACCCTTGAGATTTTTTCCTCTAGATCTCTCCACCCTATACTGAAAAAGTACTGCTTGATCCATGTCACTGTGCTCATTTTTATGGCAAAACCATAGATTTTGTAATGTGATTATGTGGAAAATTGCACCCAGGCACGATGGACTGGGCTACCAATGCCTCGTGTTCTTTATAACCTACAGGAAGGAAGCATTCCAAGTCTCTAAGACTATGCCAAATTGCATGTTGCTTTCTTTTCTGACAGATGGTCAGGTGGTTTAGATTTGAAATAGAAGATCTAGAGCACTTTCTCTTGAAGGTACAGTTTGTATACTGTTAATAAGATGTTGGTATGAGGAAAGTTTTCTTGAGTTGTGCAGCTCCTGAATGGCAACAGGGCAGGATTTTTCCTTCTGCAACTGTAGGAATGAACTGCTGCTCATTTCAAATGTCTGTAATATGGATGCATTTTCCTTTTTCATGTGAACTGTCCTATCCAGAATGGAAAACGACAGTGTTTTATTCGAGAGAACCTTGTAATGCTTATAACATTTTATAAAGAATTTATTTCACCAGGTTAGGGATGCCTTTTTAACATTTCAGAATCTCAAATTAATTTAATCAAGAACAGTGTAAGGAAAGGAATAGGATTGTTCAGCCTGGAAGGGAGAATACTAAGGGGAAATCATGGAGAAGCTGAAGAGGGTACAATAATTGTTTATTGCTTCTTTTACTATTAAGCATGTAGCATGGAGCTCCTAGTGACATTTCCAATGTAAATACTCTCCCCACCCCCAACTGGGTTATTCATGAAATTTATAGTTAAACTGTGCAGCTCTGACTACTTCCCTCCTCTTTTTTCCTTACTAATGTGGCTTGCAGGACTGGTAAAAATATCCTTGTTTCTCAGTTGTGTAAAGATAAGTCTTTCACTGAGCAATAAAAGAGATAGCAACTGAGTCTTTTACTTAAAAAAAAAAAAAAGTAAAAAAAAGAAAAAGAAAAAAAAAAGAACACACCGAAAAAATGTAGTTAACTGTAGGTAAAACAACTGAGGAAAGAAAGAAAAAGAAGCTTCTTAGCTGAAAACCAGCGAAGAAAATATATTACCAAAATAACTTGTTGCTTGTGTTCTCTGTTGGGATTGACATTTGGCTTCATTCTTTTTCACAACTATACATGCACATATATATCAATTAACACGTATACAGTCATGTTTCTTTCTTTGAGATGCCCTCCTCTTCACCCCACTCTAATCGGGGAAATAGTGCCTCTCATTTCTCAAGCTCATTTTTATATTGAAGAAGGTTAAAAGGTCTAAGAAAGTCTTGGCATCATGGTGTTCACTTACTCTCTGAATACAGCATTAAAACCCTGATATAGTATAAAGATCTCCATGGTCACAGTTTTCCCTGTTCTTGAATTGCTTATGGAGGGCTTTGGAAAGATTGGAATTGGAGGCTATCACAATTTTTCACCTGTGCCCATAAAGAAGCCTAAATCGTCACTGTAAAAATAATGTGACCAACTCTGTGCCAAGGACATAGAAAAAGGATGTTTTAGTACAATTGGGAAAATTCTGGTTGTGATTAAGTCAGGAGAATATAAGGGCAATCTGTACATGTGGAAGAAATAATTTTATATTGAGAAATTTATGAAAAGGAGCAGAGTTAGAGCTGAATCATATCATATTTGTTGATATTGTCAGTCTTGTTTTTCCCTTGTGAATACTGAGTTGGTAAAATTTGCCCTGAAGGCTGTTCACTACAAGGCTTGCAGATACAATCCCTAAAAAAATCCTTGCATAAACACCACATACATCTGTTTAATAGGAGCTCTGTCATTTAGAACTTCTTGGCTTATCTGTCATTTATAGTTTTTATTTTCAGTCCTCAAAGATGGTGTTTAGTTTTCACCTTAATAAGCATCATTACAGCAGCTTTACATAGTAAGAAGGCATATAAAGACAAGAAAGCATCAATAAGCACATTCTACATCATGCTAACAGCTGTCTTGGGATAGAGATATATGTAAAGAAAGATGGTCTAGGTGGTTAGGAGAAATTTAGGAAGGGATAGATTATAAAAGTACATGGAAGGTTTTTTTTTTTAATAAAAAATACATGTAGTAGCAAATAGCAAATATCAAATGTGTTGGCTTATTTTGCTATTGGAAGATAGTTTATAATTTACTCCTCCTTAGGTTCAATGGAACTCTTTTTTCCTCTGTGAATTACAAGCCAGTTTGTTGGCTTTATATAAATTCATCATCTATTTTGGACAATGGCAGGGAGGGAAGAAATCATTATATTAAAAAAATGTAGCAAATGCAGAAGACCCTCATGCTCTAGACTAATTGAAAAATTTAAAATAATGAAAGTCAAATATTGTATTTAATACATTGATAGAATATTGAATTCTAACATGGAACTTAACTTAGCAAAACATGGTCATACTTTGGTTAATTGTAAGTCAGCAACCCTGGGAAATTTAATCTCAGTTGCGTGTGTAGATTTTCAAAAACGCAATCCTTTGTTTCATCTACACAGTTTGAATGGAAATTGACTGTAGAAAACAGTTGCTACTTTTAAGAAGAGCAATTACTTTTTGGGACTCTTCCATTGAAGGAAATTAATTCAGCGCAATTCGCTTTTTGATCAGTATTGTGTGAGGCAAGACTGCAAGGACCATTATGCATCCTTTACAGTTGGACATGATGATCTTAAAGGTCTTTTCCAACCTAAAAGATTCTATGATTCTATACTATTTAATGTCACAGGTTTTTATTTCCCCCAGCAATTATCTTTTTGTCACAGCCTCTGTTTATTATGTACTAGAGAATTATAGCAGTGTATTTCTGTGTATGGAACCCAAGTCAGCTGCTGTAGATTTTTGTTTAATAGCAGTGCAATAATCTGAAAGTTTTGTTAGTTTCCTCTTGGGATCTGTGCACTTAGTAGGGACACACCATGGTTATTTCAGGAGAGAGATTATTTCCAGACACATTAAATATTCCTGAACAGAAGTTATTTCATACAAAATATTTGATGTCATTTTTGTCTTTGGTATGTTTTTTGTGTTTCATTAGTTCCCTGTGGGCCTTTTCGAGAAGTTTCAGCAGTACAGATTATCTTCTATAAAATTCGTTGACTAGGTTCTCAAAACGTACAGGTGGGCAACCCTGTGTTTATGAGCATGAATTCATTTATACTGGGTATTGCACAAGCATGAATTCACAGCTGTTTTTTCTAGTGCATATTCTTCTCACTGAATACAGCAGATAGTTGATAGCAGTAGAGCAATGGGATACGATTCAGATCAGCCTGGATTAATTAATGGAATTTAGTGGAGAACCTTCCTGAATTCCTGGCAAACTGCCCCAGTTCTGGACACGTTATGGGCAGTAAATCTCTACCACAGTCCACATGACAGGTTTACCTGTCTCACAATTCTGGGAAATGGGATGTGAATCAGCAGGATCTATAAGTCTCCAAGTCTTGGCATTTCCTGATCATGGGCAGTATTTTAAGATTTGCAGTCTCTAAAAATGCTACCCCTTAAGCTGGAGCAATTTTACTGTAGGATTTCTGTTGTCTGAAGCTTGGGAGAGGACAGCTTGGTTAGAGCATTCAAATTCTTGATCATGAAGGCAAGACCTTGACAATCATGGGAAGATCCTCTATAACTAGAACTTGGCTCATGGTGATAAAAGAGGGGGCCTGGAAGACATATTTCTGCTCTTTTCCAATTTAGCTGAGCATTAGTGAGTACAAGAGGCACATTTCATGTTGATAACTTCGTGGTTTAGTGCTTCTGAAATTATCAGGATTCCCATTTTCCAAAAGCTTTCCTCCATTGTAATTAGATTAAGTCTGAAAATCAGATTTTTTTTTTCCTTTCTTTTTTTTTTTTTCCTGACCAGATCTGAAAATAAGTTCAGATTGGTTTGAGTTTGTATGGTAAAAATCTGGTTTAATTCTGGTTTTGGCTACTAATTTCTAATTCAATAGGAATCCTATATATACACATGAAGTAAAGACATTCTTTCTTCTAGTATGCACACCTTTATTCAATCATTGGAAAAACTTAGAAAAAATTTGTGGGAATGAAGCTTTTTTCTATCATGCTACTTTTCTGTTACATAAATGGAATTGGTTAATACTTGGTTCCAGTGGGAAAAAATAGTTTTCTTTGATATGCCAGTTTTTGCTTCAGAACAAATAGCAGCTATTGTTTAAAAAAAATAATGGTGTAAAAAAAAACCAACAACACAACAAAGGAAAACTTTAAACTGTCCCTGTAGGCAAATGACATGAAAGACTTCTGTAAATAGCACATGTATCTACTAGCGATGAATCAAAACCTTATCAGCTTGAATCTTCTTTTGATTTGTTAACTACCATTGCGCTTCAGTGTTCAGCTTTTAACTGTATTTGAAAAATCTTTACCTTGTACTAGTTTTGTGTGCGAGTTAATCACCATCCTCTGTTGTTCAGCTTTTTACCCCACAGTGACTTAGTGATGTTTAGTTTACTTTGGCTTGAAGATGAGGAATGAAAAATTACAGGGGCAAAAATAAATGTATAGATATACTTGGTCAGATTGCACCTGTTACTGGAACGAAGACAATTTCTATCTTTATGCAGCTGGACAAAATATAACAAAATGTGTTCAATTAAGTGGCACCCTGTGGAGTCCATCTAAGGCTACCGACAATTTATTTCTTTGCCAAAGATACTGGGAAGATTATAATTGCTGTTAGGATGGTTTTTTTTTTTTTTAATTGGGAACAGCATAGATTTATTTTAGATACTCTAATCAGACAGTGATGGTTTGATCTCACTGCAAGGATTTCCAGTTGGTATTACATTACAGTTGGCACACCTGTCAGGTACACACAGAGAAATAAGTCAGGAACAGCATCAAGGCCAGTTGGACAGCAACATTTGCACTGACAGAGTTTTGCACAGCCCTGCACCCCCCCCCCCCCCAAGTTTTCTTCTTTTGCTTGAAAAGAAAAAAAAACAAAAAGCCACAGTTTTTGTCCCTAAACTACCTTCCAATTCCGAAGTTCAGTTTGCTAGATTGTTACAGGCTGGTTGTACCAAGAACCAAAATAAGCCTAAGAATGCTTTCCCTAGTCAGGATTTTTCTTGGTCTCCCAAACTGCATATCTTTTTAATTTAAAGCTCTACAGTTTTAATCTGAGGTGTGCCTTTTTTTTTTTAAATTTTTTTGTGAATTTAGCTAACCAGTTTTTTCTCTGCAAAACATCAGCAATCTAAAAATGCTTTTAACAATGATAAAATACCAAGTATATAAATTTCATTAACAACCTACCTTACTCCAGAAAATTAGGTATATGAACAATTTCTACTTTAGGTTTTTTATTTGGTCTCTTCTGTAATGTAGATCCTGCAGTAATATACAACATTGTTGAACCCATTTCTGCAGTTCAGAATGCAGAAAAGCAGCTATTACTTATGTTTATTCATCAGATTTTCATGGATCCAGACTCTGGAGCTCGCTCAACAGGAGATAGTATTTAGTTTGGCAGCTTGGTGATTGACCTCTTTCTGTTGCTTATGAAGTATTTAGCCTTTTCATTCTTGTGTATTAAGGGGTCAACAGTGTACTCTAGAACTTGAAGTCCTGATATAGCATTTATTATTTCATAATTTATTTTTCTTTTCACAGGGATCACACTCTACAGCCAGCCATATGGAGGAGCCTTGCTGGATGAGGACAAAATGTGAGCAAACTCTTAAAATATATAACAGCTTCAAGGAGCAGACAACTGAAACTATTAATTCAATAAGCATGTATGTTGCAACCAATAGATGTTGTGACTTGATAGATGCAATTCGGTTCCACCCAGTGAAGCATTTTCTCTAATCTGGTGTTTATATGTCAAGTCTATTGTTTATATCAGATATGGTTGCACTATTTTGTAGAGAAAAATCCTGAATTTATGCTGACTGTGCTTTGCAGAGTGTTTGTGAGCAGGTCATGACATTTTCAAACAGGTTAACTGCTTTAAATGACTGTCAAGTTTTTAAATTTTAATTTTCTGAAGAGGGGGAATATTTGCAAAAGCTTCACTTTACTATTCAGACTTTAAACACACGCTGTATTCTGTAAATCACATATAGTTTTGTAACTTAACACATCATCTTGATCCTGTTCTCTAATTGGATGTTTACAGTGTACAAACATGGTGTTTGCAAAAGAGGATTAAAGTAGTAATGTCTAGCGTGTTTTGGTAAGAAGTTGGCCTTGAAAATGTTTGGGTTTGGTGAGGATTTTTTCCCCACTGTGTTTTCATTATGCTATTTTGCTTTGTACCCTAGAATGGAGAATGTTCGTCAGTGTGGGGTAGCACTGTGCATCATGCTGGGATTCTCTATCCTTACCGCATCCATTGGAAGTGCCATAGTGAAAGACAGAGTATCTGGCACAAAACGCTTGCAGCACATCACAGGCCTGGGTTACAAAACTTATTGGCTTGCTAACTTCTGCTGTGATATGGTATGTATCACGTAGGGCAGCATGTGTTCAGGTGTAAATTTTTAACTAGTTTGTCATAAATGAGCAAAAGGAGATATGGTCCCAAGACAGGTGAATAGGATTTGAATTGTGCAGAGCAGCAGCTCTTGGCTATCATGTTAACAGGCATTGGGACACCATTCTTACTTTAACAGATAAAATTCTTTAAGGCAGGGATTGTGTTCTTAGTTTTCCAAAGTTGAATTGCAAGGTAAAGCATAGGCTAGCTTTAGGTACCTACACTGTTTTACAAATAAAAGGAAGTTGGCTAATCAACCTAGGCAGAGAAAATCTTCCACATAGCAGTTCATAGCAGGAGTTTCTGTTTTTTGAGTTGGCACTGGTAAAATCTTTCAGATTATTGGAGAAGCCTGAAGATATTAGTCAGCTACTTTAAAGGCATAATTATGTAGTCTGTTGGTAGGTAATATGAGAGATACCCATAACTGGTACTTTTTATATCTGGCAAGATAGACAGTAGAAAATATTATTTATGAATTCACATACACAGAATAACTTAGACCAGAAACAGGTGAAATCTCGGTCCTGAACGTTTATTTTTCTCATACACAGTAATTTCTACCATTGTTAGCATTACAAATAGTATTGTCTGCATGCAGTTCATTAACAGATCTGAAAATCTTCTCTTCTTTTGAAAATATCACAACAGTTATTATTTTTCCCTAAATCTTACCCTTTTAATCAAATGTAAAGACAGAAATGCCACTGAGACCTGACTTTGGCAGGTTGGATTTAGGCCAATATAGTTAAATGAAATAGGAATTTTTGCTTACCTTCTTCAAGCCCGAGAAGTTGATTTTTGTTCAGGGTAATAAGCAAAGGTGGTGAAATAGAATTAACTTTCTCAAGTCACTTCTAGTGCCCGGTCACTGATTTTTCATCAGCTGTGTAATGGGAGCTCATTTGGATTCCATTTAAGCATGAATTCCACAGATTATCCTCAAATATCTTTTTCAAAGGTGACTCCTTAAAAATTAAAATTAAAAAATTCTCAATTATATATGTGTATATATATATACCTATGTGTGTGTGTAAGGCATACGTATATGTCCCTTACTGAAAGGCTTTTTCATAATTCACTTGTGACGAGGCTTGCTATAGTATTAGTTGAGTGTTTGGCAGGAATTTGAGATTAGGTCATCTACTTCTGGGAAAGGCATAGAATCACTGTTTTTAAAGAACTAGGGTGCTGTGTGTTGATAGTTCACTTCTCAAAGAAGGTGTTTTGGATTGGGAGATAGGTTTCAGATGCAATAGCAAACAATTGGATTCACCTGGGTTATTCAAAAGTAAAAAGATTCTTGGCCCTAGATAAGGGACATAAACTTTCTGCACCTTGCTTAACACACTGGGTCATGGAAGGAAGGGCTGGGATCTAGCCTAGGCAACACAACCATGAACTAGCCTGGTCAGGAACAGAGATTTTTTGGAACACTCTCTGTTCTCATTCAGACTATTCTAAATCTGAAACATTAGAGCTTCACCCATTCATGCTTGAAATCAGGATTTTCACACTTGAGCAAGCTTGAAGTAAGAGCACGTTCCAAACATTATTTACTTGGCCAGTCAATCTTTGTATTCCTTTTTCTGCTGTGTCAGATAAGAGGGCTTAGTTAAAAACTCAGTCCCTCATCTTTCAGTTTCTCCTTGTGCAGCAAAGTCAACTCCTCATTATTTTCTGCCCATCTCTTCCTTTCAAAATGTTCTCACAAATTCAGCACAGTACTGCATGATCATTCATGATCTGGGAAAGAACAGACACTGCTTTAAATGCTAATTGTGCTGCAGATCATCTAGGGAGACTGAACACATGAATATATGAACTGTCAAATTTGAAATCCCTCTACATATTTCAAGTATTACAGGCTGTGTCCTGTATTATTGGTAGCATAATCTTTACTAGACCTGCAGAAGTATTTGATTTATGAAATTGCTGTTATGAGAATCAGCCTGTTCTTATTGTATTTATACATGTGAATGGTATTCTTTGCTATGTTCAACAAATGGAAAACATGTAAGTATTAAGAAAATTTCATAACAAATAGAGACGTTTTGTTCAGATTAAACTTGTGTCACTAGAGGTGCAAAATGAAGGTTATTTTATTTGTGCATGCCCAACTTTTATAACACACCATGCTTTCAGGTAATATTTCTAATAGTATTTAATGTTTAAAGTTATTTATTTATTTCTAGAAAAAAGTCCCAGGTCCATTGAAACATACTGGGACTCAGATGCTTTATGACTTCTCTACCACATTTTTTAAACAGCTTCAGGATTACTGAAACCTAAATCTGTGGACTGGTATGGTATGATATTTGTACATGGCACTGAATAAGGTACACTGTGAATAAGATGAGAACATTACATTTTTCTACATTTCACTCCGTTGCCCTTCTCTTAAAAAAATGTCTGTCTTCTCATTGGCAAAGAAGTGATGCTCTCTAGTTTAATTTTGAACAGGTTTGCTTTGTACTTCAGTATAAAAGTCCAATTTTAACAGTAAGGATGTTGTTCTTCTACACTGAATAGCTAGACCTTGATTTGTTGCCTCTATTGCAGTTGCATCTCAGAATCTCAGTTATATTAGAATAAGGTTAAATATTATATAAGCAGCAATGGAGGCAGTCACTGCCCTAACAAGCTCAGCTGCAATGCACAGAGCAGGCAGACACTAAGAATGGAACTGAGGACATGTTTTCACATCTTGCCATTGCTAGTTGCAAGCAGAATGTGTCTCTCTTGAATACTTGGATATGAATCCCCTGTACCAATCACATCCTCCCCCCCTTAAGTATTTGGTTACCATTATGTCAAGAGACTAAATGGAGAAACTGCTTTCCCTGTTGCCTAATGGCTGTAACTCTTCTAAATATTATGTCTGTTCCCATTAAAAGTTGTCATTTGCTTCATCAGCACACATGGTCCTTCATTAAAGTCTCTTTTAAAATTGTATCCTTTCTATTCTCCTGTGACTGAAGCACCAATCAGTGAAACTGCTATTTCTGAATCTGTATTCACAGTATAATTTGATGTTTTGGAGCAATAGTCCCATACGGACTCATTATCTGGAAGAGATAGCTTGTTAAATGGATGTATTGGAAAGGTCAATAAAAATGGAATTAAGGGGAATATTCTGTAGTCGGATTTTATTTTAGCAGGCTGTTTCATGTATATATGTGTAAGAGTGGCAGTTCACAGCAAGTGTGGACTATGAAATCTCATAGCTCTTCTGCCTAATTCTTCCTAATTTATAGTGTAATTATATTGCAAATATGGAAAAGTTAATTTATATACCCCTTCTACACTAATTAAGTAAGACCAGTAAGAGATGTTCACCTGCTAAGTGCCCTTTTTCTTCTGTTTCTAGCTGTTTTACATGGTTCCAGTCACGCTGTGTGTTGGTGTTATTAGTGCCTTCCAGCTATCAGCCTTCACTTTCCGAAAGAACTTGGCAGCCACTGTTCTCCTGCTGATACTCTTTGGGTACGGTATTGGAAATGCAACTATGGAATTATAGCTTGTAAGAAGCAAACAGAAATCTTTAGACTTGGTTTGCACCTGCTGCTGGATGCATGATTTTCTCTCTTTGGAAATGATTATGATTCAGCAAAAGATAGTGAGAAAACAGGCTGAAACATGAGTTTGAAAGTTCCGTGGAGAAGGTGGAGGGAGATTTGTTCAAGCATTGGAAAAAAATGAAACAAAACAAAACAAAACCAAAAAACAGAAAGAAAAAAAAAAGACTGGAAATGTCTAAGAAAATACTCAGCCTGTATAACAATCATTTGCTGTTAGAAATTGATTATATGTTATCTTCCAGAAAATGAGGGAATAATAACATAGGTCAGAATTTCAGTGCTTAGCTGTACAGAGTATCATCAAGAAGGTAAGAAGTGTTTGTTTTTTATTACAGTTCTACCCATTTTCTGTAATTCTGTAATTTTACAGAGCTCCAGGTATTTTTATTTCCAATGAGAAGTCTGTCCAATGTGGAGTACTGGGCTGGCTGGAGATTTGTCTCCAAAATCATACTGTGAGAGAGGAAAGTCCTCTCATGTCACTCCTTTGCTTAGTTTCATGTGAAAAAACAGTTATAAAAAGTGAAAATAACTGGTTAAATGGAGGATTGATTCCTCTATAGAAATAAGCCCGTTGAGCCCTGGACTCAGTCAAACTAATGGTCTGCCTGTTCTGTTCCTTTAACTCTTCCCATGTGCAGTCCCAGGTGATGTGAGAAATGCTCAAGATGAATAGTTACAGGATAAGCATTCTGAGAAGAAGTTTCTTCCTTATCTCAAGTGACTAATTGTTGCTATCTTTCTAGGGGAGAATGCACATCTTATGAGACAGGTGTTTAGATAATGAAATATAACTGCTCCATGGGAGAATCACAGGGAAGAAAAGTAAAAAGGACCTTCTGCAAGATCAGGTCATGTTCCATTCCAGGAAGAGTCTCAGATAAACACTTCAAAAAAAAAATCTTACTGTATTTCATCTTGAAACTGCTTTCAAGATCTCATGCCTCCAGCAAATCCTTTTTCTGGAAAACTGTTTCAGTATCTCCATAGCTGGATGTATTCTTTGAAATTCCAGCCTGAGTTTATCTGGAGCCATACTTCATAATTCTTCCTCATCAAACACCTTTTGCAAGCCCAAACAAGCCAAGTCTCTTGTAAAAAGGTCTTCCTATTCCCTGGATAATTCTATTTATCATTTTTCCCTATAACTCCAGTTTGAGCTCATCTTTCTTGGGCATGAGTGGCCAGACTAGTATGTAATATTATAGAGGTCATGATGCCAGGATCTTGTAAATAACTCAGATGAAGCATCCACAGTTAATACTTTTCTCCTCTCTGTATCAATCTCTTCCTCCTCCTTCCTTCTGCACTACTACCAACTGATTTCTTCAGGTTAAAGGCAGGTATTCTTATCAGTCTTCGTGCAAAGGCTTTACGCTGTTAAATCTCATCCTTGTGGTGTTTTGGTTTTTTTGTTTTGTTTTTTTGGTTTTTTTTTTTTAATTTTACGACTGTTGTATCTTTCTTGTAAACCAGTTTCTGTGACCCTAGTGTAAGAATAGCCCTCTATAGAGATCTTAGTCAAGCAGCAAATGAACCATACAGTACATACTCACATGTCTGCTGGAGTCATGATGTGTTTTCTGTGGTGTGCTTTAGGCTTTGGTCCTGCCTACAGTGTACTACTAAATGCCCGGTGCTAAGAGTTATGCTGGCATTTTTTTAACCAAAATGTTGAGTTAAAGTTTGGGTATTTCAGAAGAAACTAGCGCAGACTGAAAAGCTGGACTGTCTTCTAAAAATTTTTTTGTTGACTGCAGATGCAGCGTAATCATCTCAGCATAATCCCTCCTGCACTGTTCAGCTTTGGCTGACATAACAGATATTGTAGTGATTTTTAACAAGAAGGTCTATGTATTCAATGTGTATTAACATGTATTAAATATATAATAACTGTCAGTCAGTAAATTTAACATGTCTCAAAGACACTGACAAGTTTTAGAGTTGCCACTCTTCCTATTCTAACCTTTACTCAGCCTAACTACACAGCAAATGTGATGAAGCCTATTGTGGTCATTTTATCCTTCCCCACTATTGTGCATGTAATTTTAATTTATCTGCATTCTATAATGCATTTTTTCCTTTTAAAATTTTATTTTTCTCTTCAGGTACACTTGTGCAGCATTTCTGATCTACAATAGAGATAAAAATAGCCCAGTCATATGAAAAAGTTAAGCTATGTGCCAGAAGGGGGTGTGCTTGAAAGAAAAAACAACAATTTCCTAGTGTGCTACTTTAAAACTGATTTCCTTTAAAAATACAATGGTCTCTTAACTAAACTGTATTTTTTCCTCTTTTAGCTGAGAGCAGAAGTGTTTTATAGTTCAACTGCTTAAGCACTTTTGTCCAAAATGCTCTATCTGTGATATTCACAAAATAAAAAATTACAGCTGAAGCTGAAGGAAAAGAAAGAGTTAGGATAGAAACGTAGGCGGGACTGGCAGCTACTTTAAAGACTGCGTTTGAACATCATACAACTTTAGTATTCTGAAAGTCTTACTCATTTCTTAGCAGCTATAAGCACACAAACTTTTGCTTTCATTTACAGCAGAGTAACAGCACTCTAAATCATGTCTCTTTCCTGAGCTGTTTCCAAGGCTGAACTTTTGTATTTACGGTATTGTAATTCAGAGCAAAATTTAGAGCAGTGATTTTGGTATGTGCATGAAGGGAAGAAAAGATTGTATGACTAAGAATAGCAACAGGATGCTGAAAAGCATAGTGTGATCTTGAATACTTACAATCTTCATTTGAGACCCAAGCATTATGTCTTTTAACCTTCCTGTAAACTGAGGATAACATCACTATTACTTCACAGCAGGATTTGAAATTTTGTTTCTTAAGGTAAAGGATTTTGGCATTCATAGATGAAAAAAGTTCAGCTGTAAAGTACACAATACTGAATTTAAAAGGGACTTTTATGGCTCATAATCTAAACTACTGTTTAATGCAATGAAGAAGTGAATTCACAGATTTTTTGGCTAGTTGCTCTTTCATTGAGCTCACTATTAAACAACTATATACACACATAGTAATACTATATAAGAAGTATTTATATATACAACTACATATATACACTGTACATATATATTTATCATCATGCAATGGTGTATGCTGATACCTATGCTCCTGCAGTCTATATACTGTTTGTCTGATAGATACGTCTTGTGTTATGTTGAACGGAAAATAAATTTCCTTTACATGACATTCATGCTCATCAAATTGCCTGGGCATTTTTTTAGTTTGGCTAGACCTATCTTCCTCTTTATAAAAAATATGACTGCTCCATTTTGGATAGGCGTCATTTGACTTGCGAGGATGGAGGGTGCCTTCCCTCATCCTTTAAAGATTTGTATTGAAAATGATGTAGCCATGGACATGCTGGCTTATCATCCTTGTGCTATGAAGTAACTATGCACTCATTTTTGACGGCTACTACTCTACTAACTGATAACCTGTTTCAGGTAATAACAATGCTAACATGATCTCTGGCAAATTTGAGTTCGCAGATATCACTGGCACAAATATTACTTCCAGTTCAAGGATTAATGATTTTTTCCTTCTTTTTTTTCCCCTTTCTTTTTTTCTTCTCCGTTTGCTTACTCTCTCCTTCCTTTTTTGTTCTTTTTTCTTTCTATGAAAGCCTCTAAGAAAAGCTGGTTGCTCAGCATCCATGATTTAAGCTTCAAATATTTGATTTTAATTTTGTCTCTGTGTAAGAAGCTTCTTAAGATGCCTGGTTTTACAATCATTCAGAAATTGGGGTTGTGAGCTTTCTGGAACAGAGGAAGTAAATATATGCAGCTGATATATGCAAAAATGGGTCATATCTGCCCATCACATGGCAGTAGCTATGTTTACATCTATTTTTGATAAAGAAAACATATCTCAAATTTGTTCTTTTTGTTCAGTTAGTCAAAAGAGTTGTTTGCAACTTAAAAATAAGGAGTAGGTATTGTTTTATTTCCTAGTATGATAATGGCCTTTTTTTTGTTTTTTGTTGAGGCCAAAACATAACTTTGTTTTGTTTGTTTTGTTTTGTTTCTTTGTTTCTTTTTGTTTCTTTAAACTTTCAGCTATGCAACTTTACCGTGGATGTATCTTGTATCCAGATTCTTTTCAAGTTCAGATGTAGCTTTTATATCTTACATCTCCTTAAATTTTGTCTTTGGCCTATGTACCACGCTGGTGACTCTCTTACCTCGTTTATTAACTATAATTTCCAAAGTGCAGGTCAGTATATAACTTTTGCTTTATATTACTCATAAGTGAGATGTATGCACACACGTGCATGCGTCTATATGTTTGTATGTATATATATTTATGTTTATGCATATGCACAGACAATATTTTTTCCAGCAAAGAAACATGTGTGTTAAACATTCATGATTTTTCTGTCCTAATGTATACTGTATTGCTTGTTACCATCTTGAATTTTAACTTGTTTATAACAGCAACAAAAAAAAAGCTCTGTAATAATGGAAAAACAGCCTTAATTGAAACCTTGACATTTTTCAGACCATTAAGTTGTAATTGGCACATAATGGGAGCTGTTTTGGTCCGTTGAATAGATTATATGCATTATAAAATAATATATGAATAATACTGACAAAAGAGATAAGCCGCATATTCCTAGGATCTGTAATGCACTATATGAACAGTAATATGCATTCTCACTCCATGTATGTAATTTTCATTAGTCATAATGGCAACTTGATAGAGAGGAGATCCAGGATGTGTATGAATATCTATGCATGTACCAGGTCAAAAACTTGATGTTTGAAGTCAAATCTGGATTACATGTCACTCAAGTTTGGAGGCAGATTTGGTGTTGACTTGGGTTTAAGTTGGTGATTTAGAATTAACAGCATTCAAATATTAAAATTTTAAGAAAATAGAATTCATGGCCACATGTGTTTTGTTACCATCTATGAACCTCAACTAAAATCAGAATCCCATGGCCCTAGGCACTCCAAAATACAGTAAGAGATAAACCTTGCCCCAAAATAGTTCACAATATGCTCTTCTGAAATCAGTTCACCTTGAGTGAGATGTGAATGCTGTATCCAGCTTTGTAAGTGTGCTTAATATGCTGTTGGAGAAAAGTAATTTTTTTCCTTTTTTTCCCTCTCTCCCCCCCGCCCCCGCTTGCTGAATCTTAATACAGAGTTTTCAGAATATCTACAATATCCTCAAATGGGTGTTCATCGTGTTCCCACAATTCTGCTTAGGCCAGGGTTTAATAGAACTTTCATACAATCAGATCAAGTTTGACCTGACCAGCAACTTTGGAATAGATTCCTATGTGAGCCCCTTTGAGATGAATTTCCTGGGCTGGATTTTTGTGGAAATGGCCGTGCAGGGAACACTACTTCTTCTTTTACGGCTTTTTCTTCATTGGGATTTCCTTCAGAAACCAAGGTGTGTTACCATTTGTATTCTGCCATAGTGGACACTGAGTTAATTTTTAAAGAAATAAAATAGTGGATTCCTTTGAAGACCCAAAGATAAATACTTCTGATAACGTGGTGTACCTGAATTAGTGGAAACTGCATGAAAAATACAAGTAGTTGCCATTTCCCTTGAATTCTGCTGAGGTTTGATCACTAAGCTTTAAGGGATTGCAACGAGTGAAATAAAACGGAGTTATCCAGAGTACAGCAATGTCCAATTTGCCATGTATCATCTTCTGTTTTAGGGGTCAGTGTTCAATTAACAGCATGGTCAGCCCTTCAGAAGATGTTGATGTAGAAATGGAGCGACAGCGACTCTTTGGTGGAAGAACTGTTAATGATGTTCTCCTTCTGTACAACCTCAGGAAGTGTTATGGAGGTTTCAGTAAGAAGAATACAGCTGTGGAAAGCATAAGCTTGGGAATACCTAGGGGAGAGGTAAAGAGGTCTTTTTTTTCCTTTCAGAAAAGAACACTTCATTCTGAGCAATTGTTCAGACATACTCAGGATGTCTACAGTCAAAGATCTGTAGACTTAGCAGCAGAACAATTTCAATTGTAATAATTTCTGAAAAATCAATAACTGGACAAAAGCTGAAGATCTGGTGGTGTTTAAGAAGCAACAGTTCGCTTATTTTTTGGGTTACATATTCATCAGTCTTAATTTTTTCTTCTTGCTTATCTTTACCAAGTTACTGTTTTATAGGCTAGCATAAGAAAACAAGTAGGTAGCATAGCAGTTCAATGTCCAAAGGGAAAGCAAAGAATACCTATGTCAATTGTAAACTGTGGACTGAATCCTGAATTTGTCACCAAGGCAAACTTGTAATTCCCATGCTGAAATCATCACAGGGTATTTTAATATGGCATATAATATACTAATATACCATTTTAATAAACTGAAATTTAGCACTGAACGTGGTAATCCTAAAGATTTCAGAACAGCATTTATTTGGGTTGGTTTGGATTTTTTTTCCATGATTTTGATGCTTTGGGGAATTGCAGATATTAATTTCAAAAATACAGATAAGGAAAAGACTTTTCTTGATTGCTAATAGAAAATTGGAAAATATGAGAAACTAGTGCGCGGCAGTGCAGGTCTGGTGACATCCTACCAGTTATAGATCAGTTGTTGGGTAACTGGGGTAACCAGGAGGATTTAGTGCTGATAAAAGCCTATTTATTGATAAAGTAGTTCATGAAACAAGTATTTTAAAAGTTATGAAGTGCTATAAGTAGACTTAATATGAATCCTGTCCTAGCTTAAGCATATATTCATTGCAGCTAGTGGCCTGAAATAACTGTTCAGAGTCAGTGTGTGTGTCTTGGCTGTTCAGTGTTCATTTACTTTTACAGCGTGAAGCAGCTCATGAGAAACTGAGAAATATTGACTCTATAGAGTGGCAGTCAGGGCTTTTGAGGTCCTCAGGTTCAAATCTAGCATTTACTAATAATATGGATAAATAATGCATTTAGTTACTGGGCAGGGTTTTAAGTAGAGGGCTAGAACCCTAAATAAGTTACTTCTAGGAATTAGCGGGTAATCAAAATATTCTATATATGGGGTTTTTTTAAATTTATTTTCTGTGGGAAAGGGAATTTGCACATGCAATATATCCATATACAGTATCTTACAGACATATGATAGGAGATATGAAAAGGAGAGAAACTATTGAAGAATTAATATTACTTATTTCTTTCAGCATAGCAGATTGATTGTTTTTGTTCGGTTTTTTTTTTGTTGTTTTTTTTGGTTTTTTTTTGTTTTTTTTTAAATCTCTGTTAGTGTTTTGGACTCCTGGGAACAAATGGAGCTGGGAAAAGCACAACATTTAAGATGCTGACTGGAGATATCATCCCATCTGCAGGACGTGCTGTTATCAGGACTCCTACAGGGTAAATAACACAGGGTTTGATCAGAATAGTGCTAATTGATAATGTTAATGATCAAAGACTCAGAACATCTTCAGTCCTTTATACTGTACTCTGAGGACCTTTTTTGTTCACTTTTAAATGTATATTGCTTTGCTGCTGTTAAGTCTCTGCGGGAAAGCATTTTAGCATTATTTAATTCCGTCTGACAGCTCTGTTAATTGAGAATAAACTTGTCTGGTAGCAAAAGAGTAGACTCTAGGAAGTCTTAGCATACAGCCTTTTAAAATTGTAACAAAAGTCTTAACATACTGTATGTCCAGATGCACGGACATATATCCCCCATACTAGTGCTGCACTGAAAGGTTTCCAGGCTTAGGCTGATGAGCAGTGCTTCAAGTGAATAATTTTAAAATGTTTTCTGACACTTGTGTCCTTCAGAGTAGTTAATTAATTATTTGATCAATATGCTATGTAATTAGGATAGGAGGTAGTGTTGGTGATATTGAGGCTAACTTTGATGGAGTGATAAGTGAATAATGGACTTTTTGGGTTAGATGTAACCAACATTTACCGTTTTTCCCAGAAAAATTGGAGGAGAAGTAAAGTTACTTAGTCAGGCCAAAGTAAAATGTATATGTGCATATATAAATGTATTTTGGGCTAGTTAACAATTTTAAAACTTCTCTTTTCCTAAATGATGTCTATTTCAAAATATGTATTATGGAGAAGGACAGGTGAAGCGTTTAATTCAGAAAATTTTTAAAGGAAGCATTTTGGAATTTCCAAAATGACAAGTTACATTTCTTTGTTTTAGAAATTAAATGCTTTCATAGGTCAGTATTTCCTCACTTCTTTACAGAGATAATGATCAGCAGATTTAACTTCAAAATGTAAGTAGTTCCAGTCATTGCAAAATTCAGTTTTCTAGAAAGTTTAGACTTCTTTTGAAATGGGTACCATCACCACTACTAAACATGATTTTACTTAAGTGTATTTTGTTTGCTTTTTTTTTCATTATCATAGAATAGTTTTGGTTGGAAGGGGCCTCTAAACATCATTTAGTCTGACCCCCCTGCAATGAGCAGGGACATCTTCAACTAGATCAGGTTGCTCAGAGCTCCGTCCTACCTGACCTTGAATGTTTCCAGGGATGGGGCATCTACCACCTCTCTGGGCAACCTGTTCCAGTGTTTCACCACCCTCATCATAAAAATATTCTCCTTATACCTAATCTGAATCTACCCTCTTTTAGTTTAAAACCATTACCCCTTGTCCTATCACAACAGGCCCTAACATCATGGCAGTTGCTTTTCAGATAACAACATTAGAGTTTAAATGGGTTCTCTTCAAGAAATTACATAGATCCAGACAGAGTATCTTACGTTTACCAAAAATGTGAAGAACATAAAAATCTTTTACCTGGTGGTATGTAGTTATTGATATGAATTCTACTCTGAGCTCTGGTACAATGTATCTCCAAAGACACTGTATGGACAAGATCCAGAAGTTGCAAGAGAAATTTTCCGTATAGATGGCCCCTAGGTGAAACATCCAAATGTCCAGGATGCTGCATTCATTAAGGAAGCCCAAAAAGAAGAGATAGAAGAAAAACATTTTAGGGAAAAAAGTTCTTAGCTTCTCTATTATGTGCCGGAAATGCTAGCTGTTTAGGTCTGACAGCTGTTTTAATGAGCGTAGGTAAGTTCTGTCAGGGAAGCGGTCTTGAAGACTCCTTTAGGGTTACCTTTGCTTCTGTTGCATACTCCTGCTAGTCACCCGCTGACTTTGCATGTATGCTACTCTTCTGCCTTGCAACTATCAAAGTTTCTATATTGTTTCACCTATATGCAGCCTTCATTCTCTGGTAGCAGGATATTTTTCAATTTGTGGTCACTTAGGATTTCACATGAAACACAAGTAAAACTTCATGAATTCATAAGACAACCAAGCTAATGACACAAGACACATCCACATGATTCTGTGATCAAAGTCTCTGTTCCAGGCTCAGACAGAGCACGCCTACTACTGTGCCAAGTTTGTGCCTGTATCAGAAGAACAGAGCCATTTCAAATAGCTAGGGAGATGGCCACAACAAAACAAAGAGCTAGTAACTAACAGCAGTGAAAAGGTGAGGGACAGCTGCTTAAATTCACATCTGTAACTTCTTGTGTGAGTAATTCTACTCAGTTCAGGGAAGAGACTGACAGAAGAACGTACATCTCCACTGAAGTTGGTTTAATCCATCAAGTTAAACGGCAAGTTCCTAGCACATTAGGAATGCAGCACCAGAAAGACCAGGCCGGCCATAGGGAACTGAAGTGTGTATGGCATATACATGCTCCTTTTGCTTTGAAACAACAGAAGTGTTGACACAGTCACTTCTAGAAATTACTTCTGACTATGTTTCAAGTACCAGTAACCAGCTTGCAGCTTAGTCACAGTAGGTACTGTGGGCTCAGTGCATACTCATACTCAGCTATCCAGTGCTAATTTGTTGTACCACCAGGCCTGCTGCGATGGAGTGCAGGGTGGAGGGCTGTCATGTGACACTGAGAAGATAGTCCTTATGTTTCTCCTCTTGGTGCGTGTTCCTTTGTCCTAATTCCTCTCTGTGTAGACAAGACCTATTAATATTCTGAGGTATATTTACATGCTCTGCTACTACACTGTCATTCAACTGTGTTGCTTTTAGTGCCACGCTGAATGTGTGCTGCTACTGTTCTTAGTCATTATATTTCATAACAACTTTTTTTTCAAGGGATGCAGTGTAAAAATAATTTGATAACAAAGAACTAAAATGACCATCAAATAATTGTTATTCATGAAGAAGGAATGACGAAAGAGATTTTGGAAAAATGATTCTTAAGAGACTAAGAAGTGATATGAGTGAGGCTTTACAATAGTGATAGAGACTTTTAGATGGTTGTTTTCATTTATAATTTCGCTGAACAGAAGACAAAAATTTTCAGACATTAAGCAACAGCAGCAATAACAATAACAAAAGTGATTTAAAATTAGGTAAAAATTAACATTTGGTGTTCTTTGGAACTGGTGGAATGCTTTGTACCAGGATATCATGGAGGTCAGAAGTTTGGCATGAGTCTGAAGAGGATCTGAGATTTACAGAAAGAAAATAATCTGTAATAACTTTTGATAAGATATTGCCCTCAAGGCAGTATTTAAGCTCCCAGGTTTTGTTTGGATTTTGAGGGGTACTTTTCTATAGATTTTAATGGGATTTGCCTTTGGTCCCACCTGTGCATTCATGGATTGCATATGGCTTTCTCTATACAACATGGTACCAATCTGTATTTGGGCAAACGATTTGGTCTGGTGTGACAATTCCAAAATCCTAATATCCACTTGAAAGCAAATATAAAGTTATAAGAATATGTTTCATCATAACATATATTGTCACTAACACTATGTTTATTGACTACATGACTTATTTTTTCAGAACTCCTAGATAACTTTTCAAAAAATCACAAAACAATTTAACAACGCCTATATTCCTTTTACTAGACATGTTATGTGCCTGTGACTAAACAGTCAGAAATTCTTCTGAGGCCAACTTTAGTATGCTACTGGCATTTAACAATAGGTTAAATGCTCTCCCTGCATATCATTTGTGCTACTTTCATTTCCTCCACTGTGTTTTATAAATCCAACATGAAAGTATACTTTAAGATGCTATTTACCATATAACTGGTTTAAAGAAAAACAAACAAACAATAACAACAAAAAACCACCCCAAACCCCAAACAAAAGTGTCTCTGTGAGGCAGGTGCACTGAAAACAGCCTTGAATTTTACGGGACAGCTTTTGCACCTTTGGACAACACAGGGGACTGGGAATGGAAGATGAGCTTTTTCAAAAGTGCGTGTTGAATTGCAAAGTAGACTTTTGGGAAGTTCAGCCTAAAACACCTTGGAGATCCATGGGCTTATACAGAAAGAGCCTCACACATTGATAATCAAGTTGTATTCAGGGAACTCCTGCTAGATTCTCAAAAAAAAATAAGAAAAACGTACTTCTGAGAGGCAGCTGCCTTTTTAACAGGGCAGAAGAGCAGATTCACGACATCTTCAAGTACTTCTAAAAGATTTGTTGGCCCCTAGGTTTTTTGTTTGTTGAATGTTTAATACAGCAAAAAGGAGCTTATCGCTAAGAACCTGAGAGAAAACTGTGACTGTTTTCATAACAAAAGCTTGCTAAAATGCATAAAAGCTAGATGTTATGTAACAGTTTTCAATATCACTGAGATTCCTAAGACCGGCTGTTATTAAGCAGGAATGTTTATTAAATACTAAAGCCAACTTCATTTCTTCTGCAAATCAGGGTTTCCTGGCATTCTTCTTGATGGGGGGACATTCTTTTGGGGAACAGAAGGCTTCTGATCTGTATTAAGCTTTTCTTTTTTTGATACACTACAAATTAAACAGATATTTAAAAAGCACTATGCCTAAACTTTGTATCTTACCATTTACATGTCAAATGCACATTTATAGTACACAAGCTGAGCAGTCTACCAAAAACCTGTTTGGTTTTTTTTTCAAATTTTCATATCCTTCTACAGAAAATGTTTTTAGGCAACTTCTAACCTTTGCAATCCCATTTCCCATTCTGGTTGTAAAGATACAGTCTTGTGAAGATAATAGCAAAATGCCATTCACAAGGGATTTTGCCTTTTTTATTATTTTGTGTACCTCATCAACATTGCCATTATCAGTGACGTTTCTGTACAAATGAAACATAAAAATAATTATCATATAGAGAGTGTGTCTCCATATTGGAGATATTTGCAACCTCAATGTTAAAGACTGCCAAAGGAAGAAGCAGCATTGAAATAGTTACTTTGGAAGATGTGGAAATAAAATACTGGTACTGAAGTATCAGCAGTCCCTCTTGTAAAGGGCAGAAATATTAAAAGCAAAAAGGAAAATGACTAGAAAGAGTATTTTAATAAAATTTGCTTACCTTTATTTATAAAGTATGGTGCTATAAGACATTAGGAGACTCTGACTAGTTTTGAAACAATGTCCATACAAAGGAGTTATCAAGCTTAAATATGTATAATAGTTAACTGCATGGTCTGCTTGACATTTAGAAGGTATTTTTATGTTCTCTGAAGTACAGCTGTTCCTCTTTAAGAGTACAAATGGACTCAAATTAGCTTATGCTTAGCTCTATTGCCATAACTAGATTGCCACCAGTGCATGAGCTGGCTAAATGAAAAGTAGTATATAAAACTGCAGACATTTTTGTAGTTAATTTTTTTGTCAAATAGCTTGAGGAAGTAAGGTCTGTATTAAATATGTACTAAGAAAAGCTGACACTTAACAAAGTGGTAAAACAAAGGAGAGCAAAGTGAGCCCTCATAGTCCTTGAATCTCTGCTGGGCTGGCGTATCAGCAGATATTGCACATCTGTTCCACTTTTTTTTTTTTTTGAGTGTACGTTGGCCGTTCTTTGTTTTCTTCCCCTTTCCATATTTGTGTCTAAACCTTATTCAGTGACTCTGTGTCACAAAGGCTCCCTCAACTGAGGAGGGCTAAACACAGCTTGAAAGAGAAAGTGTCAAAATCCTTTTAAGTGTCATGTCAAGATCAATGTAAAATAACAAATAATTGGACTAGTGGTTTGTTTGCCTTTTTGGCGTGCTCTATTTTGTAGTTTTTGCTGTGGTAGTTTGCTGAATAGAGTTGACTTTAAGTTCACAGTTAGAGCAAAGTCTCGCTTGTAGTGGGGTGCACAGAGGAAGAAATAGATAAGCTGGGTGTCATGTTGTTCATAAATTGCCCCGCTGAGGCCTGAAGCGTTTGGCAGTCTTCCTCATGTATGTCATGGTTTAACTCCAGCCGGCAACTAAGCCCCACACAGCTGCTCGCTCACTCCCCCTCAGTGGGATGCAGGAGAGAATCAGAAGGGTAAAAGTGAGAAAACTTGGGGGTTGAGATAAAGACAGTTTAATAGGTAAAGCAAAAGCCGCGCAAGCAAAGCGAAGCAAGGAATTCACTCACTGCTTCCCATGGGCAGGCAGATGTTCAGCCATCTCCAGGAAAGCAGGGCTCCACCACACGTAACGGTGACTTGGGAAGACAAACGCCGTCACTCTGAATGTCCCCCCCTTCCTCCTTCTTCCCCCAGCTTTATCTGCTGAGCATGATGTCATACGGTATGGCATAGCCCTTTGGCCAGTCTGGGTCAGCCCCCCTGGCTGTGCCCCCTCCCAGCTTCTTGTGCACCTGGCAGAGCATGGGAAGCTGAAAAGTCCTTGACCAGTGTAAGCACTACTTAGCAACAACTAAACCATCAGTGTGTTATCAACATTATTCTCATCCTAAATCCAAAACACAGCACTATAGTCATTACTAGGAAGAAAATTAACTCTACCCCAGCCGAAACCAGGACAATGTAATTAATTTATCTCCCATGAATTTCCATCTTCCTTCCGCACAGAGAGATCCTCCATGACAGCAGCTCCCCATCCTATTTGAATTGTCAGCCATCTCAGCTGTTGGATTAAAAAGTCGTAGGACCAAAGAACTGCTCTCCAAAGAGGGGAAAGTAAAATATTTCTTTATAGTGAGAACTTGGACTCTTTTGATAGTTATGATATTCAGCTTGATAAATAATTAAAAATGTAATTCAAATAGCTTTACTTGAAAGGCAGAATAAATTTACATTAATATAATGGCTGAGAAAGCTGTTGTTACACTGTATATCAGTATAATTAGTTTAATTATAACTAAGCTATAGTTACATTAATTATATTTTAACCTTGATTTTTTTATAATGTTAATTGAGCATTAGTATGCACTGAATTGAATGTACAGTTAAGAATACAATGGAATGTCTAACTGCTTTTGCAATTTGTAAATTTATATTTCATTTTGACTAATTAATGGAATTTATCTCTCTACAAAAACCATTGTAACTACCATATATATCACTACCTTTATTTTAACTGCATTCAAAAACTGCAGAAAAAGCATACAAAACTGAAGCAAAGCGCACAGCGGAGTCAATAGTGAAACAATTTTTCCAAAAACAGCCATAAGGCTGTTATTGAGGGTACTAAGCTGTCTCTGGAACTTGAAACTGAGGTGTACCTTTGAATGTCAGCTTACAGCTACCTATAAGCTATGTTGCTGGTAACCACTGTAACAAATAAGAACCAAATCTAGTCTCTTCAATAACTAGCCTAGCCTTCTGGAAACTACAGGTCCAGTTCAGGCAGGAGAAGGCAACAGGTTTTGTCCAAGATCATTCTTGCTCGTTCCAGTGTTTTGGTTTCTTTTCAGTGCCAGCAAAGGTTACCTGACTGGAGTGCCTCATGCCACCCCAATGTAGCCTTCAGGGCTGGAATCAGATTTCAGGGGTTTCTTTCAACGTACAAAAGAAATGGATCAATGTAAAAGACCTTAAAATGATCAGTGGAGGAACAGCTCTGAATAAAAACTTTTAGCCCCTTAGAGTTTAGTTTATTACCCCCCGTATCTTGCAAGTCTGGCAAGTTTCTTTCATCAGCAGTACAAATTTCTGTAAGATGAACACTCCAAACTTAAGGAAGCCTCCTTGAGTCCTGGATTTTTTTTCAGGATGATTTGCACTGAAGTATCATAATTCTCACTGTATAAGTGGAGACCAAAGCACTTAGAAATGGATGGAATACAATATCTTCCATGCTTCACGTGCTGGACTGTGCTATTTTTCTTGAGGATGCCATACATTCTGTTGACCTTTTCCGAAACTGTACTGGAAATGTAATTTTACAACTCTAAAATTTTGTTTAACATATAAAGTTTTCTGGACATGTTCTGTTGGTTTTGTCTGTTGCAGCTGTTCCACTTTAAAGGAAAAAAATCAAATAGTAAATGGAAGTATTGATTAAGGATAACAACATAGTCTAAAAATGAAGTCTTCACTAGGAAGGAGAAAACTCGTCTTCCATGTTAGTTCTATGTCTTAACTTGATCAGGATATGTAATCAAAGTTGCTAATAGAATTTAAAGATAACAATTACTCAGTGTTTTTATAATGGTACGGAAAGTCCTGTATTAGTGTAAGAGTCTGGTTTCTTGCCTATAGTTTTTAGATATTACACTGGAATTCATTATGTCTACTGTACTATGGACAAAAAGAATCACAGAGGCTGAGAGGGGATTGGAACTTATATGTTCCTTCTTTCTTTATTTATAAAAAGAGCTGATTTTTTTCTTCCTGTATGTCCTGTTGTTTATATGAATGGCCTAATGAGAAATACTAGCATGCTGATAACAAAAGGACAGAAAACAAACGTCTGTTTTTCTCCAGCTTGGGAAAAAAAAATCAGCATTTTGCTGCATGCTAATATACATTTCAGAAAATATTAAAAAAATATTTTCCAATTTGATTCTGATAACATCATATATGAAGATGTTTGTTAAGGAAGAAGATGATTATAATTAGTTTAATGAATGGCATCAGAATTTAAAAAAAAAAAAAAAAGAAGAGCATTTACAATATATCATTTAGTGAAAAGTTTTTCTGGTATCATGCCATCACTGCTTGAAATGTTCATTTCATTTAGAACCATGAGAATGAAATCTGAAAGATTAACTGAATTTCAAGGAAAATCAGTTTCCAGAGATGAGGGAAGTTTTCTGTTGTAAGATATGTACTATAATTAAAAATTACACTGTGGTTTTCTTTCATCTATTCTTTCAATATTCAGAAAAAACTTAGGACCTGGCTAAACAAAACTGAAGGATGATCTCCAGCTTTTTGATTTGGAAATCTGCTCAGTGATACTGCTGAGGGAATAAGCATTGTACTATACATACCAAAAAAGTCTCAGTAAAAGACCAGAATCCTCATATGGATTTTTTTTTACCTCTGGTCAGATTATTTTCTGCTTTGACAGATACAGAGATGGGAAAAAATTAGGTCTGTGAGTTTTTAGTGAATACATTAGAATCTCTGTATTAATGGGAACTCTTTAAGTGTTCAAGGTCAGCACTAATGGATAAAGTTGCAAGATAAGGACCAAACTCCATAAGAATATTAAATGATCTATTCTCACTGTACTCTTCCTTTATGAAAGCTAAAGGCCAGTGGGTGGGATATTGTTTATCTAAGGCTGTGTGCTTTACAGGAGGCACAACATGAAAATCGTATCTGTACAATTAGCACTGGGGACACTGATGTGTTTTTATTTCCTGATGCAAATGGAGTAACTATTGTCTAATGCAATTCTAGCTAAAGAACATTAGATGTCTGTTATTTTTTGCAGCCATGCATACTTATTTTTTGTTCTTCATGGTACGGACCCATTCCAGACTTAGATGCACCTTATCCAGCTACAGGGTTCATGCTGAGTAAAAGTCCCTGAAATTACCCCTGAGTGTGATTTGTTCTCTTGTGACTGAACTTGGCGTATTGCCAAAAGCCCAGTCTCTAGTTTCTCTAAAGACAGCAGCTGCACCAAAAGGAAAACTTGTTAGTGTGCCTGAATCTTCCTAGTAAAACAAACCTCAGACAGCTCTCTGTGTTCAGCAGCATCTAGATAGCATTTCACTGTGGATAGTGTTTCACTACGTTAGAGTTCATTAAATAAGGAATACACAGCTTCTGACACTTCATGCAAAAAGATCAACATTAATCAATCCATATCTTATGGTAAAGATTACTTTAAAAATAACTTAGTTTGATTTAGGTATGGCTGGAAACTGAGCTGGTAAAAATTCTGCATATATTTCATTTAAAATAACCTATAAGTGGATATATATTAATGAGGAAGTACACTTCTGGTATCCTCTTTCCCCTATCACCCTTTTTCTTTTTTGCTAAGTCTTTTTCTAGAGAGATGTCTACAGACCGTTAACTTCCTTGGCACCATCCAAACCTACAAAGATACTAAAATTTTATATCTTTGCCATTAAGAGCAAAGGACCATTCTAATTAGTCCCCAGCAAGGTTCATCATAATCATGATAATTTATCTTTTGATAGCATTAAAATATATTTTGATGCTGTGGTTCATTATGTAAAATGCAGAATTTGTGTTCTCTTTTTCTCCTCAGATTCCTGAATCTTATTAACAGGAGATACATATTTATATTTTCATTAGTGTTGGTATTTGTAGATCCTGCATTTAATACACTTACTTTGTGTCTAAATGATTAATCATATATTTAGGGTTTTTTTTAACCAGAAATGTAGAAAACCACTAAGGGGAAAACCATTCTGTTACTCAGAACCCTTTAAATTTTTTTTTCTTTCAAAGCTCAGATTTTTTTATTATTAAGTATCTTAATTTTGACAGGCCTTTTCTGTACATGTAAATCAGCATCACTGAATGTTGAATTAGGTGTTGGAATAAATAGGATAGATTTAGTGTCATTATGGGTAATGAGACACCCTTGCAATCAAGCTTGCTTCTTAGCAATGAATGTAATTTCAAGTAATGCCATACAGCTACAAAGCGATGGCCAAAGTCTCTTAAATAAGGATTATTTTATGTTTTTTCCTGTATTGTCTTTTAACCTACTAGGCTTTAATATTCACTGGTTTGTTTCACTCTTGTTTAGAGAATGCATGCATGCACATGTGTGTGCACAGACACACAAAGAATACACAGCAACATTTCCCTCCCTCTCTCTCAACCACTGCCCCTTTAATATTGAACGTGATGCACGCAGTATGGTTTTGAAATATGTCTCCTTAGAGCAGGGTCTACCAAAGAGATAAGGGAGGTAAACCTGGTAAGAATGAATTCTCATAGATCTGTTCTCCTTCTGTGTTGATCTGTTCACTTTGACATGTGCCCCGTTAGAAGAGTGAGGCATGGGTGGCAGTGCTAACCCAAAAGGGACAAGAAGCATGCATTGCATGGGGGTGGTACTATGGTAAGTGATCATAGTGAAGAGATTCAAACCCATTTACCTACGGAGTTGAGGGTAAGTGTCTTTGTCTTGAAGGCTCTGTATCCCAAGGGTGAAACCCAGGGCTGTGGGTTTTTTTAAACAACATTCAAGTCTTTTGCTTTTTCTTTAAACAGGTCAGAAATGGATATACTGTCTGCTAGCTCTGAAGGCATTCTCATCGGCTATTGTCCACAGCAAGATGCCCTGGATGAACTTCTAACGGGTTGGGAGCATCTTTATTATTACTGCACGCTGCGTGGAATTCCAAAACAGGATATCTGTAAGGTAACTGTCCAGAACAGATTTGCAGAGGGACCTGAAGCCAGGTTGGGCTGTGGAGTTTATAAAACAATTGTACTTTTTTTACATGAGAGAATATCTAATATTTCATCTTAACAGCTTTAGTAATAAGATTTTTCATTACTTCTACTTTATTTAAACAATATGGATTTTTTTCTGTCTGTTATGCCAGGTCAAAACACAATAATGTCACTGAGGATAGTAAAATAACGCTAATGAAAATGAAATCTCAAACAAAAACTCTAAAGGAAATTAAATTTATGAATGGTTTGACACCTTCGTGATCACACTTAGAGAACTGGGAGGGAACACCACATGTTCTGAGCTACGCACCTCTGAAAAACTCTTCTTTTCAGAGATGGGTTTAAACTCTGAAGGAATTAAAAATTGGTGAGCGATTGTATAAATAAACCAAACATCTGTGTGCTGAGATGGCAGCTGTCATCACTCTGCTAGTAAATGTCTTAAACTTCACAAGATGGCAGCTGCATTGAAACCGCCTGCTGGGAGCAGTCCCTAAAATATTCCAGCTGCCATACCAGGCTTGGGGTTTTCCACAGAGAAAAGGCCAAATCCCTGTCAGAAAATGCTTTAAGAGTTTATTAGTATAGTTGATGACAATATCTGGGAATGTCACTGAGAGGTTTTGAATTAACAGATACAGATGTAGCTGTGCTGACCAGCAAACTGTTCTTTTTCTATAATGAGCCAATCAGTCAGCCAATACCACAAATTAAGTAGTGAATGGATATAGTGTAAAATGTGGGTTTTTTTCTGTCTTTGCAGACAGAAGTTTCTGATCTGACCTGGACTTGAGTAGCTCGGTCTCTTGTGCTTAATTGCATCTCTATTAACATGAGAAAACTGGAGTGTCATACAAAATTGGTGTCTGTCATTCCTGCTGTATAGATTGATCCTATGTAGTTGCTATGGCTGTAGGACTGTCCTCGTAAGCTCCAGAATGCTGCATGTTGTCTTCCTTTTCCTTTTTCCAGAAGAAAAACTGCATGTAACTGATATATCTTTTTTTCCCTACCTACCCAGCATTTTCTGGCTATTGCCTCAGGATCCACTAAGTTGTTTACAGTCAGTTCCTTGTCTGTACGTGAGAGGGCCGCCTTCTGTTTCTTTGCAGCTTTTTTCCCCCAGCAGATAGGTACTATTCCAGAAAAAGGTATGATTCCTGCAATGGGACATTGAGTATTCAGAAATAACTGCCATCGTGCCCCAATAATAGCACCAGAACAGGAAATATTTTGAAGTTTTCCTGTCTTAAGTTAATAATTTGGGTGTTTCTGGATGAGAGACTGTGGGAAATAAAAGATTCTTACAAGTCTTTGCCCCTTCTCTTGGGCAGTACCCTGCCTGGCTGGACTTTTAATTGACTTTTAACAGTACATTTCTTGCAGGCTGCTTAGAAATCGTCATACAGTCTTTTATTTAGTTGTTTGCTCTTCATAACTCATCGGTGATAGTTTTTACTTGTGAGTACTAGTAGAGTACTGAAAACTTGAATACGTTTCCCTTGATCTAAAGGAAATATATTAAGGGATAATTGTTATTGCACTAAACCCCTCAGCTATAATTACCTGTTTTCTTCATGAACTGACAGCTCCTCTCTAACAGTTGGGCTAAAAGCCTATCATAACTAGCATCTATTATCGTGGCACTTTAATAGGCGCAAAGGTGGCAACAGATGCTGGTGCCTTGTAGTCATTCGAAAGGATGCTGTTAAATATCCATACATCTTACATATGCTATTGAAAGCTTTTGGTCCTAAGTGTAATTTAAAACAGGAATCAAAGTTTGATTGTTTAATTATGCAGCAGTGCTCTTAAAATGCTCTAAACGTGGCTTTTAAGCTTTTCTGTTGTATTATTTTCATAAGACAAGACAATATATTCTTGTAATTCATATGTCCAAATGGTACGCCATGTATTATAAATGAAGCAGTTTTTAACATACCCTAAGAAGAACGGAAATTTCAGAAGCACCTGAATGATAGAAGTTCATAGTTTCAATTAAATTTTGTGGGACTCGCTTAACTCACATACTCTGGGTCATATACATACAGTGTTACTCTCAGCAAGCTCACCCCAGAGTATAGGGTAAGCATACTCCCCATTTGTGACTAGGCTGAAGCACATAAACCCTGGCGGATGGTGATTTTCTGAGAAAGAAATGGAGCAGGAATGAGCCTATAATGTAGGCTAAGAAGGACTTCCCCACATTTAAAATAATTGCCTCAGCCTTATAGGAAGAGTTACTTTCATAACTGACTTGAATTTGCCAAAAGGAGTGTCTTTGAGTGAGAGCTGAGTAGGGCTTCTAGTGCTGTGCTACCTTTCTGACTCCTGAAGTCGCAGACTCTTAGCTATTGTTTTATTTTAGTACTCACAAGTGTGAGAAAAAGCTGTTTAGGTGGCACTGGCAGACACCTTCTTATTGGTAATACCTTATCTGCAGACAGCTGGAGACAGTAGCTTTGAGAAGGGTGAACTGATCCATGTATTACAATGGGATGTTAAAGCTTTAATCTTACTCTCTGCACAAGCCCTGTCAACACCAGGTAGCAGAGGAGAGCGTGTGTGTGTGCGTGTGTACGTGAATCCTGCTGTCACTGCTTGACTTGTGACTCTTTCAGGTCATTTGTCTGCCAGCAGCAACTGTTTTGGAGGATGAGGAGCAGGGTCAGGAGCTATGCGGAAGCTTGAGAATGGAGAGAGATCTGTGGTGTGCTTAAGGACCTGGATTTCACAAGTAAACTGTCCCATGAGGCACTGAACTTTTCTCAGGTGCCTGAGAAATTTTCCAGTTTGCGATGAGCAGGACAATACCAACAGATTTGTATGCTGTGCCTGCAGGATGTCTCTCTCTGTGTATGCATATGTAAATGAACACTATTGCAAATGCGGTCTCCTGCCTGTGTGGTAAGGAGCAACAAGGGTAACCTGGCTTCATATACTTTCTTTGTAGATAATGTGAGAATAGTGCTCTCTCTGAAATATCCGTCATTCATAAAACCCATTTCAAATGCAGAAGCATTTATGAATAATTGGTGTACCTAAGAGCTTCCACTTTATGTTCATATCCAGCTGTTCTCTGGACAGTTAGTACACAGCTACTCCAATGGCAGTTCTGAAAACCATTTAGGGAACAGTTCCTCAAGTGGGGTGGTAATTGACGTACAGGTCCTGTTTCAAGTGGATCAAAATCAGTTCTGTGTTATTTAGAGATGAGTTATGTTACTGTGATGCACTGGGAGAAGATAAATGTTAATCTTCTGATTATCCTGGACCTTAGATGATCTAGGTGTAGGCTTAGACTATTTATAGACAGCCCCCTGTGCCTTAGTTTCACATTTGTGGTATACAGACCATTCTTCCTTTCAGTTGTCCTAATTTTTTGTCGGCATAGATTGCAGAGCAGACTTTGTTGCCATATGCTTGTGATCAAGGCATCAAAGGGCTCCTGCAAATAATATTTAGCTACTCTGGTTTACCTTCATCAAAAACTGAAATGCAGCTATCTCAGAGGAAAACAAATGTTTTTGTCAGCGGGCCCTTCTGACTGTGTGGCATTGCTGTCAAGGGATGAACAGCTGCTGTGTTTCAACTCAGAAATGGCTGGTGCCTGGAGAAAGTGTGCATTTTAGTTGCCTATAAAGAAAATAAGGCCTGGGAATGCTTTGGAATAGCAGCTGTATGGAAATGTAAGCTGTTATTTTCTCATTCCCTCCCGCCTATGATACGGTGCTCCAAGCCTGCCTCTGAATGTTTACCAGTGTTTATGCTAACATGCACACACACATGTATTCTAGAGAGTACATGGTTTTGATGTGGAAAGCAACATACATTCCCTTTTTTTTTTTCTTTTTTAATAAATTGGCAAGCAGGCAGGTGACTTACAGGATATGTTGCTGCTAAAGTAATCTATTGAAGCGCTAACCTCAAGGATCAGATCCTTTGCTAGACAGATTTATCAGCACCAGGAGTTAAGTGCCTGACATAAAGTTGAGTGCACTTAATGTTCCAAAACAGTAATTAACTGAATGGGAAAGGAGGAGAAAAACGGGTCATTTGCTATCAATGTTAAGCTTCATGTAATGTGAAGTTTTACTTTACTTCCCAAATCTGCTCTGAAAGTTTCTTTTTGTTGCAAAACTGGAAAAGTTAAAGTAGAACTTTTGGGCTACTTAGACAGATACTAGTTTAACATAGTATTTTTAATTCTTATTTTTATTTCCTTAATATATCAAGTTTCAATATCTTAATTTGTTCCAAAAGACAGCATAGAGCTTGTTAAAAAATATAAAATATTAACACAACATTAAATGACATCTCTCATTTGCATTAAAACTTGTGTTGCAAATCTCAAAACAAGCTTCTTCAGGCCTTTGGAGGCAACTTCTTGGAACGTCAGTATGATTTCTCTTTACGTTATGTCTCCAGGAAGATTTTTGCACTGACTCTGGAATCTCATTGACTTCCTTACATGTTATATTCTATAGCTGCTGGAAATGGGAATTTGTAAATTCATTTATTCTTTGCATGCTTGCTTTTTATTGGACCCTAAGCAGAGTTAGTGTGTACAGTTTTATAAGATTCTGGGATAAAGAACTATTTTCCCCTAGAAGACTGACCATGAGTATACACTTTCCTAATGTAAGAAATCTAACAATTCTGAGTTTACTCTGAACCAGAATTAATACTGTTTGATGTGGAATTGATGAATGATTGTTATTTAGGATGTTCAAACTACACTGCATTCACTTACTCAAAACCTGACACTTTGAATGACTATTTTGGAAGTTTATAGTTATTTTTCAGATGACTCTACAATTCATCCCGTGCTCATTATCATTTTTACTAGGTGTGATACACATTTTCAGTGTTAGGTCAGGTTTGCTTTATGAGGGTTTGTTCAAAATAAAATAGCAAGAAGTTATACGTTGTATTTATTTTGTCAGAAATGATGTAAAATTAATACAGTGATGCATACAGCCTTTCAAGTCAGGATAGACATGCTGTCACATTTCTAGTCTTCTAATAAATTGAGTCTTCGCTACCTCCAAGTTTTTCTGGACAACATAGTAACCGAAAACTCTCAGTACCACTTAATTATTTACTTGAATATTAATGGTAATTTTCAAGGAGAGTGGAAAATCATTAGCATTAGCGATTACATAATTAGCATCACTTACTGCTTTTCAGTGAGGTAGATGTGTCTCTTTGTTCCCTGGTGGATAGAGGACACCATGCCTACTTTACCTTTGCTCCCACAAATATTAACATGTGTGCAAAAATTCAAGTTACCTTACTGCCTCTTCTGGAATGAATGTAGTATTTAGGAAATGCACAAAGTATTGGAGGATTTGGTTTAGATTTTACAGGTTGAAGGGTTTGTTCCAATGCTTATTCCAAAGCTAGGGGAACTAGTCCAAATTAATTTGGGGAAAAAGAACTTTTGCTAAAGATGTTAGAATTGATGGGGGAAAAGTAAATCATTTTAAGGAATATTGGAAAACAGGGAAATTGTTAGCTGATAGATGTGAAGTCTGTTATAATCTGGATTTGGGGGGTGGAGGAAGGAAAGAGTTTAAAGACATTACTACAGCCATGACTAGATGTAAAACATATTTATGGTTCAAGTGCACTCACAATGTATATATTTGCATATAACTGTGTCTTTTAATTTGGCCTCAATGTTACCAAGTTGCTAAATAAATTGATGTATCTCCTCACTCTTCACTGCTGAAAGTAATTGAAACCAGAAATAGAACATCATGATGAATATGACAAGGACGGAGAGAAGGTGCTTGTGTATATCTCTCACATTCACTAAAGGAAGGAAACCATTAGAATTGTAAATCTCTTGCATAATTTTGTGTATCTGTTTGAAGATTTGTCACATGTTCAATTCTGAATTTCATTTCAAGTAGTATAAGAGGGATTTTCATTTTTACTTTATACAATCACAGAATAGAAACATAGAATCGTTAAGGTTGGAAAAGACACATCAAGATCATCAAGTCCAACCGTTAACCTAGCACTGCCACCTCCACCACTAAACCATGTCCCTAAGCACCACGTCTACCTGTCTTTTAAATACCTCCAGGGATGGGGACCCAGCCACTTCCCTGGGCAGCCTGTTCCAATGCCTGACTACCCTTTCAGTGAAGAAGTTTTTCCTAATATCCAACCTAAACTTCCCCTGGCGCAGCTTGAGGCCGTTTCCTCTCATCCTATCACTTGCTACTTGGCAGAAGAGACCGACCCCCCACCTCGCTACAGCCTCCTTTCAGGTAGTTGTAGAGAGCAATAGTCACCCCTCAGCCTTCTCTTCTCCAGACTAAACAACGCCAGCTCCCTCAGCTGCTCCTCATCAGACTTGTGCTCTAGACCCTTCACCAGCTTTGTTGCCCTTCTTTGGACACGCTCCAGAACCTCGATGTCCTTCTTGTAGTGAGGGGCCCAAAACTGAACACAGTACTCGAGGTGCGGCCTCACCAATGCCAAGTACGCCTCCCTGGTCCTGCTGGCCACACTATTCCTGATGCAAGCCAGGATGCCGTTGGCTTTCTTGGCCACCTGAGCACACTGCTGGCTCATGTGCAGGTGGCTGTCAGCCAACACCCCCAGGTCCTTTTCTGCCAGACAGGTCTCCAGCCACTCCTCCCCAAGCCTGTATCATTGCATGGGTTTTTTGTGACTGAAATGCAGGACCTGGCACTGAGCCTTGTTGAATCTCATACAGTTGGCCCTGGCCCAACAATCCAGCCTGTCCAGGTCCCTCTGCAGGGCCTTCCTGCCCTCCAGCAGATCGACACTTCCACCCAACTTAGTGTCGTCCAACTTGGTGTCGTTATAGTATACTATGATACAAACTGCAAGATACCACTGATTGTACCAATAAATGAAGTTATAATGGAGGCTGTGCAGGCTCCTCCACAGTATATCTAAACCATAATATTTCTAATTTCATTCAAATGACATTTTTGTTATTGTCATATTGATGAAGCTGAGACTGGTATTAGTGGAAATCTTATGATATACATTAAAGAAATGAGAAAAAGGTTTGGGGTCATCTCTTGAAAGAAGAATGAGCCCTATATTCCTATATTTGCTGAAGCATGCTCTGCAGTGCTCCTTTGAAATGTAAGGAATGAGGAGGACAGCAGGAATAGGAGATTTTTTAGGTGCAGTTGGGAAATTATTAGGAGTAAGAAAGCTGGTTAATCCTTCTGCCTTTATGTTGCTGATGTGATTCAGCTGTTCTAATTTGATACATTTTGCACCAAAGAAGTGTATCTAGATATCAAGGCAGATTGTGGTGTGCACTGCAATGATCTGCAAGGTTTATCTTGGAAGCTCTACATATTCAAAGCAGCAGCAAAGTGCGCACTGTGAAATGATTCCCACTCCTCTCTTTTTACCTTAGCTAAACCTTGTCTTGCAAAATTCCTGTAGCAGAGAACTTGACAGGCTTTCTCTCCTTGTACAAAACGGGAGATTGTGTAGTCATGAGTATCTGTGCACTGAATGCTTGAGTACATACCAGATAGTTGGGAGGATTCTAAGTGTAGAATTGTAAATCTTGAAAAGTCAATTCTTTTTAATATTGCTCCCTACAAAGAGCATTATGTTCATATCTGATACATGATTCAGTCTCCTTGGGGGCTACAGACTACAATAAGACTTAGCTTATTTGAATGTTTTTTTTATTCTCTCTCTGGCACTATTCCTTGGCTTTCTAAATTCTTCCCTGTGCAGCGTTCATTGTCTCTTTCAAAGAATGGCATTTTGCTGACTTAGACTAAGAGTTTTGGTAACACTTCAAAGTGGTCTTAGAAATAATGGTTCTGGTCATAGCTAAAGGATAGTTTTTACTACATTTCAGCTGAGATACGTAGTCCACTTTTCCTTATTGTTTAATAACTCTTGAAACCTGTTGTAGTTTGCAATATATGTTAATTTTGTTGTAAACAAGAGATCACACATTTTTTCTCTTTCTGGTCTTAATTTTTTATGAGCTTTTCTGTGCAATTCTGTGTATATTGGTGGTGGATTTGTAGAAGGATAATCCTGTTGTCACTAACAGGCATGCATTCGCAGTTGTAGTAAAGTCAAGTCAGTTTAGTAGAGTGGATAAGCTGTCTACCATATGCTTTAGAGGTGTTCGCTTTACAGGCTGTTTTGGTGTATAATGAGACCTATGTTTGGAAGTAAAAAAGAAAAGCAACACCAAAAAACCCCCAAAAAGCTCAGCTATTATATCTTAGAATATAGCTTAGATGCTTGACTGTTCCTAAACCCACAGAATGTTTGAATTTGCAGCACTTCTACTGATATGCAGCAATAGTGTCTAAATGAAAGTAAACCACTGTGAATTAAGTCTGAAATAGCAGAAGACTTGAACTTTTCAATATAAAATTACCTGTGGATGGTTTAATCATTGTTGATTAAGTTTTTTTTTAAAAAAAACTTTCTGCATTTAATGTAGTCAGAGCAATATTTATGAAATTTAGCTTTTCTCTGAGAACATGCGTTGCTGTCGGGTTATACATTAAGGTACGCTGAACACAAGCGACTGTTAATACTAGTGCCAGGATCCACACTAGAATATTGCGGATTCTCACCACTGCAATGTTGTTCCGGCTTACAGAGAACTTGCTCTCGGACGTGTCTCTTATTTTCCTATGTAGCACTGAAAAATCTTGCTAAAAGAGTCACGAATATCTCGATCATTTCCTAAAGAGTTTGCATAAAACTGTCTTATAAAAAATATTACTATGCTTACAGCAATTTGTTGGAAATAGTGAATATTAATTCATAATATTATTTATCGATATTTTTTTTCTATTGGATTTTCTGAATGGAGGCTGTCCATCTGATCTAACTCATCCTTCCAGTCCTTCCTTGCTTTTTGCTGAAGGTAGTGCAGAGGGAGCAAGAAGAATGCACCCTACTGCTGGGGATGCTCTGTCAGTTGATCTCAGGCAATGGAGCACCACACAACTACTTGTTTTACAAGAATCTCCCAGCTGTGTGTACATCCAGGTTGAAGACAGACTGGCTCTATTACAAATTTGATCACCCCTTGATGATAGAGCCATCCAGCAGCATGTCACTAAACACCTGCTGCTTTGCAGGGTGTGTCTGGCAGCAGTGAGTAGAAAAGTCGCTGCTGTGTCCCTCATGTTTTTGCAGAGGTGTCTCCGGATGGTCCAGCAGTGACAGTTGATACAGGTGGAGCAAGGCTCTTGCTACACTTAAAATTCTCTAGCACCAGTATTTGAGGGAGCCTTGTACATTAGGACTGTCTCTGACAGGTAAAGAAGAAAGGCCATAGAGGACAGCATGAATATTGTCTCCAGCTGTGCTCATGTGCCTGCCCAGCTTACGCAGATCACACACACTTATTTAAGCAATTACAACCAAACCAGCTAGGGTCAACTTACCCCTCTCAGTTATTAGAAAGGTATGCTAATTTAACCCTAAGTTACCTTTTGTCTTTAAGAAACTCTAAATGCTTGACCTGTGACTTGCTTTTCTGCCATTTCCATCTTTTTGTGGTTGATGTAGAATTTTCTCTCCATAATTTTCAGTCACGAAGAAGTTTGAACAAATAAATACTGGAGAACAAGAAGAAGTGAGGAACATTTTAGATCATTGACGCATCAATACAAAATGAATGCAAATAACTATTAAAAGCAATGACACAGCCAAATTTACTATATAAAAAAATCCTTATCCTTTGTGGAGAACTAAGGGATCCTGGAGCAGCTTTTTATATGTTTCTAGAATTCAAAAGTAATAATATGCAGCAAATGGGGGTAAATAAGGAAACAACATGTACATTTGCTTAATACGCATGAACAGAGTGTTCTTTCAGTCTAAGCACAAACACTACCTAATTTGGCTCATATTTGCTGGCCTTCAAATTTCTAAACCACAGGTTTCAGAGGACCTTGTTAACCGGCTACATCTCAATGCTCATGCTGACAAACTGGTGAGGACATACAGTGCTGGCACAAAGAGGAAACTCTCTACTGCTGTGGCTTTAGTTGGTAAACCCCAAATACTTTTACTGGTGAGTAAAAGTAATACTGTGCATATGATAAATGGGTTACACTGATTTTGTTGTTTTCTGTGTTGCTCTAAAGAAAATCAAGTAGTTTCCTGGTCAGTCAGGGAGTAATTGATACATGGATGTACAACTATCCTTTGTGTTCTGCTGTATGAATGCTTCTTATTTTATTCTCCAGTGCTTACAAAAATAGAAAGTGAAGTTGTTTTTTCTTTCCTTTTTTTTTTTCTTTTTTTTTTTCCTCGGGGTAGTTGGGTGAGCAGGAAAAAAAAAAAAAAAAGGGCCCTAAACACACACAAATGCAATTGTAGCATCCCAGGGCCCAAATGGATATGTAATTTTTTTTTAAGATTTCTTTACATAGAAGAAGAAAAAAATAATTTAATGTAAAATATATTAATGCTTTATGTATTGTCTACTTTGTATATAACAAGACAAAAATATATATGAACAGTCCTACTGGCTTCCTTAAGAAGGAAGATTCTTATTCTAATTAGTAATTTGGAGCTGGTGATATTAATTATTGAACCATCTTTTTCAGGATATTCATATTCCTTACTACATCATACTTCATAAATCTGACTAGTTCTTATATTCTTGTTGGATTCACAAATCACACAATCAAACTAATACTCCTGAATGATATTAAGTTGAATTATTTACCACGTGTTGTTTTGGTGCTTGCATCCTACTGCTCATTTAGTCCTGAAACTGGCATTTCCAGTTTAAACAATGCCTTTTGTATTGAATATCAGGGAATTACAAAGCTTTGGGAAGTGCATCATTATGACACTGCATTCTCTTTCTTATCATTGCCTATTGTTTCACTAGAGAAGATTGAACATCCCTTTCTTAAGCCTTGGCTGGGAAGATCTAAACAAGTTCAATAGTGGAATAAACCTTTCAGAACTGTCAGAGGGAGGGAATCTGCTTCCCAGAGTTGGGGGGGGGGGAAACCAGTGCTTCCAGTAATAGATCACAGGCTAAGTAGAACAAGATAAAACTGGTGTTCTCACAGGGGTCATGTTTCAGAAGATCAGACACATTTTGCTGCTTCTAACTTCCTGTCATTGCATCACTTCTGAACTGAATTATTTTATTTACATTTTATGCTTAAACTGACCCTGGTTCAGTTAGTAAAAGGATGAGATAATCTTAAATTGGTGCTTTTTCCTGATCTTAGAAAATGCTCCAACTGTTTTTTAATGTCTTTATGACAGCATGCTACTGCAAGTATCCATTTCAACCTACTTCTTGCTGCAGGGCACAGACTATTGCATATGTAATGACAAGAGGAAAGCAAAATATCTAAACATGTCAAATGCTTTAAGCATTTTGCTGGCTTTAGAAAGCTAGCAAATTTTAAGGGAGATATTCAGTATTTTAAAGGGCTGGTTTTTTGTCTGAAAGCAAAGACACCAATGTAAACCACTGAATTTGATCCTTCTGATCCAGGATGATAACTATTAATTTAAGTAATAGCATGGGTTGCTTTATTTTTATTGCTTTATTGTTAGCTATCCACAGGTAATAGGAGACTGAACTGAATTCTTTTTCACCTCTGCCATTGGTATCTAAGCACCAAAATCAGCATCAAACTGGGTGTTTTGTTTGCTTTGTTTCTTGAGAACTTTGCTTCCAGGTTTCAGGTGAGATTCTTTGCTGCAAATACATTGGCCAAGGCCATACCACCCTAATAGGTGCTGACACCCATCATGAAATTCCATAGTATAAATAGCTACCCGAAGAGATTCCTTCTCACTAGTTTTGTAGTGACAGAGTCTGGCTTCTGACAATCAGATATCATTCCTTCTGCTTCCACAAGTAGATGAAGTCAAAATTTGATTTAGTGAAGACAGCAGGATTAGACAGGAAGGGGAAATGTAGTTTTTGTAGCTGGACTTCTTTCTCCATGAAAGCCATCCGAGTGGGAAATCGGTTTGCCAGATGGTTTGCATTGGGCAGCACTGATTGGGTTGTTATTTAATCTTGTGGATTCTCTCCACCATGAATGAGAGTTCCTCTCAAAGGGACTCTGGGAGTAACTGGAGGATGTCAAATGCAAACATACTAGCCACACGTGTCTATGGGATGGGCAGTGCAGGCAGCTGGGAGTTACAGGACTTCTCCACTTGTTTATGTTCATGGCAGATGTGCGTGTACGGGAGAAACAGACACCAAAGCCTCCCAGAAAGTGAGGAGTGGCTCAGGGAGCTGAGGTTGTTTAGTCTGGAGAAGAGGAGGCTGAGGGGAGACCTTATGGCTCTTTACAAGTACCTGAAAGGAGGTTGTAGCAAGGTGGGGATTGGTCTCTTCTCTCAAGTAACAAGCGATAGGACGAGAGGATACGGCCTCAAGCTGCGCCAGGGGAGGTTTAGGTTGGATATTAGGAAGAAGTTCTTCACTGAAAGGGTAGTCAGGCATTGGAACAGGCTGCCCAGGGAAGTGGTTGAGTCTCCATCCCTGGAGGTATTTAAAAGACGGGTAGACGTGGTGCTTGAGGACATGGTTTAGTGGTGGAGTTGGCAGTGCTAGGTTAATGGTTGAACTCGATGATCTTAAGGGTCTTTTCCAAACTAAAGGATTCTATGATTCTATGAAAAATACCTGCAAGTCTCTCCTATTAAAAAAAGTATATGTGTGTATATATATTATTAAACATATATATATTTGTGAATAACAACATATTTATTATATTACTATGTAATATAGAAACATATTACTTTTATATATATAAATCTCCTAAATAAAAAGTGCCTTCTATAAATTTAGAAATGAAACTATATGTGTTAAAGCAAAAAAATGATCAAGGTGTCTTTTAAGTGACCTCCTGAAAATGTAGCTTTTTTAGAGAAAAATATATTATTTTATTGTGAGTTTTGTTAATTCTTCATGCTGGGCTGGAGCTGTGGCATGTTTTTCCCGTGCCGCTGTATCATCATTTTCATTTTTCGTGTAGGATGAGCCCAGCTCTGGGATGGATCCCTGCTCTAAACGCTACCTTTGGAAAACCATCCTGAAGGAAGTTCAGGATGGCTGTGCAGCGGTGCTGACATCTCACAGGTAAGACCCTTATCGCAGCAGCCAGCATATTCCTGTTCTCTCTCCTCATCTGCTGTCAACTGAGAGCAGAAGAGCATATTCTGAAGGCATGCTTAACCTAGTGTAATATATATCACAATATTCAATATCTTCATTGATGATCTGGATGAGGGGATTGAGTGCACCCTCAGTAAGTTTGCAGATGATACCAAGTTGGGTGGAAGTGTTGATCTGCTGGAGGGCAGAAAGGCCCTACAGAGGGACCTGGACAGGCTGGATCAATGGGCCGGGGCCAACTGTATGAGGTTCAACAAGGCTCAGTGCCGGGTCCTGCACTTCGGTCACAACAACCTCATGCAATGCTACAGGCTCGGGGAGGAGTGGCTGGAGACCTGTCTGGCAGAAAGGGACCTGGGGGTGTTGGCTGACAGCCACCTGCACATGAGCCAGCAGTGTGCTCAGGTGGCCAAGAAGGCCAATGGCATCCTGGCTTGCATCAGGAATAGTGTGGCCAGCAGGACCAGGGAGGTGATAGTGGCCCCTGTACTCGGCATTGGTGAGGCCGCACCTCGAGTACTATGTTCAGTTTTGGGCCCCTCACTACAAGAAGGACATCGAGGTGCTGGAGCGTGTCCAGAGGAGGGCAATGAAGCTGATGAAGGGTCTAGAGCACAGGTCTTGTGAGGAGCAGCTGAGGGAGCGGGGGTTGTTTATTTTGGAGAAGAGGAGGCTGAGGGGAGACCTTATTGCTCTCTACAACTACCTGAAAGGAGGTTGTAGTGAGGTGGGGTTTGGTCTCTTCTCCCTAGTAACAAGTGATAGGATGAGAGGAAACGGCCTCAAGCTGCACCAGGGGAGGTTTAGATTAGATATTAGGAAAAACTTCTTCACTGAAAGGGTAGTCAGGCATTGGAACAGGCTGCCCAGGGAAGTGGCTGGGTCCCCATCCCTGGAGGTATTTAAAAGACGGGTAGACGTGGTGCTTGAGGACATGGTTTAGTGGTGGACTTGGCAGTGCTATGTTAACGATTGGACTTGATGATCTTAAGGGTCTTTTCCAACCTTAATGATTCTATGATTCTATGAAACACGGAATATGTCTTGGTATTTTGTGGCAATTCCTTCCTGCTTGTGAAAATTCAACTTGTCTAAATCCTAAATATTTTCTATATTTAATTTTCAAGGATTAGAATGTGGCTTGAGGGGGCTGCAGACACAGAAAAAATGATGATATGAATTCTTCCTCTTCTGTGTTCTTTCTGTTCAGTGTTGCAGTGTTTCTTCTTGCTCGGAACACCAGGTTACCCTTTTGCAGCTGCCCACTTTATAAATCCTTACAAAGGCAGGTGGGAATGAAAAACTCTCTTCTGAATTTAGTAAGGTTTCTGGTTTGCATCAGTGTATGAAAAGAGTATGCCATGACATCTTAAAGACAGATGCCTCAGCTATTCTCTGTATGTACTACTGGAAATGGCAGGAGTGACCCTATATTCTTAAAAAAAGTCTATCTACATTAAGTGTCTTGTCAATTGTCTGGTACGGTCATTGGTATATCAGTTTAATGGAGGAAACATCAATACTCTTTTGTAACATCTATAGCAAAATGGAATAAATTAAATGTTCCCTTAGGGAATATAGTATAGTACGTATAATTATATATAAAATAGCTTTAAGTGAGGGAGAGATCATGAAAACATCCCTAGAGAGAGCAGAACTCATTAATCAAAACAGCAATGTAACATTTTGGCCTAATAAGATTTGAAGCATAGATGAATCAATAAAAGAATGCAGCAAAACTTTCCTCAATATTTTCTAGATATTGTTAATTTTTTTTCAGATGTTCTCAAAATGTCTTTGTCGTCCCTGTACATGTGTGCGCTACATTTGAGAGCATTTTTCAATCAATAAGGTTTCTAGTATTCTATTTATGGAAGCTGAATCTTGAAAATCACATACCTGTATTTGATCCTCAAGTGCTTACTAGCTAACTCATTTAGGGAACACAAGTTATGGATTGTGAATTAAGCTGAGTGATTTTCAGGAAACAGTGTGCTTTGACTTTTCAGTCCAGATTAAGAACCCTTAGTTGTCAAACACCAGCTAAACAGAAGAGAGCTGTGCTCTCATTACTAATACGTTGTAAACAAAACAAAACAAAAAATCCATCCAATTGTTACTAATTACTCGTTTAGCTCTACAAATGAATGACTCGAAGCAGATATAAGTACAATGATAGGGTACACAGTTCATTTCTAATTAATAAGACATTGTTGCGCCAGGGTGGAGGAAGGAGAAATTATTTTATACTATTTATACTATTTGCTGAAGGCCATTGGAGATTTATTTGAGATTCTTTCAAAGGCTACTTGTGTAAGTAAAGGAATTTTTCTTACGAAGTGAATCTTCATGCGTATCAACAAATAAGCGCATAAGGTATAGACATGGTTTCTTGTGTAAAAATTAGTTTTTGAGGTCTGTTTTCAGAGGCAATGCTTAACTTTTGTTTTGAGGAAGGGAGGAGTGAGATTGTATTAACTGTGCATACAGGCCTAAATTTGTGTTATTTTGCCACAGCTGGGGAATGTTATGCCAAAGGGAGCACTAGGAGTTACTGCACCCCAAAGAGACTCAGCTAACTTCCAGATTTGTGGGAAGATGTATTAGCAAGCCCTCTCCCCATCTCTCTCAAATATAGTGGTTTGGCATTTTGCACCATATCCCTGTCCTATTTTAAGGAAATTGTTCCTAGGAGGGTACTTATTGCCATGCTTGTTCAGTAGAAGCACTTTAATCTGGATTGGCACATGGCTGAGACACACAAGACAACTCTTGTTTAGCTGTCTCAGAAGGGTTGGGGAGTGCACGCAGTGAATTGTAGGAACATCAAACAACTTTGACTCCTCTTTGAGGTGATGGATATGTCCTGACTGATGTCCTATGTCTAAAGCGATGCTTTGGAAGAGATGCTCACACAATTCTGTATAATTTTAGAATGGCAGCCCATCTGCCCTAAGCTTTACAAGCCAAAGTTATTATTTATCATCTGAAGCAGTCGCATCTAACAGGATCCTGCTTTTCTATTCAGCTGCATTTCCATGTCCTAAATTCTGTTTGGATTGTGGTGTTTTGTGTTGTCTTCTACCCTGCAATCAGACTAAGGGTAACTACTTTTTTAAGGGTATGTACTATGCAAGAGGCAAGCTGAGCAAATTTACTTCATTCTTCTCCCTCTATCCTTTAGCTCAGAATGACCATGAACAGATATTACAGGGAATAACAGAGTTCACGATGCTCACACTTGGTGGCATTTCTAAGACTGCCTATCAGGTATTTCCCTGTGGTGATAAAACCTTTGTATTGTGGCCAGAATTGTCCAATTAGTTCTGGACTAAAAACACCAATTCCATTTTAGGGCTCTCTACTAGCTGTCATGTGGTAATAACTCTTGGTATGTACTGACTAGGGTTACAATTCAGACTGTTGCCTTTAAAGTCAAAATTTTTGTGTACCCATTTTTGCAGCTGTCCAGATTCCTTCCATTTTTATTAAAGTTAGGTATAAATAATGTTGTCTGTTTTCACTATTATTCTTTTAATATTTTTTTTCACGTTATTTTATAGTATGGAAGAATGTGAAGCACTCTGCACACGGCTTGCTATTATGGTCAATGGAAGTTTCAAGTGTCTTGGTTCTCCCCAGCACATTAAAAACAGGTATTATATGTCAACATCAAACCTTCTGCAGCTACATTCAGTCTAAGAGCTGGCTAGACACTTTAATAGTGCCAAGGAATAAATACTTATGACTGCTAAGCGCATCTTTCTTTTCCTGCCATCACTGAAGTTAAAAAAGAGCCAATTAGGATATCTTAGCAAGCTAAATTGACATATGGGATTGCTAAAATGCTTTGTAGTCTGCACTGGTAATTGAAAGAGACAGATCTGTATCTAAAACGAAGCACTTCTGCACTCAACCTGAGAAATACGTTGTAAGAATTCAACATGTTGAGATGAAATACACTTTGGTTCCTTGTGAGGATTTCTTGTAACAGGAAGAAGCACTTTTAACAAGTCAGCAGCCCATAAGACAACATATTTTGAACCATCTCTGCTTCCTACTGAATTCACTGGCAGTTGCAGATATTTATGCTATGTTTTCTGTGTCCTTTTCCTGGTGTGCATGAGCCTCTCTTCTGCTTCAGCTCTGCTCACGAGTTAATTTAATATCTGTTAATGAGGATGTTTATTTAGAGGATGGGCTCAAACCACCATAAAGGAAACAGGATCAGAAGCCAAGGGGAAAGTTGCTGCAACTTACAGCTAAAACATTTACATTCAGTAATAAGTAGAATTTTTATGACACTCAGACAGTCAGCTGTGTAAAATGGTACAGCTCATTTACAAGCAGCAAAGCTACACTGCTTTGTACTAGCTCAGCATTTAGCACTTTTAAGTGCAGATACATTTGACAATGTAAACAAGCTCTACAGAAATGTTTTGGAATTGCTGTCTGCCATGGTTATAGGGCAGAAGTTATCTGTGTCTCAGATAATTTCTTGACCCTTGAGGGGCACTTCTGGCTTTCTGTCCTTCCCTTTGGGTAGAACTGTAGGCCCTTATTTTGCAGCTAAATTAGCATGATGGGCCTGATTCACATTTAGATTAATAAGCTCTCTCCTTCCAAGGTTTTTTTCATCAAGACAAACTTTAAGCTAGAGACCTTACAAACTGGATAGTGAAAAACCTGAGGTCTGCATCTATATTTCTGATTGTTCTGTGTGATCATAGCCTTCTTTTCATATTTGCATACCTTTCAGAGAGTAGTTGCCTCAGTTTCTAGAGGCATGAGAAGTCAATCGCTCTTCAGCAGTTTCTGCTTCTTTTGTATCTAGCTCTTTGTCTTTGCCATCCTGTCTCTTATTCCCAAATTTCGTAGCACAGAGTGGCCTGTTGTACCACGAGCTGGAGTACTTTAGCAGGAGTGCAGGCACCCTTTATTTCTTCTGTAATGAGAGAGATGTCTGTAGAGGACAATGCAGACCTTGTGCAGGCAAAACTGGTTTTTGAAAATGTGTGTGTCCCCTAATAGGAAAAAATGGTATTACTTAGGCACTTCAGTTGAGTGCATAAAGCTAGCTGGGATAAATGTGGGTCTCCCCTTTTTATGTTTCAGATCCTCTGGAGTGAGTGAGTGTCTGTCTTCTCAGCTTGACCTTGAGAGGGCAAAATCAGGCATTCCACAAAGGCTACCTTCATCTTTATCTTCTCAGTGACTTTGTCATTGTTTTACCACTTCTGATGTTTCCTTTAGCAGCATCTTTTCATCCACCTTCTTAGGAAGCAAGGCATCATAAGCATACTCATAAGTATGCACCATATTCATATAAATAGGACAGTTATTTCTCGATTTGTTGCACTGTCTCTGTAGATGTACGTCCTTCAGATCACAGTAAGCAAATCAATGCAGAAGAATAAACTATATGACACGCTGGAAGTATCTTCAAATTAATTCTGAGGATATCAGGACATTCACAGATCAGCCATTCAAAAATCAAGGCTGTATGAGCGCGTCTTTTAAATTCTGCAAGCAGGAATGTTTGGCAGTCATGTTCATAGCAATTATTAGTTTAAAATTATTGTAACTTTAAAAAAAGCACACCTTCTCTATGTTAAGAATATTTCATGCTATCAGCAGGTTTATGTTCCTTGTATTGCCATGACAGTTCTTTAATGTATGTCAGTGGCATTCATGTGGGATAATATGTGCACTGGATACCAATATTGCTGCGGCTTTCCACAGAAACAGCATAGCTGAAGCTGCATTAAGATTTTTCATTTAAGGCAGGACTAAAATCCCTTTAAGTCCTAGCTTATTGATTGATTTAGTCTCCAAATTTTCCACACTTATTGTTCAGGAACCTATTGAATTTTTCTAAAACTTTAGAACCTTTTGTTAGGAAAAAATAGTCACTAGCTTTATCAAAGGATTTAATTAAAATCATGCAGTTGTCTGAATTTGCTCTGACTGCCTAATTAATTTTCTTGGCCTCCAGGAGCAAAGCCACTGTAGAGAGAACAGTCTTAAAACCTCTTATACACACAGCTGTTAAAGCTTTTTTTTTTTTTTTTTTTTTTTAAATTAAGCATACAGTAAAGCCATTTCCATGCTTTCTTTGGAAAACTCTTGATAAGTGTTCAGGAGAAGCCAAAGACTGTCCCTGTACTCCTATTATTTTGTTGCTTACTCTAGCTTCAAACTTCCCTCCAGGTAGAACTCCTGACTATGGTTTTCTTTACTTGCCAATAAAGTGCTCCATCATAAACCCCAGGCTATCACACACCTAATAAATAAAGTAATTGTTAGGAGATTAAAAAACCCAGTACCTCTGTGTAATTCATGTTCCAAACTTACTTGAAGACAATTTCCAGATATGCTACCATGTACCTTATGGAGGACTTCTGCCTCCACATGAGATGGGAAAGGAGAAGAGAACCAGGATTCTTCTACTTATTACTCCAAAGAAAACCATTGAAATAATTAAGCTTTAAATTATTTTAATGTTTTCATTTTCTCGCTTTCCACTCCACCCGTGAATGTCCTGAAAAACTTCCAGGACTTGAAAGAGTATTGAGTTACTCCTTCCTTCCCATTTTCCTTCCCTCCCTATGATTTAATAGCCTTATCATTCTCACTGTCATACAGATCAAAATATTCTTCCTTCTAAAGTGATAGACCATAAGGATTTCTAAACCTATTAGGAAACACCTACCTGCAGAAGAACACTTTATCTAACAGCTACCTCCACTGGTATAGTCACTAGTCAGTTCTATTTTTCAGTGTTTTCCTGCAATTAGCACTGTCCTAGTGTATTTGTCCCTGGCACCATCTCAGAGTAAAAACCCTATCACCTCACATTTTGTTTAACAAAACTGTTCCATGAAGCAATGTGAGTGAAGGAAAGCATAAATAAAACTCATTTTGCTGCATCTGATTTAATCTAAATTACTCGTACCATAAAAACTGGGTTTTGATGGTGCTTTTGTGTTCTATGTGTGTCAATGAGTTATGCTAGTAATATGCATATTTATATTAACAGGCAAGAATGGTGCTAAAATAAATTAATGGGGACCGTAGTTGTAAATTATGATGTTTTTGCTGTTAGATTTTACAGCTCTATTTTTTAATTTGCTCTTATTTATAAGCATCTCTTGATATCATTTAGTCTGTCTTCCATTTGTTTCTACAAATCAAATAGAATAAATATTTTAAAATTAAGTACAAGTGACCTGATCTAGCTTTGAAGATTGGAAGAAGGGAAGAAATCTAAACACAGTATGAACACTTAAACTGAAGAAAACTTTTGTACAGCTTTTATTTATGATCGAATGAGTCCTGTATTGTAAGAAATAACAGTAGGACCACATTTTGATATTACATGTGATTACATTAGCATGTCTCAAGAATTTTTTTTCCTCTTTTAAATGTAGCTATGTCCACTAAAATGACATATTTTCCTCCCTTCCTGGTGATTCTGTCTGTCTTGACAGAAATCCTCAGAGTTGTTTTATTTGCTTTTCCTTTAGTACCATTCGAGCCTGTAAAGTCTAGATTATGATCACCTTTTTGATGAATGCATGATGAAGGCTTAATGGGTCTTCCTTGGGTCCCTGTTAAATTTGCTTCTTTTCTGTGGTGGGGAGTTTCAAGGATTCGGGTTTCTCTCTCACTACACCTTCAGCCCTCGGCAGCTGTGAGAGACCATAATCTTGGACTGAATACAGCTTTGTCAGATGGCGGTACAAAATTCTGCTATGAAGGGTATGGGTGAACTCCAGGAAGATGCTAATGTGAAACATAAAAGCTTCATAAGGTATAAAAAGTGACACATGCTGCTTCTAATGTGTGAGACTTGATTCATTTTTCCAGCTCTTCTGCAAGGCTGTTACAAAATGCTCATCCAAAAATGTCTTCTCGCTACAAATGTAGGTGTTTGGGTTTCTGCTCCCACCTGTTGAGCCCTGACTGTATTTATCTATGTTTAAACAGATTTAAAGTACCCTCAAATGTTTCTCAGTAGAATAATAAGTGTTGGACTGCTTTAGAAAGGCCTTTTGTTGCAGGTGGCAAATTTCTGAATAATGCCAAGAAAGGTGTTAGCTGGAAAGAATGAACTGAAGGGCAATTTCCAAAGAGTTAGCATCTTAGTTCTAGATGTAGTTTGTATGAGACAGATATGTTAGCAGTTGTGCCTGTTAAAACCTAATTTCAGATGTCTCCTGCCAGCTGAGTCAATTACTCTAAATTGTGAATGGATTACATTTAAATGCTCTCTCCAGTATTCTCCATTATACTTAATGTTTTTTTAAAAATTCACAGAAGCATTTCCATGTTACATACAGCTGGCCAATCCTCTGGGAACAACATTTTGAATACTATCCTTCGTACTAGGGCCATCTGGACAGACTTCTCATAGCTGAAAAACCCATAGCAATTTTTCAAGTGCTGGACACACAAGTCTTTGCTCAAATTTTATCAGCAAGCCATCTGATTAAATTACCCAACAATTAATCCATTTGTTATAGCAGAGTTAGAATGAAAAATGTTTGGCAAGCTATTTACACTCTACCTTTTTTAAAAAAGGTTGATTGAGAATATTTTATTGCTTTTCTCAAACTCATATGTGTAGATTTCTTAAATGGAAAGGAGAGGATTAAGTTTAAATATCTCATCAATATTTCAGCCTTCAGTGGAAGCAGTGTTATCATACTAACAGACATACTAGCAGTAAGTTTCTTACATGCCATAAAATATAGAAGCGAATATAATTTTTATTCCTGACTAGACTAGAAAACAAATTCTGTCTGTACATGAAAAATGTATTAAGGCAGTGGATGTGTATTCATGTAATATAGCTATTAGTTTATCTTCCCAAAGGAAAGCTTGAAGAAAAGAGTTCTTACAACTTTAAAGACACACAGATTGAGAGTTCAGAAATGAGCAATATCTTTACACTCTCATAAAACTGTGCAACATTAATTCAGCCCTACTGTGTGTGTGCATTACAATGCTTTTTTTTTTTGTCATTTTATACTATGTTTTCCACAGGACACTGCATTAAATCTGTGTACCTGTTCATTCAATGAGCAGCAGCTGATTAAGATTTCATATTCTCCTCTTTCCCTAGTATGTGATCTGTGTACTGTTTTTACCAGACATTTTTGAAACCTCGCTCTCAATACAGTATTATCAGCATTCATTGGAGCAGTGCTTCATAAATATCAACATCTATGTTTTCCACAATACTTCTGGGAAACTGGATTTGAAATAATTATTCCCATTTTATAGAAGAGTAACTGAAGCATGATGCTAAAGTTAAGCGGGTTTGGGTAGTCAACCCGAGCAGTTTATGGCTAAATATTTTCCGTTTGTTTAACATTGCCTTCAAAGTACAATGCCTGTTAACTTCAGCTGTAGCTGTGGGTGTTTCTGAAAGTACTATGAATTCCTTCAGCAAATTGGAACCCTAGGTCTCAAGGTTGGCCCTTAACAAGATAGGAAAGCAGTAGTGAAAAACGTGGTCTGAGTTACCACAGATCACTCAGGTGTACTGGGGTGGAAGGGTAGGATTCAGCTCCCCAGGGCTGTACCAGAACCGTGAAGTACTTTCATTTTCTCATCAATCTGCTATCTTATTTGCAACATTTTCTAGATGTTGCAGTAAATAAAGCCACTTGTCTGAGCAAGTACCTCCAGTATATCTTGTGAGACGTTCACGATAAGGATTTCATGAAGAGATGCTATGTCATGATGTAATTAAAGCTTATTACATAAGGCAAATATACCAGAGGTTTAAATTTGAATTTCACAGCTGGTCTCCATTCTAGCACGTTTTAACTTGAGAATTTGACCTTGAAGTGTTGATAACGTCCTTTCAATAGACATTTTAGTGTGTAATATCCTGATTTTTTTTTAAACTCACTTAAAAAAAGAGTATGCTAGAAAACAGTGATGGCAACACAATGATAATGTTATCTCCTCCTGCTTTTTTCACTGTTGAGGCCCAGAAGGTACTTTGAGGAAACAGTTTTGGTTCTTTGTAGGCTGCGCCATCGTCCTTGCACAGAATTACAGTGCTGCTATTCCTGTTTCTCTGGGAATGTAATATATAAATAAAACAAGAGTAACAGATCTCTCATACTCACCTGTATGTGCAGACATACAAGCTCATATACAGACAGGTTTTGTGTGTGCACATGTATGAACAATTAACAAGATTTTTGAGGGTTTTACCACATATTTGGAAATCACATCTAAGCGCTTAAATGCCTACTTTCAGAGAGCAAGGCAAAGTTGTACACTGCATTGCTTACAACCTGAGGCTGTCATTGTTATGTCAATGATATTATTGAATACAGAACTTAACTTTAGATGGCTTGATATGAAAGCCTGGAGTGTGTGTGAACAAATAGTACATGTACAATATACTTGAACAAGTGTTACTCGTTTGTTTAATAACTGTTTTAATGTTTCTATTGTTACCCTGGAAAAATCATAATCAAAAAATGATGAAACAAAATCTATGAATAGTATATGGAAGACAGATTTTATAATTTATTTGTTATGTCTGTTTGTTTGTTTGCATCTAATCAAGTTTATCTGTTCAGCCACACTGAGGTTGTTCTGAATAATTACAGAAGGAATTCACATTTTGCAAGTGATAGTATATTTGCATTTGATTGTACCATTTTTTAAAAAAACAAAGCAACTATTTCAAATTTAATAACCTTTTTTACTTCCTAGATATTGCCTTTACCTGGCACTTAATAGATGAAATAATTAAATTTGTTGTGTGATTTAAAATTGTATTAAACTGTGATATATTTGTTTTAATAATTTTATTTCAATTTTTGTTTATTTTTTCAATGTTTTTCGAAGTGTTTTGTTTTCAATCGTATTCAAGTTGTGTTCTCTTTGTAAATTGTGCTTTTGTTTAGGGCTGTAAGGGGAATGACCTGAATCTGTATCCCATGCTTCAGCAATCATACTGGTATAACTAAGTTAGCTTGTCTAGATGAGGCCTATTCACTTAGGGAAAGTAGGACCATATCTGTGTGCAAATGAATGTAAACCAAAGCAGAGGGGCAAACAGCACAGTAACAAATTATTCCCCCTCTTTGATTTATGGCATATATTCTAAAAAATGCAGTTCCTTGCAGCCATTAAGTGTCAATGTTCTCTTTATTATTTTTGATTTTGTTATCCAATAATGTCATTTTGAAGTAATCTTTTGATCAGTCCAACTAGCACATACATAAAGCATGCACATAATATTTCCACCAGTAAAATTTCTGGGAGCTGTAATTTTTTGATGTATATACATAGCACAACATTCTCCAGGAAAGGTAACCTTTGATTAGTGGGAAAAAAAGCATATGGATGATTAGATGCTTTTCTTATTCACCCAGGTTTAGGAAATAGGGCCATGTTCTTAATTTCCTAAGATTACATTCAGCAATTTTGATTGGGGGAGAGAAGAGATGGTAAATGGGCTTTGGGAAGAGTGCGATTCAATGAACTGGTCATTCTGGACCCTGCTGTAAGTTAAAACAGTGTTTTCTAGGTTTGGTTTTGTTCATTTGTGGACAAGCAAACTCCTAAGGGTTTTAAATGAAAATACAGATTTAATTTTTTTAAAGCAAATAGAAGTCTGTTAATAATGGACCTTCATTTTCACCCTTCACAGAAAACAGGATTTCATGGGTCAAGCTTCAAAAAACATTCAGTTAATTCCTCTAGGGACCCCTTGTGACCAGCCAAGTGTAAGCTCAGCTGTGTGGCCATAAGGCGTTTTGTTTCAGCAACTTCTTGTCGCCATTCAAATCTCTGAACCAGGACCTCTGAGGAATGGGCAGAAAGGAGCATTGATAAGTTAGTATTACTTGATCTGCCCCAAGTGGCAACTCCTCTACTTGGTATTTATGAAAATTTTCAGCCTTTGGGCAACTAAATCCACTTCCATTCCCATTGCAAAGCTAGAAAGAGCACCAGGAAAGCAGCCAGGGGACTTCCTCAGTCCGTACAGATCTGGCTACACTTTATTCCAGCGTGTGACTGCACCTTGTGTAGACACATATCTGAAGTAGTTTTGTTATCTATCTTTGTACTGCTGTCAGTGTGGCTGTGGAACTGTATCACGGGCTGCAAAACCCTTCCGAGAACTGAGGAACTGTTTGGGTGATTAGCCCAGGCTGACCTCCTCTTTGTGATATTTATACTGAAACAACCATGAGGTCAGATCAAAGACCCATCTAGCACAGTATCCTCTCTCTGACAGCGGCCAGGAGGGAAAAGTACAGGAACAAGATCAGCACATGAAGTTACTTTTCCACATTACTCAACCATCCTTCAGCAATTTGTTGCTTCGAGGCTTCCTAAGCTAGAGCTGGTCTTAGCGGATTCCCTGCCCAAATTTCTCTAGTCTCCTATTTAACTCATGTCAAGTTCTGGCATCCAGCACATCCTCTGTCAATGAGTTGTACGGCTTCCCTATGTGCTGTAAGGAAAATTACTTCATCTTACTGCTTTTGCGTTGCCCTCCCTATAATTTAATTTCATGCCCCCTGTTCTTGCATGAGAAACATAGCAGAGTGAAGAATCATTCCTTAGTTACATTCCTTAGGCCAGTCATGATTCTGGGCTCTGTAAAAACACTTTTCTACCACCTCGTCGTCTTTTGTCGATGCTGAAAAGTTTTAGCCTATTTAGTAATTGCTGCTATGGAAATTGTTTCTTTCTTCGTTGCCATTTTATGTTCCTTTTGTTCCCTTGTTATTTGAGCTGCTCAGCTAGCTTGAGGAGCTATATAATTAAAAGCTGTGGAGTTCTTGGATGCATTTTGTAGTCCTTGCTAAACTCATGGTTCTGCAGCTGATGCTGTTGTTAATACTCAAGTTAATTAGTTTACAATCAGTCTGGGAATTTATATTTTAGTTTCAGTCTCATGGTGGCATTTTAGTAGGTAAAGCGCTCAATAAACAATACTTTCAGAATCGCTAATGAGGTGAAAGTCAAGTGTGAACAACTAGTTTGAGGGAGAAGAGGAATGATAGAGAGGAAAAATATTTTTTTTGTCAGAATATGTGTTTTTGTGTATGTGTGTATACACAAATAAAAATGCAGGTGTTGTTAAAGTAATGTGATAGAAATTAGCAGTGGAAAATATCTTTGTTGAATAGCTTTGAAGAGATGGTGATTCTTTTGCAGCAGATGGCTGCTGAACAGGTGTGCTGGCTCAACTTATGCCATTTTAATGATAATGTTTCCCTCCTTAGGTCTTGCACTATCAGGTGCTAAAGGTTTGATCCTAACAGTGCTAATCAAACCAGATTGTGCTTTTCTCTGTAATTCCACTTTGGGTTTCTGAATTAATTATATTGTCTGAATCAGAGAGGAAAACAGAGTGAAAAAAATGGTCAACTCGATTTTCATTGCCTCAGTTCGCTGCTGAAAGCAGCTTGCTGATTGTAGCAAGGGGGAATGTTTATTGCTTATCAGCTTACTCTATGTGGGGAGCTCTTGTACTAAAATGAATTATAAAATCAAGGTGTAGAAGCATCCTAATTTGACTAGCCAAAAGAAAAAAAACCCTTTAAAGCTTTTTGTTTGTACCATGCTGGTGTTTATGCCATTCGCAATTTAGAATTAAACGAAAGTTATACAGACTTCTCTGTCTTTGCTAATCAGAACTTTGATTCATTTTCTTTGGAAACTTCATTGCATACAACAATTTCATTTTATGAGACTGTTGAGCATTTCCATAAGACAGGATTTTTGAAACTGTAATTCAGTGGTGGCTGTGTAGAGATGCCAAAAAACTGATCAGAATCAATGATCTCTTGTAAAATGTTGTCTCAGGTTGGTTGTCAACTAAATTGAACATCCTTGTTAACTATATCCATCTTTGTAACATCTCTTTTTATTGTCACATGTAGTTTTTCAGGGATGATGCTATGCATTTAAAACATTTAATTAGAGATCTATTATGTGTCAGTAGATCATTGCAAAGCAAATCAGCCAGCCACTGCTTTGGGTTCCACCTTATTCTGGATCTCTTTGGTGTAACAGCACTGTTCAGCTATCAGGTCTTATTGCTCAGTGAATATTTGGTACCCTGCAGCTTGGGCCTGATAGGATTTAATGCATATAACATCCTTCAGGAACCAACAAACAGGACACTGCATCAGGAATGTTTCTTCTTACTCCATTTCAAGCAGTTCAGTGATTGCATTTGACTGCAATAAAAATAAACAAAAAAAAAAACAAAGACCAAAAACCCCTACAATAATTTATTTGTAATGTGGCTTTTCATACAGTGCAACTTCTTATGCAGAAGCTGCCACCGTGATACCTAAAATGTAGCAACTATGGTTTCATTCTACACAAAGAAATAGGATTCTTCTCTGAGCAGATCCTTGTTAATTATATTTTGAATTCATGTACAATTCTTAACAGAATAAAAACTGCAGTCTAGAATTTTTCATTGTGAAAACTTGCACTGCTTTGAAATCAGTGAAGACTTTATTGCTTTATACCAACAGAGGTTCTGGTCTGACACAAAATAAAAGTTAAAGCCTTTACATTGCTATACACGTATTATAGATGAGGAACATGTGGTGCTTCATGTGAAGTATTTTGCTGGGAGCTGCTCAGACAGTGGCTAAACTGGACATATGTCTCAGAACAGTCCTTTCTATTTTTTATTACATTTGGATTGATATTCTATAGACATTTTTTTTCTGTATTGGAAAAGGGCAGCATCATAGAGCATGCTGTGATACCTACTTCTGCTTTGATCACATGAAAACGTGCTTCACACCTGTCAGATCCAATTAACCCAGCTGCTACCCTGACTCACAAGTTGTGCACAGAAGACATGAGCAAGGAGGGTATTGGTGCCAGGGAGTTACACAGAGGATAGTCACTAGAAACTGAAGAAATGTGGGAAAGGATTTGGCGATGAGTAACCGTGGAGCTGGAGAGTGAAGAAAAGGAAGTAATGCTGGAGTGAAGGACATGGGAGTGGTGGTCAGCGGGAAGACGGAGGGAATGGCAGGTTTCTGGGGGGACGTGGGCAATGCAGTCCGAGCTTCCTGTCCCTCTCCCAGCTCTGCCTTTCCGTTGTGCACCAGCAACAGGCAATAGCAGCGGCAGAGGAAAGCTCTTCTGACTTGGCTCCTGCTGCTCTTTTGTCCCTAGGAATTCATGAAGAAGGTGAACCCAAAGGGAGGACGCGTAGTTTCCAAGGGGGGCTGGGAGGGGAGGGACACAGCAGGAGCCCCGCTTTGCCCCATCTCTCTGCTGAGGTCTGTCCTTGCACCTTGCTCTGAGACTGGTGCCAGATAACTTCCATCGCTTAAGCGATGTGCATAAAAATACGGTTGCCATTTCAGTGTTTATGGGTTTATTGCAACTTCCCCCAATAAATATTAGCAGTGAGTAAATCTAATAAAAAATAATGTGTTGGTGTTGTGGTTTAGCACCAGTCGACAACTAAGCACCACACAGCCACCCGCTCACCCTTCCCTGCCAGCGGGATGGGGGAGAGAATCTGAAGAGCAAAAGTAAGAAAACTCATGGGTTGAGATAAGAACAGTTTAATAATTGAAATAAAATAAAACAACAACAATAATAATAATAAATTGTAATGAAAAGGAAAACAATGAGAGAGAGAAACAAAACCCAGGAAAAACAAGTGATGCAACCACTCACTACCCACTGACGGATGCCCAGCCAGTCCCTGATCAGTGATCAATGCCCCCCAGCCAATTCCCCCAGTTTATATACTGAGCATGACGCCATACGGTATGGCATAGCCCTTTGGCCAGCCTGGGTCAGCTGTCCTGGCTGTGCCCCCTCCCAGCTTCTTGTGCACCTGGCAGAGCAGGGGAAGCTGAAAAAGTCCTCGACTGGTGTAAGCGCTACTTAGCAACAACTAAACCATCAGTGTGTTGTCAACATTATTCTCATCCTAAATCCAAAACACAGCACTATACCAGCTACCAGGAAGAGAATTAACTCTATCCCAGGCAAAACCAGGACAGTATGTTAGATTGCCTGTACTTAACTTTTATCACATGTATGTTGAGAAAGAGAAATTAATTTCCTGAATTATTCTGAGACAGATTGTGTATCCATTGAGCTAAAGCAAATTCATTAACTTTGCCATCTCTCTAAATACCTCTGTAGTTGCCTTTGTGTATCTGTAAACCACAATTGTACTCACATTGCTGAAATAAAAGCTGTGCAGCTTTGTAAAAAGATTTGAAAAATAGTGCTGCATGCCCATTTTTCTCATTAGAAAAGTTAAAGGATTAGTTTTTTCTTCTGTATTGGTGATTGGTAATCTTCATAGTTTTTTGCTACCCATTCAAAGCAATATAGTAATTAAAGCATACTTTAGTTAACGTAAGTTCAAGTACATTGGAGAGTGAAATATGCTGTAGTAATTAAAATGTAGGCGTAACATTTTTTGTTGTTGTTGTTTCTGTTTGTTATCATTAATTTAACAACTTTCTCATTGAAATGCTATTGTTCCATAGTATAATACTAAAATCACAGTGATAATACAGGAGGCATACATGATGTTATTTGACATAATCATTACAGGAAAATCAATTGAAACAAATGTTCTTCCTGTCTTCATAGTGTAGACAAATGGATTTATGTTTCTGTGTATCATTCTCAGGTTTGGAGATGGCTATTCTGTCAGGGTCTGGCTTAGTAAAGAAATAAGCTATCAAAGAATGATATTGGACCACCTACAACTGTACTTTCCTGGAACACAGTTTAAGGTACAGCTAAAACTCCTCGTCATAGTATTTGTTCTACGGTAGGATTAAGTATGGGCTGGTAAGAACCATATATACATTTTTGGATATATTGGTCTTTTTGGAAAAAGTATGTATGAGCATCCCTTTTATTTTTCTATTAAGTAATTCTTAAAAATCTGACTTGTGATATTGATTAAATCAACTCCAAACAGTCATTTAGGCAACATAAATAAACAGGCCCTTTCTCTGAGTGAAAATTTCCTTTTGCTTTTATTGTTGGTGAAGTTGAAGTTGCCTTTGTGTTCACCTGAGGTAGGAGTCCAGTGTAGTCAGAGTATTTGCTTTGATTGCTTTCTGATAAGGTCCATAGATGATAAATCTCGGTCTTTACTGAGATTCTTTTATTTGGTATGAAGCCTTACAAAAGACTTATAGTAATTAGATTCCAAGAAAGAATCTCAAAGACCTTTAACTTTTTTTTTTTTTTTTTTTTACTTTATCCATGTTTAGGAAAAGAATCATGTAAAACTATGACTACCTTAGATATGGACCTGTTTGTGTATATGTTTATATGTGTGTGTATGTGTTCACTCAGCCTTTTCACAGGCTGCATTGTAACAGCACTAGTCTGTTGGATTAAAAACCTATAGCATAAAATTTTCCTAAATTTATATCTTTTATGAGATTAACCAAATGTCATCTCAGAACACGTACAAAGTGTGTGCTCTGAGTATGAACATTTCTTTGTGCTACCAATGTAGACAAAATACATTCTTGTTTAAAAGCTCATATTTTCCATGTTAAAGTGTAATGAAAGCCAATTGAAACTAGACTGGTTATAAGCAAGTGTAACTTCACCATAATGTACATTCACTTTTATCTGTTTCTATCATTTGTGCTTGTTTTAAGGGACAGCATCTTAACCTGCTCGAGTACCATGTACCGCAAAGTCAGGGATGCTTAGCAGAGCTCTTCAGAGTCCTAGAGAATCACAAAGCTTTTCTCCAAATCAAACACTACTCCATTAGCCAGACCACGTTAGAGCAGGTATTTTTTTTTATTTTTCTTTTCTCTTTTTCTCTCTTTTTTACCTTTTCTTCCCCCCCCCCCCCCCCGCCCTTTGTCTGAACATGCTGTGTACTGCAATTATTGATGTAGTAGAATGCTATATCATTTGCTGGATTACCCAAATGTATGCGACAAACGGGCAGTTTTAGGCCATCTCATGTCTATGCAGTAATTTCATAAACCTTACTGCTTTTACACTGGAGGTTAGCACAGCAAAAGCATCACAATAAGCCACATATTTGTACTGTGCACAAGCATAATCAGTGCGTAGATACATCTAGATCTGTGTGGGATGAGAAGGTGGGAATGTGAACTGCCCTCTTCACGGTCCAAAAGTTGGGATCTTACCAATGTCCTTGAAAAGGCTGAACCAGTCTCTGCAAATTACAGTAAACCGTAGACTTATGGGATATTTTCCTTTGAGAATTTTCTTTTGCAGTGAGTATCATGTTACACATTAGAGAACAGTGGAAATGCACAAGCAGACAAAAGAGATTCCATTTCTAAAGACTGTGAAATCCTAACTGGGCAGAAGGAAGAACAGAATGATGGCAAGCATGGGGTTTCTGGGTGGTTGTCGTGTTAAAGCATCTTCATATGCAACTTCTTGTTATGTATTCTACAAACTGAGAGAGTCACATCTAGCCAAAATATTAATTTTCCATGATAAATAGTGTAGAACTTATTCCTTTTTCCCCATGTGCAAATCATTAATGAAATACTCTGATCTGTTCTCATCTATTAACTGCTTGTAAATGATCTATTCACTGAATGACTGAATATAAGGTAACTTCAGCCTGTTGATTGTTCAGGCTTGTTCACTCAAGCTTACTTCCTCTCCATTATTCATGGTGATTCATCACCTCAGTCACCTATCCTTGTTTCCTCTCCCTGACTAACTGAATGTCAGTTTTAAGTAGGAAAATAGTTCTGAATAACAAACACTCTTATAATGCATCCCAAGCTTATTTGCATATGAATATGATCATTTGAATCAAGACTTGCCATTTTTCACTCTCCATTCCTTGCTGTCAAATAGTTGTGTGATTAAAAAGCAAACAAGCCTTTGTGTAGTAAGATCTGTTTAAAAAAAAAAATCAAGGAGGCATATTAGTTGTTGAGTCATCACTCTGCAATGTTCAGAAGTATACTTTCACCTTGAAATATCCGGACCCTCATCTGTGATGATTATTGATAGAAACAGCAGACTCAAGTTCCTTAGGTGTGTCATTTCAAAGCAAATTAAAACAATTGTTTCCCACTAACTTGTGCAGCAGTAAAATATAATTTTCATACTTAAGTTAGTAACTCATTTTACCATTATTTTTATAATTCATCAACCACTATGTTAGCTGGAGAGGTGAAGAGGGATTATTTCTAGAGTTTAGAAAACATAACTCTGAACATAAATGTTAATTTTTGTGTCACAAAAACTTAGGACAGTAACTGAAAAATATCAGCTATGTCTCCAAAGTTTCAGTTCAAGTACTGTTATTTTTAAAGTCCTGCTTTTTTCCATGTCTTACAGGTATTCATTAATTTTGCTAGACAACAGCAAGGAGTCTCGCATTCTTCACAAGAGTCTCCTGTTGTTCATCATGACCGCCTGCCAGTCTAGGCTCAGAATAGGATACAGCTTCAGCAGCATATATGTGTGTGTGTGTGTTTGTGTATATATACGTGCATTTTACATGCAATAATTTTTCAGCTGTTAACAACTTCTGTGTGAGAAACAAATAGTAGAAGCAGAGGTGAGTTTGTATTTGTAGGCCAGAAGGAATACTACCAATTCTCAGTAAAACAAGAAACTGGTTATATGCAGACCAAAAATCTGCCAAAAAGTAATGCTTTTTAATTAACCGCAATTTTATAATATAAATGGCCAAAATTAATGAAGCTTTGTGTAAAAAAAAAAAAAAAAAAAAAAAAAAAAAAGCTGATCTGAAATGTCAGAGTTCATAGCAGATTTTTTTTTGTGGTCGATCTACAATCATTTGAGTACAGTAATCTTCTCTTGCATGCATACTTAACATCTCATTTTTACATGACAAGGCAAGAAAAACCCATTGAATGGTAGCAATAGATAGGCTATCACACAATATTTGTATTTAATAGCACAAATTGAAAGCCTTTTGACTTCCGTATCAATTCAGTTCTGTGTTGTGACACGCTAAATTAGCCTTTTTATTGTATAAAGGATGCACTACATTCCATAAGGTTTTATGTTAAAGAGGTTATTAGTGTACTAGTCTGCCTCCCAGTTATCTTAAGTAAATTTAACAAGGTTTCATAAATCATACTTGACAATGAGTTTTCCCTTATGCTTGTAGCTTGCTGCTGGAGGAATTCTCAAGTATCTTTTTAATGATTTGTTTCCTTTTTCTCATATTTTTCTTTCTTTTTTTTTTTTTCCTGAAAAAGAATGTCAAAATTCTGTTTAATGAGCATGTTAAAATAAGATAAGCATTCAGACATTGATCAATAAACTGTTCAATAAATGTATATTATGATGCTAGATACTTCAGACAAGCTCATGCCACAGCCTTCGGCCTATACACGTGTAAAAGAAGTGAACATTTAATGAATAAAATCTCCTTGTGTATTGTGGTGGGAGAAGAAAATTACAAAAACATTTTGGAGTAAACTGCTGCCTCTTCCAAAACAAGTCTTTGGGCCTCCTGTGAAAAGCGGCTGATGCCATTTTTATTGGACTATGTTATTTGACAGTGGAAATTGTAGAACTGGTGACTTAGAAGTGAATTGCTGCAATATTATTCTGGGGTGGGCAGGGGAGGGGGAAGTGCGCTTTGAGATGGAAGAATTTGATTTTAAATGGACAATTTTGCAGTGCTGCTGCTCTAATTCCCTGCTGTACAATGATGAGATATTAAAAAATATATATTTGTGTTTTAGGCTTTGCAAGCCGTCTCAGAAGACTGTTTATTGAGGCCTGATTTGTTGGTGTGTTTTTGGCCCACTATGCTTTTTTAAAGTCAGAATTCTGGTTACCTGTTTCTATAAAGGTGAAATTAAATCCTGGAAAAAAAAAAAAAGTGAAGATTTACAGACTTGGTCTGCATGTACATATGGATCAGAGTGAAGTGAGCTTATGAAACTGCTTTATCATTAGAATGGCTTGGTCTGTAAAGTCTGCTGCATAATATCAGAACTCTGCCAGTTATCTTTAATTTCTGTATGAGGCTGGGAATGGAAAGTTTCTAAGGTCCCTAATCAGAACAAAAAAAAAGTCAATTTTACAAAGCAGAGTGTGAAAGAAGTAGTAGAGGTGAAAGAAAAAGAAGGCAGATGCCGGAAATTTGAGCAGAAACAGGAATATGCTGTCATAAAAGTGTCCTGCTTAATTTCAGGATCTTGGGGTGGAAGAAGCTGAATGTATGAGGCACAGCCAAGCATCTTTGAGTCATAGTCTGAAACCACTCAACAGGAGAACATATCTGGAGCTCTTGCTCAGATGAAAAAAAAAAAAGAATGGCAAGAACATGTACACAGTGCTTTTTTTTTTTTCCTATTTGTACGTCTAGGTCTGTAAATTGCTGACATTATGACTGATTGGCTTTCTTTCATTTTTGTTTTGTTTTTATAAACTAATATCTCTCTCTCAATCATCACAAGTCCTTAAAAAAAATGAACTGTACACAAGGAAATTTAGAGGAAGGATTTGGGAAAGGAGATGGTGCCAATTCTCAGGGTGTAAGGCAGCTGAGCCAGAAGGTCCCATTGTGACAAAAGTGCCTATTCCTGCTTCGGAAGTGTGCCAGGGAGTTGAATTAATAAAACAGTCCTGCAGCTCACTTGGACCAAGGGAAGTATAAAAGCATACAAGACTCACTGTGGTGAGACTGAAAAACGGTGGCCTAGCTGAACGCTTAGATAGGGGAGCTTTTTCAGTGTTTGGCTGTGTAACACTAATTAAATGTCATTTTTTCTGATTAAAATGTGAAAGATTATATTAGTTTAATAGATGAATACAGTAAATAAGGTTTACTTCAGATTGATGGTTGAGTAAATTCAGTTAACAGTGTTTTTCTTTTTTTAAATTGCTTCATATGCATCTCAGGAGACCCAATTTAATTCAGGCAAGTAGCAAACAATGTCTGTCTACCAATCCTTTATGGCTGAAGAAGGTCAAAATCTAATTGAGTTCCAGTGTACTGGGTTCTGTCTCAGAGGATATTTTCCCTCTCCTTGACTTGCTGCATTCCTGAATTATGTAAGTTTCAAGAAAAGTATTTTGTAGGTTTGGGGATTTTTTTCCTTTATTTATTTTTAAAAAATAATTCCTAAACTAGGAGGCTGGATAGAAAAGGTCATTTATACGTTAATGATGAAAGAATCCTTGAATTCATAAATCATGCAGAAATATCTCTTCTTCTAACATCCCTGGATTTTTAATCAAAGACAGCTGAGGATTTTAAACAATAGCTTCTCTCGTGAGATTTTTGTTAGGGAAGCTTCATGTTTTTTTCAACTGAAAATTTCTCTGAGGATGAAAGTGTGCCCTTCACCCCGAATGATAAAGTAGAATTAAGCTCAAAATTAGAAAATCAACTGAATGTCTGAAATGCTCAACACTAAGTCTTAGGAGATGATTTTCATCCTCTTAAGGGGCTATTCCACTATCTAAGTCAAAAGAAGGGCTTCTGCCAACCATAGAACAGATTATTTCAGGCCCTAACTTTATTTTCACACAATTATAGAATGAGGTGGGCAAAAATAAACTGTAGGTCTGAACCTTAAATCAAAGGACCACAAATTTAGTGGAGGTGGAGGGGTGGTGGTAGTAGTGGACACTATGGCAAAACTCATGAATTGTCATTTTGAATCCTGCTACATATTAAATTTCTGTATAGATTTTTGTCCTGAAAAGAAAGAACTTATTTCTCTGCTTTGTTTCCATCATGACCAAAGATAATAAATTTCCCCCAGGGTAGTGGAAGATGTGTAATAGAGAAATTGGGTACTTCTTGAGCTTTTTTGTCCTTGTGAAATTTGAATCATTGGGGTCTGAAGTCTCATAAATTAGGGAATTGAATCTGACTCTTGCTGGAACTGCTCAACTCCTAGATCAGTCTAAACCCAATTTAGGCAAGAATATTGCTTTCCTGGTCTTTTCCTAGTAAGTAGTAAAGGTGACAATTTCTTTGATTCAGTTTAATATGATTTAATCTCTTTATGTCAGCACTCTCAATTTTTCTTTCTAAAGAATAGGGAGATCAAAGCTAGCAGTGCAAAGATCTTGCTTTAAGTGATTGAGAGCTGACTAGGTCAGACAGCTTTCCTGAGACAACAACTAAAGAGAAAATGCTTCCTGAGTTGTGTGTTAGATACTGATATTACAAATAAAACTGATGCTGCAAGTGCAATGAAGGCAGGCAGCAGGTATGAAGCAGAAATCACAGCTATCTTATTCTTCCAGAGAAAGCAACAGTCTGCTGCTATCAACAGGCAAGGTACTGCTAAGTGTTTTAATAGATGAATTCTCCATGCTGAATAATGATATGGATCACTGAAAGAAATCAAAGCATTTTTCTTCTTTATTAAATTTTAGTATCACAGTGAATACTGTTTCATCAGTGCCCTCATGCCTATTGCTACATGGAAATATATGTTGGGGTAAATTCTGGCTCCTTTCACAATGGCTATGTAAAAGCCATAATCAGAGACATCTGCGCTGTAGAAGTTTATGCACATCTTTACCTTAGATCAAATCAGCGAGGTTCATATCTGCTTTCCCACAAAGTAAAAATGGAGAAAATGGAAATACAAGCTGTATAAGAAAATGATTAAGTCAATAGGTGAGATTTCTATATGCAACTAATTTATTCCAGCTATAGGACACTGTACATGCATAATTTTGCTGCCTGTTAGGCTGCTGGTGCATGCCATAGACAATTTAAAGAAGTGCCTTGGGATTCAGCTGACTATGAGGTACCCATAGGTACCAGCAGGAAAAGAATAGGATCCCCTAATGTGCTGCAGCATAAGGTAAGATCAAACAGGAGTCCTTCCACTCTCGTATTGAGGCAATAAATGCTAGTTTATAACTAAGTGGACTGCATATAATTCAAAAGAAGTATCAGAAACATTTTTTCCTTTAACTTGTGCTGAAATAGAAAAATTGCAAACTTTATTCCATGTAGCATTTTGACACCACTCTTAATTCCTGATCTACATACCTTATTACATACAATAACAAGAACCCCCCCAAAAAACGTAACTCTCCCCTCAGACTTAAATCTTTTGGTACTTGATTCAACTTTTACAAAACATGAAAGTTTGTGGTTTTTTTTTCTTTAATTTTATTCAGAGCTGGTTCTTTAGACTTTAATAATTATAGTTGAGAACTTGAGTGGAGGAGTGTGTGACGTTTATTCTGAATCAAATGGAATATGCATGTAATGATCTAGCTGAGGAGCTGGAGTCATCTAGTACTTTGTAGCTAATGATAATTGTCTAACAAGAAGAACCTGAAATTGTTTTCTTAGAAGTCTGTTATTATGAATAATTCTGTTAGCAATGTGTGAATCCAAAATAGGTTGAATCTAGATAAGAGAGTATTCTCAGTATATGAAAGGTAAGAATCAAGGTCATGCACAACATTTTGAAGTGTTGTTTTGTTGTTTTCCTTTTTTTTTTTTTCCCTTTCCAAAGTTAATTAAGTGATTAGAAGTGGCACTTGTCAGTGGCCAACTAGTCACTGAAAATGCTTATTGATGGCCCGAAGCTGAGACTGTTTACATGCTGGTCACTGAGATAACCCTATGCTGCCATATGCTCTAGCACCTAGATGAAAAGTGCTATGAAACAGTTGTTTTGACTTTTCATCCATCTGGGTTTTTTTGCTTTTAGAGGAAACAAACAGACTAGCCCAAATAAACTTGATCTCTTTTCCCCTTTATGAACTCTTTATTGGAAATAAAGATATTATTTTATAGCAGAGCTTCAAGTATCACAGTTAAACAAATAAAAATCTTCCAAAGCTAGTTTCAGATCCAATGCAACCATATACTAACAATGCCTTACAGGTCTATTTTTTTTTAATTCCTTCATATCTACTCTTTTGTTGTGCCAAAGAAGCAAGTGTTAGCTGGATCAAATGGAGAAGGTGATTGGAGACATTTTATACAACAGTGTATTCTTATTTCAAGCAAATTGTGGTAGATACGATTGGACAATGAAGACTGCAATCCAGTTGCCTGATGTGTCCTGAAGGCATGACAGTCAATGATTTCAAAAACTTTCAGTATAAATAGTCAAAATATTTTTATGAAACATGAAGGTAAGCACAGAATGACTAAATCACTTGTCTGAGGCTGCAAAGGAAGATAGTGGCAAAATTAGGAAAAAAAACCTTTTTTTTTTTTTTTTCAAGAATAGTAAAACACGTGCAGTCTTGTTATTGAGTTTAGAGACAGCTAGTTACCCGAGTATCTGGATTTTTTCAGTCCATTGGTCACATACGACAGGTTTCACTGTATTTAGGACTAAATAGAGAAAGACTGTGTAGCTCAGTGGATTTGAAAATGACACAGTCTTATCCATAGCCATTTCTTCAAACCTAGCCCATGCTCATGCAGCCAGACCAAAAGAGCGAGAGTAGGAGGGGAAAGAGGAATGAAGTAAAGGAAAGAGGGAGCAGAGTGAAAGAATAAGGTTTTCTGAGACAGAATTTGTATTGCTGTAAGATTGAAGAGAAGGAACCTTGGAGGTAGCCTGCCAGTGGTGGTGTCTTCTTTCTCAGAGCCAGAGAAATAAGAGAGAGGTCATATAAAATATTTTGGGGAGGGAAGGATAGGACTTTCATAAGATAACAAAGAAAATCTTTAATACCAGCAGAAAAGTAACCTGACAGAATATGATATTCTTCTCCTTGTTAATGTCTATGAACACTACTAGGCCAAGTTTATTTCCCATTTGGAGGGTTGCTCACTATATATGAACTTGGCTGGTATTGTGTTGATCACCTACAATCCTGCTCATTTCTAAGGCTTTTGGTTTTTTGTTTGATTTTTAACATCCTGTTGCCCGATAGAAAGTATGCGATGAAACACTGACACATCAGGATGGCAGAATTCTGTATTCCCAGGTAAGCGTGAAGCAATAGAGAATCAGGACCTGGCCTTCAGTGGGAACTGGGCTACTTCAGCATGTCATAGAGCTTGACCCTATGTATTCATTGTTATTTCTTGTGCTGTTTTTTGTGCCAAACACATCCCTATGAAGAATAAGAGTCGAATTCTGTTTTCTCAAGAATTTAATTCACTGTGTTCCCATAACAGTTCAGTCAGGACCTGGCAAGACTTTAGCAAAATAGCTTACCTTGCCTGTTGTTCCACAAAATTGGGAGTCGGTTTGAACCTTCAAGCAGACATAATGGAAAAAAACAAACCAAAACAAAACCCCGCACATTTTGATGACACCAAGCTGAGTGGTGCAATTGACACGTTGGAGGGAAGGGATGCCATCCAGAGAGACCTTGACAGGCTGGAGAGGTGGGCCTGTGAGAACCTCATGAAGTTCAACAAGGCCAAATGTAAGGTCTTGCACCTGGGTTGAGGCAATCCCAAACATGGATACAGGCGGGGGGATGAGTGGATTGAGAGCAGCCCTGTGGAGATGGGCTTGGGGGTATTGATGGAAGAAAAACTGAATACGAGCTGGCAATGTGCGCAAGCAGCCCAGGAAGCCAACCGTATCGTGGGCTGCATCAAAAGAAGCATGGTCAGCAGGTCGAGGGAGGTGATTCTGCCCCTCTATTTTGCTCTTGTTGAGGCCCCACCTTGAGTACTGCATCCAGCTCTGGGGCCCCCAATGTAAGAAGGACATGGACCTGTTGGAGTGAGTCCAGAGGAGGGCCACAGAGGTGATCAGGGGCTGAAGCACCTCCCGTATGAGGACAGGCTGAGAGAGTTGGGGTTGTTTAGCCTAGAGAAGAGAAGGCTCTGGGGAGACCTGATAGTGGCCTTCCAGCACTTAAAGGGAGCCTACAGGAAAGATGGGGAGGGACTCTTTATCAGGCAGTGTAGTGATAGGATGAGGGGTAACAGTTTTAAACTGAAAGAGGGGAGATTTAGATTAGATATAAGGAAGAAATTCTTCACTGTGAGGGTGGTGAGGCACTGGAACAGGTTGCCCAGAGAAGCTGTGGGTGCCCCATCCCTGGAAGTGTTCAAGGCCAGGCTGGATGGGGCTTTGAGCAACCTGGCCTAGTGGAAGGTGTCGCTGCCCATGGAAGGGGGGCTGGAACCAGATGATCTTTCAGGTCCCTTCCAACCCAAACCATTTTGTGATTCTATGATTTTCCTGTTCATATGAAATTACATTGTTTTCTACTCACATGCTTCCTTCATACCCTGTTCCTTGGATCCTGCTCATGTGATCATAAATTGGATTTATTCCCATGTGTATGCTCTGTTTACAATTAGGTTAGATTTAATATGTAAAAAATTTTACATATTACACAGCATTTTATCTCAATCTTAAATTCATCTAATGAAGTTGTGGCTGGAGATAAGAAGGCAGGGAGGTGACTTTTGGCCTTAAGAGGATGAAGAAATGTGATCCCGTGTTTCGGAAAGAACCGACTACGCAGCTATTATTAAAAGCTGACTGGAGGCTACAGTTTTATTATACAAAAAGTGTAATGGAAAGGAATAAAGGGCAAAAGACCAGTGACATTCGATTTCTCCGAACACTAACAAGCCCTCAATTATTCATTTGCAATTACAGTTTACTGAATTAGCTACATGAAAACAATAAAACATGGGTTCTGTCAAGCAGATTCTTAACACGGGTGTTAGAAAAGAAAGGTTAGAGAGGGCAAAGAATGAGAGTACCATGGCTTTGAACTTGTTCAGTAAATTGATTCAGCTTGGATTTTCCCCATCCTCTGTGCACTTTCTCCTTTCTTTGACTTCTGTGCCTCACACCTTCAGGTGAGAGTACTAGGAGTGCCAAGCATCTGCTGTGTGCCTGAACTCAGGGATGGAGTCTGACAGCAGATATCTAACGTTACTCTGTGCCTGAAGGGTGCATGTCTCTAGAAAGTGGAAAAAGCCCTCTTTTTAACTGCTTCAAGACATGGGCCATGGGAAGAATTGGAAAGCTTCTTGCTGTGAGCCTTGCTGCCTTATAAATACCTGTGACTGGACATATATAGATGTGGCAGAGAAACCACCATAGGTTTTTCAGGAAGGGTGAGATTTTTGTCTACACCAAGGTTGCATTTGCTAGGACTTTACTCAAGATATTCTTCTTTTAATAGGCTTTTATCAATCAACGTTTTCAGTCTTTGGCTTTTACCCCACTGCTGTCAAGCTGCAGCTTCACGTTTTTTTGGTACTATGTGTTAAACAGGTCTTTAAATACACCACAGCTGAAATAGCCTCAGCACCTGAGGGAACTGTTTCCCTTGATAGCTGCTTTGTCTTTTGATCACTATACTGGTTGCCAGATCTTGGATGTGAAAAGCTTCCCCTAAATTGTCTTTGTAGGGAATACTGAAGAGCTGAGACTTTTTCTTTGGATCATTACTCTGTTTCGCTGCTGCTGAATCATTAGAGCATTTTCTCTAAATAAGTTTGCTACTCTCGGAGAGCTGAAAGACATTGGCAATGTCTTTCATCTATTTTGCTCACTACCAGGTCTCACACTTGCTCTTAGTGAGCGTCTTCCATCGGAAGGTGCATCAGTAGGTGTCAGGTGAAAAACACATTGCTCAGGAAGACCTGAAAGAAAACATGGATGCTTCTGCACTCTTTTAAAAAATGTATGTGGAGGTCCATTTATTAGAGAATGTTTCCTAGTAGCTGTGTTCACAAGAGCAGCAACTGTTTACAAACATTAGATAATATTCACAGAAAGCAAATTTTGAGTCTGTTTAAGCCAACGTTCAAGATTCAAGGGTGAGAGTCAAAGTTCTTTTTGCTCTATCACTCTTGTGTACATTGCCTACGTGCCTGATCAGATCTAAGTGTTAAGGTTTGAACATGTTTCTTCAATAACTGCAGAAAGTTATGGAGGGATTTTGGCAGCTAATTTTCATTGATCAGTCTAGAAATTAGAGTTTTAGTTGATTTCACAGGCTAGGGAAAAATGTCAGTTTGACTAGCCTTTCTTTGTGTGAATTTGGAAGTGGTGAAAAATGTGCATGTCTTACAGAAAGGTTCTTATTGACACAACCAAGAGACCAAATAGTAAAAATGTCTCAAAAGTTATGGACAGGTTTAAGGGCTTTTTCAGTGGGTCTGAGCAGAGTTGGGAAATCTACTATAGAATTAATTGCTTCTGTTCAAGGTTTGAATCTTCTGAGGCCAGAATAGGTGGGGCTGTGATTACCAGTCTGACTGGTGTCCTTGGGTCAGTCCTGAATGGGACTGAATGGGAAACGTAGAAACGTGCAAAATGCTGCAGGTGACCCCAGTTGCTGCAGTTTCTGCCTCTGTTGCTAAGCAGCATATAAAATAGTTATGATACTGATTTAGATCACAGTAATATACAGTGACATAAAAGCAAATATTATGTTTGCATGTGGCCCTTTGGCTTTAATGGATCCCAGAGTGGGTGTAGCTGTCCAAGTCTTAATTATATTATGACAGCAAGGTTTGATGGCAAGAGTGATCTCAAAAGGACAATACCTGCTGAGAAGAGCCACTACACTAGGTGTAAAGTAGATTAGACAGAGAAATGTCTGAAAACAATGGCAGCGTACTGGCAACCATGAAGAAACCAAGGACCTGTTCTTTCATGCAGTTTCTTCCAGCAGAAAGCAGTTATGTTAGCTAGCGGCATTGCAAAGACAGGACCGTGATTGTTCAGGATATAACAGTGCTTTTTCGCTATTACTTGCTTTGGGGAAAGCAACAATCCTCACACAGACTTTCCATATACTGTAGTATGTTCTTTTTTAGGGTCATCTGGTCTGCAATTATTGAAATTCATCTACTGAATAGCATTGTCCATTATCTTTTACAAAGAATAACAAATATTCTTTGATAAGAAACCAGTAAAATACAAGCTATTCTTCTGGGTTTTTCTTTGTTATTCCCCCTTTTCCCCTTCTTTCCCCCCCTTTTTTTTTTTTTTCTTTTTTTTCCTTTTTTTTTTCTTTTTTATTTTTTCCCCTGGGGAGGGGGGTTATTTTGTGTAGGTGTTTGGTTTTGTTTTTTTTTTTTCTATGTGGGAAAGTAGAAGACTGGGAGCAGAAATGGACGAAGAAAGTATTTTTGGCCGTGAAGTTTTTAAAACAAAATAGAAGATCTTTTAAAACAATGTTAAGCCTCTACTTTTTTTTTTTTCCAATCTACCAAATGAAAATTACTCTGAAAATTAGTCCCTTAGGTGCCTTTGAAAATTCTGTGCTTTTTTACCCTCCAAATTTGACCAAATAAACACAAACACTTATTTTGGTAATACATATATTCATGATTGTTGTAGTTCATTTACTTATCTGCGTAGAGATTTCATGTGTTTTTATCTTGGAAGTGCAGATAAAGTATTTACTAAATTTAAATAAAACTTCATCTTCCGCAAACATATTGTATTCCATTTTCTTACCAAAACACAATAAAACAAAATATATGAAATATTACTCAGTAGGTAAAAGGAAATATATTTCTAGTCAGATATGAATAACAGATTAGAAAAATCTTTAATTCACTTTTATCTTGCTTTGATCTGAAAGCAAACTATGAGCAGCCAGAAACATTAAAGACTGGGAGGAAATGAGGATGACTCATTTTCTTGATTCATATTGAATTGATTTTATAAAGAAAGGAATATGACCCCGTTTGTTAAGACAGCATTATGTGGACCCTTTAAAATGTTTTGAGTTGTTTTCTCAAAAGATGCATCTGTGTATCAAAAGAATCTATCACTGTATCAGTGATTCAGAATTAGGCATGAAGCTAAAACTTTCTCTGGTATTTATCACTATCTTATAGTGTTTCCTTCTACATAGCAGTTGGCTTAAATCTGCCTTCCAATACTTACGCACATATCATGGTGAAGGAAATAGAATTTAAATGGAAGTACACAAGTGAAAAATTTTGCCCTCTGATATATCATTAAAGAATATGACATTCAATTAGGAATGGGAACTTGAAATAGTATTTATGTATTAAGAGCTCCATTGTCTATGGCAAGGTTGATACAGTAATTTGAAGATGTAGAAAACAGAAGGAAAGGTTTTATTTGATACCTTTCTAATCCCAAGATGTTCCTGTGCATATCAAAAATAGCTTTTAAAAATGTATTTGAAAACTATGAGAAGCAATGTCTCTGCTCTCCCCATCTGAAATTTAGACAGTGGCAGGAGGATTGTGCTGATGCAGCAGAAAAGGTTTGGTCCTGTCCCATTTTATTGCCCTGGGGATGCTTCCAGCTTGCCACTGGCAGAAGTCAGACTGGAAAAAATACAAGTGCTAGTTTTCTAGGCTCTGCCATGTTTTGATTACAGAATGATGTTTTCCACAGTAGATTCTGCAGCTTATGCTGTAAGTACTCCTACTCATCAGAAAGCTAATTAACACAGCCTTGTCTTGCTAGCTTGACGTTTCAGACTTCAACTTGTTCCACTGAGGTGCCTTGGAGCAGCATTGGTTTAGGTAGTTTGGAGTTACAGGCAGCCAGCATGTTAAGCTGTGTTCATGTTTGGGATCTTAGCTTTGCAACTTTTCTTTTTAAAGATAAAGATGAATCTTTAAAAGGTAGTAGCAGTGGTGTTTGGGGAATAGTAAGAATTTGCTGCTTGCTATCCTGTGCAAGTGTAACAGTACTCTTTCTCATATATAATCGAGTAGTTCAGGCGTTCATTATTCAGGAATACCGCCATCTATAGCAGGGTATAAGAGTTAATGATGACAGCTAGTGGAGGCTTGCTTTTCCTTTAAGCTTAGAAGCTTGTTTTCTTGAAGCTGATAGTCGCTAGTTTTGTGTATTTGCACCATAATGCAGACCAGTAACTAAGTACGACATGCAGACACATTTTTTCTTTGGTTATAGGAAAGTTTTTAATTGATGATCACAACTTGGGTTTATGACACCAATGTCTAATTAAAATGTGTGCTTAAAAGCAGCTGCAGTAATGCATATATTTGTACTTTGTTTCTCAAGTCCAAACATTGCTTTGTCTGCAAAAGACATATAAGACATAATAAATAAGACTAATCTGAGCAATGTAAAGGACCTTACAACAGTTCGGATTACTGACCAGCATGCCAGGTGAAGGTTTACATTTCAAATTACTGCCATAATAAAGTCAGTCTCGGTCCTTTCCGATCAAGTCACTTTGGCTGGACATGATAGGAAAGGAAATAATGTGAAAAATATACTGATTAAGGTATAGGTAAAACTGTGCATGATTTCTCGGAACACTAGAGGGAGCAAGAAGGTAAAGCTCTTGAAAGAGCAGCTGCTTCCTTGGAGGTTAAATCCTCTGAGAGTAAGTTTTCCATACCAGGCAGGTAATTAAAGCAGGGGCCACTGCACCATTTAAAAAAAAATCCAAACCAAAACCAAAATCAAAGTGATCTCTTATATGTTTTTTGGTTGGTTGGTTGGCTGGTTGGTTTTTTTTTCCCCTCCCTTCCTGCCCCCGACGAAATACAACCAGCATTCTTTTTTTTCCCCCCATTTTGTTTATTGATTTGAGGGTATACTTTTGTTTTCATGTCTCTGAATGCTGAGTGTGTGTTCATCTAGGCTAATGCTAAAGGACTGACTGTGATGGAAACCAAAGTCCTTGTTTCTCCTCATCATAGACCCCTTTAGGCAAATGTTAACCTGCCAAGAGCATGTGCATTCCAAGGAGGATTTGCAAATGAACTAGTTGTTTCCCATGAACAATATTTCCTGACCTAAATCTTTCTATGCTAAGAAAAAAAAAAGAAGAAATGGTATGCACTAAGAGGCTATTACAGATGAGAGAATATTTTTCTCTAGTGTTCCCCTTGCCCACTCATATTAATATTAACTATTTCTATAATATGGTAATAAATTCTGGTGAGCATAGCATTTCATTGTGATTATTCACAGAAGTGACCCTGTGCCTATAAACAGATGTTTTACCTAAATGGATTAGCCTACTTGCATGTTCTTCTAAATAACAATCTGCTGGTAACCTTGGAAAGTCAAAGATATTCAGAGAAGGATTCTCATGTCAATGTGTTGGATATTACTGGCTGACTTCTGCTGGGATTTGTGAACAACATTGCCAGTACAATCAATTGTAAATGCAACTCCACCATACTGAAAAAGCCTCTTTTTCATGTGGCACCACAAGCATCATGACAGTAAAAAAAATTAAGTGCTCTCTTTCCTGTTTTCCTCTATATTTCTAGAAATCTTAAAGCACTGCTTTGGATAAATGAAGAGCAGGACAAGTTTGGAAATGCAGTTGATGATTGGTCTAGGAAGTCTGCCTAGCAATGAACAGTCTGAGGCGCCTGTGAGGTAACACCCACTCCTAAGGCCTGTGGGGGAGCTGGGTTAGGCAGGTGGCTGCAGTCCTTGCTGGAGGAATACTATGAGATGCAGAGCGTGTGTAGCAGGTGGTACCCAGTACAGAGAGCTGGACTTCTGTCTCTCCCAGCTTGCCGAGAGATGCTTTACTTTGACTTTACAGCACTGTCAGCAGGAGGCAGGACAAATTCCCATATACAGTTACTTCTTCTTCTAAGGGTAAAGTGGGAAGAAACTCTCTGCATGCTTTTTTCCCTTATCTGATTCATTTACACAGCAGTAGCCACTTCAAGGCTTCCATGTTGACTATACTGGCCCTGCTCTTGCAATACTTCTGCTAAACATAGCAACAATATGACAGCCAGCAATCCCAGTTCTCACCCACAGGCCTAATGGGAGCATGAAAACCAGTGTGCAGTGAGAATGGAGCTCTCTTTAATAGTTCTCTATTGCATGCAGAGAGTACATTTTACTTCAATATTTGTACACTCACTGTAGCTCTGTTGTAATAGCTTCTCCCTTAAAAATTAAAAAAAAGCTAACCCTTTGTATAAGCTTGAGTTTATTTAGTGACTATATTTATTGGTATCTTTTTTACACCTCAGCTTTCTTTGCCACTATTGTTACAGTAAGCAAAAGTAAACCAATGTACACCAGTTGATGATTGGCCTTGGTTGCCTAAGTAAGTTTTCAGTTCTCTCTCTAATTTCTCAGTAGCTGTTGGTAAGGAGGTTTGGTGACTTCAGTAACTCCACTGAAACTGAGAAATTTCTTTCATTTCCACTGATGTGAGAATAAAGACAAGCCCATAGCTTTTATCTGAAATGCACATAAATCTGATCTTCCAGTCCTGTTCGTAAAATCCTCTGTGTTTTATAAGCTAAAGCCCCCTGGTAGCTATTGTCTCTAAATTATCTAGCACTTTCCAAAACTACCACTTAGTCATCCAATATTTTTCCACTATTGCTATGAACAGGTGTTGTGGTTTAACCCGTCAGGCAGCTAAACACCACACAGCTGTTCGCTCACTCCCTCCCCCTCCCCAGTGGGATGGGGGAAAGAACTGGGGAAAAAAAGGGGAAAAAAAAAAAATTATGGGTTGAGATAAAGACAGTTTAACAGGACAGAAAAGGAAGGGATGATGATGATGATGATGATGATGATGATGATGATAATAATAATAATAATAATAATAATAATAATAATAATAATAATAATAATAATAATAATAGAATATACAAAAATAAGTGATGCACAGTGCAATTGCTCACCACCCACCGACCGATATCCAGCCAGCTCCTGAGCAGCGGTCACTGCCCCCCGGCCAACTCCCCCCAGTTTATGTACTGAGAATGACGCCATACGGTACGGCATAGCCCTTTGGCCAGTCTGGGTCAGCTGTCCTGGCTGTGCCCCCTCCCAGCATCTCGTGCAGCTGGCAGAGCATGGGAAGCTGAAAAGTCCTTGACCAGTGTAAGCACTACTTAGCAACAACTAAAACATCAGTGTGTTGTCAACATTATTCTCATCCTAAATCCGAAACATAGGACTATACCAGCTACCAGGAAGAAAATTATCTCTATCCCAGATGAAACCAGGACAACAGGTAATACGACGGCATGATTACAAGACAGAAGATTCTCACTTACTTACTTGCAGCATACTTATCTGACTTAGATATATTTCCCAGGATGATAACAAGGAGTCTGCTAGCAAGACTCTGTCCTCTGATTTTGCTGTAGCCCACCCCACGATGCGGTGAAGCAGTGATATGCAAGGTCCAGGCACTTGCTCAGTGACTCCTGCTGCAGTCCAAGAGCTGCTGCAGTGATGGGATCAACCCTGAAAACCCTGAGTTCTTCCCTTGAGCTGGCAGTTCTCTCTGCAGGACTCTTCCTTGGCCTGATGCATGTCCTTCCACTGGACATCCTTTAGCACTTTCCTCTAATAACACTTTAAATATTTATTTTTAAGTATCCTTACTTATGAAAATAAAACTTTATTTCAAAATCAGGTCTGAGGTATAGGTAGGAGGTTAAGTGTCAAGAAGCTTTTTGAAGCCTGACTCGAGGCTTGAACTATTCTTGAAGTATAGGTGTTTGACTGGGAAGGGAAGGCCAGAAGCATTACTTCTATTACTTAAAGTTCTCTACTGAAGCATATTCCTCCCCAACGTAGTCTAACAATACAATACTTCTCCTAAAGATTAATTTATAGTCACTACAGATCCCAATTTAGGAAATTATCCCTTTTGAAGACAGCACTGAAAGAGATATTTAATCATAATATTGAAATCTCATTGAGAACAATAGAGTTCAATGCATGCTTGAAATTTAACCTGTGCTTAAAATGCTTCCCCAAATGAGAAAGACTCAAAGTTCACCTTTGGACTGTTACCTAGCTGGATCCAAGACTCTGGAGACATTTACTCCAATCCTCTGTCCCCTTCTGGAGACAAACACCCTTCAGTTATGCAGACCACTGTTGTCACAGGTTCACAGGCTATGGGCTGTTTTAAGACTGTTCTGATCATCTGATCTGGCTTCCTGCAGGAAAGATCTCAACTTTTACACCAAGCCCACAGATATTTGTTGAGTCAGAGCAGATCATAGGACAAAGAAGCCACCTGAGTGTCCAGCGCTGAGGAGTGGAGGGTCAGCCATGCCGTTGGGTAAGCTCTCTCAACCATTAATTACCTTCTGTGTTCAAAGTACAAGCTTAATATTGACTCTGAATGTGTCTAACTTTTCTGCTGGTTTATTTTTTTAGCACCTTTGATATACGTTTCTCTTCTTTGTTGTCTTCCATCTTTTCACAATTTTGATGCAGCTAAAATTATAAGAACTTTCGTTTTCAAGGTTTTTTTCTTTTCTGTTTTCTGAGGGTCACTGGGATTCCAACTATTCTAGGAGGGCAGCCTCGATAACTACTTGTATACAGTATCCTTTTTTCTAGAAAACAGATCTTACCTTACTTGCAGTTTTCCAAATGAAGTGATTGAAAGCATTGGACAAGAAGCCTTAGATGAAGGTTTAGATGAAATAGTTCTCAATATTTGTACATTATCCAGGGTAATAATGAAAGACTTCCTACATGAATGTACTTACAGACTCTAATTCTTTTTTTCAAAGCTGGAGAATACAGTTTCTTTATGCATTTTCATTATAATTTTAATTAAATATTTTTTCATAAGCACAGGGTTTTTTTTAATTATCTATTTCTGATAGAGGAAAAAAGATCCACATTTTACTTTCAGATGGTCTGAGTAAAAAAGAAAAATAGAAAAGTTTTCAAATATTCGGGTACGAACTCATAGCAGTTGCTAACTCTGGAGTAATTCTACATTTACATAATGTTGAAGATTGGAAAGGTCTGAAAATAACAGTTGTGATAGGGAAGAATTTAGGTTTATTGAAAGTCATGGAAATTGGGAAAGTTGGAATGGTCACAGGCCCTCGATTTATTGCTTCCTTACTTGTGACAAGGAGCCACAGAAGCAATAAGTGAGGTGGATCTATTGGGTAAATTACTTCTAGTTTTGTGTGATCCTTTTATATACTTACAGAGCAATGATTAAGTGAATGTGACTTCTTAAAAATGGGTAATGTGTTAGCTCATCTTATTGATATTCCAGATATGCTGCTGTTTTGATAATTACACAACTATTGTCAAAGACTTTCAGAAAGAGGAATTTAGCCTATTTTTTCCTAGAAAAATTCAGCCTTCACAGTCTCCGCTTGTATAAAAGCTGCAGGTGTTTAGCACTTATTAAAATCAGGCAATTCATCTATGATCGAAATAAGTACATGCTCAGCCTTTTTATCTCTATACAGTATTGAATAAAGTTTTGCCACAGACTTCAAAGATCCAGCCCAATGTCCCTTCTTCTGAGTTATTGAAAGAGAAAGGAATAGCTCTTGATTTTTTTTATATGTGTATATGTAGATATATAGGTTGGATTGCTTAGTTCTGCTTGAATATTTGACATCAGACGTGCTTCCTTTCTCTAGTAGTTGTCTATGACAAGCTGGGAAATGGATAGCTTTTTACTTAAGGAAGACCCTGTCTTTAACAAGATAAGCATTCTGTCTGCTCTCCTTTGGTGTTTGAGAAAATAGTCGGATATGTCTTTTAAAGATATTACTTTCTTTTGCTGCCTTGCTTTGATATATGAAGGGAGTGAATGGAAGTGAGTGAGAGGCTAACATATTCAGCACACAGCACCCTGGAGAGACAGCACTGCTTCTCATTTGAAATGCAGAGCCCTTTCTGGTCAGCTCAGCTCATGGAAATAAAACATGGTACTCGTGTGCCATTCCCAGGATAACGTGTGCTGCAGTGTTTAAGCTGTTCACAAAATGTGAGACAGTGCCTTTTCCCTGTGCAATACCCAAAATTTAAAGCATGGAACTACCTTGGCTTTCAGGTGCTGTGCCATCCATCACTGCAGATTTGCACTATTTGTTATATAAACAGTCAAGGTTTGGCTTTATTTGCCTCATACTTCAGGTGTCTTAGCCTATGTTTCTAACACTAAGCTCTGCCAGCATGCCCAAGTTGAACGAGGATGTGAAGCCCAAGCTGAATGAGGATGTGAAGCTCCATCTGAGATGTTCAAGACCCCAAGTGCAGATGCACACACCCCAGTGAAAAGCAGCTGCTATTGATGTAGCTTCTGCAAGGTGGGGGTGAGGTATTTCAGCTGAACAAAGAATAGCTTTGCCACCACAGCTGGACCTCTGGGCGAGTCATGTCTGATTGCCGTGTTTTTCCTATAGCTATGAAGTCTTCTAAGTGTAGACAGGGATTTTCATACATTACACTTTTTTTTTTTTTTTTTTTCTGTTGTGTAATAGCCTATTATTTACCTAGTGCCAGCAAACCCCCTAGTGCTAGTAATGTGTATTATATTTTGTATTTCCTCTCGCTCATGATGGTACATTATATAATGGGAACATTGATAAATATTCTGTAAATAACATGTACCAATTACCTTGACAATAAAAGGTGACTAGCAATTTTTCCTGAACTGTTTTTGGCATCAGAGAAGGCACAGTCTGAAGAAACGTTTTTACCAAAGGAAAAGTTTCAGTTATAGCAGAATCATTAGTATTTTTTTCCCCACTTCTGCTGAAGGCAGTTGCCAATACCTTTGATTTGTTAATGTTCATCACAAAGTTCCTTAGCTTCATCAGGTTAGTATGACATAACATTAAACCAACAGTGAAAAGTTTCAAAATTTGAGTTTTCTTTAATGATTGTGAATGAAAATGACAACCCAGAGTATCAGAGGTTTTTTTTTTTTACTAATTTCATGCATGATTTTAAAAAACAGTTTTCTCAATAAAGATGAGATGCCTGGAACCATGAGTTTATAGTTGTTTAATGGTAAAAGTTTGTCTTTCATTTAACAGATTAGCAGTCTGGCTATGATTGAAAAGAATCTCTTTTATAAATTTGCAGAGAGGAAATGATACAGTATTGATGGTTGCAGATAGCTTAAAGTCACATCAGTGCTCTTAAGACTGTGACTTCATGCCACAGTTTGTGTGGACAGACCTCCATTAGGAAGTGAAACCATATAATGAGTTCTATTTCAGGAGTTTAGTAAATAAAATTAGAGTTCCCAATGAGCTTCTTTCTCCTCTCTCCAGTTATTCTAGCAAGAGTGGGAGTAGTTACACTGAAGGTATGTGAGTAAGTAAAGGGGAAATGGTATCTTGGACCCAGCACCCAGGGGACACCTGAAACATTTGTCTTCCGTAGTTGACTAGGGGCAATGAATATGCATCTGCTAAAATTAAATGTGGGATTTATTAAAGCTAAGCTGAGCACCATGAGTTTTGATGATAAAGTGCATGCTTATGAGCCAACTTACTGCCTACAGACCATGCCCAGAAAAGACTTTTCAGGCAGGCTGGAGTGCTGAATTTGAGAAGCCCTCCCTGATGATGTTGACAAGGGTCACATTCTGAAGATATTAAATATACCCCAGGATTTCAGTCAACCTTAAAAAGGGTACAGTGCCAGTGAGAGCCCAAGTTAGAAGACCAGCTGACTAGCTCTTCTTCTGTAAGCTTTCTCTGGCTTACTACTATTGCTGTTATGCATTTGCATGGTTAATGTTTTTGGTGCATTTAGACACCAATAGGTAGTTGGTATGAAGAATTTAGGTTTACATAGGACACATGAAAATTAATTTGCTCCTACTTAATTTTGCTTGCCTGTCCTTAGAGTTTTGAAGATTAAAAAAAAAATATTAAAAAAAATACTTCTTTTTACAGAAGCTACAAAGAGCTTCTTCATCAAGTTTGTAAAGGTACATTGACCCCTCAGTTAGTTTATTTGCAATAATTATGGACGACATTCTACTTTATGGCTTCACATGTGAATTAGATGGACAAAGGACAAAGGACATGAGCTGTTCATTTACTTTCATGACCCTTATTTCCTAGAATGGTCATCTTCACACCTAGACATGGCTTGGAAGAAAAGGCCTTCCTGGGATTAAGTGTTTTGAAAACTTCTTTGACATTTTGGAGATATTCAGATGACTTCATTGGCCTCCAACTAAAATGTTCTGGGTACCTACGCACTCTATCTAGGTACCTACCTGTTTTCTCCAAATATACAGATCTTAGATTCTGAACTGCGCCAAAGTTAACTTACTCAAAGTGTATGGTGTGGATATCCCCCATTATTTTTTATTTTGCATCAGCTACTTGGCCTCTGTGAGACTTTGGAATCTGTTTAGCACTGATGGTATATATATATTGGAGTTTTTTTGCCACATCTGTAAAATCTTTGTCAAGAATATGATACTGAAAGTAGTCGAGGAACAACTAAGTGAACAGTACTGGAACATGTAACACAGAAAAAACCCTGATCTCAGAGATGGTTAAATAAACAATTCTACTTTTAAAAGAGTATTTTTCTTGCTGTTATCACAAAAAAGAAACCTTAGAAGTGCAATTCTGCCTTTTATAAGAGGGTTTTATTGTTCATAATTTCAAGACAGAATAACTGAAATACCAAGAGAGGAACTGAAGAAAAGTGTAGTGGGAGCTTGAAAGAGCTTTTTGGGGTGAGCCATTACATAGAAGTATGATTTCAATTTAAAAATTTATCTGTTTAGATAGTAAACAGAATATTGTGTTGTCTTATAGAAGTTTGTATATGGAAGTGGTCTGAGAAGGAAAAAAAAGCTTTTGAAACACTAAAAATGAAACCATCTCAGCACATCAAAGGGAAACCACAAGATGATACCAAAAAAGATGCAATAACATGAAGATACATGCAAGATATAAAGTTGCTATGCCTGTCAAAGTGTTTTTCGTGTATCTTGCTTCCATGATGGGACATGCTTACTAAGAAAAGAATAATTTTCTGTTCTCTGAAAAGTACCGATTCTGACAGGCATGGAGGCACTCTCTTATGTCATTTTCAAGAGGGTAATTGCTGTTATGTATGAACAAAGCATTCTAAAAGAGGCAATTCTATGAAGCCTGATGCTGCATGAGTCCTTCCTAGATTAAGTTTGATGGCATTGGCTCTCTGTCCTCCAGTGTGTGAGTTAGACTTCCCTGAGCAGGGAAGATGCTCAGGGCCTTCCCTTTGCTTGGGACCTTCCTCTGCTCCAGCACAGTCCAGCTCTGCTTGTATCTCCTACATTCAAAACAGTTTTATGGTTACAAAGCCAAGCACTGAGGAATTAAAGGAGGGTTTCTTTGTGACAGCAATTTAGCACTTGCATGTGTGAATCAGGCTAAAAGAGATCAAACCTCAATAAGGTATATTTTAGAAGCACTGTTCAGGTCTAATGCCTTAAAGCTCTTTTGTCTTATAGTAGTTTTGTGTTTAATTGATTAGCCACCTGTCCTAGGCAGGCATCGCGTAGAATAGTTACTAAAGGGATTGTGTTATGACGTATTTGAAAAGACAGTTCCTACTATATCAAGAGACTTAGCTTGTCGTAAAATTACTTGTTTGCGCATATTGGTAAGAGGACTCAATGTGTCAGTAAGAATCGCAGCTGCTAAATTCCCTGTAATCCTCTGATTCTCAAGGGTGCATCCCTGGTGATAGAAGAAGGAAGGTTTGGGAGGGGGAAGCCTTTCATGTGTGCAAGAGAGAAAACTTTGAAACATGGCCTATGAAGATGAGACTTGTATGCCTGACTTCTAAAGAATGTCTGTTAAATGCCTTCTTGGTTACATTGTCACTGCTCCAGGTTCACTTTATTTTGACATGCAGCTCCCCCTGTCCCACTTAGTCTATTCTTATTTTTCTGCACTCATATTTCAGGATCTAATTTGGGTTGGAAAAGACCTCAGGACACCTCTAGCCCAATCTCCTGATCAAAGCAGAGCCAGCTAGGTCAGGCTACGTTCCTTAAGACTTTTTTGGGCAGGACTTGAAAACCTCCAGGGACAGAGGCTGAACAGCCTCTCTGGGCAATTTGTTTTAATGCCTGAGTGTCTTCATGGTGAAAAAGCTTTTCGTTATATGCAGTGTGAACCTCTCTTATTTAAATTTATGCCTGATGTGTCTCTGACTTGCAGTACGCATTGCCGTCAAGAGCCTGGCTTTGTTTCCTGGATGACCTCCCTGTAGATACGGGTGGACTGCTACCAGGTACCCCCCTCACTGAAGCAATCTCTTTCCCACAACAGACAAGCCCTGGTCCCTCAGCCTCTCCTAAAAGGGCAAGTGCTCCAGCTCCCAACCATCTTGGTGGCTCTCTCCTGAACACACTCCAGTTTATCAATGTCTGTCTTGTACTGAGTGAAGGCACCAAAACCGGATGCAGTATCTAGATGTGGACTAATGAGGGATATAATCCCTTTCTGTGATCTCCTGGCTATGCTGCTGTTCATACGGTCCAGGATGCTGTTGGCTATCTTTACTGACAGGGCATGCTGCTGGCTCACTTGCAGCTTGCTGTCTGCCACAATATCCAGGGCCTTTTCCGCAGAGCTGCTCCCCAGCAAGCTCATCACCAGGCTGTGTCATTGCAGGGGCTCTTTTTTCCCTGGTGTAGGGCTGGGCGTTTGTCCCACACTGTTGAGATAAAGACAGTTTAATAGGTAAAGCAAAAGCCGCACACGCAAGCAAAGCAAAACAAGGAATTCACTCACTACTTCCCATTGGCAGGCAGGTGTTCAGCCATCTCCAGGAAAGCAGGGCTCCATCACACATAACGGTGACTTGGGAAGACAAACGCCATCACTCCGAATGTGTCCCCCCCTTTTCTTCTTCTTCCCCCAGGTTTATGTGCTGAGCATGATGTCCTATGTTATGGAATATCCCTTGGGTCAGCTGGGGTCAGCTCTCCTGGCTGTGCTCCCTCCCAGCTTCTTGTGCATCCCCAGCCTGCTCACTGGTGGGATGGGGTGAGAAGCAGAAAAAGCCTTGACTCTGTGTAAGCACTGCTCAGCAGTAACTAAAACATCCCTGTGTTATCAATCAATCAACACTGTTTTCAGCACAAATCCAAAACATAGCCCCATACTAGCTAATATAAAGAAAATTAACTCTATTCCAGCCCAAACCAGCACACTTTCTCGTTTGTGGGCACATAAATGCGTCCCTCTAATGAGAAAAAGGAAGCCGGTCATTTTGAAACTAAGGCTGACCTTTTGCAGAGTCAGTGAAACTGGATGGCATTTGTGTTCCTATGAAGGGCAAGGTACTGCATGCTTCAAGTCAGTGGGAGTTTTAGCAGTTATTTCAGTGGAAACAAGTCAGACTCATAAACTAGAAATATTTTTTTTTTTTTTGTTAATAAAAAGCCTTTCTGAGTTAATCATAGTTTAAGACTGGGGACAAGATTTTTTGTTTGTTTATTTTTTTAGACAGAACCCATAGGCCAAACGATAATAAAGAATGATGTCTTGCCCTGGCAGCTGCTTCACCCAGCTACTCTTTGAATTGAAGTTCATATAAAGTGGAATGCATTAGGAACTGACCATAAAGAGCACTAGGGATATTTCTTTTATCATAGCTGCGCCTGCCTTAAGCACACCATAGTTAAGGTTATAGCTGTGTCTTGAAATTCAGTCTGGGGGGGTTTGAACTCAGTAGAACTCAGTATTTAGGACATGGCCTGAGGGTCAAACCTGGCCTACCCTTCAAGATACCTTCAGCAGCAGTATTGAAAGTATTGTATACTTTTGGGTTTTCTGTCTTTTGTTTTATTGAAATTTGCAGTCCTTTTAAATAACTAGAGACTGCATATCCTAATGTAAAAGAAAAAAGCAGTGAGACACACCAACAAGGTAAACTGCTTTGTCTTACTGACTGATAAAGTAATCCTTCTTTTTTGTTGTGTATTTTCTTTTCTCCTTGCTGCCTATATTTGATTCTCACATGTTATTTCAAGTTAGATTTAAACTGTATGCTAACACAATTCCTAAAAAGAGGTGCTTTCTTCGCTACATAACTGTATCCTATATGCTGTCATGTTCCACAACTGGTACAGCTTTAAGTCACTCGACCAAAAGGACTGTCATTGCCAGGAGTAGAGCCTGTGTTCCACATGACCACACACATCAGAGACATTTGATATGGATTTCTACCTGCCTCTTGACTATGTACTAATCTGGTGACATTAAAGAACTTGACATCTTCCCTTACTCTGGCTCAGATTCATCTAATCTAATTTGACACGCTTAGCTGCAAAACTTGAGTTAGAAGCATGGTCACCTTAGAGTGGCTTGCAATCAGTACAAAGAGATAAGCACATCCCAGGAATGATTTATCAATCCCATCTCTCTTTATCTGTCTGTTGCTAATATAGGGAGTTTTGGACAGTTAGGCTCCTATATAGGTCCCTCACTAAAGTAAACATGTTTGTCCATATTTTCATTCAGTCTTGGGCAGACTTTGTTGCAAACAGGGAATTACAAATTATTTCAACCAGTTTCAGTCCTTTGAAAGATTCAGGATTTTTTCCCTCTCTTTTAGTATGTTCTTGCAAGAATAAGGGAAAAGAAAAGAAGAAGAAAAAAGATATTTTGATGAGCAAAAAGTTAATTGAGCAGATTTTAATTTTCTGTTGTTGTTTTTAATGACTTTCTGACTGGAAGTCATTAAATGCTCAAAAAGCTCAAAAATGTGCAAAACCAAGAGCTATTGCACAGCTATGACTGGCCAGAAGGTGATAACAGGAGCCCTCAAGGCACCACTTCAGCACCCTAAACTTAGCACGTCCCCTTGGCTTCCCATTGCTTTGCTTTGGGCTTCAGAACTGAGTGGAAACACAGATAACAATTCAGGAGAAGTGCAACAACAGACTTTAAGGTGTAGTTTGGTTCTGCAGACAACCAGACTATTCAGGGATAGACCTTTTTTGGAGGTATACCCTTTCTAGTTATACGGCCAGGGTAACAGAGGAACCAGTGGCAGCTGGGAAGGAGTCAGATGTTTCTTATAATAGACTATTGAGTACAGCTAGAGGGAAAAGCTTCAAGAGGAAGCCTGCACAAGAAGAAAGATGTCTTATAACCTGCTCTGGACAAAGGAAAAAGAGAGGATTTATATGTGGAAGTTTTGTTCAGTGTATTTGGTTTAAAGGGTAAAGCTGTACTTGAGAAGGCTTTAGGTGAGGTGCAAATCTCTCTTGGACTGACAAGCTGGTCTATAGCAGCTCCTCTCATCTTTTTAGTTGTATGCTTAGTGCATTGTAGATGGGCAAAGCTGATGTAAACCGCAGCCTGTGGGTGTTACTTGGTGTTTTCAGAGTAATTACAGCCAGGGCAGGTCTACTCAGATGTAGGAATAAGGGAAGCAGGAGATCTGATGTAAAAGAATATCCAGGTTTCAACTCATTACCACCCAGCATTCAGCTCTAATATCTTTGTGAGGTACAGAAGCACTGTTGTTTTCAGCGTACTGATGATAAGTACATTAAGGTCTAGAGGTATTAGGCTGTTTATGCTAAATCCCACAGTGAATCTGCAGAAAAGCATGGAGAGAATTTGTGAGGTCAGCTCTGAGCCTTCACTCTAAGAAGCTGCATCTCTTTACTCAACTTCCTAACAGTGAATTCTTCCCAACCTAATGTAAGCTGTGTTTTCTCTCATTTGATTCCATTGCTTTTTCCTGTCCAACCCTCCTAGTGCCTTATCAGCTGAGCTTCCAAAATTGAAAGGAAATTGATGAAATTTCAAAAAAGCAAGAGCATGTTGTATGCTGTATACAGTACACTTTTGTAGAACCGTTATACCAAATGCAGAAAGCAGCCTTGTTTCTCATCTTGCTAGTTTAAGTTGAAGCTATCATGTAAATTATATTTATGTATAGTGTAACTTTTGTTTCATGTAAAGACAAATTAATACTCTCTTTATAGTACAGTACAAGATCTGGCACTGCTCTATGCTTTGAAAGAACACAAGTGAATCCAACATCACATGTGCTATTTCTCTATTTGCCACTGCACATCTCTGAATTACTTGGACAAAAAAAGGCATTGAGTCCCTGCAGAATCCCATAATCTTCATCGCATAAGGAATTATCAGAATTTGCAAGAGTGCACATGTACTTGATGACTAGCCCTTTCAGCAGTAATATGTTCTTAACAGAATTTTTGTGTTATCCCCTATTGGAAAAACATGAGAGATGCTTCAAATAGTTGTACCCTAGTGCATATAGGATAGTTATTCACAAAAATATTTGCAGTCATAACACACTACTACTTACCACTGGGCTTTATTAGTCCTTTATATCTGAACCCCAAAATAAACCTGAAAAATCTAAATTTTAGCAAATTCTGTGGCACTACTTGCAAACATAATAGCTCTCATAAAGTGCACCGGTGGTCTCAGGCTGCATACCCGCAACATGATAAAGAAAGTCCCTTGGTTTAAACTGAACCAGTTCAGCTTATCTTTAGTTGTAGTAATTTTTTCACTCAGCTAATCATCCTTCCTCTGGGCTAATTTTCTAACATTGCTCTTTATTTGCTCTCTACAGCTGTACTTAGGAAAGGAAGAGACACTAACACATAGTTGTATTTTTCTCATTTGTTCCTTTAAATGAAGTTAAAGAAACACTCAATGTTAAGGAGCAAAAAATCTCAGGAAGTGTTTTCATTAAAACTCTGCTGGCAGCAACAACTGTGCCTCTGGCATTGAAGGTTGCCTGTGTGTTGCTCGGTTCTCAGTTGCTCTAATAGACTGTATAATTTCTTCCTGTTGAAGTGATTCAATGCAAGGAAGCAAATTTCTTTTGTTATATTCTGTCATTTTGTAAATTATTATTTTTAAATGTAATACTTTTAAGGCCTTATCATAATACTGTCAGTGGATTTAGAAGCTTTGAAAATACTAAGGCAAGGAAAGAGATGCTACGGAAATACGGTTTTACTTGTAAGATCATTCTATACTTGCTTTCTATACTTTGGCACTAACAGAATTTCTACTCCTTTGCTACCTTGGACTTGGAGACGTGCACCTACTAATGGAAATGGCAGATTCCTTTTTGCCTAAGCATCTGGTTCTGAAAATGCCACATTAATGTCCATCATGGAAAAGAGGAGAAGGAACCATTCTGACAATCCAGTGACATCAGGTTGGACCACAAAGTTGTAAGGTAGAATATAGATGAATATCCTATTTCTCCTGCTAGCCGTTCTGACAAATGAATAAATTGGTAAACCAGTTAGATTTCTTATCAGTTTAGATATTTTCATGTGTTCTCAATGAACCTTATAGATACCAAGAGGAGAAGACCTCTTTATTTCAGTCTAATGACAACTCCTTCTCCAAATAATGAGAGCCTTCCTCTTCTCTTAAGCCATTTGTTTAGTACATTATTGTATTGAATACAATCATATTCTTCAACTGGTGAGTTTTACTGCATCAGTTTTTCTGTGAGATCTATGAATACTTCTTAAGCATTGAGATGTTTTCCTCTCCAGATTTTCTGTTTGTCAGTGTAAAATACCTTACCTAAGGTGGTTAATAATTGGCTTTAGTAGGTTTAACTCTTTGTATGTGCAAGAACCATTGGCAAATAATTCTGGACATTTAAGAATACCCTATGGAAATATTGGCACATTCAGAACACTGTGATTCATGATAATTGGCTGGTTTTAATCAGATCCATAAAGTACTATTGTTGTGATACATGATGTCCCAAGGGAAACCGCTACTATAACTGCAGCTTTTCTGTATGCAGTTGGGTGTTCGCTATTCCTTATGTTCATGAATTTTTGTAGTCAGCAACAGAACAGAAATTCTGTAGTGTGTGCTGGCTTTCTACAGGTTTTTCATCTTGAAAGTGTATTTTTGTGCTGCAACATCAGCATTGGGCAGAAGGGGAAGTGGAAAGCTTTCATCTCGCATGCAGAGACAAACAACGTATTGTCTTGTCTTGCTTGCCAAAGAAACTAAGAAGTGAAAACTCTGGAAGACAGAACTGATAGGAAGGAGGAGACCCAAGGAAAGCTTGTGAATGCATAACAGTTTGATACCCAAGGCAGCACTTTCTGAGTGATTTATGTTGGTATCGTTAATTTGGGAAAGCTTAAAGCAAAATAAAGACAGAATACAAAGTGTTTACAGGAATCTAAAAAAGGGAAGATCTGAGAATACTGTTACTGTTTGCTGCTCACTCCTGATGCATTTCATGAGCTGGGCAGGCCGCCACCTCCTCTCTTTCTCTAGGTGGAACCCTCATCATGGTGTATGGGGTCTTAGTGTGAGCAGTGCTGAAGGCTGAGGGGTTTTCTGTGTGGGAGTGAGAAGGTTTGTATATGGAGCTTATATAAAGCTTTATATATATACTTTCACTCACACATTATGTATGTAATGAGAGAGAGAGAATATATAAAAATATACAGAGATATGTATAAATCCTTGCCTTCTGTATTGTGGTGGGATTTATTAAAAAATGTCCACAATGATTTAAAATCAAATGATGAGAAATACAGCATAGCCCGTGTCCATCCAATTGTAGCAGCATCAGAAATGTTTCTTAATAATAACAAATAGCAAACCTAAGATTTATTTCAAATACCAAGTCTATTGAGTTTTTCAGTTAGACCAGAAAACTACTTGTGTTACTGTCTCCACATCCATGTGCCAGACATGTATGCATGCATACTACTAGAACTCCTCAGTACTTCAGTGATCCCTGGAAAGGTCTGGTAAAATATGCTGATGACAAACAAACTTCTTGTTTGTCAGATATGCATAGCTGTATAAATACTTTGCCGGTACGTCTGAAGAATATTTGACATGCTGACTGCTTGAATTAAAGCTAAGATGGAAGAGGAGCTGACTAGGTCCCCAGGGGAGCAAAGCACTCAATATTTTCACTTTTCATATTCCTTTCAAAGCAAATCTTCACAAGGACCTTTGTTTGTGTACACAAAATTATAGCTAGTTGTAGATACAGGTGGCAACGCTTTATTCTTGCAAGTGCAGTTATGAGCACTTCAAGAATGCTAACAATTGTGCCTGGAATTATTTATATTTCCTGTTACTCAAAATCATACGCTCTCATGTTCCTCAAGTAAAATAGTTCATTCTGTACACATTTTTATAAACTCAGGTTGAGACCTAAAAAATCCACACGGTAAGTCGCTTATAAAAATTATTTGGCAATGTAGAACTTTGCTTCCTCCAGTTGTAAAGTGAGTCGTACTACCATGTACAGTTGTTTTTGGGTGAATATTCCTGTTATTGAAACAGCAACAACAACAACAACAAAGTCCTTGGCATGTAAAATTCCAGGGGGTCCTGTGAAAGTACAGTAGCACAGTTGTGTCAGGGTTAAAAAAGGACAGGTAGCTTAGGGGCTATGGGAACCAGCTGACAAAAAGTCTGAATTGATTTGCCCGAGCATATACTGATATTTTACATGGTCCCCTGAAGGAAAGTACGATTTTCCCTTTTTAAGTCCTAAAGCTTCCTTAAGTTTCACTCTGTACCCTGCATTCTTTCATGTGACATAGGTCCAAATAATGTTGCAACATCTGTCCCTGCTCCTTCAGCATTTGCTGAATGAGGTCCATTGGTTTATTTTTCAAAGAATATAGGCCTTTTTTCTTTATATTCTCTATTTTGGTTAAATTCATGGAGTCCCTTAATCTTTCGGCCTGTCATCTGCTCTAATTTTTACTTTGATTGTAAATTTTATTGACCTAACATCCTACTAGTGTAAATTAATGAAGTCTTATTGACTTCAAGGGAATAATGCTGGTTTACAGCATCTGAGGATATGGCGTTACGTCTTAAATAAATATGTAAATGAAAATCAGGATGCTGCTATTGGCTATTCCATCTCCCAAGAACGCTCTTAAAGTTATTTATTTTTCCCATGTGTCTTGTTGCACGTTTGTTTTTTTTTTTTTTTTCATTGTTTCAACCAGTATAATCTATAGATCTCTCTCCTTTATTTGCCTTATTTTCAGCATATGCAAATTATGACTAACATTCTTTTTGTCATGCTATTTTTCGCTGTGGTAAATTGTGTCTCTAGATGCTTGCACCCCATCATAAAATAGGTGGGATTAATCATCTTCTGGGAAGGTGTAGAATGTCTCCATCATCTCTAAAGGAAGCATAAGTGATTAATTTAGATTGGATAGGGAAAGTTAAGGTAAACGAATTCTGCCTGTAGTGACTACCTACCTTTACTGACTTTGTCAAATGGTGGTTCTTTAAGCACATATTGGTATTTCTAAACTTAGAGGAAGGAACCTAGAGGTTTTATATTCCAATGATATGCAAAAAAAGAAGGCATAATGTGTATTCTATGATTCTGAAAGTGTATCTACCACCGGGCTTACGAAAAGTCCGACTGAACCTGCACCACTACTTCCTGTTCCTTTGGCTGATCTCTGTTTATAGATGCTTCAAAACATTTTGCACCATCAGAGGTGAACCTGAACAACTTGGCTAAGGCTCATATCTTGCCCACAGTATTCCATTTGCTTAAATTATAGTGTCCTCCTTTCTTTTTTAAATAGGATATTAAGGAGAATTTTTTCAGTTGTGGCTTGATACCTAAATCTTCAGACTTGCAGTCATACATTTTCCTTTACTGTTTGATAGTCTGTTTCAGGTCTGTCCTGTTCTGGGTTTGCCATTAGTCACTAACCTAAACAGCGTGATTATTTGTAATTACATGTAGGGAAGTCTCAAAATAATGGAATCTGGAAAGGTCAGTAGCAGAGAAAAGTTCCCATGTATGAGGCATTTTCAAACAAGAAATGAAAAGTATCAAGTCGCAGCCCTGTAAATAAGAACATAATTAAAAGTGCAGATGGAAAAAATAAAGGAAAGTAGGTCAGGGATGATTCTACTGATGCAGCCAGAGAATAACTGATGTGTGTACTAGAGTGTCTGTCATTTCCTTGAAGAGCTTTATCCTACAAAGCCAGCAAAAAAGAGTTGAAAGTGCAAGTAGCATGGAGTGGTTTGGAGCATGTTTGCATTTCAGAGAGATAAACAAGGGCAATGTGTGTCTGCAGTCAAGAGTTTGAAACTACAACAAGAAGAAATCTAGACAGTATTTGTTGGACACTATTTGTCCCCCTCTTTATAATCACTCACTTCCCAATATATATGATGACAAAAGCGTAGTTGACTTGATGTTTGTTCCCAAACAGCTGACCTGGTGCCATGTAAAATGAGTCTTTTTAGGATGGTGTTATTAGTCTGGTGTGAAAACATTGCTGAAGATTTTGAAAATCTTTTCCTCAAAGCTGTTTTTGTCTTCTGTTTTTAGCTAGGACAGACAGGGATGACTCATGGGTGTTAACTGGGGTTTAAGGTTGTAGTTTTAAACCTCACTCTCCAGTTTGTAAGTGCTCAGAGTCCGCACAGGAATTCAGACCTGCTGCTATTTAGGGGTCATTTGTGTTCACAGCATATTCTTGTTTCAAAGGGCAACATCAGTCAGGGCTGAGTGGACATATGTCAGTCTGAAAGTGTCCTAAACATTCACCACTTGAACTGTTTCAGTGGTTTCTCTCCATGTTCATTCAGATGCTGTTACTTGTGTTGTCTTGTCTCCGATAGACGTTTGCTTAACATATGTATTCTTTTTATTTGGGTAGTGGATATTAAGACAGTTCTCTTTCTTTATGCTTGCGGCTGCTTTGAGTTACTTCGATAATGCAAAATGGCGATAAAATTTTCTGGGATGGGTCTTGGACCCCCAGAGTTCCCTTTGCACAGGGAAATACATTGGAAGTGGTAGTGTTTGCCCAATAGGAGCAGTGTATTAGAGGTGTTCAATAGCATCAGAAAACCTACAGAAAATAGCACTGCAGTGTTCCAAAGGCTAACTTATTTCTAAAAACGTCTAGGTAATATCTGTAGGTGTGTGAGCTGTTTGGATAATTTCTGTCCAGCCAGAAACATTTATTAATTCTGAATATATTATTCACTATGAATAATTCCCATCACCACTCTTCTGTTGCAGCAGTCATCTACACTGAATAGGGTTTTTTTTCTAATTTAGCTTTTGTTTATTGTCCACATTTAAGCAGCTGTGAACTTGTGTTTCCATCACCTGAGAAATACTTTTCATTCTGAAATTCAGGTGTTCTATCTTTTCTTCTCTGCTCCCCCTCCCCATTTCTGATCAATACTTTTTATTTCTTCCTGAACTCATTATTTTAATGCTTTACTAATTGTCAGTCCAGATCTTTTGATAAGTAGGCTTAAAATTGTTCAAAATCAATCAATGCTATAGCTCTGATTAGCACTTTAAAGTTCAATCATGATTCTAACCTAAGTCTCTTCAATTATAGTGCCTGACACTTCAGGTTGTCTGTTAAGTTTGTAAAGTCCTTTATCTGGGAAATTTTTCTGTCCAGTCTAATTTTTTTCTCTGTTTATCATGAAGTTGAACTATTATAGGAATCCTCTGTATATGTTCATGGACAAAATATGAAGCCTGTCTTCTCAGTAAGCATAGAATTCTTGGATGTAGCACATTTGGGGAGAAGGAAGTATGCTTCTTATTAAATAATTTTAATTATCAGAGCCTTTAAAAGCTACTTGAGACCCTGCTTGTGCCTTTGTCATTTCTACTCACTGTAAGGTTCCTCTTTTTGTCACAAGTCAATTCTATGTTTTCTGCAAAGGATTTCTCTTGAATGTCCAGTGAAGAACGGCACTTTTTTTGACTGTTATGAACATTGTTTTTCAATGAAGGCAACAGCTGCTGAGAGAATTTGTCTTTTTAAAGCTAAGCTCTAAAACAGTCTTTAAAGTCTTTTCTTCCCCCTCTGTCTTCTAGCCAGTAATAGTGCTTACAGTGGATGTATGCATGTATGTGCATGCTTGTGTTCATAAATTAAAACTGTTCATATATTGCTAGACAGAACAGATAGCTTTTATGTTTTTTACTCAGTATGACAATGCTGAAATGTAACCTCCAGTTAATAATCAGACTTATTTTTAGGAGCTAGGGACAAGATTGGTCATCTCTGACCAATTCACATATTTCCTTTATAAGCAGTAACGTGGAAGGTAGAAAATATTCATTGGATTTTTTCTTCTCATAATTCTTAAATGTTAAGTTCTGAAATTTGGATCTAATATTCATAGGTTTCTGACTTCAAATTGCAGTATAAGTAATTGCTAGAATAAGCTACAGAAAAAATTATAATCATCAACAAAAAGCAACTAATTGATTGATTTCTTTTGTATAAATTTATTTCTTAAGGCAAGGAAGTAGCACTGTTTTAATCTAGTCTCAACTATGTGTAAAGCTATGCGTAAACTCAATTAAAAACTATGCGTGAAACTCAATTATATAAAAAAGACAAACATAATGAAGCACTGCTAAAAATAGGTAAGAAAAAAGAAAAATCATTTGTGTGGTTTTAAAAAAAAATTGTTGATGTACAGAATATGAAAACTAGATAGGCCTAGCTTCTCACTAGTGTTTTTTTCTGTAACTTATGGCGCTCTTGTGAAAATTATTGCCACGAGATTGTTCTGAGAGTAGTAAACCTGAAGATTTCTCATTCCTTCCCACAATATTTGAATTTGGAGTACTAAAGAATTACTTTACAAAGAAGGTACTGTTATATAGTGCAAAGATGCCCTGTTGCCCATTTCTTCCCCTTCCCTTCACACCAATTTTGAGAGAAGAAACATTGCGTTTCCCTGATAAATACAAAAGGGAGGTGAAAGGTGTCATAGAGGAAATGAAGATATATTATTAACAGTAGAAAACTTACAAAAGCAAATAGCTCCTAAACATATGGAGTAAGGTATAAATCTTATCCTTCTCTTATACATCAGTCACCCCTTCCCAGCCTCATTACATTTCAAATTTCAAATTTTTACATTTTTACATTTCAAATATTTTCAAATGTAGATAAATTAAGGAAACTGACTTGCTTCATTCGCACACTATATATTCATATCCATGGTGCTTCTGGTTGAAACAGTATTAATAACGAAACAAAGAGAAATCGTAGCACACAAGTGAAGGTGGTGTTCCAACTGTTCTTTGTGTCCTTTCTGTGTCTTGACATCCTCTGAGCTGCATCCCGCCCCCTGCGATCTCACCTAATCTCAAGGAAAGCGTTTAGAGTCAAAGCAAAGGGCCAAGCTTTGCCTATGAGAGCAGAGATGTTTATTAACAGAGAGTGAAGCATAGTGCAAATTCTGAGCTTGAAACGGGGATCAAACAATAATCCTCTACACAGTCCTTTCAAATATTCTGCTGGTCTTGGTGCCTGAGGGCAGCTTCAAAATTAGTTTTGCTGCCAATACAACTGCGTAGCCCCATCTCTTTGGTTTTAAAATTCAGTTTGTGCTCTGTTCAACACAAGATGAAGACAGCTTTTAAGCTCAAAGGCTTTGTTTATATTTACATCATCAAGGCTGACTTCCTAAACCATCGGTTCAAAGGATTGATATAAAAGAAGGGGTTTTTTTTCATTTTTTTTAATAGAAATTGTGTCCCCATTGTGCATCATCTTGAAAATGACAGCTTTTGCTCTTTGAATACAAAAGGTACAAAACCAAAACAAAATCAAACATTTACTACTTGAACTCAAAACAAGCAAAAATGCACTATGGCAATCGGCGTGTCATTAGTGTTATCTTTTGAAACACAAGGGAGATGACTGATGAAATAGCAATATGAATGCTGGTGAGTTTCTTCTGAGTTTTGGTGGGAGCAGGTGGGAGGATGTTTGGTTTTTTGGTTTTGGCAGATGTGGTATGGTTTTTAGTTAAAGTTCTCAGTTAAGGTTCAGCAGGTTAGAATTTGGTTCCTTAATTAGCTGCAGACCAGGATACATAATTTCAGTCTGCAGTTTCAAAGTTAGTTGATACCTAAGTTCCTCTGACATCGATCAGTGAACATGGCAATTCATTAAGTTTTTGTGTACCACATTATCCATTCAGAAAACAGAGGCATTAATGTTTGCTTCTTCACAGCTTTTCTCTCTCCTGTATATAGCTGAGTTCCTTAAGCAGAAGTCTGTCTTACAGTGTGTTTGTGCAATATCCAAGTATAAGCATGCCTCCCTCTTAGTTGGAGTCTCTAGATACTACTGTCATATTCAGAATTATACCAATAGATATGACACTAACCGTGTATTTGCAGTCATATTACTCTATTTGTAGAAGCAGAATAAGTAGGTGATTTAGCAAAAACGGATGGTGGTTTGTTTTTTTCCCATGACTGAATGGGTATTTCAATATTACGTGTTACCACTACAGATAGCTGATTAGTCCCCAAATGGTTGTATTCCATCTATGCTTGATTTGAATCCTTATGCAAATACCCCAACTTTGTGGATCCAAATATGCAATCGTTGTCATCTCTCATTTTTCAGTTATGAACTATGTCCACTTGAGTTACTCTCTCTCTGCAAGCATTTTCATAATGCTTGAAAACAAAGTACATTGACTTGTGTCCTACAATTATTCACATCACAGTATAAATCCAAGTATCCCTCCTGCATAATAGTTAAAATATTAGACCTCTTTATAGACCCCAGGAAATATAACTTTAAATGGTTTGTTTGGTTTTTCTTTCTTTTTTTTTTTTTTTTCGGATGTTTCAGAACTTGATGTTCTGCTCAGAAATAATCCTTGTGCCCTTTCCTCCAAGTAAGAACTTCCTCCAAAGGTTTATGTTCTAGCAGACACCTAAATCACAGAAACAATCATTAAGTAATAGATTGCTATGCTTGCATAAAACACATTTTTTTTATTTTCTCCAGAAAAGATATGCAGGGAATAAATTACTTGTGCACTGGGACTATCAGTACGTAATTCATCGTACATACTGAGGAAGGATATCTTAAATGTTACATTCCACACAAGTAGCCATAATTAAGCTTATTCTCTTTACACTTCAGTATTTTCAGAGTTTATTCTGAGCCCTGTTATGTATCTCAGAAAAAGCACTAGCAAATAATTCACTCTGAAAGCAGGAGTCAGAATTAGGGAACTTAACATCTGCCATGTAGACTACAGTTGAAATAAAAATATTACAGAAAGTAGACGGCCAAAATTAAGTTGTTAATTCCTTATTTATATATTTAAATGTGCGACTTTATTTTCAAAAAAGCAGCACAGTCTCAGACACCTGTATTTAAAGCATACCACTTCTTGTGTATGATGCTACATATACACACTCTGTATTGTCTGCTGAGTATATGCACTGCCCTCACTGCTGTATGAAGGTTTCTGTTTTCCAGAGAGCTCAACCCGTGTAGAATCTACTTGACAAATGAGAGCCTCCTATTTTCCAGGTGCATGCTACAGAACAGATAACAAAGGACACAGAGCTGAGGTTGCTCCCATCCTTTCTCCGTAGCTCCTGTTTGAACTGAGGGTCAGGGCTACCCGGCGGGCCTGCGGCGACTCCAGCTCACGTGCATTGCCCAAGATCCTTTTAAAAGAGCTGGTTCAGGTACTCCTGGCAGCTTAGCCAGGGCAACACTGAGCTTAGCCTAGCCTAATTGCCCGAATATTAACACAGCTTCCCAGGAGGGCTTTATAGCCTGTGCTGAACCACAATACCTTCCTTACCCAAACTAGTGCATTTAAAGGTAGTTCAGAGGTGTACACACAAGCTGCAGTCCCACCTTTGACAGCAGAGTGGATATATACTCTTAGACAGGGCAATGGGACTCAACTGTAGGAGTTTGGTAGCCTGTAACATAAAGCAACAGGTCAAGCTCAAACTGACAGGTTGCCGTTATATAAATCAATAGTATGCCCTCCTGTGGCTACTGCCTTCTGTAACAGTCTTTCTTAAAAAGAAAGCAAAACAAACAAAAACATTAGGAATGGAGGGAATTGAAAAATATACCTAAAAAACACGAGAAAATGCCCTGTGTGAAGAAAGGTTGAAAATCCCAGGACCATGCAGTTAGAGAGAAGACAGACTGTCTCCACGGGTGATAGAATCAGGAATAAAGAGTGATATGCAGAACATATATCAGATGGATATCTCTCAGGATGGTGGTTTATGCTATTACCACATCTGAAATAGCTTCAGGCCTGTGTGTCTCCTGGGATCATGTAACAGGGGATGTTATATGAACATAGTTACAAATACTTTTTCCAATGTGCAGATTTCAACACTGTTTGTTTATTTTTATCCATGTCTGAAGATACCACCTGCTTCAATTTCACAGCAATATATGCTGCAGCCAAAACAGCTTTGAACTCAGACATAGCACAGGTTTGACTGTTCAAAACATCCGTCTTAATAATCTCAGGTTTATGTTCCTGAAACTTGCTTTAGATGAACTGATATTTTCTGTTGAATGAGTCTTTGATAATCTAGTTTGTAAACTGATGCCTTAGATACATGTGTGCCAGTGCATTCAGAAACTACAAGAAAGGGGCAATTTGCATTTTTATGCAAGTTCTGTTTCTTGCAATGAAATCCTGAAGTAGTTAAAGGGCATCAGCAAACTGCAACCATTATGCATACATCACCTAATTGCAGATTTCTCTAGCTTTTATTTCTCCTGGGAAATGTCTACTGTGGAGCTGATGGCCTTGAAGACTCACACCATTGGTTTCTTGAGTTTCTCTAAACTTGATTTTGAGTTCTGAAATTGTGAAGACAAAGGAGAATCAAACCTCTCAATTAAAAAGGAGGGGAAAATCATTTACATGCAAAAGAACAGTCTGAACAGCACCTTAATCTTCCATAAAATAGGAGCTGCAAATCTGGAAGTCAGTAGTATATAGTGCCTATGTTTTCTTGTTGGCAATTATGATCAATATTAACAAGACAGATTTATGGGGAGTAGGACAGATTGTTGCTCCAGAGAGCTTATTCTGAGCAGGAGCAAATATTACTGTTGATTTTTCAGAATTTTGAAGGACGGTTTGAATTTTGGAGATACTCAGTTTAACTTTGATGAATAAAGAAGATCAATTTTTAAATCTAAAAAAATCTTGATGAAGCAGTAGGAATTTTTCAGATGGATTTCACATACTGTTTTTCTGTATAAGTGAGTTATATAGGAAAGAACATGAGCTTCAACAACTATCAGCAAGTTTATTACTAAGTTCCTGAGGGCATATAAAGAAAATTCCACTGTTATCACAGGGAACTTAAAAACTGACAGCTGAATATGTCTCCTATATTTGACCTGCCCCTTTCTCTTTCAATTTGATGGTTTGACATCTCCATCAAACTAGATCTGACTTCAGTGCTTTGAAAAATTTCAATAACTATTCATCTTTTTTTCCCACCATTATTTTGTCTTCAATGACAGCATGCCACTCTCTGTACAACTGAACAGATCCATATCTTTAGGATCCTTATTTGTATCCTCTGGTGGAATAGTGGTTTATACTTCTGCAGATTTCTAAATTTACATGGAGTTTGCTGGAATTTTCATTAACATCATAGAATCATAGAATGATTTGGGCTGGAAGGGACCTTAAAAATCATCTGGTTCCAACCCCCCCTGCCATGGGCAGGGACATGTTTCACTAGACCAGGTTGCTCAAAGCGCCATTCACCCTGGCCTTGAACACTTCCAGGGATGGGGCATCCACAGCTTCTCTGGGTAACCTGCTCCAGTGCCTCACCACCCTCATAGATTATTATAGTTATTATATTCTCTGTCCCCTACGTACAGTTCTGACTGTAGCTCGGTACAGCTTGCAAAGAGAATTCGAGGAGCTTCTTTGATGTTTCTTTGGTTCTTCAGGGGAGTGAGTGAGCACATTGTAATGGCTGCATAGTTGTTCTTTTTGGACAACTTCATGTGTTGTTAATTGATTTAAGTAAGACAGCTTCTGAGGGCTGTCATAGAGCACACATAGATGTTATGGGGAAGTATTGGATTTCCAGTGCTACCTGCTATTGAAGGCAGCACAGTTTCATCTCAAGCTGCTGTCCTGCTACATAGGACTTGGTTTCTGTCCCCTCCAGTGGCCTTACTGTCTTGCAGTACCTCATTACAGGTATAATGTGAGATACCAGTGGCCTGGAAACAAATACTGGACATTGAATTGTTAGCGGCACTATGGGTGAATGGTTCTTCAATATGTGATTAGGAATAAAGTAGAAATCTTAAAATGGTCACTGTGCCTTGTGATTTGTACAACACAGGTTATGAAAAATATTGACAGAAAGGTATGTGATGATCTGCAAGGTTTTCTATGCAAAGTGGAGAAAGCTGAAAAAAATTATCCAGGCCAGGGCTTTTATTGTTACCTTCAAGAAACGATTCAGCTAATAGTTAAAAAATGTTCTAGATAATATAAGTGCTTTTTATCCACCCGAGACAATTAATTGTTGTAGTGGGTTGTCTTTTATGGGATTTTCATAGGAGGCAGTTCAATCAGGAGATTGTTCTTTTCCATATGAGACAACATTAATTGAAATGTTAATTGAGAGGGACTTTTTATAAGGGCATGTAGTGATAGGACAAGGGGTAATGGCTTTAAACTGAAAGAGGGTAGATTAAGATTAGATATAAGGAAGAAATTCTTCACTGTGAGGGTGGTGAGGCACTGAACAGATTGCCCAGAGAAGCTGTGGATGCCCCCTCCCTGGAAGTGTTCAAGGCCAGGTTGGATGGAGCTTTGAGCAACCTGGTCTAGTGGAAGCTGTCCCTGCCCATGGCAGGGGGGTTGGAACCAGATGATCTTAAAGGTCCCTTCCAACCCAAACCATTCTATGATTCTATGAAAGCAGTATACCCCCCAGCCGGTGGCATCCGTGAGTACTCTCACTGCTGCTACAGTGCAGAGTTAGGTTTCCACTAGTTGTTCGCTTGAAAACCTGTCATAAAATTGAACTGGAAAGCTCAAATAAAAATTGAATTCATTCTAGATTTATGTTCTTGAAGACACCCATTTACCAGGATTTCAGGGTATGTGTTAAAGATTTTTTTTAAAAACTTTTATAATAGAAGTTGTTTTCCTTCCCACATCTATAAAAATTATATAGCATTTTTATCTCACTAAAAATATATCAGAGTATACTATTTTGTTGTATCTCTAGTACCACAAATTGCAAAGATTTTTTTTCCTGAGATCCGACAATGATGTTTGACAAGACATCTGTATTGAATGAGAAGGTGCCAGTAATATTCAGTAAAGAAAAGGGATTGCAGAGGGATGAGTGAGTGTAAAAGGTGAGATATATTTCTGTACTAATGCTGCTGTAAGTGGTAGGAGTGAACACACAGCTCTGCAATTAACCACTTTGAAATCAAATTTGAGATTACTGAATAAAAGAAGTCTGGACAACTACATATTTGAATATAGGAAATATATATACACATATTTGTTGTAAGAAATAGAATGCGTCAGGACCATTGTAGCTGCACATTATTCCAGCTTAACATAAGGTACAAAATGAGAAGAGATGAAGACGGTGACTGCGACTGCACTTTCAATATCCAGCCTCAGGTACAAAAATGACTCTGTGCTGTAGACAGGGCTAGGAACACGAGTTCATTTTGTTGTGTAAGATCTTAGGTGCAATCAAAGGGTAATTTCATGAAGACAATTTTTTCCCCCCACAGCTGTAAAGAAAGTCATTGTGTGGTGACACAGAAGATGCTGAGGGGGCTGACGTTTGTGACTTTGGGCAGATGACAGCTATGGAGCAATATTGGCCACAGCTGCTAAGGAAAACACAGGCCAAACCAGGTACCTTCTGATTAGCCTGCCTTAAATCCAGATTTAGCATTTTGGAAAATCACTTCCTTTTCTTGGAACAGCAATTCTCTGTGGTTTGACGCGAGACTTTCTCCCTTGGCATCTGGTTTCAGGGGGTGGGGGAGCCAGGGGCCATGACACAGGCAGGTGCTCACGCCTCCATCCCCAGCCCCACAAAACCCAGTCAGGGGACTGACACGAGGCCTGATGGCGGCCGCAGGGATGAGGCGAGGAGGATGCTTGGCTGGGAAACCACACTGGTAGTTTGGGGCAGGGAGGGAGGTGGCCGTGACATGGCACAGGCTGGGAGTGATGGCTGAGCTTAAAGCAGCCTTGAAAGGGGGGAAGGTCCTCTAGGGGCTCCTCACGGCCCGCTCCCACCTGGCCGTCGGGCCCAAGCCCTGCATCTGCCTTTGGGCAGGGCTGGTTGGGAACCCACCGCCAGACCCCTTGGGTGGGGGGGCATAAGGCCGCAGAGGTCCAGGGGTGACAGAGCAAATGCTTGATAGGACACGGGTCAATTTTTCTCTTGCTTGTGTTACTCACCGAAGCTGGGGTGCTGCTGGGGAGTCTCTGTGTCAAATCCTCAGTCTGACTGAGAAAGACCACTGCAGTGTGGCCACTGGAACAAAAGGCTTGGCACCTGCACTTCCTGAGGTAGGGAAAATGCTCTCCATGGGTCTGAAACCACCACTTCACAGCAGACTTGCTGTTTATCAACCCATACCCAATCTACTGCATGGGGAGGATCATCACACAGAACGAGCTGTGTGAATTCCTGAAGCCTCTTGAGCTCCTTGGTTCCCTGGATATCAGTGAACTGAGTTTTAATCTAAGTTTGGAGTCATACCTGCTTTGGGGTAGAAGCTGATCCCAGCCATCTGTGCTGGTATATGATTTAATTGTATGGGCAGCGTTTGTGGCTATTGACCATGTGGAACCATCTGGCTTTATTAACTAATGCTGGGATATTTGTGGTCATTTGCTGATGGCATTGAACTCTTGAACATTTCTAACTGTTTTTAATAGGCAAGCCTTGAGTAATTGGCTTTTTTTTTAAATCTTGAGCTCTCTCTTAAGTCTTTGTCTAGAAAGATCTGAATATATTTGATCTGATATATTAAAATTTGTAGGAAATCTATAATAAAAATGTAACTTCAGTGTTTTCAGTATAATGGTGATATTCAGTTGTATGTTTACCTTGCATAGAGGATCAGGCACACAGCAAATATCTCAGATTTATTTTACGAAGTTTTTGAGCAGAGTGTGGTTGAGATGGCTGAGGTCTGACTCCTACCAGTATGAATTATGAGAGTCTACCAGAAGAGGTGACTCTGAATTCAGATGATTAAGTGAATCAATTACTTCAACCTCCAGTATGTGTTCCTGAAGTCTTGTAGAATGGAGTGATAGCATTGATGTTGGAGATAACAGAAAGCATGTTCCCATCAAATTTGTTAAAAGAATGCATGAAGTTTTCTTTGAAGTTGACTGACTGGATTGATGAAGCTATCTCCAGGGACTTTTTCACCTACGTCTTGTATAAGAATGAGTTTCTTGTTTACTAAACTTGTTTATGAAACAGTAATATTAAGTAGTAGATAGTAAAGAGGGGTGTTCAGAAAAAATAGCATAGTAATTTAAACTCTAGTGAACTTGACTTGTAAAGGAGGGTAACTGAGTGCATCCTACTCTCCTGCTGTTTGGGTCTCATAGACAGTTCTGTGTTTCTCCATTTTTTATAAAAGAAGACAAAAGGCAGTAGCTCTTCTTCCCCCACAGGTAAAGTTAGCCTTTCTTTATACACCTGTAGTTTCTATCTAAATATACAAGCTTTTTATTTATATTAAAAAGAGTACTTTAATTAAAGGTCTTATATGCACATGCATGATTGATATCGATATGTAAAACTGGATAGGTTCATCTATGATGATGGTAAGAAAAGTCCTGCTTTTATTTATGACCAATATTTCTGACTGATTTTGCTGCTAGATAAACGATTGTGTCTCAAAGCCGCAGGTGGTCTTCCTCTCTTCTCTTTGATTTCACTTTATCATGGTTTACTACAATTTTCAGTTAGTGTTTTCTTTTGTAAAAAGTTCTCATGTGTCATATATGAAACCAGGTACAGCTTTAACCTAACCGATATTCATTGTCCAAAAGAAGGCAGCAGTTCTATTCATGGGTACTGGTATCAGGATGAATAGTGCTTTTCATTGTATGTTTTTGCCATACTACTATGCCTTCCTACAGCAGCACAGATCAAAGAAGCCTGTGTTGGTGACACTGCAGAGTGTTCTGGTTTCAGGGCTGCAGATGGAATCGGAGCAAACAGTAGGTTGTCATAGTCCTGCAGTTCCTCTGCTGGGTGACAATACATACCTACAGCACCAAAATCTTTGTGGTTCCCAACCAAACAGACATCTCACCAACTCTTTGTGACAGCTTCTTCACTACAGTGAAGTCTCTGAGAGCCTGCTGACAGGAACAGACTGTTAAACTATGAAGATATATCAAAGACATTTTCCTGCTTGTTTTCTTTGTTCCCTATGTAGGAGAACATATCTGACATCTGGCAATATTAAGTCAGCAATATGTCTACATTTGTTCCTGTATTGGGTTTGCGTGGCAAGGTGGTAGTGGGGCAGCTTATAGGAGTGGCTTCTGTGAGAAGCTGCTAGAAGGTTCCCCTATGTCTGATAGAGCCAATGCTAGCCAGCTTCAAGACGGACCCGCTGCTGGCCAAGTCTGAGCCCATCAGTGACGGTGGTAGCACCTCTGGGATAACATATTTAAGGGGAAAAAAATGTGCTGTGGAACAACAGCAGCCAGAGGACAGGAGTGAGAATATGTGAGAGGAACAACCCTGCAGACACCAAGGCCAGTGAAGAAGGAGGGGGAGGAGGTGCTTCAGGTGCAGAGCAGAGATTCCCCTGCAGCCCCTGCTGAAGACCATGGTGAGGCAAGCTGTCCCCCTGCAACCCATGGAAGTCCACAGTGGAGCAGATATCCACCTGTAGCCTGTGGAGGACCCCACACCAGAGCAGGTGGATGCCCAAAGGAGGCTGTGACCCCATGGGAAGCCCACGCTGGAGAAGGCTCCTGGCAGGAGCTGTGGGCCTGTGGGGAGAGGAGCCCACGCTGGAGCAGGTTTGCTGGCAGGGCTTGTGACCCCGCGGGTCCTTCCTGAAGGACTGCACCCCATGGGAGGGACCCACGCTGGAGCAGTTTGTGAACTGCAGCCCGTGGGAAGCACTCACGTTGGAGAAGTTCATTGAGGACTGTCTCCCGTGGGAGGGACCCCACGCTGGAGCAGGGGAAGAGTGTGAGGAGTCCTCCCCCTGAGGAGGAAGGAGCAGCAGAAACAACTTGTGATGAACTGACCGCAATCCCCACTCCCCATCCCCCTGTGCTGCTGGTGGCGGAGGAGGTAGAGAAAATCAGGAGTGAAGTTAAGCCTGGGAAGAAGGGACGGGTAGAGGAAGGTGTTTTTAAGATTTAGTTTTTATTTCTCATTACCATACTCTGATTTGATCAGCAATAAATTAAATTAATTTCCCCAAGTCGAGTCTGTTTTGCCTGTGATGGTGATGGTGATGGTGATCTCTCCCTGTCCTTACCTCAACCCATGAGCCTTTCGTTATATTTTCTCTCCCCTGTCCAGCTGAGGAGGGAGAGTGATAGAGCAGCTTTGGTGGGCACCTGGCATTTAGCCAGGGTCAACCCACCACAGTTACTCCTTTTTATTCTGTATATGCAAGGATTGATGCTGAGGAAAGTCACTTCTGCAATTTTCCATTGAAAAGACAGGGTTTTTTGTTGCAACTATTCTTGTCTTTTCTTAGGATTCTGTGGGCAGATATATTCAGTGAAGCCTGTTTCTCTAATTGAACTGTGGCAGACTTTTATTGCTTTTAAATGTCTGTTTATAGAACTCTAGAGGAGTCTCTGGTTATTAGCCTCTCTGTCCTTTGGATGGTATCTGGGAAGCCATGAACACACCCTGTAATTCTTTTGCATGATAGCATACGAGCATACTGAATATCTTCCAGGAAAACTTCTAGGGTAAGTTCTGTTAGTGTTCATATTATATTTTGTCAGTAGTACAGCTGACTATGGGAGAAGTTAACGGCACAGGTCAACACCCTGTAGCAGATGAGATGGAATGTTGGAGACTATTGAAGATTCGGGGGATGGACTAGATGACCTTTAAAGGTCCATTCCATCCCAAAGCATTCTATGATTAGACCAGAGTATGCATGTGTGTCATTAGTTTATATTGAAACAACAGAGAAAATTCTCCACTCCAGAAGGCAAAATCTGCCCTGAAAACTCATTTTGCATTGTTTCCTATGTCTTTGCGTTTTTGTCTCACCACCTTATTAGTTTGAATAGTCAGTGTCGTTTCCTCACTTCCCACCCACCCTTGAAGGATAGTAGTAAATGTGAGGAAGGTTCCTAGTTAAGAGCACTCAGGAGCACAGATGTTCTGCCCTGGTGCCTGGTTCCATCATTAACAGCCTGAGTGAGTCCCATTGCAAGCATCATAGAATTATATCCAGCCCTATAACTCACGACAGGCTGGGACATTGATTTCCTACTGAATACTCAACATAGCTATCAGCTATGACAGGAATTGGCTATCAGCTCAAATCAGAAATGCTTAGAAGTGTTCTGTCCTCTCTACCCAGTTCGGCCTTGGGGTCAGCAGGAGACTTCTGCTTGGTTTTTTATACGCTGCCTGTCCTAATCACAAATTATTTTTCCCAAATAATGGAAGTCGATATGGTGAAGCAAACATCCCAAGACCTCTGTTCCTGGTGTATGCTCTGGATGCGTAAGGAAAGAAACTAACTGTAAGGAGGAGACCTTTGTAGCGGACTAGCCTTTCCCAATCTGAGACATGCAAAAGAAAGTCCTTTAGGAGTTCTCAACATGCAGAGGTAAATGAAAGTCCTTATGCTTCTTTTGGAGCAGATAAATCCTTACACCAGCTAAGAACAGATACTGATGTTCTCATTTCAATGCAAGATATTTTTAAGCATTGTAAAACATCATCCGCATACCATGTGCTTTTAAATACTTTGCATGAGTCAGCCTGCTGGCCTGTTCATCTGTTCTTTAGGGTATTCTAAAGGGTATTCTAGGGTATTCTGGTTGGGTATTCTTTAGACTGAAAAAGCTATTATAACCGCAGAAATTCAATGGACGAGGGATGGATAAAGCACCAAGAATGGAAACTCTTCTAAACAAAAGAGACATGCTTGTGTTTATAGTGCTAAGGAGTAATAAAATTGTCTGAAATGAAAGCTTATTTGGCAAGAGGAAGTTATGAGGCTCATTGCCGACAGATCATTAAAGATCCATCATTGAGGTTGTAAGCTCAGGTCATGCAATATTTCAGAAAGACAGAATACAAGAGGGAAACAAAGCCTAGTAATATTCATTAGATGTGTATAATTAAAAGACTAAACTGAATGAATCTATTATGGCTTGCATTACAGCAGAGAAGGACTAATGGCTAAAATCAGAGATTAGCCTGAAGGAGTCTAAACTGTTGTAATTTACAGTTTATGTAAAATCTTCCCTGAAGAACTGATCTGTCTTTCATTTAGAAACCTTTTATTCTCGCTGTGTAGAGGAGAACTTAATTCTGGATGTGGAGGATCTTTGTTGGCTCTGAGTTCCCCATAATGACGCCTGTGGCACAGAAGTCAGAATAGAAATTTCTGGATCGTTGTTGTATGTCACGAATCTCCTTCTTCTTGCATCCTAGGCTAGGAAGTTGGGCTTGTGTCAGAGAGAGTCCCAAAGGCTACTTGTGCTGCCTGGCTCATCCAAAGGGCAACATTATGCTATTTGTCACTCTTGGAGATGATGAAACAATGAATGCTGAATTAAAGCTTAAATTAGATTTTAATAGAAAGTGAAATGATCGATCTGAAATGATGATTTTCTATCAAGAATACAGGATTGGGGTGGGGGAGATGGGACCTCTAGGTCACATCTTGGATTCAGGGCATTACTAGTATTGCTTTACTTCAGACTTAAAATGGTACACAATAATTATGTGTAACAGTAAACAAAACAAGCATCTGAAAGTTCCCAGTGGATGAAATGAACTTGAGTGAAATATGAAGGACTCAGCAATAAATATGCTAGTTTATATAAATATCTATTCAGCATAAGAAACAATCCTGACTCAACATAGTGTAAAATCACTAGACCAATTTAGACAAGAATAAAAGTCAACAACTATGTGAAAAGTGTAAGCAACAACAGAAGAGGACATAAATAATGAAAAGAATTTAAGCAAAATACTGAATGCTATAAAAAGAAGAATGCATTAGCAATGCTAGGAGTACTAAAATTAGACCTATAGAAACACATATACAAGACTTTTTTTAGGTAACAAAACAGAGTTCACTGAAGAAGGAAATTAAAACATCAGTTGAGGGGATTAGAAAAGAAGATGGAGGGAATGATAAAACAGACAATTACATGGATGCTTCTCCAGTGTATTTACTTGAGAGATCAGGAAAAATATGCCATCTGACACTATTTGTGTATGCAGTATTCTGAATGATTTTGTGACCAGTGAGGCAAAAGCATTTAGTAATTTAGCATAAATGAAAACTACCAAGTTTCCAGAACTAGATGGAATTTCTTCTAAGATTTTATTAAGGAAGCTATGGAAGAAATACGCAGGGCAGTGAAAAGCAGCATAGAACAATTGTCAGGATACAGTGAGTTAAGAGAACAAGATTACAGTAAAAACAGGCCAAATATTGTGAAGTTCATTTGTTGTCCTTATGCAGGTCTCAGTAAGGTAGATTAATCGAAAATAATAGTGGCATTTTGTTTGAGTTAGGATGTCTAGTGGATTTGATCAGGGTCTGAACACATGATTTGCACCCCAGCGGGGGACTTTAATCTGGTGGCTACAGTGAAGGCTGAAGTGGCTTCTCTGAGGTTCTCCTACTGAGATTATTCCATTGATAAAAATAAATACATTTTCAGAGGACAAGAAAGGAGGAGAAATTGATTTAGCCAATACCGTGGCTTCATGTTGGCACAAATAAAAAATCCCTTTTCCATATAACTTATAAGTTTAAAAGATTGATCAGAGCAAGAGTGAAGAGGACAGAAAAGCTTGTTCTTCCAATGGAGCATAGAGAAAGTAAGTAAAAGGAAACAAGCTGCATCAATTCGCTTGAGTGAGTTGAGCTGACTGGCCCAATCTCTCATGCATTGGTCTTGGAAAACATTTTATTTTGCTCTCTATGTACAAAACACCTCACGAGGTAAGGTCTGCTTGTGCCCTAGGTTGCTCCTGTTCATTGGGTTAATGGAAAACTGCAACTGCCCTTCAACACACTAGATTTTAAATCGTAAATATGCAAAGCACTACCTCTGCTTTACATCAGCTGTTCATTTGTCTCCTCTGGCAAATGATACAAAAGGAGAACATGATCTGGTTGGGTTTTTTTGGTTGTTTTTTTTTTTTTTTTCTTCAGTAGCTTGTTCCTAGTAACTAATAAGTACACATGTTGCTCATGTTACTTGATGACTCCAGCTGGCCCTTTCAAAACTCCATAGTCTTCCTGCAGCTTTCATGATTGTAGCAGGTGTGTGCTTTCTAATTGGAGTTTCAGGACCAAAAAGTTCAGCTATATCACTTTCTCTCACCTTTGTGACCACCTAATGTTTTTATTTTCAGGTACATATTTTCTTCCCAGTTTGAAGCTGACACCTTGTGGTTCGTTGTTACACACCCTCACTGACATAAAACAGAGCAAGCTGTTATACAGAGGAATTTGTTCAGAACTGTCCAAAGTAAATGTTTCCGTATATACTTCTATTAATTTATTTTAATTTTTACATGTGAAGAGCATAATTAAGAAAATATGATACTGTCCTGTACAGGTAATTGAGACTAGACAGTCATAAATCCATTTTCCTCTCTTACTTCCACATGTTTTCTTGTTATTTCTGCTAGGTAAATGTGTCATTGAGGCAATGTGTTGGAAACTTTCAGCTAATGCATCACCCATCCAATTTTTAACAGAAAATATTAGCCTGGGAGTGATACTGGAGAAAGAAAGAACGGAGTTTAAATATCAAATCCCAGGCTGAATTTGCAGGTCAAACAGCTCCATGGAATCATATTTGTAGTTCTAAATGCAGCAGAATTTGTCAAGACTTAGGAGATAATGCACAATTATGTTTTTTATGTGAGCATTTTTCACAGGAAAGGCAGACTTTACCATCTTCCATAATAAAACTGAGAATGAATAAATGTTAAAGGGGACCTAAGCCTCTAAATTGCTTAATTTTGTATATGAGTTCCTTTTTTATGTAATAAGGCCTGATCTCCTGACTGTTTTTTGACTTGTATCCTGGAAGTAAAAGAAAATTGTGAAGTGGGATATTCCATACATTCTTACAATATCTTTCATTTGGCGACTGTGACATTTCATTATGGGCTGGCAAGAACTTCAGTAATACATATTGCAGCTCAGATGGGGTCTCCTTAAGTTCATATAGAAATGGTAAATATTTTCCAGGCACAACATCTGAGATTGTCAGAATTTAAAAAATGTTTCCTTGAGCAAGAGGCCAAGTGGGATGTTGAACTGTGCCAAGAACCTAACTTTATGTACAACTCTAAACCTCTAAACACAATGGTCATGTATTTTCTCCTGAGGCAAAGCAGCATTATTTTATAGGTGGATGTCTTTTATTATTATAAAACTTTGATTTTTGAATTTTAATATTAAACAAAACAGTGCTTTCAAGTGAATTGATCTTGAAATAAGCAAATATGTTGTCATTTAACCGTATGCTTAATGGTATGCTACTTATAATTGTAATGATTGTTTGCCAAGCATAGTTTCAAATAAAGAAAGAAATGCACAGCTGGTTTTCTTATTTAAGTGCATTAAAATGCATACAGAATGTTTAGAAATGGAAATCCTTTAAATCAACTACTTGACAAAATCAGGCTTTGTTCCAAGTTGTTGTAATAGAGTCTCTTGCATATAAATAAAAGATTGTGTTACAGAGAGAGAGAGAATAAGTCATCTGTAGAACAACAGTCAAGATCTGGAGTCTGAAAAGGGCAAAAACACAGGGCTTTTATAGTACTGAGGCATTAGAAGGGTTGGAGAAGTAAATTGTCTGCAGTTATTTCTGTGGCTGATTGTATGGTAGCAGCAAGATTATGTTGATGCATTTGCCCCATTATAGTGACTTAGAGGGAATTTACTCCTTTTAATACCTTGGCACCAGAAGCCAGCATTGCATTATTTTGATTTATAGCATTATTAGCACAGTTTATATTTCAGTGTCGCCTCTTGATCCTCCCATTTATAGTATTATACCAGCTTCTCTTGGATTTCAGCAGTGTCTTCAGAAAGACAGTAGTTTTCCAAGGGAACAGATGTTAAACCAATGCTGAATGTGATTTATGATGATCAAAACATACGAACATGAGGGCATATGGATAGGTGGCCCTGTGATGGAAAGCTTGGCACTTATTGTGCTGGAAATATTATTTTTGTCTGGGAAATTCAGAAGGGCTCTGTGATTGGATAAGAGTCTCAGTAAAGATAAACCTGAGGTGACTGTCTCCCATGATGAAAGGGAAATTTGAGGAAGCCTATGAGGAAAGACTCAGGAAAAATTTCAGACAATAATAAGAAGTGGGAGAGTTGTTCTTGGCAGAAGGAGCAACAGAGCGCTAGAAGACAACAACGAATATGAAATGGGGAATTTGATGAGGTTAGAGATCGGTTTGTGATCACCAAATTGACTCATTTTTTACTGGCAAAACTCCAGTTTTGTTGTATGGTATCTCTTCTTTCCTATGATTATAGAAGTCTAGGTCCATCTAGGAAAACTAATGAGCAAGTAAGGAAGTATTGGTGGAGTCAAACTAAAAGGGAGACTGGCTGAAACATGGTATGTATGAGAAACTGCAGTGGCTCTTAGGCCAGAGGAGTGTGGTTTGGTGTTTCAGGTAGATGAGGCCTGTGACGTGAAATGTCTGCAGTCATGGTGTGGATCAATGGATTATTTGCTAGCTCAGTGGCCTAGCTGTGAGGCTGGATTTGAGGTTTCATTTCTTTATGGTTGAGTAACTGGAATACTGAAGACAGCTATTCAGGAGATACTAGTACACCTCTCAGGTGTCTCAGGCAGAGTAATGAATATTCTTTGCTGGTACTGCAAATGCAAAAAGTAGAACAGTATCAGAAATAAATCCAGTGAGGAAAGGCGTACATCAAGGACTACTTTGTAATACAAAGCAGATGAAATAGACATCTATCTAGCTGCAGATGCCAGTCTTCTAGTTGGATCATTTTGATCTTCCTGTTCTAGCTGGTGACCATAATAATGTTGGGTGTCACCATTCAGTGCTTTTGCAAGCAGTATAGCTAGTGCTGTTTGCCTGAATATATGGGACTGAAAGACTAAAAACCATGCTTGCCATCTGTTTTGGTGACTCTTTAATAAAAGTTGCTTATATAGCCAGTAAAATTAAAAATTTAATCTCTGACAGGATAATTGTTGTATTGCTGCTGTCAGTATTTAGTGCTAAAATAAAAGACAAATGATGCAACATAAAGCAAATATATTACAGTGGTGTTTAATAAAAATGAGTAAATTGTGGCAACTTTCTTGTCATTCATAGAGTCAGGCATACTTTGTTTAACACTCCTCTAGACTGCTGACCTTGTTATCTATATCTATTTAGTAGCTATCAATATTTTTCTACTGTGAATTTGAGCCTGTGTGTTCTCTCTAACATCCTGTCACATGAAGAATTCCCTCTTTCTGTTGGATTTGAGCCTGGCTGCTGGCTTCTTCTCACTTCTTGTTCTCGGAGAGGGCATGAGCAGCCTGCCCACCCTAGCACCGCAGTTCCTGCCACTTCTGACTGCACAAAACTTCGTTGTCGCTTGACTGATCTAGAGTCCCAATTTACTTCTTCCTCATCCAGAAGCCATTCTGTACCTTGTAGCCGTTCTCTGAACCTTTCCATTTTAACTTCAGATGTGAGCAGATGTATAGAGTAGCATAAAGATATTCTCTCTGCTCTTGTCATAATAGGACCAGCCTTTTAAAGATAGTCTTTCATCACTAGCACAGCCTACCCTCTCTTTCTTGTATTTCTTGTAGCTTGATATTTCTGTGTCACAGTGTTTTTCTTCCACCAAGTTTCCAGAGTGCTTATTCATTCTTAGCTAGACATTCCTTTTCTGCTCTCTTATTTCTTAGATTTTTAGCATTGATGTTAAACCATGCATTTTGGTCCTCTTGGCATCCCATTTAAATGACAGTCTGGCATTTCTTATATGGCTATTTATCCTTCATGAGTTAGAGAAAGTGTATGACTTTCTCTGTAAAAGATATGCTCTTTTGTACATCCTAGCTTTTCCCCACTCTTCAGTTTAAAAGTTCATTTACAACCTTCTTGTCTTTACAGGGTAGCAGTCTGGTTCACTTACAGTTCAAATGAAATCCATCCTTCCCCTTTGGCCTTCTTTTACTCCAGAAGCATTCCATCTGAATCATTGATGGGCCATTAATCTCTGACATGAAATTTGTTTACAAAACCCATTCTCCGAGTATGCTTAAACAAAAAGCAGGAGAAAAGGTTTTAAAATATACCAGGGCATAGAAATTTGATATAACTTTTAAAAATGTAGTTACTAGTTTTTAGAAATTTTGCATAATATTTCAAAATTAAAGAAGAAAATTAACCTATCCTTTATCTAACTAGTCCACAAAGCAGTTGTGACAAATTTTCAATGAGATCAAGACTGACTGTAGTTGTAGCTTCAGTTCTCTCAAGAATTATTTAAGAATATGTAGGTGAAAAAGATTCACTGTGATCTTTACTGCCATTTTCATTATACAAGGGATAATCTTGTTCTCATGAAACATCCGAATAATATATTAGATAAAAATTCTGCCTTTGGAAGAAATACAAATTCTGACTATAAGAAGAAGTATTTTAACTGCATTCAGTCTTCGCAATATTGAAATAGAATTTCAATAGACTGTTTCTGAAAAGTCTTCTTCTTATGGGAGAAGCCCATCTTGCATCAAAGCTAGTGGCAGGTCACCTTAAAGACCACTCACCCAGTCTGGCAGTGAGCTAGAGCGTAGAGAAAGTGGCATCTAAACATTGTGCTCACCCTTTTTATGGTAACAATTTTTTGCTTGTTTAATGAATTTACAAAACTATATTGGGACTTCATCTGTTAGAAATCAATGGTTAGCATTTTGCCTTTTTAAAAAAGCAACAAAGCTGAAACTGAACAAGGTTTAACATCTCTTTCACATCAACAGAATTGTTTACTTGGATTAATTTCATTGTCTAACCAAGTTAGTACCAGGAAACTAGTTTCCTGAGGCTATAGATGATGGAGAGAAAAAAAAAAAATCTGTTCCAGGTTATGATTTAGATTAGGAATTTAACATTGTCTGATTTGCCCACTGTCTACAGAGAGAAATGAATGCTGATGTTGGAAGTATAAAGCCAATAACTGTACATTCACAGCAGTTTTTGTGATTGAGTTTTATGAGATTTTCTCAAGTGTTGTTTGCCCTTTGATCTGTATCTGTACTAATAATGATAATATTTGGAACAGAAAAAATGACTGGATGTGGAGAGTGTTCAAAGTTAGGAAATATGCTTTTGTATGTGAAAGGAGCACTTCTCAGTATGGAAATCAATTGCTGAGAGGTAATAAACAAGGAAACCAATAACAAGGCTTTCTTTTTGCTTTTCAAAGGAGGGTTGCAATTAAAAATAAATAATCTTTATTTTTTTATAGACTTACAATTAAAACAAATAATCTTTACTTCTATTAGACTGGATTTATTAATAACTTGTTATCTTAATACATTCTAATTTCTCTCTGACAATTGTCTGCTCTTTCTTGTCTGAAAAATCTTTCCCTCGGTATGCTTTAGTGCACTTGGTTATTCAGACATCTACAGGATTGTTGCTAGGTAAACAATATATGCTCTGTGCCTGTTTTTTGAAAGAATTAATATAAAATCATGTGAGTGCATAAATGAAAATTAACAGAATGTATAAGCATTCTTTACATCACATGGTGATACTCTTAGGAGAAACTAATTTAAACATGACACTACAAATGTAAGGTACAATATACACTGGATGTAAATTCTGGAAAAAAATAGGATCTGAACTGATAATACATAATAAAACATACAGAATTGCTATCCTGTTTGAGCAGTTCTAGTGACTGCAACTTCTTATCCTGCTCTTCCCAAGTCTTGCAAGGAATTTACATGATTATTTTTTTTCAGAACAGTGAAATCTGAAATTTGGAAAATGTGCAGCACAGCCCTATTCTTCAGTACTGCAAAACAAAGTAAATCATTTATCTAAGAATCTGGCATGTTGCCATATGTGACATATGTGGCATATTTTGTTTCTTTCTAATTCTAATTTAGTATGCTTTGATATCAAATGTTCTTTGACAGAATCAAGCTGCATTTCACATTTTGTTATAGAGGTAGACAACTTATAGAAAGGAATCCTCAAAAATCTGTGTAGTTCACGTATATTATATTGCTTTCTATATGAGCGGTCATAAGGGTGTAACTTGTAATACTTCTTTAAATGAGTGTTGGGAATCATAACTGAGAATTATTGTAATTTTGATTAGATATTTTCTCTCCCTCCTTATAAAATAGACAGATTTTGCCCTCCCACACACATACTACTCTTCTAATTGGCTTTGGTATACAGTAAGTATATCCCAGAAGATGAGATAGTTCAGCTATAATAGTGTTTTTATTATCAAATCCTCTTGCCATTGTTTCTCTGCAGTAATATTCAAAAACGGATATAATTTCACAAAGTAAATTAAGAGGTTGTTAAGGGTAGATAACATCCCTTTTATAGGGCTCCACTCCTTGCTAAAACCATAATAATAATAATTGTATATTTTCTGTTAAAGTATTCTGGTCTATGAACTGTATATAAAATAATTGTTTTGGTTACTTCAGGCCCATGAGATCTAAGATCCTTATAACATTTCCATAAATGATGACATTATAAGAATCATAAGAGATTGCTTTTTTTTATAATAACAATATAGATGCAGTTGCATCTATAAAAATCTGTATCACATCTAGATGCACGGTTTTGGTGTGAAAACATACTTTTGATGAAGGAATCTTGACTTTTGACTATAATAATTTGACAATAACACCTAGGCTTTAATAAAAATAATCAGATGCTGTGCATTCATGGCAAAATTACCTAATTTAAAACATAGCTCTTCAGTTAGACTCACCCAGTGATGAGTAGAATATTTTCTGAGTGGGAATTAGTGAGTTGTGAGTTTCCAACAAGATATCATATGTTATCTGAGTCCTGGAAGTAGAGTCAATAACCAAGGTCATGTTGTGTTTACAACTGCTTGAGATTTTTCCCTTATGTAACATGAACAGACGTTTCTCCTTTTTCCAGCTGAAAGATCAAGACAAGTAGTCTTGCTTCTTCTGAACAGACTTGGAGGGGCTGGGAGGCAGAGGAAGAAAAAATATAGATACAGAAATTGTGATGCACAAGCCTTTTAATCCACTAAGAGAGTTGTTAGACAGGTTGTCTTCATCTTTGTTGCTGCCCTTGGCAAAAAGATTACCCACAATTCCATCGATGGAAAACTGATAAAAGACCCTGTCTCAGTGGCTTGGTACTGCCCACTAGGTCTGTGAAGTCCACACAATGCAAAGCAGCTCAGGTCCTGTAAACAGGGAGACCCCACTAATAGAGACTCACTCAAATAATTATTAGGTTAATAGATTTACCAGATCATAGATCTATTAAGAGTTAAAGTATATTGTCACAGCTAGAGTGTCACAGTGACACCGATCACCGCTAACAGTGCCTCTGTGTCCTGCTCCCTTATGCTATACAAATGTGCCCAAAGGACAGCCCCTCATGAGAACCTAAGAACAAACATGCATCTTAGAGGCTTCATGGGCTCACTATTTGTCTGTTCTTATAGAACAGTTTTAAAATTCAAAAGCCTTAAAATGTGTTTGAAAAGGCACCCCTACTCAAACAGGTATGCTTACCTTATACTTATTCACCTGAGTTTATATCACAAATAATATCCACACAACCTTCTTCTGCAATAAAGAACAGTCTTTCTGTTGACATAAGTGAGTTTTCTCTGCACTGTAGTTCTATAGAATGTGTGTCTTACATCTGAAGAAAAGCAGATATCCTTGAGTTTTTGTTGCTCATTTCTGAGCAAACTGGGTGTCAGCTGCCCCTGGATGATAGCCAACCATGCAGATAAAGCATTAGTAAAACTCTTGTCAAAGACAATGTTGCAAGTAACTGACAATTAAAATAATTTGTTTTGGCGTTTACACTGCATTGCTCATCTGTAGTTTTCAAAAGTGGGTGAGCCATACCTGTGTTTTACAGCAGAGAAATGGAGTCAGCACAAAGAAATCCCTCACACAAAAATCACAGAAAGATGAAATGGACTGCATTAGCAACAGGATCTCTATCCATCATAGGTGATTTCCCCATGGTCACTTGAGAAGTCTGGTACAGAACCAGAGCGAATCTGTTGATTCCCCACCTGATAACCTATTTTTGAACCTTCTGAAGAAGGGTATTGCCTATGGTTCTTTATTTGAAAGTAATATGGATATGATATGGATGTGTTTCTTTATTGATGTATGAAGAGACTATTGAAATGTGTGTGTACATGTGTGAAAGGTTCTTACAAAAAATAGTAAGTATTGATAATAGTTATAATGACGATGATATTAAATGACAAAAATATTCCACATGCTATCTGCTCCCTGACGCTTGTCACAGATGCAACTCTGGAGAAACTACTTTCACTGTTCCTAATAGGGAACTGGCAGTGCCACACAGTTGAAACTTCAGTTTTGTTCTGATACAAAATGAAAGTGGGGAAGTAAAAGAAGCCCAGCCTTCTGGGAAATGAAGCAAAATGTTTAGGTAATTGAACAATTATTTACAAAAGAAAAAGTTACTTACTTTGACTTATTTTGTTCTGCCAAGCTGAGGATGCTCGTACCCTGGTGATACAACGTTTTCTAAAGGGCAAATGACAGAGGGAAGCCAAAGCCAAACTAGTTTTATACATAATATTGCTTCTTGGAGTAATAACGAAACCTATTAGGCAGCCAACTTGGGTGAAAATGTATGCAGAAAGAAGGAGATAATTCCACTGGGCCTCATGTTTTACCTTATTGCTTCCTTTAAGTCACTAAGACGTCTGTAATTATTACCACTGATGGTTACTTGGAATGCAAATGGGTTAAAGGGATAAACATTGTCAGCTTTCCTGAGTAGGATACAGGTCTGTTCTCAGATTTTCTTTCCTTGTAATTATTTTGTGTCCATGGTAATCATGTCATTCAGACCAACTATTGATTTACAATCCTACCTCCAAGCATTTGTCTTTATCCTGATAGCAGTAACTAATAATAATGGGCAAGAGATCCTAGATACGGGATGCTATTTTGCACACCTGAAAAGTATGTCTTTTTTCTGCATTTGTGTGATGGCATGGGGAGAAAAAGGATTCTGTTATGACTGGGTCACAATATTTTTGACGTTAAACCTTTGCCATTTTCTTGTTCTAGCAATGCCATCTATTCTCAAATTCCTAATGAGTGTTCATTAAAGGTATATTTCAGTGTAATTGTATTTTCCACCACACTCTTTATCTCAATGAATGATTCTTCATCTTGTCTCTGGGCATTGGAAGTCCTGTCACATTGATGAAAGAAGCACCAATGATAGATGATGAGAATGCCACTCAGCAATTATTTGCATCTTTCATCTCTCATTAAATAAAAAGTCTCATAGAAAAATTTGAGTGTAGCTGCAACTGCCACATGTGATATCTGTCAAAATATGATAAATTGACAGTTTTACCCTAGCCTCCTAACTGTTTGGACTGAAGAGGAAGGACTGAAGAGGAAGGACTTTGCTTATGAATTACCATCACATTTATGAGGTAAAACACATTAACTGTAATGTCTTTCATTGAGATTTAAGCTAAGAGCAGTTTCAGAAGCTATACTTAGCTTTTTAGCTTAAGAAGTTACTGCTTTTCTGACTAATATGCTCGACTTCACATTGCAATAGACTAGGTAGGAGAGTGTACGTGGTCACTTGCTGTGTCTGGGTGCCTGAGGGGGGCAAGCTCAATGTTAGTTCACTTCCCTTGCCCTGAAATATTTTATCTTGTAACTGAGATTAATTTCCACTCTACGATAACCAGTTGTGGCCATTCTGTGGATGGTGGGAAATTCTTAAGCACCTGTGGCTCTGCTGTGCTCTGCCATGTGTTCTGCCCTACAAAGCTTTGCTGACTCTGAATTCTGATTTCTCAGGTCTTGCACAGAATGCATTAATAAGGAAAATGTATCCCCTACGGCTTGTAATTTCCCCCACCAGTGTTGACATTTTGAATTGTTTTCTAAATTGCAGAAAAGTCTGTAGTTGATTAATAATTAAATATTTTCAGGTGAAATCTTTGTTCACCCATGAGGTGTTCAGTCCTTAGAAATGTATGAATTGCCTGTTTCTCAAATATTCGTTGAAAGTGTTTAGAAGAAGTGAAGATAAATATCACAGACATTTGAAACTGCATGGGGAATTGCAGGCAGGGAAAATGAAACTTACAGATTACATACTTGACTGAGATGCTGGAGGCCCTTTTTTAAGTCATTATGCTGTATCATTCTTCCATTTAGTGTAATTTATATTCTATCTCTTGAATCTGTGCAGATAGATTTATTAAGATACTATATCTATTCTGAAATATGTACACATTTATCTGCAGCAAAATTGCATTTGCCATATACTAGCCCTGGTACTTAATATAAATGACATAGTCCTTCTGGCTTTGATTGCACACAACCCAAGCAATTTGCAGTGTTGCTGTGGTAATTACAAACTTTCAGTTTATATTTTTTTAAAATTCATTTTTTTTAACCATTTAAAAGAAGCTCGTTCTTTAGAATCACTCCATACAGAGGTTTCTGCAAAACAGAAGTGGAGAGGAGCCAGTAATTTCAGGTATGACTGTAATTGTCACTAGTAGTATAAATTTTAGGACAGGTTAGTTGCTAATAAACATATAGCCTCATGCTAATTGCTTGGATATCCTGTGCTAAGCTGGTAATCTATACTCCATTTTAGTCTTAAGGTATCTAAAAATGCAAATAGTAAATCATGTCTGGCTAGTCTTGGCTTCGAAGGAACAGAGAGCTCATCTAAACATGTTCAGGATTCAGAATGTAGAAAAAGAATACTCTATCCTAACTCAGTCTATGGTGAAAATATCTTCTAGGAAATATAGAGTCAGTGGAGACTCATGATCAATAGTAGTGTAGCTAATGATGTTGACATTTTACTTTGTCTTAAGGGGCATTTAATAAAAAATATTGAAAATACTTTAGGGAACTTGATACCTCAGTGAGTTACATATTCATTGCCAGCTAAAGTAGGAAATGTGCTATTTATTGAGTCATCAGGCCCATTTCTCTAAACACATTGGAATTTCTGGACTGAAAAAGGAAGGCATATATTCAGCAATTGCCTCTTCCCTTTATTTACAAGACCAGTCAAGAATCAGAGTACTTGAGATACTCCCTACTAAGCTTTCAGATTTTCATTAATATTCTTGTACGTACACATCAAAAAGAGAAGGATCCATCTTTTAATTTCACCACTGTTAGTCTTACAATGTATACAACTATTTTATATATTTTCTTAGAATGAAGAATCCTGAATGTAACAGCTCTGCCAATCCTCCCTCATTTTACTGTATATGAATAGGTTATAGCACTAACAACTTGTTCTGCCTTTACAATGTTTATAGCTGCCAGTAACTGTTATGGTTTGGCTGGAAATAAACCAGCGTCTCTTGACTAGCATCATATTCCTCTAGTGTCCCCAGCTTTCTTCACAATACCAAGGTAATCTGCATCATAAATGTTTTTTTACTATCCGGTGTCCTGGTTTCAGCTGGGATAGAGTTAGTTTTCTTCTTAGTAGCTGGTAGAGCACTGTGTTTTGGATTTAGGATGAGAATAATGTTGATAACACACTGTTGTTTTGGTTCTTGCTGAACAGAGTTTACACCAGTCAAGGACTTTTCAGCTTCTTGTGTTCTGCCAGATGCACAAGAAGCTGGGAGGGAGCACAGCCAGGGGGGCTGACCCAGCCTGGCCAAAGGGCTATGCCATACCGTATGACGTCATGCTCAGTATATAAGCTGGGGGAAGAAAAAGGAAGGGGGGCACGTTCAGAGTGATGGCATTTGTCTTCCCAAGTAACCATTACGCATGATGGAGCCCTGCTTTCCTGCAGATGGCTGAACACCTGCCTGCCGATGGGAAGTAGTGAATAAATTCCTTGCTTTGCTTTGCTTGTGAGTGCGGCTTTTGCTTTACCTATTAAACTGTCTTTATCTCAACCCCTGAGTTTTCTCACTTTTACTATTCTGATTCTCTCCCCCATCCCACTGGGGGGGGGACTGAGCGAGAGGCTGTGTGGGTCTTAGTTGCCGGCTGGGGTTAAATCACAACACCTGATATAGTTTCTTCTATAACAACTCTATTTCATCTTATCTCATAAATGTACAGACTGTAACAATAAACTTCAGACAGAACCTCTGTGAAAAGCTTCTAAAAATATATCACCCTCCTATTAACTTTCTCATCACTCATCTACTATTTCAGTAATGTCCTTTTACCATGCAAGTAGTGAACATAGTCCCTTCTGGAAAATGGTTATCCGTTTATTAGCAGCTTGTTACCTTAATTTTCTATTAATCCCTTTGTGTTTGTTAGAGTAGCTCAAAGACAGAAAATAAAATGTTACATCCAATTTATGAAAAATTTTTACCTGCCTTTTCCTAGTCTTGACTGAACTCTTGATAGTGAACTGAAAATAGCATTCAGATTCAGGATATATATGTCTGGATTCCTCTGTGATTATCTTGTATCTTCAATTTCTTCTTAAATATAGTTTAGAATAAAACTGTACTCTTGTTTATAATTCCTGGAAAGTTGTGATTTAAGCCAATGCTAATTTTATAACAGCAGAAATCTGAACAGCAAGATAATGGAAGATCAAAGGATCCTAGCTTTATAAAGTAAAACCAGATCCTGAACTAGTAAAATGATTGTTAAATTGACTGGTAAAAAGTACAAATTGTCACCTTGGGGACCTGTTGGGTCCAATACAATCTAAGCTATTGATGGTCCTGCACCACAGATTTGAAACACACCTTGAGAGGTCATGTAGTCCTAGAGCAGAATCAACTCTACCTCTGTTATTTTATGAGTATAATTTGCTTACCTAACTATCAAAAGGGTGTGTTCTAATGCTTTGCTAATTTTACGGTAACAATATGTAATTGGAAGGAGAGGATGCTTCAGTGTAAGTTCTTCTTGTCCCACGTACCCTGAGAACATAAGAAATGCCTCACTGCATCAGAGAAATGCTGTTTAGGGAGAACACATCAGCACAGCTGCTTTCTGTGCACTTGAACGTCACTAGCACCCAGACCTGTTAGAGTTTACGTGCCTAATTTTGATATCCCTTAAAAGGTTCAGTCCTTTCGTTATCTGCTTGTGGATCCGTATATTTCTTTCATCCTCTTTTTGAAAAATGCAGCTAATGCCTGCCTCCTTAGTCTCCTGTTGCAAGATCTAAAAGGTCACTGTCTGTTGTGTAAAGTACTTATTTTGATTTGTTTTAAATGTCTCCTACTAATTTATTCATATTTCCCCTGTTTCTGCAGACTTTTATGGAAAAGTATTGTGCATTTGCCTTATGACATGGATTATTACCTTTATGATATGGATGGTAATTTTGAACAGTTTGCTCCCTTTTTTCTATAGTTGTTTGAATACTTCAGGAGCATAATGACTTGTATATAATTTTGCCTTTCAACAATACATATGCAATACTTTCCCTTTTTCTGATTATTTTTTTAGTTATGTTTTGGTTATGCAAACATAGCACTTCATACCTGGCCTGAAACAAAGCGTCCTTGCTTGAAGTCATGCCAATGCTGAGTAACGTAGAAGGGTCCCTCCATGCCTCTTGCTCTGTACTTCTGCCTCAGCCCATTTGCTTGGCTTGCCTTACACTGTTGATGTGTGCTCAGCTTGCAGTTTCCAAATCATTCTCTAAAGACCTGCTCTCTTAACCACTTGCTCATTCTATATGTGCAGGTGGTTATCCGTACCTAGTAACCCAAGTTACCTATAGTTACTTGTTCTCTATAAATTCCAGTGTACCTGTGATCCCTCTCAGTTTCCTGCCATGTGCAAATTTAATGTGCATAAGCTTTACGTAGGCTACATTCCACCATCCAGGTTGCTGATGAAGGTAACAGTGCAAACCCTCAGAGTCCCACTTAGTACAGCTGTCCACTTTGACAATAAACCATTTGTAACTAGTCTTCAGCTGCTTTGTGAAGTTTTATTCCCACATTCTAGAAGTTTCAACAACCAACTTATTTTTCAGAAAGCCACTCTGAGGCAGTTTCAAAAGCTTTAGTTAAGATTTATGGTTTCTCCCCTGTCTGCAAAGCCTGTTACTCAGCAATAGAAGTAGGTAGTTTGGCTTCAGATGAATTCTACATTTTTGTGTTAGTTATCACACATTTCTTTCTGTTTTCCAAAGGGTCACAAATTACTACAGAATTTTCCCAGATTTATCAAATTGGATAAATTTTATTCAATCAAATAATTACATATTTATGTTTTTAGTTAATTGCCCCAGAATCACAGATGAGAACAAGTATAAATTTCTCATCATTGTCAGGAAATTAATCTGTTTTTTGGATTTGCCTACTGGCTTCAGTACGTCCACATACAGGGAAGTTTAGGCACATGCAAGATTGTAGATTTAGTATTGTTTTCCTGGCAGAAATACAGCAACATTCTTCAGTAGAACTTATTCTAAATATCCTATGGTGTCAGCAGATCTGGGTGGCTCAAACTGTAGTTGAGTGTTGTCACAGAGACAAGGGCAGAAAGCAAAGACCTTACATTCACTGGTAGTGAACAGCAAATTCCAGCCTTTTTCCTCTCCTCAGGAGCACAGATATGCATATTCAGAAACATCCCTATGCTCCTGTTCTTAGCTGCCACTCCTTTACACAACTGCTGGTTTGGCAATAACTTTCCCGTAACTGATATAAGACTGGAATGAGGCAATGCTGGAGATGATTGTCCTGTGTTTTAAACAGAACAGCACTGTCTGAATACCAGACTGGCACCATTCTCTTTAAAGAGTTTGTTTTCCATATCAAGAGGAATGGATCCAAACAAACAACTGGATAAAAAAGGGAGTGACAATGATCTCACAAATGCTAAACAGAAATATCTTAAGATGGAAAGTTCCATCCTATAAAGTGGAAATATATGCATGAATTGTTTATAGTTATAGCACTTTTGTTCCAGTTCTCAAAATAAAGCCATTCAGTGCATTTGATGAGACTCTTGAAGCAAAAAGAAACACAAGGAAAAAGTGGAAAAATTCATGCTGAGCATTATTTGTAAGTGTTATATAAAAGGATATATTTTTACTGAGATTTTCTTCTAGTCTGAAGTCTAAAGAAAGCAAGCAAGCTTCTGACGCCATGATGTTCTTCAATCCTTTATCTTTTTTCAATTATGTGCAACTTTTAGAAAGTGCTCCCAAAACACTGATGGCCATGTTTCAAATAATAAAATCCGTGATCCTTTTGTAATGCTGAAATAACATTGGCTATGTCATAATTTAGTTGTACAAAAATTCAGTGTGGGACCTAACTATGAGTTGATGTGATAAAGATTTGCTGAAGACAAATCAGCAGGTTAGCAGAAGAAAAAGGGAACATCCCAGAACTTCATGAAGAAAACGGAAATCAATTGTAATAGAAATCAACTGAAATCAAGCTGTGAATGCTTAAATCTGCAGCAGTTTAATGAACTTGTGGTCCTCTGAAAAGTCCTGTCTGGAGCTGAGTGTAGAAAAGTGGACAGAAGAGCTGCCATCTCAGAATTTTTTTCTTGTTTTGAGTGTATGTTTCAGAGGAGGGACACATCCTTTCTAGTTAGACCAAAAAAGATTTTTCTAACTAAAAGTATGTGATTGCACAGTGGTTATTTGTGATTCTCATATAAAGATCCATTATTGTTGCCAGCTTGTGTGAGTGAGTATTGTGATATCAAGACTCTCATCCTTGCAAATAAAAGAATGAAGGTTTCCTAAAGGCTCACAGAAACAGAATAGAAAGAAAAGGAATACAAAATATTTTTAAAAATCCCAATAAAATTACCTTGTCATTTTTGTAAAAAAGTCTTGTGGTTGCTTTTAAATAAGAAATTGTCTGAACTATCTGAAAACGAACATCATTGCCAAAAACATTTCTACAAAACTGAACATTAGTTTGCAAATATATCTCTCTTTCTCTGACATTTCTCCTTTCCTCTTGCTAAAGGCTATATTACATTGGATTTTTTCCAGTGCACTGTGTCTTCTTAGATTTGCCCATCAGCTTCACTATTATTATTCTTGCAACTCTTTCTGATATTGGTTGTGCCAAGATTTCAGTGCAGATCAACTGTGTGTCCACAGAGGTTTCTCCCCTGGTGATTTTTAACTGGAATAAGTTTTATTATGGTGTGATTTTTAATTCTCTGAAGCCCAAATGTGATTCTACTGGAATAACTTGTTCTCTCTCTTGGATATTCTGTTTCCATTTTTTATGTCATACCTGCTGGGTTGTCTAAGTGAAAATCTGGCTGACATTTTAAGTGATGGCACCTTTCTCCATTGAACCATAGAATAACTCAGGTTGGAAGGGACTTCAGAGGGTCACTTGTCCAACCTGTTCAAAGTAAGATCAGCAGTGAGATCAGATCAAGTTGTTCAGGGTTTTGCTGTCCCTCCTCCAATTGACATCTTTATTTTAATAGATTTCAGTACTATTTTATTATTTGTATTTTCCAGGCAATCTTAATATATTTTTTGGCTTCCAAATTTGAATATGTGGTATAATAATCTGTAATGTTCCTATTATTCAAAAAAGTTTTAGCTAGAAGATTAATTACTGATGGAGTGGTAGCTTATCTTGCACTGTTCACTAGTTGTTTGATCATGTAAGGTACTTCTAAGTATGAGTAATCCTATCACTTGGATTGCTTTGCCTGTGCGTAACAGGGAAATTGCAAGGTACCACAGTAAAGTGGCTGATATTTGAAATGCATGTGACTGTTCAAAAGCACAAAATGAGATATGGGAATCAAAATTAGACACATGAATAGGCACAAGAATCTCCTGGAGTATCCTATCTTATAATACTACACTGAAGAAATTTTCAGCTGTTTTTCACTAAAAAAGTTGTGCATATTTAATAAATGATAATTCCAACCATGAGCTAAACTGGTCATGGTACTTCCCCCATAAATTATAGCTGAAAATGTTATGGTTCTCAGCAGGAAGGATAAAAGGGGAAGAAACCTGACTGTCTAACCCAGTTGTTGGGTTACTTGCTAGTGACAAGGGTCACATTTTTATACTAGTGAATGTTTAGCCTATAACAAGTACAGGAGTCCAGTGCATGAGTTCAAGAGAAAATCACTGGTGGGGTGTTTCTTTCCTGTTCAGAAGGCTTTGATTTCATGGCAGTAGAGGAAACAAAGAAACATTTTGAAATCTTTCAGAGAGAACTACCATCCACTCAATTCTATGCCATGTAGCTTTGAAAGCTTGAAGAAGTATTTTGTATTCTTTAGCCATTATGTTTGTTAGTTTTCATTTCCTTTTCCTTCCATGTTTGAGACTGACTCCTTTATACAGCAAAGTTTTTAATTCCAAGCTATGTTACAAACCCCTTGAAATAGGCCTTGGTGATGCAAGTGCTGAGCAATGTTTGCAGCTTGCCAAAGTGGCACATCTGTCACTATAAAAGCTGTACTATGAAGTGGCAAAATAAAACCAATACATAATATGCTTTTTTAATGATAAAACTAAGGCAAAGCAAGGGAGTGGAATTTGTAAAGTAAACCTGGCATGATCTAATCCTGTTTGTGCAGTGTTTAATTTTCAGGTGTCTGATCTACATAACAGACTAGTTAGGAAGGTAATAAGAAAAAAATATATTTCTTTGTAGCCCTCTACTAACACAAATTACAGTCACTGAAGGAGGCGTTAGCTCCTGCCCCTTTTAAAATGTGTTTTTTTCTATTTACACAGGTCCTCCCTGGATAACTTACAATACGTTATAATTATTGTTTAGTGTCATCGCAGGAAGTAAACCTGTTAGAACTGAAATATGCTCATTCAATCTTTCTCCTCAAGCGCTGTCTCTTGATAACTCATTTCAAAATGGGAACTGACACCTCATCTCCTTGTCTCTCCTAATCAAATCCTTTTCTTTCTCATAGGCTGCTGTTCAGAGGAAATTACATTTTGCTGTAGTTTTGATGTCTTGTGAAGCCATGTTACAGATATAGGGGTAGTTGAAGGTACAGAGGCTCAGTTTTGCCCTCATAAAAAGGCAAAGTCAATTTTATTTGTATCAAACTGAGCTCAGTATAAGTTGCATGAGGGCAAATAAAACAACTGAAGTTTAGCTGCTTTTAATTTTGGTTGCTTAAATGTTGAGGTGTTGATAGCTTGTACAAAAGATGAAACTTTTCACTACAGATTTGGAGAAAAAAAAGCAGCTGATGAGGCCTCCTCTGGTGGCATTTTGTCCTTTACAACCTGATTTTCCATAGCCCTGCTTCTTTTCTTACCCAAATTTAGCACCCCAAAATATATATTCCAAGTTATCATTCCAGCTTGAAAAATATTCACTAAAAATTTTTAAGTCTAGTCTAATTTTTTTTAGTGTAGGGAAATGGACCTTTTATTTTACGTATGTAAATAGACAGTCTGCATCAACACCCCACAGCTGAAGCGCTAGTTAGGTGTGTAGTCACTTCAGGTTCTCTCTCTAGTCAATGGGGAGAGAGTGGCTCCTGATGAAGAGCATTTAGTCCTCTTCATATCTGAATTACCTTTGTGGACCTGTCTCCATCTACAGATGAGAGATAGAGTCCAGTTTCAATAACCTCCCCAAAGAAGATGCATACAATACGATGAATTTGTGTCATGTTGCGGAAGTGAGTGCAGAACTGTAATTACAGAGTGGAGGACAGGGAGAAACTTTGTTTTGCAGAACCAAATGTTAACCCAGAAAAAGAAGAACCCAAACTCGGCTAAATTATTTTCAGTGAGCATTTTCACAAGTGTTGTTTTCGTCTCTTGTGTGGCAGTTTGATTCTGACTGTGTTTCAAAGATCTTAATGACGATCAGTGTAGATCCTAGATTGTTTCCTTCTTGGTCATGTTTATAAATCTCTGTGAAAAGCAGAATAAGGAGTTGCTGATGCTGGAACAGTTATAACTTCCTCTGTGAGGACTTATTCGATGCAGTAGTGAAAATTAGGTTTAGATTCTGCTCTGTTTGAAACTAGCTTGTTTCTTTACCTTTTCTTATTTCGGGGGAAAAAAATCAGGTCATAAAGCAGCTGCAGTTGTCTTTTTTTTTACCTTAATGTGTAAATGAAGAAAAACATTTTTAATTACTTTATTTGTTCTTTACAAAGTTGACTCTCATGAGGTAGAAAACAACCAGTTTCTTCAGTGGCTGTGTAACGACAAAGCCCAGTGAGCTGGGTTCAGTGTAAGCTGATGCTGATTGTGTGTGTGACGCAAGGATTTGGGTTCTAAATCAGATATCTGCTGATTTAGCATCCTTAGAAAAAGGTCTTCAGTAGCAAGAACTGTAGAGTAAGGCTTTGGTGGCTGTGCTAATTTCAGTGGCAATGAACCTTCCTTTCATTCAACTGAACTGGAGACTGTGCAGGGAGGTACAGATTACACTTCTCTGTGCTACTAAGAAAAAAATAATTCTGTTCCTTTTAAACTGGCTGAATGAAAAGGGTGAATTCTACACAGTGCAAAACCAAACCCCACAAATCCCTAGGCTATCTTACTGACATTTGGGAAAGAAAAATTCGTAGATTCCACTGAGATGGAAGCCTTCCTCAAACTTGAAAGACGGATGCCAGTTACAGCAGTATAATTAATATGCATAATTATTTTTAATAGACTAATTACTTCTGTTTCCTTTCAAGGCTGAATGTTTTTCATCTTCAGTATGGCCCAGACATGTTTGTGCGGTTTTTGATCTGCAATATGAAGCAAGACTGAGTCTCACTGCCAGCAGAGAAGTAGGCTAGCTCATCAGTTCTGTGTACACAAAGGGACAGATTGCTACAGACTCTGTGAACACTGGACCTTATCCAAAGGAAAAGGCTTCCCTTTTGTTGCTTTTCTCTTATTTTATAGACAGTTTCCCTGATCAGTTCCCAGGGACACTGCTTCCAAATATGCATAAACTGTCCTACGCTTCCACATGCCCTCCACCTTGCTAAGAGAAGCTCATCATTCATTTTGGGCAACTTATATGGAGCATGGTAGGATGTGAACAGCATGCTATGCCGCTTTTTTTATACAGTGGAACCACTATTAAAGGATATTCATTTTTTTTCCCAATTATTTGCTGCACTCTTTCATAGTGAAATGGGAGAATCTTTTTCTCAGAGAAGAGAGAAATATATGATTGATGTGAAAAATAGGTGGAGCTCAGATGCTGTCAAAATGGAATCACATTAATATCTGCAGACACAAGGCAAGACATCATGATAGCTCTATCTTTTCATTTTCCTTAAAGTTTTCTATAGATTTTTTTGTTAAATTCTCATAGTAAAACACATAGAATTTGGGTTTGATTATTCATTCTACATTTAACAAGAAAATTAAATCCATTTAATTTGCACAAGTATAAATTATACTTCTTCACAAAATCCTATCAACTTCAAAGAGAGAATATGTTCAGGACAATGATCTATGGAGTTGGAGAAAAGTGTAAATAACACTGGTGAAACAGTACGGGGAGAAAGCCAGCAAACCAATGGTGAGATTTTTCATTTGATGCAGGGATAATACATATGTATGCAGCAATTTCCTTGAAGAACAAGAGTTCTGTATTTTTTCTACACCTATTTCTGTAAAACTGGGATCAGTTGGATTCAGAGTAGAGCTGTTGGGACTTCATTTGATCTAGGTCTTCAATGGTTAGCTGTTAACTTTGTGTTGCTTTTTTGAGTTGTCTGTGAGACTTTCCTGACTTTTGCTTATACCGTACTATGAAAGTTGTCTCCTTTCTGTGGTTCATGTCTGCAGTGTCTTACTGCTGTAGCTTGTACAACGTATTATCTTCCTTCTTGCTTTTCTTTGTTTAATTTCTTGCTGCATTATTTTTTATTTTGCAACATAGTGTGTTTGTATCTGATTTCCTCCAAACCTTTTGTTACTGTGTTGTGTAAACAAGAAAATAGACTTTATATTCAACAGGTGGCTCACCCAGATAATACAAGGAATGTCACAGATCCATCAGCTCTTACATACATAAAGTACAGCTTGCTTATACTTTCTTTTAGCACTTATCAATATATTTCCTGATGTTGTGTTGTCAGGATTGTTAATACTAAATGTGTGCTAAACTATGCAGCAGTACCAGTTCGGTCCAGAAAGACATGGTACATATTTATTTTTACTTTAATTTTTAGATAAATGTAGCATGTTGCCTGTATAATTTTATTTTTGTTTCAAATCATTACAAGAAAATGAGAAATGCCTGATATGGCATGAAATCAGTTGATGCCAAGAGGTGATACCAGTTTTTGTGCAGAAACAGCTTCTATGAGGTTTAACCATCAAAAGTTTTTGAGCTCTTATCATCAACTGGTGTAATATACCCAAAGAATGCAACAACACCTAACCTTCTGGCATGCTTTCTGGGGTCATAAAGATATTTGATTCATAAAGTTAACTGATTGGGTTAGGCTGATGTAGTTTTTCAGTAATCCATTACTAAAATATTCATTGTTATCTCCATATCTATTTTATGTAATTCCATCTAAATGTAGTAAAATGAATTCTGGCTAATTTTCCATTTCTCCTCTCCGAAGACAATAGCTGAGCCACCACAATGTAGGTCACAAGACTTTGCTTTATATAGTGCATTTACTAGTGTTCTTGGAGGAGAGACCAGGAATGAAAGGGACTTAGCCAGCTGAAATGCACAGAACATTCAAATCTTCTTCTTTTTCCCTTGCTAGTCATAGTGTCCTTGTGGAATGGAGAGCAAAAGTGGGAGTGGAGCACTTCCTTATCTACTCACAGCTTTTCTGCTGTGTGTAGGATATTCAAACATAAAAGCACTGTTGAGAAACTAACTGACTTAGTACAGCAGCAAGACAAGTAATGAATCTGAGCACTCTCTGTTGCATTTAATAAAGTTTATGTCCCAGAATATGCCTGCAGTTCAACATTAAAGAAGGAAATCTACAATTAATAGATCAGTAATTCATAACAAGGAATATAGTCCTTTAAAATAAGAAGTTCTGGTAAAGATCATTTCCAAGTCATCTAAGATAACATATTATTCATTTTTGTAATGACATGGAAAACAAAGGCTGATGGATGATCATTGTACGTTTTCTGGCTTTAATTGCTTCACTAAAGTAATGTTTAAAATATGTTAGAAGATGCTTAGGCTCAGTGTTTTAATTTGGCTTTTGGTTAGAATGACCTAATTGAAGGTGAAAGTAAAGCTAGTAAAAATTTTAGAAGAAATTGCTGGAGGAATTGTGAAACATTTATGAAGGTCAAAAAGGCTCAGACAATATCCTACTGTCTCAGCATGATATTGAAATGATCATTACATGCATTCTGTTCTAATCAAATGTAACACCATAATTATTATTTATTCTGAGACATCTCACAATCAGAATTATTGGTTTATTGTGGCATCCACATGTACAGATAAAGATGAGATCTGCCCAGACAGCCTCAACTTTAATTTATTAATTATTAATGCCTGTTATGTTACTGTAAGATCCTCTTCAGTGTACAGGGATTATTTTTAATTAGTTTTAACTCTAAAATTTCAGTTCAATAAAAATATTCCTAACTTTGGAACATCTCAGTATGGAAACACTATAATAGCTATATATATATATATGCCTTTGGGTTTTCAGCTGTAACTGCAGCAAAGCTTTCTGGTTTCCAGAAATTGCCAGAAGCAGAGGGAATAAAGGTCATATCTAGTTTTGATAACCCTCATCATCAGTCTTCTATGGCTACAAGGACATATTTATTTATGTGTGCTCCACTTTTTTCTCTGCTCTATGCCAATTTTTACTCCTCAAAACAGCCATTTCATTTTCAAAGAGAGACCTCAGAAAATCAAAACTTTTTTTATAGTTGACCTACAGTGCTTATAAATCAGGATCATCCAGGCAATGAAGAAGAAAGAGAAATGTACACATTAAAAATGGAACTCTATAAAAATAGAGCTAAGAACATCCATCGGTACAAGAAGTCCTTCAAATACAGGAAACATGAATAACGTAGTTCTCTGCTGGACTCAATATACTCAAAACAGACCACAGGCATCATTTTGCCAATACTGCAGGCTGTGAAGCTAAGGAAGAACATAAAAAAAAAAAAATTACCTGTTCATTTTCATCCAGCAGGCCGGTGACAGAACTTGCCCAATTTTGAGTTTTTCAGACATCTCTTGTTTGAGGGAGAGTTGATTGTAAGTTCACTGGAGAAATTGGTCAAATATTCAGAAATATTCAAGTCCAGGGTTTGTTTCCTGGTTTTGTTGCTGAACAACATCCCCTGTGCTTGGAACACTGGGCCCCATTGTTTGTGCTGATGCTCATTCACCCTATGGCTTTATTTTTTCCCTGCTTAGTAGGTGATAGCACCCACTTTTACAGACTGTGGCACAGAAGTGTTCTTTAGTGCTTGAAATCTGTCAATAAACATATGCTAGTTTGAAGGAATTAATCTTATTCCTCTAAGCCTAATACTCTCTAAGGCTCCTTTTCCCCTTTTCTCACACCCTGGATAACTGCAGTAGGTGGTGATGGCACTGAGCAACTGTCCTTACAGGAGCATAGCTGTGCCATAAGGAGGTCATGCTCTTCTCTACTGAGGTTAGGTGTGCTACACAATTTCCTTCTACGCACTGTACTTCTTCCTTGGTATAGCCAGGTTAGAGTCTGTCCAGCTTGCAGATTAGGCTTTAATTGGCCCCTGCTGAGGTCACTGTTGCTGCCACCATAGCAAGAGGTTCATCTGCTGGAGGACTAGCTGTCTAGTCCCTCCTTAGGTTCTACCGCCCTTTTGCCAACACTGCTGCGGCGGAGCTGTGCTGCGGTTGTCAGCACTATGCAATAAGAGCGAGAGTTGCTAATTCTCTTTCTGCAGCTGCCTGAAAGTGACAGCTCTTCTCTTAACTGACCCATCTGTCTCACTGGAGAGGAGTGCCAGGGTCATCTGAGACCTGCTGTTCCCAGCCACTCAATGCTTGGGTACCACTCCTGAACACAGAAACATGCAATGTCCTTAATCTCCCTCCCCATTTAGCCTTCCACCACTAAAAGAATAGCAGCAGCAGCAAGCTCAAAATGCTTTGCATGGATTTAGGAAGACCTTTTGTGGAGCGGGCTGCCTCTGGCTGCAGGTAGTCTGTGCTTCCTTCAGTATCCATTTACACTTTAATGCCTCTTGTATCGCTCTCTGACCCCAGAGCTAGTACTATGCTTAATAGATAATCTAGTTTTGAGAGCATTATTTCTGTAGTAGGTATGTGATGGGAGGGTAAAAGGTCAAATATCTAAGTTTTGTGCAGTTGGCAATACAAAATGAGCCAAACTTCAAGATTCTCATTTAGCAGGACCTCTAGAAATTAACTTTGGCAGTCAGTCACTCTATTAGAGTAATCAGTGTAAGACTGGATGGCAGCAATAATAATCTTAGCTGTATGAATTTAAAATGAAGTAGTCATGACTTTTTTTCAGGAAGACTTAATGCCTAATAATTCAATTCACTCTCATCAAAAAATTAGATGATTATCTCTAATTCTTTCCTCTGGGGCTATGATTTTGTTATTGTATAGAGACTATGTATTCTTAAAGCAAGTCATTGTTAAATACTAATCAGATTACATATGACAGTTTCCATGACAGTCTAATCAAACACTAGCTCTTAAGTCAGAAATGTGAAATAATTTAGACTATTTATTTTAATTGCTTATATGTTAATTAATCAAATGCCTTTCCCAAGGTAGTGATTATTTTAGTCAATATTCCTCTCTCATGTACACACACACACATCGGCACAGATTCACTCACTCTTTAATAAAGTTAAACTTCTCCTGTGAATACCATCAAAATAAAAAAGACCAATTTTGTTAAGCAGTTTTCTTTTAACCATTCTGCATGCTCATATTATTTTTGCTGAGCATTTTGTTTCCTATTTCCACAAAATAGTACTTTTTTTCTTACGTTACTGCTCATTCTAAGTTACTTTCTAAGTTATTGGATTTTATAATATACTGTATGTCCTGTGACATTTAAATAATTAAAATATATGTATTAATTAAATATAAAACAGCTTTTGAGTTCTTAATAATCTTAATATCTACTATTTAATTTATACTCATTCTTTTTGGCTCTCAAGTTCACTGCTGTAATGGTGTTGCATACTTCAGCAACAAGAATGTGCCCTAAACTTGGGAAAAAAGACATAAGTTAAAGAACATTATCTATTCTACTGTTAAGTGATTAATGCTTAGTTACATTCTGGATTCACTGTTGGAGCATACATCCTCTAAGGACTGATCGATTTTATCACTGTTATCACATGATGCAGATTAAAAAAAAAATCAAAGTATTTAAAGTCCTTATTGCTTATAAAGGTGGGGAAAAAGGGTTTTATGTGAAAATTTTTAAATTCTGTTGACAGCCTGACTAAGGCAAAGTTTTTCACATAGATTCCTGATCTTACATCATGTCTTTCATAGCTAGTTCACCTGATACTGTTGAACTTACATGATCATAGGGTATGCTTCACACTGGACAGATTGAAACGATACAGGGAAGTCCAGTCCTCTTCTTTTGCTATCAGTTGCAAGAACGTCTTTCCTAAGTGACGGTATTTAGAGACAACATAATCCACTTTGAAAGAAAATTGTCTATGTTTTGGAAATTTCTTCTTGATTTCTTCCTAGACAATTTCTGAGAAAAATACCTTCAAATTTGACAGAGCACTTCGGGATGTAGTTTCAGGTTATAAACTAAAGCTTGAACTTTACATATAGACACATCAGGGTTCCAAATCGTCTGATATGTACACTGTTTTTTCTTGCTGTCATAGTTTTATGTTTAAGCATCATTGGTGTTATAGCCTGCAGCCAAAATGTTGCTAGTCCTTCCTGGTTTCCTTTTAAAGAACATGGAGTCTAGATGCCTGAAACAAGGCATCTAATGACACACATCTTTGGCTAGTGGTAATAGACTGGCCCAAGTAGAGTTTATTAGACTGTTTCTGCAAAAGTTATTTCAAAGTAGAAAGCAAATTCATAGACTCACAGAATCATTGAGGTTGGAAAAGACCTCTGGAAATGATCTAGTCTAGCTACCTTTCTCCATTCAAGAAAGGTCAGCTAGAGCAGGTTTCCTATGACTGTGTCCAGTCAGGTTTTGGCTCTTAAGTTAAAGAGTTATTCTCTTTATGGAAGTACTGGATTGTGACAGAAAATTTCACTTTTTCTTGAAAAAAAAAAACAACAAACCGTACAGAAAGGTTTTGAAGTCTTTGCTGATTTTTCTTTTCATCTTTTACTAAATCCTGAATAATGATGTCATCCATTTCCCCCTGCAGAGGTCTCATTTTTTGACCTATAAATCAAAATTCAGTAGGTAAAAAACCACTATGGCAGTTTTTGAATTTCAGTTTGATGTCCTATATCTTTCAGCCAGTTTACAAATTCCATGGTGTACTGTGGCACTAGAATTACCATGATGAACCACAGTGTGGCCATAAGAAATAAAAGCTCAAGATGGAACCCACAGAGAATCCACAGACCTGCACTCTAAATTGCTTGAAGCTTTATGATGAGATCAACTATCAGCTGAATAGGGACTGAGAAAGGGATTACCTGAGAGACCTCTACTTAGGCAAGGCTGCCAGGAGAGCTGTCTGATGCCATTGTAAGGTTATTCTCTGTCATCTCTGAAAGGTCAGGGAGATTGCAGAAGATCAACAATGACTAGAGAAAAGCAAATGTCCCACCCATCTGGGGAGCTACAGACTAGACAGCTTCATCTCAGCCACTGGGAAAACCGTGCAGCAAGTCCTCTTAAAGCACCATTCTAGGAATATTAAAGACAAGGCGACTGGATGTAATCAACATGGATTTGCCAAGAGTAAATCATGTTTGACCATCCTGATTGCTTTCTATGACAAAGTGGCTGGATTTGTCAGCAAGTGGAGAGGGTGTAATATACCTCAAATGAAGCAAGGCTTTAGACTGTCTCCCACAATATTTTTGTATTTAAGTTAGGATATTATCATCTGAATGGGTGGACAAGTAGATAGGTAAAAGAAATGGCTGGATGGTTGGTCTCAGAGGGCCATAGTTAATGGATCATACACTGCCTGGAGGCCAGGACCAAGTGGAGTATCACAAGCATCACAAAGATTAATCCTGGGACCTGCCCTGTTTCACATCTTAATGACTTACAGGAAGCAACAGAGTGCACACTCATCAGGTTCCCAGATGACATCAAATGAAAGCGGCCAGCTAATATGTTCGAGGACAGAGCTGCCATTAAGAGGGACCCAGAGAGCCTGGAGGAATGGGCCAACAGGAACCTCATGCAATTCAACAGTTTGGGACAAATGCCCAGCCCCACACCAGGGAAAGAAGAGCCCCTGCAATGACACAGCCTGGTGATGAGCTTGCTGGGGAGCAGCTCTGCAGAAAAGGCCCTGGTGTCATGACAAATAGCAAGCTGCATGTGAACCAGCAGCATGCCCTGTCAGTAAAGATAGCCAACAGCATCCTGGGCTGTATGAACAGCAGCATAGCCAAGGGATTGCAGGAAAGGATCATACCCCTCTACTCAGCACTCTTCAGGGCACAATCTGCATCCAGTTTTGGTGCCCTCAGTACAAGAAAGGCATTGGTAAACTTCAGAGAAGAGCCCCCAAGATGATTGGGAGCTGGAGTGCTCAGTCTGTGAGGACAAGTCAAACAATTGGGGCTTGTTCAGCTTGGGGAAGAGATGGCTTTGGCAGGGTTTAACCTGTCAGCAGCTTTCCAAAACCCATGAGGTGATTATCAAGAGGATAAAGCCAGGCTCTTCACAGAGGTACGTAGAGTAAGAATAAGAGACAGTGGGCATAAATTGAATTAAAAGAGGATCTGAGCAATCTGATCTGATCTTATAGCTGACATTGACTAAGAGGCTAGACTAATGACCTCCTAAAGTCCCTTCCAACCTGAATTTATCTATGATTCTTAAGAAAAATCCTGCATAAACTGGGGGAATGACTACTGCTCAGTTAATATATTGCAAAAAAAATTTCCTCAACGTTGTCAGTTAAATGTAGTTTCAATAGTGTGTGGTACCTTTCATCATTGAACATATTTTTTTTTTTTGCTTTTATGCAGTGGTAATAGTTGTTTCAAACAAAAGTGTCCATTGCTTCTGGCAGCAGTTAGGCTTTTTCTTAGTAGCTCAATAAGTAACATCTTCAGAGCAAATCGTTCCTAATTTATACATGCATGTATAACAACAGGTATTCTGTTTCTGTTTCAAGCATCTCTGCATCCCTAGGCAAAGAAATTACTATTTTTTTTTTTTTCACAATTCTTTTAAAAACAAGACAAATGAATGAGCTAATTCAGAACTGAGTCCTCTCTGTACTTTTGTAAGTGGCTTTATATATATTCAAGCATGCTCCAGAAACCATTGATGGTTAGCTCATTCATTATATTGATTAACAGTAAAACATCAGGAAAAGCATCTATGTGTGACCACTTTGTCAAGGGAAGTACTGTCTGTACGCTGCTGTTTGTGTGTATCTTGGTATTTTGACACAATATCTAAATCACTAATGAATGAAATGCAATTCTAACAAGCACAGTAGGATTGGCTTCGACAAAGCATTAAAAACAAATAGAGGATCACAGAACCTCAGCTCAAGAAGAAGGACACTGTCCCAAGAATTTTATCTGTAGAAGTTTTCTTTCTGTTTTTTTCTCCCCCCCTCCCGCTTCTCTCTAGTATTTCTTTTTATTTCAAAACCTCTTGAGAAACAATGCTAACATCTGCTTTTTTTTTTTAGGTTTGTTAAATATTTTATAAATCTAGAAGCCTTTCAGTGCTTCCTTTTTGTTAAGATTTTTGTTTTGCTTTATCTTTCCAGCAGGAACTATAAATCGATCAGGAGCTGTTCTCATAGGATTTCAGGTATGGGTTAAGCAGATGATGTTGTTCAGGATGGTTAGCATTGTAAGGAAACCAGTTTGAAAAGCAAACTTGTCAACATGAGGGCTTACAAAATCATTTGTGGAGGTAAACAATTAATAAGATAGAGTGATTAGTCTCTTCATTGGCTTGAGAAAATGAGGCAAAGCAGCTTCCAGAAAATAATTTCAATTTCACTGAAATCTAGAATTGCACAGCTTAACCATTCATTAGGAAAAAAACATCATGGCATTATTTATGACAGCTCTGATGATAGGAAAATAAAGAGGGTCCTTTACACTGGGCAATTAAGCAAAACAATATTTGACAATTTAAGTCAAGGCCAAGTAAAATTGCAAGCAATAAGTGAATTGCATGGAACTGTAGGATCACGGAAATGAACTCCATTTATTCAGAGATCTGAACTATGGTGATCTCTTTATTAAATCTGCAGGACATCTTGGTGCACAGTCAGTTGAAGTTATGAGCTGTATACTTACATTTCCATTCATGTTAAGAACGATACTTTCCATGAACATCAGAGATCTCATAGGACTGCATGTCAGCTGGTTTTGAAGCATCATTCAATATGAGTAAGTCTCTTTCTCACACAGTATGATGTGATAAATCTGTGGCAGTTCAAGAAAGCAATAGCAGCTAACAACCCAGAGAAATACAGTGTTGATGTAGATCAATATATGTTACTTGCCTATATTTGTAAGTCAAATTTTAGCAGGCTGTGTGAAGCTTCCAGATTTATCTGCATACACTGTTGTTGTTGCTTATTCATAAAAAAAATTGCAAAATGCTGGTGAAAAACGTGTTTGATTTGCACTCAGCTTTGGGGAAGGAAGTATTCAAAAATAAAAGAGCAAGTCCTCTGCAAATACAATGTTGTACACAGGACTGTAATTTCAAAAGTTGCCAATGAGAGTAATCAAACCCTTCAGATGAAGGTTGAATTTAATAATAAGCCATAGTTTAAATGATTCTTGATCTATTCATTTCTTAAATGGGAAAATGATCTTTTTTTGGAGCCACTTGTGGATTATTTTTGGAACCACTTTTTCTGACTTCATAATTTTTTTTGCAACAGCTATGTAAAATTCTGCCATACACATATGCCGAGCAGATAAAACAGTCTGAAAAGGATATCCCAGATGAGAACTTTGAAAAACAGGAGATAAAAAGCAAGGCTTTGAGGTAGTGATATAATTCCTTGTTAACTTCCTTGTTTTCTATCTTCCAAAGCACTGCTTGTCAGTGGTTAGTTGTTTTTATGTATATGTATGTATGTTTATCTTTCAAAACAGTACTACGATTCTGTCTCTGCATTCTTCATAAGCAATATATGAACCAAATCCAAATTAATGTCAAATAGAAGTTTTGGGTACTTAAAATCTCTTGTAACTACCTCCAGATCAGCTAGACTTTCAAAGTTCCCAGTGGAGATATTCTATATTTCATTTTCAGTTTCTACTACATAGTTTTGTGGTGGAGATATAGAAAAAGACATGTTGGCTCACCATCATGCAGGGCTGGCCTAGCTCAGGCTGGGCATGAGTTAGGCTCAGTGTGATGTATTTGAACCACAGGCTAAAGGGAGTCTAAAAAGCAAGCATCCATCCCAGAAAACAGTGCAAAGTAGACTAGATGGCATGTGTTGGTGTCCTCCATTACCAATGAACAGGGTTGGGAGGGTGAGCATATAATCTCAAATTGTCAGCTAATTGGGTATATAATTTGGTTTGGTGGGTTTTATCAGCAAGGAAACACATGTGATATGTAACCCTTCTAATCTGCTGCTTTGTTCCTGAGGTCAGTTGAGAAAAAAAAAAAGTTTAATTTTTCTTGTATTATTTCTTTCCAAGAAACCAGAAGTATGCAGGCAGTTATAAGGGGAAAACAAAATGAAAACTATTCAATACATGTTATTTTAGAAGTCTGTGTTGGCAGTTAGAGTTGTGAATATGCTGTTTGTTTATTTATTGCAACATCATTAGCTCTTTGCAGTTGCAACAAAAGATTTGAATGAGAAAAATATCATAGTTAAAGCTCTTGATGTGGGATAAATGGACATAAGTCAACTGAGCAACACCCTCTGAAATACCCATGAGTAGCCATAACTGTCCATATAAACTGTAGAATTACCTGGACTTGCTTTGTGCAGAAGAAACACTTCATGGGCTAGATGCTCAATAGGACCCTATCCATCTGTATTCATCCATTTAATATTAGTTAAGGACAACACAATTAAAACAGAGAAGAAAAACCGTTTAACATCAGCTATGTATTTCTTCTGTTTACTGAGGTGTGTTTTAGGTAACAGCCAAATTGCTTCTCCAGACAGTAAGCAGCTATAAAGCAAAGGTCAAAGGACAGGATTAGAACTGGCAAGTTCAGGCCTGGTAGTGAAACACTGGCAGCCCTGATTCCTTGCCTCCAATGATGAGTTCAGGGTATACCCTTAGCTGGAGTGATTTGACACAGCTCTACTGCATAATTCTGTTTAAAGCTTATAACGCATTATTTGCAACTAGCATTTTCCATAAGTTTAAGCCTTGTCAGTAAACAGTATCAGGTTTCCATAACACCTGACTAGCCCGTCCTTGGAAAGGATTAATTCAAGTAAAGTCAAAGCCCTAAGACACATCTTATAGCCTGGGGAAATACTATTGTGCTACAGACTCTTGGAAAACCGTCTTCTACTTCCTGATTACAGGCAAGGCAGAAACTTAAAGCCACAAGCTTATTATTCTAAGCTTGGGATTCAAAGCCTGTATCTAAAGAAGAATTTAATGAAGTTACATAACGTAATTCAGAAAAAGACCTTTGAAATATCTGAGCCAGGGACCTAAACTTGATTTTAGATACAGACCACATAATAAACATGCAGCTAAAATGAACATGTATTAGATACATGCCAACTTATCCGCTTTTAACTAAAATTGAAGCCACAATATTGTCAGAACAGTCAGGAGAATTTCATTATAAGTTATTAAAGTTTTATAAATTCCATCACTGCAAGAGCTACTTTGGAGTAACATGCAAAAGTTACCACAGAATTGTTTAATAAATAATTTCTCTCATTTTGGTAACCTCTTACTAGCATTTCAGGAGCAGCAAAATAAGAAAGATAACTTGTATCAATTAATCATACACCAGTCAAATATCACATAAATCAAATATCAAATGCAAACCTCCAACTTCAGAGTTCTCTTTAAGTAGCAAATACAATTGACATTGACATCTGTTCCTCTGTGTATTCTTTAGGTTTCATAAATTTTAATTAGGTTTATCATGCTCTATGAGCAGTTTAAATAAACGCTGAGCAACGAATATAACAAATTATTAATGTGACAGTCATAATTCAAAGACAGCTGGAAATGCGTATATATTTGTTCTTTTAATTTTCATGCCCTATTGTCAAAATGTAGATTATGCTAAATGTTCTTTTGGGACTTATTAATTAGTCCAAATTCCAGCAGTAATAATGAAGTTAAAAGTCTCTAATTGTATGAGTACTTTGGGATGATTACATTATACTAAAAATGCAGTGGATCATAGATAGTGAAAGGAGGGACTCTGATTGTTGACTTAGAGCAAAATACTGAGCAACAGAATACCTGATTTCTAATCATGGCTCTTGACGTGTAATCACTGTACCATCTTTTGCGAAGCTGATGCTGCTTTTTCTACTTTTGCCTCTGTCAAATGAATAAATATCTAGCGTAGAAGGGTAACAAGATGCTTTAATACTTACCTTTTTACTAAGTATCAACAGCACTCTTATGCATGTAGAACACAAAATTGACAAAATATGCATGAAAACATGAAAAATACCATGTGATGGGAAGGTAGGTCTCAAGCATTAACTATGTTTTAACCCATGAAAATATAAACTAACAAAAGAAGTGTTACCATCTTCTTCATTCTGGGAAAGTGCTTAGTTTAAATTTGTAACCATAGTCTTCACAATGCAAATATATTAATTTAAGCAACATAATCTATTGTTAACGGGAAATCCTTTGACTGAGTTACAATTTGTGATGGCCTGAACACCTGTAACATATCTTTTCTGTTTAGATGCTTAAATACAGATTTATTAGGCTTGATCCTCGCATTTTAAAAATTAGGCTTGTGTGGGTGACACTCTAAATAAAACTTCAGTAGTCTCATTGACTTAAAATTTTTATGGGCGTTATCTGGTAGTGCCTACCCTATTGTATCTTAAAGAATTAAATTATTAGCTTTTATTGTAATAGCTATTGAATATGCTGTTTGTTGCCCTAAATGAAAAATCATATCACATGCAAATGTGACATAAGGAGTATTTTTGCCTATTCAAACTTTTTCAACCCATCAACTCAATCACTAGACTGTTTTTTTTTAATTTAAATGTATCTGCAGTCTCTACCACCTACCTCTAGAAAAAATTAGCCATAATCAATACATAGGTGACGTATAAGTTATATGATAGCACAAAAGAGAATTTAAGGAGAAGTGATCACAAAAGGGAAATAAAAACAATAAATGTTTTTGTAGCTAACAGAACTTTTTTTCACAATTAAATTTTTGTTTGCTTTTTAAGAGAGATTGATTCTGCATGAACAATTTTAAATAGTGAACTGAAGAAAAAAGCAAGGAGTGAAGCAACTGCAAGATTGTCCAAGTTTTTTTTACAAAGTCAGGGTGTTTCTCACAATTGGATTGAAATAAAAAAAATAGTTTTGAATTGATTTTCTGGAAAACCTGGGGAAACATTACAGAAAGAAATTCTTATCTCTAGTTTTGGAGGGACTTATTTTCAAGTCTTCTTGGTTACTCAAAGAAATGGCTGTGAAAAGTACTGGATTCAGTGCTTATATTTTAGAGAATTGGAGGTGTGTTGATAAAAGGCTATTTCACTGCTAAATTAATGTTGATTTATTATGTGATATACCATCTTTCTTATGTTTTAATATGCAAAAAGGAGTTGACTTCACATAGCTTTCATGGAATATGAATCATATCCATATCATTAAGAAATATGCAAACATTCACAAAAATGGTGGTGAAAATTTTTATTTGATGCAAGTTATTTCTATTAAAACTAAAATTTGATATAAATAATCTGACTTTTAATAAAATATTGACTACATTCAAGCCAGATATATGACTTGATGGAGCTGCATTTTAGTGACAAATGGCATTTCTGAAGCAATTTGGGAATGTACAAGGTGAAAGTTACCACGATATGTCTGGGACCATTATTAAAGTATTATTTGAAGCACAGCTTAAAAAAAAGGTAATATTCTAGTATATTCATATTAGCCAGAAGACTGACATAAAAGGTACTGGTCCTGAACTTTATAGTGTGAGTTGTGTACATTGGCTTATTTGGTAGCTGTATAAAGTCATGGCTGCTGTGTTCTCCCACAGAGAACTGACTTCCAAGTCAGCCTCACACCCTGAGCAATTCGCTCACTTTTCTGAACAAGCCAAAGAAGGATTTTATCCCCCCACAGTTTACATCTAAATGCCTTTACAAGTCTGAGAAAGAGTGTACGTGAGTACCCCAAGGTTAGTTGTTGCTGTACTTTCTACCACTGCTGCTTAAGATTTCTGCTGCAGAACATGAAAGAATTCAAGTTCACGAGCCATTTGCATCAACAGGAGATAGTGTGACATCTTCCTCAACTAAGGATACCAGACAATGATTTTATAGAGAGAAGGACTTTAGTAATTAATGAAATTTCAGGTGCTTCTATACTAGTTTGGAACAAAAAACATGTTCCTGGTTTTGTTGTTGTTGTTTTTGTTTGGGGTTTGGAGAGGGTCAGGGGGTGGTTCGGTTTGATTTTGGGTTTTTGTTGGTTTTGTTTTTCTTTTCTTTAACAAGGGAAAATACTAAGAGCTATTTAATACTGTGCGCAATGTCCATAATCAAGAGGTAGTCATAGTAACTGCTGCAGTGAATCCCTCACTACTCCCAGCTTCTGTCCCTATTGAACTCTCTCTGAGAAAGCAGACCAGTTCCCCAGCTTGCCTCATGTTGACTTCGGTGGAGGTATATTTGTTATACGATTTGAGTACCTGGACATATGTATTTTGCTCTTAGCTCATATTTATACTTGCCAAGACTACAAGAAAACTGTATATGCATACTTTGAGCATATGTGCATTACATATTGAGAAATAGTTCGCTTTATATAGCCCTGGCCTGCTTTGGATTTAAATACTACTTAGATAATACAGAGTTCTTCAGTGTGGCAAAAGAATAGGAAGAGTTTTTTTTCCAGGAAGCGCATTCAACCTGAAAAGGGGAGGAAGTAGCTAAAAGAAGAAATCTCTGTTTCACTGTGTAGATCTGTTTCATATTGAAACTGTTATGCACCTCCTTCTATGTAACACCGGATTTATCTCCAGAAGTTTGTATCTTTTCCTCTCTTTACTCTGTTTTCAATTTGTTTGTTTGTTTACCATTTGTTGTTGTGGTACTCATGGATTTCAGGATGAGATTGCTTTTTTTCCACAGAGATGGTCCCCACAGACTAATCCAAACACAAGAACATTTTGTGAAGCTTCTAAACAATTGAAATCTCAGAGTTTCGGAGGTGGAATTTGGATGAATGCACATCTTCACCACTGTTCTTGCTGCAACTGTTACGGTTGCATATAAAGAAAAGATTTTTCCCATTAGGATTTCAGTAAGGAAAGCTCACAAGCTTCACTTTGAATTTACACTGAAAAGTCTGTCTATTGAGACATGTAGTACAATATGCATTTGCTAGATGTTAATAAGTTATGCCAAGCTTTGAATTTGAATGGAGGCTCTGTTCTCTGTAAATAAAGAGAAACAAAACCACTTTTCCAAACGAACTGCAAGAGGTACAGAAATCGCTATATATATTGTTCTGAAAAAAATAAAATGAAAGAAAGCATGAAAGAGAAGGAGATAAAAAAAAGACCTACCAATGAGAAGGGTGCTTCGGTAAACATTCTTGCTCACTGTTACAGCTGTGCTTTTTAGTTTACGGGAATTTTGTTATTTCAGGAGGTTTTTTTCCCCACTTTGAACTATGACTGTTAGTTGAAAGTTGATTTTTTTTTTTCCTGGAAAAACTTATATAGGAAATTAACCAGGTGCTAATGAAACATTTCCAGACACCTCTGGTCACTATAAACCTAATCACAATCCTAACTGGCAAGCTGAGCTACCTAAATCATTCTAGTTACTTGCACCAGGGCAGAGAAGGGTGAGGCCTCTGATATTAGAGGCGAACGGTGCAGGAATCAGGTTTAAAAAGTTCAAAATAACTTTAAAAAACCTGATTTTTAAAATGTAAAGCTGATCTTAGCTAGAATCTAGCATAAACTTATGTGGCAAGAGAATCAGTTTTAAATGCCGCTACTTTAATTATTTCACACCTGCATGGTCCGATCCAAGTATTTTTCCACTCTTTGGTATGCATTTTCTTTTAGCTTCTTCTTTGGAAAAGAGCGGGCTTTGAAATGACTGCCTGTTCTGCCTCAGTAAGTCTCCCATGAGATCTCATCATCTGTTATTGAATTTCTTATGTTTATTTAAATTTACTGATAGAAGCCTTATTTGACTTTTTTTACCATCACAGTAAATGAATTTAAAGATAAAATGTGTTAAAGGAATAAAGTCCAGTGAAGAGGTATTAAAATTAAGGTCAGCGTATAATCTGTCTATAAATCTGCAACAACGACCCATAGATTTATTCTCTCATGAATGCCCTATGCCTCAGGTCCCACAAGTTAAGCATCTTGCCTAAGGTCATACCCAAACTCTTTGATGGAATCAGAAGTTAAAAGCTTTTATTTAATTTAATGCTGATTTTTCAGAAATAAATTAAATCTGTTTCAGAGACTTTAGAGCTTAGATACATACACAGATTATTGTGGGGTTTCAAATTACTTGGCATCATCTGCTCTACAAAGCCTACCTAAGTGCCCAGGAGCATCCTGTAAATCACCTGAGGAAATGTATAAATCTTTCACTTAAAGGTAAAATTACCACAGTATACCTTGTATTTTTTATGGGAACCACAGACCAAGCCCATGCCAAAAGGGCAGACCTTGCCCGTTGCTGCTCTTGGGTAACTTGCTAGTCTGTGGGACTTTGGGTGTCCAAACACTTAGTGCTATGATATATGCCTGGGTTAGTGTGGGAAGAGGAACTTCTTGTACTTACTCGTTTGTTTGGACGGCGTGTGGCTTTTCAAACTACAGAACAAAAGATGGAGCAATTTCTGTCTTTGAGACCTTGTTATTGGCAGTCTTCTATTCATGGGAGTTTCTCAACGAGTAAGTGTTTTGAAAATAGTGTGCTAAAGACTAATGAGAACATAATGAGATGCCTCTGGTCATCCATGTTAGGTTTGATCAGAGATGTAAATAAATGTAGAGAGGACTAGGTAAAAAAAAAAACAAAATGAAAAACCAAAAAACAAACCACTTGAAGAAAAATAGTTTGGCAGTTTTATTCATTAAATGTTTTGCGAGGAATACGAGTTTCAACTTTATTTTCCTTAAACACAAAATATTACAACAAACAAAACCAATTCCAGTTAGAATTCATTAACTGTTTATTAGATAGTTTCCTGAAAAGCTAAAGAAATTGGGGAATTATGGTGGGTTTTTAAATGTTATTGAAAATTGGTTGAAAAAGCTCTGTCTAATGAGCTGGGATAGTGATAGAATCATAAAATGATAGAACCGCCCAGGTTGGAAGGGACCTCGAAAGATCATCTGATCCAGCCTTTCATGGGAGAGGAAGCCTAGATGAGATTATCTGGTACCCTTTCCAATCGCAGCTTGAAAATCTCCAGGGATGGGGACTCCACTGGGGACATTGTTCCAGTGGATGATTGTTCTCACTGTAAAAATTTTTTCTTATATCAAGATGAAACCTCTCCTTGTGCAACTTGTACCCATTGTCCCTTGTCTTCTCCTTGTGGCTTCTTGTGAAGAGAGAGCTTCCATCCCCTTTCTAGCTGCCCTTTAAGTACTGGAATACTGTGATGCATTTTCTAAGGTTTTGATTGCCTATTTATCTCTTGATGTGTTTTTATTTTTCAATAAAAATGCCTAGATATAAAGCCAAACTTTTATGCGTTGTTAATAATCCCAGTTATTAGTCATTATGTGTCTAACCTTGCTCCTGTAGAAACAAAGGGGTAGTTTGTTATTGGCACTGAAGTGCAGCAGACTGGGCCCACAGCTGCTAAGTCAAGGTACTTGGTGTGTAGTAGCTTCTTTCCACCACTGCTTGGGTGAGTATTGTCTCGAGTCATGATTTTTGGAATTTTTTTCTCCAAACAAGCTCTCATTTCAGATGAGCCCTGCTTTGCACAGCCATCAGTATGAGATTGAAACACTTTCATGTCTCTTCATTATTGGGCTTAAGTTCATCTGAAAGGTCTTTTGGTAAGCTGTTCTCAATTACAAGTTTCCTAATAAAGCCTCAGAGGATCTGAGTTTTGCCTGATACGGGATTTTGTAACCTGAAGTTTGTGCAGGATGTTTTGAGCCATTTAAATCTGTGGCTTCAGTTGAACTGTTTCTTGAAACATTTATAAGTTCCATTAGGGAGTTAGAGGAACAACTGCAGAAGAGAGATCTGCACAATACTTCAGTCTGGAAGCCGGACTTTCAACAGGCTGGACATTAAAGTCTTCTTCCATACTATCCAGATAAATCTAGATTATAGAGGACACCAATTGCATTTTAAGGAAGACTTGACCGCCATACAGTTTAGCTGGAGACTTGTCTTTATGAGAAGTCACAGTAAAATATACTGAAAATATTTTTTACTTGCTTAGTTAATTTGTATTAAGTTCCCCTATAAACGTCTTCAGTCAGAACTAGGCTTCAATGTATTGTCATTGGCTACATTAATTCTTACTTAGAGTATTCATATGTGTGGAACTTGATTGAAATAATCTATTTCTACATGCTTAGCAGTACATTTTATTTGAGGTAGTCTTTTGAGGTAGTTTTCAAAGTTTTTCTATATGCAGGGGCTTCAACTTACTTCCTCAGTGATAACTTACCACATTAATTTTGAAAGTTTCTTTCTATCTATCTGTCTGTCTATCTACCTATCCAAATTGAGCTTTCTTATTTTTTAATAACTTCTGTGAATAGACAAATAGTACAGACAAATCCTCGTCTGTGGTTGAGGCAGTTTTTAAGGGCAAAGTTGTTTCTTCTATCAGGAATTCATGATTAACATTAGAGCAGCTCTTTCTTAATACACATATATTGCTTCTTGATATGGAATTAATTTACTGCTGTGGTGCACTGAGAAAGTATTTAGGTTAGTATATTAAACATAATCAAATGCTATAATAATTTTTAATTCTTTAATAATTGTTCCTATGGAAATTAAAAATAAGGTCTTTTCTCATAAATTTGTTTTTAAGTGCTACTTCCAAATCTATGGTTTAGTCTTAAATTCAGAGCCACTGTCCTTATTGAAAATTCAATGACACAGCCCCTATTAACATAAATATAGCTTCCTATAGGAATAATCTGTCTCTTCCCAGAATATGAAGACCAACAATATTCCAATGTCTCAGGGTTCTGGGTAAAAAACACATGTCTAGATAAAAACCGATTGGATATGTTTTCCATCCGACAGTGCCCAAGGCGGTATACTTAAATTCAAAAAAATATTGAAATACAAAAATCATAAATATTGAAACTGTGTGGTTATACTAAACAAAATTTTCAATGAAGCAAATGTAGATGCAGAGTTAATTTCTGCCCATGATTGATGACCTCACAACAATGATTCATAGCTGTGCTATGCTCTGTCACTCACAAGTTATACATAAGGTCATCAGTAATGACTAGAAATGAATAATGTATTTACAGTCACTTCATTCAATATCCTTTGTCTTATACACACATCTCCTTGAAACCAAGTTTTCCAATAAGGTCAGGACCTTATGAAAGACATATAGCATTCATAAACAATTAAGTAGATATTTAGACAACTGCTGTTTTAGGAATAATACAGTTTTAGGTTTTAGGAATAATATAGTTTTGTTTAGCTATGTTCATGTTAGGGCAGATACAGAGAGCACTGATTCAGTAGAAAGTCCTACACTGAATTCAATGAGTGTAATATGCGTATTTTGGCACTTGGTTGCTTAGCTGAACAGGGCAGGTGTAGGACTGGAGACGGCTAAGGAATCCATTTAGTCTTCTGTAAATGGGTCGAAAAGTAACGGGTAAATTCTTTTACAGAGACACCATCTGCCCAACTAAAAAAATAAAAAAGAAAGGCAGACCTTTGTGATTTTGCTCTCATCAGTCAACTCCCTCCCCACCTCCCCCAACCCCAAGTCCTCTCTCAGAAAAGAGACACAGGAAAGAAGAGGGTCCCCAGTAGCTAAATGTCCTTGCTGACTGCAGAGTCAGGTCGGATGGATTTCTCCAAGGATGACCCAGTGCAGAAGGAGTTACTTATGAGAGAGGGTAGATTTAAATTGCGCAATATTTGAAAGTTTGCTCATCACATACCTGTTAGAACTGTTTCTTGCCTCATCTCTGACCTTATCTTCTCTGTTCCCAAGGGTTGCATTATAACAACATTTCCCTTCTTTCAGTATGATTTACATTCAGTGAGCTGACACAGCACCAATTTTGCTTCCATACTGCTACAGCAAAAAATTCCACTGAAGAGCTCAGTGTGACTAACAGCCTCTCAGTTACCTCATTGTACACCACCTCAAAATGGTCTCTAGTCGAACAACAAGTACAATAAGTGGACATTAAGGACAAAAGAGTCATCTGTAATCTCTGCCTGCCTGCTAATAATGAATATTCTTTATATGCAGGATAATGCCAGATTTCAGTTTGCTTTGAGTGGGGTTCTGTGGGGGAGAAAGGGAGGGTTGGCATATACCTAATTCTAAGCAATATAAACAGTATGAAAAATGTCATCTTATTTTCTTTCAGAAGGTTTGTCACTATCTTAAAAAGAATTTGTACACGGCCAACACACTTATTAAAATTCATAAGGTCTTAACTTACCTAGCTATGTCACCAACTGACAGGCTGTTTTTTATCTGTCTCCATTTCTACAGTCTCATTCTCACATGAAAATGGGTTATTTTTGAATGTGGTAAATAGAAAAATGATGTCAATTTTATTTCTCTGTCCTCTGTTTATCTTATTCTTTGTCAATCACATTATCCGTGTTACGCATCTGAAGCCCTTCAATTCTCTTCTTTTGTTCCACTTATCGTTTTTATTTTATGTATACACACACCTCCCGCACACACCCACGAACACACACATATAAAGTCTTGATGCACAGCACTGACAAGCCCCTTAGATTACCACATAGAGATAAATAGATGTGACATTGAATATGTCATAGCTCCTCTATTCAAATAGTTCTTTAGCTTCAGTACCAAGATAAAATAAATTTTGCCTTTTTATTTTCTGTAGTCTCATTATATGTGCAAGTGACTTGAAGTATGAAATCTTTTCATTTCTTAGTCATAGAAACTCTTTTTTTTTCCCACATAATGACATGTTTTGTTGTTGTTGTTTTAAAACTCTTTTTCTTAGCTCATTTGAAAGGCATGAAGTTAGAAAATATTCAGAAGTTGAAAGTAGTGTTAATGTAACCCCTCCTGATATTACAAAAGGGTATTATAGAAAGGAAATTATTCTCAGCCATGGCCTAAGTCAATATTGGTAAAGCCAGCCTTCCTAAATGTAAACCTTCCCCAGAGCTTAGCAGCTTTGAGTTTGGTCTTAAAGTACTGATATCTTCACCTTACTAAAGTCAATGGGAACTTCGGTATTATGACACAGCTTAAAAATATTTGTTTAGGTTATACTATTTCTGCACACCCCTCCCTCAGTATTAGGAGCTATAGTGTCTAAGGCTGATGGTTCATCTTGAAAGGACTGCTAAATGATTAAAACAAATACAGGGAAGGATGTCCTTTGAAAGTAGCCCCACATTACTGTAGACCAAGCTGCACAACAATGTGGTGAGGTAAGTTTTATACATTTTACCTCTAGATAAAATTAGCTGGGGTTTGTTTCTAAAATGTGTCCTGAATTCTGGATTATTCTGTTTTATTCTCTTTCTACTATGGGGGAAGTCTTGCTTCTTTCTCTGACATTGTCACCAGACTCATTCCCTGCTGGCCAGCTTTCTGTATCATTTACCACTGCTGCAGATGTTTTGTTGCCTAGGTAACATATTCCATTCATTTCCACTTTTGTTCTAAAAAAACCCATGAGTCCCTCTTTAGTATATTTCTGTGTCCCTGGAGGTGGACTGAACTTGTTGTCTGTTTGATTAAAGGGACCAGGAGTCAGCTCTGTTCCTGAGGAGAAATTACAGCTTTTCTTTTTTTTTTAAAGTGAGCCAACCAAACCCACAAAAATGCTGCTAATTATTAAAGGTTAGTTTATTAGGACAAAAACATATTACTGAAACAAAATAATTCTTGAAATAGAGAGGCTAAATGAAGCTGTGAAAATAAATCTTCCCCAGGCCCTCAGTGTCCAGGCAGGATGACTTCATTCTCCAGCCTTGCTTTGTAGCCCAGCACTTTCCATGTTTTCCTGAGTTGAACCTGCCCCTGCTCCCAAACAGGGTCCATTGCAGAAAATCCCTTTTCTACACCTACTTCAGAAAGTGTATACAAGTAAACATTGTGTATGTTTATGGTCATGATCTGGTTTTGTAGACCCCGTGCTGCAAAACCTGTGCAGTGGACTCCTGCCTACTTCAATGCTATACTCTGAATTCTGAGGCCTTCAAAATGTTATTTGCATTCTTGATAATAGGAATAGATATCCTTGAATTGCTAGAGGGGAACCACAGCTCACCTGCTCCGCCATGTATGCAGTAACATTTTCCTCAGAGCCGTTGGCAATGTTATGAAATGGTGAGAAAATGGCTAAAAAAATCTGATCTAAGCACAGATACTCTTCTTACACTACATGGTTTTAGGATTTAGTAAAAAAATAATGGGGAGAAATGCCTCTCTTATACAGGTTTATTTCCCACTTTTTCTGTGCACTCTGAAATAAAAAGTGGGACAAATATTTTCAGTAACAAATAGAGTAAACTTGAGAAGCTCTTTTCCTATCCTAGATGAATGTTTGAGATACAAAAGTGAAGTCTTACTCAGAAGAGAGGGAAAGAGAAGCAAAAGAAACTAAGAAAACAGTATTCAAATCAAAGCCGAAAGAAAAAAAAACCACAATGTGAATTAAGTACAATTAAGTTTAAAAATGATTCAGGACATTTTGTGAAGACTTAATTTCCTTACTTTAACAAAGTAAAAGAACAAAAAACACCAAATGAAAGATCTTTTTGACCTTCTATGTTCATTTTATTAATATTCAAAACAGGCAATTTGACAATCACAGGAATATTTTTTCTAAAAAAATTCAAAATGAGACATGTAATGCAACCTATCTTTTTCTTTTAATATAGCTCTTTTTCTATTTGTGCTGTTAGAAACATTTGCTTCCAAATCCTATGTAACGTGTGATAGAGAGAACATCTTACGTATCTGCTCCCAAACTCTATCTTCTGTTCCTGCTTTGCATTCCAACACATGTGTAGCTGCACAAAACAGCTACATTTGAGATTTTGAAAAAAAAAAAAATCAAAGATTTGATAGAAATACTATTAAGGACTTGTATATGCCCTTGTAATGCAGGTGGGCACTCTTTTTCTTTTTTTTTTTTTTTAATTTTTCTGTCATGCACTCGAAGATGAGATCTTTATTCTACTATTTGTCTTACACTGTAGCTGTATATTTCACTGAAGATTTTGCTACAGTGATATCAAGGTTACAGAAAAGTTTAGAAGTTTTTTACTTTTAAAACATTACTTTCCTTTCTTAGATTCTATATCCAGGACTTACATCTTGTCGTAACATTTGAATAATTATTTGTGTAGGTAGGACACTTAAGCACAATGTTCCAATACTCCTTTATTGAAAGCAAATAGGTAGAGCTACTAACTCATTGGTCACCAACAACTCTGCAGTAATGAATTAATGTGCCTGCACAAATAAGAAGAGTGAAACTGCAGTCACATTCCAGTTTCCTGCCTCTGAAGATTTACCTTAACCATTGAAAAAATAGCTAAAACAACATTTCTAGAATAATGAAAAATACTGTGATATATTGTATCTGTTATTGTTATTATCCTTTAAGTAATCCACTTTTATTTTATTACATATTGCATATCACATATTTTATCACATCATAATAATTTCATATTAATTAGAGTATAATCTGTAATTTGAAAAGCCAGTTCTCTTTGTAACAGAAAGCCTTTGGATTTTTATATAAGAACAATAAAAAATTAGCATTACTTTATAAGGCTAATAAAGCAAAGCAGGAAGACTATACAGTTCATTTTAAATTCCTTTTTCTTGCTTCTCAGTGCATGTACTAGTGATGGCAGTTGTGTAAATTAGGTAAGAGCTAGGTTAAAAAGCTGAAATTTTGACATGAATTCTGGTTAGGTTGACTTTAGGGTCCTCTGATTCTTACCGCCCATCTTGAAGTACCATGAAGGAGCTTGGTTTTCAGACATGCTCAGCACCTCATGAAATCAAAATTTCTTATCACAGCTTGACTGCCTGATAGTGAGGCACCAAAAAGTTCTTAATTTTGAAACTGTTGGCCACTATGTCAGAATTTCCCTCGTGTTTGAGATCCGAGGATCTTCTTGCAGACTCATTACCAGAAACTGGTGCAGTTCAGCTAAAGTGTTTGTCAGATGCCTACAGGAAATTTATCCTATTTCTGTAATGTATACCTACAGAGATATTACCAGTATATTTTACCTGGCTAGAGTGCATGTTATTTTTCTACAGAAAATTATGTTGAGTTTTGTCAAAAGCATGAAAATTATTAGGTTTTTGTCTAATTGACCCCACAGCATAGCTTTTGTCCCCTGCTCCAGCAGGCTGTGGAGCAGAGAGGGCAGAACTGCTGACCAGTCTATAGGATGCAGAGGACACCTGCCTCCAGCCTCACTTCTTCCTGGCAGCGGGGGCAGAGCCACCAGGTAGATAGTGTTATTCCCTCCAGAGACAAGCAAAGAGAGAGGTAGTGACTAGGTGTGTATAGGCAGACATTAGCCATCACCTCCCTCCTCCTTTGGCATGGTAAATGGTATGCCTTCTGAAAGTCAACGTATGCCTATCTAGTACACGTAGGACCTATTCACACCGGAGCTCTGGGCACTTCTGTCATCAGCAGTAGAAAAAAGGGTGCTGTTTACCGACATTTCTGGAGGTGCTCGTTGCAGGTTGTGCCAAGCCTGCCAGTGCCACTCAGTGAAATGCTGCGGCGAATGCTGTACACCTTAGCCCAGAACTGTTGTTGAGAGGAATTAGTCTGTCAGCATGGCTCAGCTCTTACAAATTGCTAATGGATTTTGTGCATGTGTTATCTCAAGCTCCAGTACTGCTGTTTTTGTGTGAATATACTTCTGGAAAACTGTGTTGTTATACGTCACAGCTCTATGTCATGTGTATGATTGGGAAGAAAATTAATTTCTGATTTCCTTTGGGTTTGTTTTCCTTTTATTCCAGGTGGCACAAAGTCCCAGATCCTCATTTTCCAAACCTTTTTTGTTCTCCAGTTCCTTCTGTGCAACGAAGGGCAATATTTATTTTATGTTTTTCAGCTATGCAGCTCTGTACTAGGTAGTCCAAAAGCACATCGAACCCTGTACCCTATGGTAGCAGACAACAGAGGATGGTTAGGGAAGAGTATGGGAACAGGGCATGCCTAGATCCTTCCCCATTATCTTCTCAGCTTTCAGTTTGTGTTCTAAATAGAGAACACAGATGATGACTGGAAGAAGGATTCATCACCATTGTTCTTTCACAGGCAATGACTAAATGAGGAATAAGCAGATGGATATCTTCATACAGGCATCCAAACCAATAACTGAAACCATTTCTTAGGCCTTGCCCAAGAAGCAGAAAATATCACTGTCAAAGAATATCTGACATTCATGTAAAAAATTCTTTTCTTGTGCCTAAAGTCATTTGTACAGTTAGACTTGGACTAGATTAATGATTGAATCTTATATTCTAACTTGAAACCATAGCATTTACTTAAAGACAAGGAAACTATAGAGTCAGTTCCTAAACTGGGAACTACCTGACGCTTGTGTAATCACCAGGTGCAGGACTGTGCCAGGCAGATCCGGTCACGTTCATAGGGCCTAAATTAGCATAACAGGAGCTTTAAATGTTCAAAACAAGGGCAGTGTAGACCCTCGGCTACAGTGCATGGAATTTTCTAGGCAATCCAAATGGTGATTAGGTGAGTTTTTTATGTAAGATTTTATGAAAAATGGCAATACTTTCATAGGTGTTAAATTATTAATCCTTATACTATTTATGGTAATATTTTTATCATAATTAACCTATTTAGTATTAATGAGGATGTACTATGTGAGATGAAAGTCCTATTAATTTTGTAGTTAAAAAGCCATTCAATTTTTATGCTGCAGCATCAGGACATGGACATTATAGTGTCAGAAGAGTGACAGACACAGTGGGAATAGTATTTCAGCCGGCCACAATAAGGAAAAAATCTCTCTTTTTCAAAACTTCGAACCTCAGTTGATGTCAGGCCTAGCATCACCAGTCGCGTTTTCTAAATTTATACCAGTCAGATGCCTGCCATTCACAGTAGTGAAATTCTAAAAGCATGATGTTTCTTTTTTTTCATTTTTCTACCTCTCTGCCCTTTTTGACCTCTATCTTACTTCTCCTCTCAGGGGATCTTCAACCTGTGAAAGCCATAGCCACATTTTCTTAATAATAATGTCTCATGTTACAGTACCGAGCATGTGTTATGCAGTAGAACCTGGGGCTATAGTCAAGCATTGATTTTTTTGTTTCTTTTTTTTTTTTTCAGTAGAAGTCCCTAGTGCTGTGGATGGGTATTTTTACTGAAAAAATTGATTGCTTGACCTGCACCTTGATTTGACTCAGAGCTGCACACCTTACAGTTATTGCATTCCAGTGCAAAGGAGCACTGATTTTTTATCTTTTTTTAGCAACTAACCGCTGCCTTGATAGACATATAAAAATGAAGAATACATTCATTGTGACTCATTTCCAAAAATAATTGATAGGCCTGCCTGGCTACATAATAAGTGTAATGTTAGGAGTAAGAGAGTCATGTATTATGCATTTCTAACATAGCATGATGAGGAAGCATTGGCAATGCTGTTCTAGAGGAGCAAGGCCCAAGGTCCTTTGATGCCCATTCTTCATGATCTCTTTGAACCTCCTAAGGTTTCTGCTTAATAGGTGTCCTCTTTGTTCTTGTCGTGTAGGGAAGTTTTCAATCATTATCGATTTACTTTCCCATTTACAACTTAAACCAGCAACAATGTCCAGTGACATGAAACTTCCCTGAATTGCTTCAGAAAGCCTAAAAAAAGGCGTGATCTACCTCCACTTCTGTTGTTTCCCAAGACTGGCCATTTCTCCAAAGGCCAGAGCAGAATTAGTCGACTTACTTACTCATCAAGCTTTTGGTAAGTGATGCCATTCCAATTCTTTTTCATTTGTTTTTACCAAAAGTTAACCAGTGTGTTTTGGAATTTAAATTTACTAAAGCTCCAGCTCAGGCAAGCTCTGTTCAAGATCAGTGCAACTACATAAATGCTTTTCTTGTTGCTTAGGTTAATCACAATGGAGAGGAGGATTTTGTTTTGTTTTGGATTTAGGATGAGAATAATGTTGATAACGCATTGATGTTTTGGTTCTTGCTGAGCAGAGTTTACACCGGTCAAGGACTTTTCAGCTTCTTGTGCTCTGCCAGGTGCACAAGAAGCTGGGAGGGAGCATAGCTAGGACAGCTGACCCAGACTGGCCAAAGGGCTATTCCATACCATATGACGTCATGCTCAGTATATAAGCTGGGGGAAGAAGAAGGAAGGGGGGGACATTGGGCGTGATGGCGTTTGTCTTCCCCAGTAACCGTTACGCGTGATGGAGCCCTGCTTTCCTGAGGATGGCTGAACACCTGCCTGCCGATGGGAAGTAGTGAATGAATTCCTTGCTTTGCTTTGCTTGCGCGCGCGGCTTTTGCTTTACCCATTAAACTGTCTTTATCTCAACCCATGAGTTTTCTCACTTTTACTCTTCCGATTCTCTCCCCCATCCCACCAGGGGGGAGTGAGCGAGCGGCTGTGTGGTGCTTAGTTGCTGGCTGGGGTTAAACCACAACAGTCCCTTTTGGCGCCCAACGTGGGGCTCGAAGGGTTCGAGATAACGACAGATTTAATTGGAATGTGCTAGATCGAAGTTATAGCAGGTATTGCTGTTTAGGTATTAATTGGCAGGCTTCTGTACTTGCCATGGGGCTTGCTTGCCTTACTGTATATTAGAGTCTAGTGCTCGTTAGTGGCTGCTTTTTGCTTTTGCTGCTTGCTGAACTGCTTATCATCTTACTCTGCTGTGCCTGGGAACATTTTGATAACAACAACAGCCATGCGCCTGGGCTGGCAGATGGCCAGGGCATCGCTGCTGTTTCTGTGCTGCTGTACTGGACAGGCTGGAACTCCAGTGTGAACTCGAGTCGAAGGGACTGTGACCTGTGGATGAGTCCATGCGGGAGCAGGACACCCCGAAGCATCTGTGGACGTGGATAAGCCCATGCCAGAGCAGGTATGTCTCGAAGCATCTGTGGCCATGGTTATGTCTGTGCCGCAGCAGATATACCTCTTGAAGGGATTGTGGCCCAAGGATAAGTCCATGCTGGAGAAGGTACACCTCAAAGCATCTGTGGCTGTGGATAAGTCCATGCTGCAGCAGGTACGCCTTGTGGCATCAGTGGCTGTGCATGAGGTCATGCTGGAGCACCTCAAAGCGTGTGGCCATGGGTAAGGCCATGATGGAACAAGCTTACTTCTGAAGAGACTGTGGCTGCGGATAAGGCCACGGTGGAGCAAGTTTACTTCTGAAGAGACTGTGGCTGCGGGCAAGGCCACGCTGGAGCAGGTATATCTCTGAAAGCATTGTGGCCCATGGAGAAGGCCATGTGGGAACAGGTGCACCTCTAAGTGACTGTGGCTGCGGATAAATCCATGCCGCAGCAGGTATACCCCTGGAGAGACTGTGGCTCATAGACAAGGCTCCACTTGGAGCAGGTAAACCCCTAAGGGACTGCAGTCTGTGGATAAGTCCAAGCCGGAGCAGGGGCAAGGGGAGGAGTCCATTGCAGTGTTAAGCCCAATGGTCTGGACCAAAGGGGCCGGGGTGGAGATTGTAATGGAAATACCTTTAAATTGTTGTACCCTGGGATTTGAGTTGCATGTTATGGGAATTACTATAGCAAGAACCCCTTATTGCTAGCCAGGCTAGGAGCAAGGGGAGGAGTTCCTTGCAATGTTAATCCTGGCCCAAAGGGGCCAGGGGTGGAGATTGTAATGGAAATACCTTTTAAATTGTTGTAACCCATGATCTGAGTTGCATGTTATAGGAATTACCATACCAGGAACCACCTGAACCAATGGAGAAGAAGCCTTACAAGAAGCAGTGCAAGTGCAGCAGTGACCCAACCTGAGCTGGCTTTGGTGCCCAATAACTCCACGCAACACACCAGCTCTCCTGTCCTGACTGACCACCATCACAGATGGAGCCCAAAGTCACGGACTAAATGAACTCAATGGACATTATATGGACATTTGTGGATGTTTATGGACATTTTACAGACATTTTACAGGGGTGGTCCATAAAATAAGTGGGGTGGTGGTTAATGAGGATGTATTGGATAACGTGGGACCTGAGCATGACATAAATGGTATGGAATAAGGGGTGGATACTGTCCTGGTTTCAGCTGGGATAGAGTTAATTTTCTTCTTAGTAGCTGGCAGAGTGCTGTGTTTTGGATTTAGGATGAGAATAATGTTGATAACGCATTGATGTTTTGGTTCTTGCTGAGCAGAGTTTACACCGGTTAAGGACTTTTCAGCTTCTTGTGCTCTGCCAGGTGCACAAGAAGCTGGGAGGGAGCATAGCTAGGACAGCTGACCCAGACTGGCCAAAGGGCTATTCCATACCATATGACGTCATGCTCAGTATATAAGCTGGGGGAAGAAGAAGGAAGGGGGGGACATTGGGCGTGATGGCGTTTGTCTTCCCCAGTAACCGTTACGCGTGATGGAGCCCTGCTTTCCTGAGGATGGCTGAACACCTGCCTGCCGATGGGAAGTAGTGAATGAATTCCTTGCTTTGCTTTGCTTGCGCGCGCGGCTTTTGCTTTACCCATTAAACTGTCTTTATCTCAACCCATGAGTTTTCTCACTTTTACTCTTCCGATTCTCTCCCCCATCCCACCAGGGGGGAGTGAGCGAGCGGCTGTGTGGTGCTTAGTTGCTGGCTGGGGTTAAACCACAACAGATGCCATTCCAATTCTTTTTCATTTGTTTTTACCAAAAGTTAACCAGTGTGTTTTGGAATTTAAATTTACTAAAGCTCCAGCTCAGGCAAGCTCTGTTCAAGATCAGTGCAACTACATAAATGCTTTTCTTGTTGCTTAGGTTAATCACAATGGAGAGGAGGATTTTGTTTTGGTTTTGTATAAAACTACTCATTCTTGGTAGGCAATGCTACAGAGGTAATTTATTCATATCTGTTATAAAATATGCCTGTAATAATTTTTAGAATATTAATTTTTCTATCTCTAATGCAAAATGAAAAACACATTTAAGACTCTCAATTTAGTGTCTTATCAGTCTAATACAGTTTTTCTGTTTCTATTTCAGTACCAACGTTATAAATAATCTTTTTTTAAAGTATATACACAATCTCATATATACTTACCTTAATATGTCAGTTGTCTGGTGAATGCTAAAGCAGTTTGGAGATTTTTTTTTAAGCAAGCATGGACACACAGCTGCAACAATACTGTGTTACTTATCTGCATTTTATACAGAGTTGTACAAACACAGAATTTTTTTGTTCCAAGTCTATGACTAGCTTTACATACTGAGAGCTGAAAGAGCTTAAGAGAAAAGAGTGACAGGAATTACTACTTTATTTCAAGAACAAGTGAATATCTATTAAAAGTACTAAAATGTTGTGGGTTTGTTTTTTTTTTTTTTTAAATAAATACTTTGACAGTTTCTTTTGCTTCTAGAGAAAACTTAAGCAAAAACATGGGGGCTTAGCTGGAATTCTGTCATCAGTGAAAAATATTTTCTGCCTTACACTGAAGGTTGAACACACTGATTTACTCTTTATGTCCTATGAGCTTATCCTTGCTAATTTAGAAAAAAGATCAAGTGAACTTACCTGGAAGTGGTACACACTGGTTGTGTTAAATCAAACCAAACCACACTGCTTAAATGGGAATATTGCAATAGTACAGCAGGGAAGAGATGGTCTCAGATATGACTGCATGCTAAATGTAAGTACCTTTTTATCTTTTTTTTTTTTTTCCTTTTTTTAAAGTTTTATTGCTATGATGCTTAAACAGGACTTCGAGAAACTTATACTGTTCTTTCTTTCCCAAGCAATCACTTCAGAGATTGCCAGGCTGTGTGTGAGCACTGACTAGTTTTCTTGCTCATGTTGCTCCTGCTGGAAGGAGTTCAGCAATGTCACCAGCAAACGGCCAGGTCCTCAGCCAGCCCTGAATTGCCCAAAGCGATGTGTTGAGGGAAGATTCAGCAAGCTGCAAAAAGTCACCTAGGATTTTCTTATCCTGTGATACTCTTATCCTAGTGAAATTTCCACAAAGCACTGAATCTACTCTGTCCTCTATACTCTAAGTGCAGTGTTTCTAAACCATAATCACCTTTCTTGGCTCTGAAAGTCTATGGACTAGTTTTACAGAGCGTGGGCGGGCAAGTACATTTTTAGCTATTTGTTGGTGTACGTAAGACTGCCCCAAGCTACTCAGATAGCTGGCAGAATGACACAGCCATTTTTGCCTCTGAAGCTATGACTCTTACATATAACAATTGCCTTCTTATGTTTGCAAGGCACGGGGAATTAATTGAACGAAAAGGTTGATCAAAATAATTTAACAAAGGAACCATTGTTTTTCTACTTATCCGTGAAAGAATTCACATTATTTCAACAGCATCAGGAATTATCCCCAGTAAAGCTTGACTGTCTAGATCATGTATCCTCACAAAGTAATTCAGAGCACGTTATCTCCTCTTTTGAGAGATAAATGCTGAGGAAAAAATGTGATTTCTTTCCATATTTCATTTTGCTGGTTTTGGTCATATAGCAGTTATGGTTATAGATAATAACTTTATGCCCCACTTGTGTTAGGAGGAAAAAAGTTACAAAGTGTATCTACTCGGTATATTTCTGTAGTTAAAATATTTTATGTAGGGCATGCTGCTGATGTTGCAAGCTCAAAAATCAGCACAGATGGACTAAGATGCCTAAATCAATCCTTGAATGTACTCTTTCTGTGGATGGGGTTATTTCTTGAACTGGCATCTGTGCACGGGAGTCGGACTGGAAAAGGGATCGTTCCTTTCCTGTTCTACCGAACTACCTGGATTTGGGACTTCAGTCACGGTGTACAGGAGTAAGTATAATTCTGTGGGGAAAGGTGAACTGTGCCTTACTGTTTCTAAGGGGCAAGAAGGAAACACAGAGATTTCCAAGCTATCCATGTCAGGTTATATCAGGTATCTAATTCTTGTGTAATTAATTACCTATACAGTAAGTGGAGAGAACAAATGTCTCTTAGAGATGACTCAGAGCTGTAAGTTAGATGGCTACATGCAGGCAGTATATACCCTTCTCGGAGACCTGTTCTGGGCCATGGAGACTCCTGGGGTGGCTCCAGAAGCAATGCAAATTTTGGTTGATACCAACCAAGTGACTCTATGGTGCAATACTCAATTTTTTTCTGCTGAGCAGTCGGTCTTATTCCCCAAAGCAATTGAAGCACAGCCAGCCAAACCAATTTCCCATTAAGTAAAAAATGTAAATTAAATTAGGTAGATCAATGCAAGTTTGTTTTTAGACCTCCTGCACTTCTATTTCAAGGTCTTTTCCTGTTAATTTAACTAATTTACCATTTAGGAGAGAGGAAGGAGATGGTCATTCTTGACGCATCACATTTGTTAACAAATTATATCTGCAATTGTTTTTTTTTTTTTCCCCTAAAACAAAATAATGATGCCATCTTGGGATAATAAAAAGCCATTTCCAGAAATATATTCCAGAAATTATTTTTCTTCTGTCACAGATGAAGCAGAGTATATGACAACCCATAGTGGATCTGGATGCTGGCGTTTATTTAAGAACCAGTGGGATTAGATCTTTTACTCTGCTTGATCATCCCACACACTCATTCTCTTGCTCCTCCCTGGGCTATATTCCCAGGTCTTGAGTTTTCTTCCCCACAGGGAGGTCGCCCCGGGAAGGTTGGGCAGAAAGTCATGTCGATTCGTGCTGTGCCACTGCTTGCAGACACCAGTCCTGGGTGTTAATGGCCAAGGTCCCTGTGTGCTCACTGGCATTCATTTCCACCCAGTAGCCTGATCTCCAGGATCTTACTCCTCTTCTGAGGGCTTTCCTGCAGGCAGAGTCTGCACCTTAATCTTTCCAAGACAGCTTCCTCTTTTTGGGAACCCTTCTTTTTCACACTTGTTCTTCTTTCCAGAAACCAAGCCCCTGGTTTCTCAATCTAAACAATCCCTGTGCAGAACCACGATGTGTGATCAGCCTCCTGCTTCACAGTTCTTATTTCTGTCAACTGGCAGACTGGGGTCATGCCACTTCTGTTTCATCCAGGTGTTATGAATGTTTGCAATCAACCCATACTGGCAGCAGCTAGCAAGCAGCAGACTTCAAAAGTTCAGTTTCAGGCACTCACCCACATACATGGAATAATCTGTTACCTGTCAGCATTACCAACTTAAATTTTTTTTCACCTGAAACACCTCCTAATGACAATGATCCTAACATGCTATTGTTTTATGCTACCATTTCAGTTTGGGGCCTATTTCCTTGTAAAGGCCAAGGTCAACCATAGGTGCTTATTAATGATAAATCAAGAAGACAAAGGGAGTGAGTAAGAAATTCCATTTCAGTGTGCTCTTTTCCTCCCTCCTTTGCTACTTTAAGGTAAGATTCAGTCAGGCTTATCTGCCTGTGTATTCCTTTAACTGCACCTTATAAAGAATAATCTAGTTAAAACTTATACCATCGTCTTATTTTAATATTTTATGGATTACTCCAAAGCAAATGGTATGAGTAGTGGAATTTGTCAGGCTATGTGTGAAAACAGAAGCTGATTTAATGACAAGAACTTTTAGTCTGCTGTGAATAGTGTTTTGTCACAATGAAGCAAACGTTTTCATCTCAGAAGCAGTTCATATAGCTCTGAAAGGATACTTATACACTTATTAGTTATTAATACAGTAAAATCATTAATATTGTAGATAAAGAATACTGTATTTAATAATATGGCTGCTGATATGTATGCTGATCAATAGCTTTCTTCCTGTCTTTACCAAAAAGATATCAAAGTAAATTATGTGCTAAATCTAATACTCATGCCAATAGAGACAAAGATATTATTGCAGAAATAGAATATTGTACTCCAGCAAATAGCAACAGAGAGCTAACAAGAGATAAAGTGGAGCTGAAACTACAGAGAGGATGAAAAGTTGTCAGCAGAAATAAAAATTGAGTTACATGAGAATTAAACTATGTCTTCACTCTTGCATATCTTTATTTTTTCTGACAATTCATCACCATTGTACTCATCCTTACAAAAAGTATATTGTGAATACTCTAAAAGGCACCTATGGCCATTGCTAATTTTTTTTTTTTGAAAAGCCAGTCCTACGGCTTGCTAGAGGAGTGTGCGAAGTACACCCCATGGATCAAGAGCCTAGGGAGCTTTGGTGAAAGCAGACATAGTTGTTGGATACTGAAAAAGCATCTGTTGGAAGACAGATGAGAGATGATATTTGTTGCACTCCTGCATACACACCAAAGTCAAGTGTGGGCACTTTGGGAAATTACAAATGAGAAGGGAAAGGAGGGGAGGTGGGTGTCTCCAGAGTTAGAATTCATCTAAACAGCAGATTTCAGGACTTCGACAGACAATGTAATTACCTAAATTGTGTCAAACCACGCATTTCAGGGATCTAAGTACTTTTGTTTTTTAGATCTGGTCATAATGGAAGAGTCCGTTCTTTTATTTATTGCATAATAATAAGATTTGAGGACAATGATTTCTTTGAAGATTTTAAGCTTCCATAGGTTCAAAGAATACAATTTTTCCAGTAATACTACATAGTATATTGCTATGCAGTGATGAAAATGATTATTCACATGATCATTTACATTTAAAAGAGCATATCAAACCAAGTTAGGATTATAATGTTCTCTTGTTCAATCATTGATATTTCATCTGAAGGTAAAGGATACTTTATTTTACCACACATTTTTTCCATGACAGAAATTGTTTCCATATTATTATTTTATACCTGGATTAGTTGTAAATATTTTTATTACACTATGACAACTTCATGACTGAGCTTGTTTTGGTGAAAAGTGTAGAGAAAAGAAACAATCCATGTGGCAGCTGATTTATGTTCAGAATTAATTTTAATTTACCAGCATTCTTTAAGCAGAGGCTCTTATGTAAACTTTTGAAGTTAGCCAATGAGCTCAATTCCCTGATGAATAAGTCCCTGAAATAGGAATCAAAATACATGAAAATTGCTGAGTTATAATTTCTGAAGCATAGCATGTATAAACCATAAAGATGACAGACCTATTTTATGACAGCGGTTATAAAAACAATAGATTCAAAAGTCTCTATTTCAGTTAAAGGATCTTAAAGAGCCTTGAATAAGTAATCTCAAGTAAAAAAAAAAAAAAAAAGGTCTAAAATCATATTGGATACTTTCTGTTATGTCTCTACACTGAAAAGAGTTAAGACATTTTCTTTAAGGAGAATTTTAAATGTGATAGTAAAACCAATAAGAATAAAATAAAAATGGCCTTTTCCTGAAAAGACCAATTTTTGTTGTTTTTGTTACAAAACTTTATTTTTTATGATACGCTTTGCTTTTTGCTGCTATCCTCCCTTCCTTTCCTGATTATCATAATAATTATTAAAATGATAGTCCTTAATTAATTGTTTAAATCTTTAAAATCTACTTATTTTTTAATAGCATGTTGATAAATGAATTATTAAAGCATATTAATTAAGAATGATTTGCACAGAGCTAAAATCTAAACCTTGTGGGAATCTAAAGTGAGGTCACCATCAACCTTTGGCTTCTGTAGAAGCAAGTCAGCTCCTGAGACGGGCATTTGCTGAGTCTAAATGTTCAAGTTTTGTGCAGCGAGCTTATAATGTGTTACACCTGAACTATCGATTTACAGCTCTAGAGAGCCATTTTCCTGCCCCTTTTATATGAGTAAGGAGTATAGCAACTTCAACTTCAGTCTTAAGTATAAGATATATAAAATTAATATGCAAGAATAAGCAGAGCAGGGATGGGTATGTACCTGGGGTATGGAATGGTATTTTTAGCAGTGGCAGCAGTAAAGCCAAGTTATTCCCATGGGAGATCTGGTTCTTTTGATCTGAACATTACTTAGTATGCAGAGAATGATGGACAATGCATAAAAATAAAATGTAAAAGTGTCATTAACTTCATAAAAGAGCAGCAGCAGCAGCCAAGTTAGAAGGTAGGCCTAATCTTAATATAAACTAGCTAACTTTATCTTGATTAATGTTTGAGCAAAATGGTTTTAAACTTTCTCCTTGTAGTTTCTGGCTGCAGTGAATGTGTATTGCTGGGCTGGAAACTGAAAAGTAAGTTTTGTTACCACACAAAAAAACTTCACTGGGGATGAATATAGAAAAATTACTAGTAGGAGAAACCTTATATATAATATATGTAAATGTTGAAAACTCCAGACTTCACTGAATGCAGTTGAAATCATTTGTAGGGAGAGGAATGAGGATATTTTTAACTGGCAGTGGGGATGCACAGTCCTCCTGGCTAACCCTAGTGTTAAGAGCAGAGTCCCTGGAGTTGAGCAGTGCAAGCATGAAGCATAGTCTGATTATAATCATGCACCTATGAACTTCAGGTTCTTTAGCTGCTAGAAGAAGGGCATTTTTTTCAAGTTAAGCATGGGTGTTTACCAAATCCCTTAATACAAATATGAAGCTGATATTGTTAAAGAGAAGAGGTTGCTCGGGTGATCATGGTGGTGACGTAGAGCGATGTAGTGACGTAAGAGTCTCTTCTCCTCAACTACCAGTAACAAGACATTTTCTGCTCTCTGTTGTAAGTTAAGTGCATACTTTTATGCATTCAGTAAAGTACCTTGATTCTATCCATTGAGTATGGATTGCTCAGCTTCTGCAGTTCCGAGATTTCAAGGCACAGAAGTGATAACAAGGTTGGTATAAATTTGAGCGATATCTTAAAAGGTTGTTAGGATCGATAGATTTTTATTTTAGTCAATATTTATGTTGTATCCATCCAGTCAAACTTACATAGGTTCTAACAAATTCCTCTCCCTGCAGAAAGGGGGTCATCCTCACTTGTGCTAAGTTAAACTGCCAAAAGAGAGCGTGAACAGAATGTGATACTGTAGTGTCTGAAATTCCACCAACGGGTTTGTAAAGTTCCCATACTGTTATTTAAAAAACTTGGTTTTGAATGGAAAATGCAAAAGATCTGATAATTTTGTTAGGATGTAGTTTTTTGAGATTCCTATTAATCTAGCTATGTGTAAAGTCTGCAGTTTGAGATATTGGTATAAGAAAAACTAGGTCATAATTATTTAACTATATTTTCCATGAAGCCTATGCTCCTAGAATACGAGAAAATATTTTTGTTCAGTATACATATATATTAAATATGTATATGTAAATATATACATATATATATAAAAATTGAAATATATGTATTCTTGATTGGTTCTGGATAGGGATAATACTCCATATTCCTTCACTCAAAGGTCTTTCTGATGAGATTTTTCAATGTGGGGTGGCGTGGTTTATGTGGACAGCTGTCTAGTAGGAAGGGGTTGCCATATTTAACTAAATTAAATCTACTTACTGGCAGATGGCAGTGAATTTTGGTCACAGTCAGCAGTACCTGAATTATTTAAGGGTAAGAAGGTCTATATTGTACTATTGTTGTCTTTAGTGTAATTTTACTGTTGTCTGTAGCCATCTTTATTGGCAACAGAATGGAAGAAAACATGGGATTAGAGAAGAGGTAAAACTGCATATTCTGAAAGCATTATTTGATGAAACACATCAAAATAATATCAAGATGAATATGACTAAGTGCTATCAGTGCTTCATAGAGTGGAGTAAGTGTTTCTGACTGAACATATAAAATATTACCACAGACAACCAATAAGGGCTTTCCTATATATGAGGAAAACAGCCCAAATGTAAGCTAGGTCTAGGGAAATTTATTTGTTTATATTAGCTGGAATTGATTTTGAGAAGATGTTTTTAGAAGTATAAACTTACCAACTAGTTAGGGCCCCATTGTTGCTTTCTTGATATGCTTGTAAGAAGGCAGCTGAAAAACATGAGCCCTCTGTTACTTTAGGTGAAAGTCTCCTGGTTTCTATATTTTTGGAGAAAAAGCAATGAAATATTTTTCAAGGAAGTGACTCTTTCTCAGTGGAGGCTCTAAAGCCCACTCCACATCAGGAGCAGAGTCTAGGAGACCTGACCTGTAATAACAGGGAAATGCCTCTCATAAAGACAAAATATGCTTTCACCATTTATCAGTAATAACTCTCAGAAGGTCCCTCACTTCTCCATGAAAAAAACATACAAAGGAGGAGGTGATAGATTCATCTGTCCTTCCCACATCTGAGCAAGCAATGCCAATGTCTAGGACACTGTGCTTCAGCCCCTGCGTCCAAAGTCATATGAGGGCAAAGATCCCAAGGAAATAAATTGAAAATGCAGACGTTTCTTTTTCTTTTCCATCTCTTGTAGGAACACTTTTGTTCTTTCAGTTTATGAATGAGAACAGCATGTTCATATTTTGGGGGGAAAATGGCACCATTGGCAGTTTTCTAAAAGTAGGTTCAGTCTTTGCCTTTATCTCCAGTTCTGTTAACTATGTTAGAAGCAGGGTTGTACAAAAGGTGAAGCTAATTTGTCCAGCAATTGTTTCTGTTACTGTGCTGATGAGTTTGGACAAGACTAACAGACAAGGTGAGATAAGACTGGAAGAGTAGGTGTACATTCTCCCGTTGTTGTCCCACCTTGTCTGCACAGTAGCATAAATAACTGTAGTGATATTTAAGAAGTATTCAAGTAGTAATTCATAAAGAAATGGCATACGTTTGTAATTTTTTATGTGAAATAAATTAAAATTTCCACTACTCAGAGATGTTTTTTAAGAAGCCATACTTTTTTAGCCTAGCTTATAATTTGTTTTAACTTTTCTGTTAATTTTCAAAAAAAATTTTATTTTTTAACTTATGACAACGCTACTCTGACCTATGTTCATCACAGTTGTGAGACCACAATCAGTTTATGCAAGTCCAAATTCGGTACCAACACACAGGTCTATTTTATTCATAGATGGAAATTTCAACCCCAATAGAATCAAAATGCATTTAATTCATAATGGATAAAGCCAATTTCACAAAATAGGATACTTTGCCTATCAGTTCATGTCCATTCACTGTTCGCCATATGGGACCTCAAACGGTGAATCCTGGAATATATTTCTTTTTGTCATTTTATGTGACTTCTTGATCACTTGTTCTTTCTAGTCCCTTTCATTTAAAACTACTAACACTGTGGTGGTGTGTGTTCTTTAAGTATGAAGCACTTCAGAGCTATGGGCTGATCTTTCAGGGTGTTACAAACACCAAGGTTTGGGTCAGGCAGGTGCAATCGGAGTGCAGACAGATTTGAGATGTGGAAATAGCAGTCATAAAGTGACATGTGCACTGCACAGTAATGAAGACTGTGAATTTGTTAATCAAGAAGATAAACAAATCATTCCAAGCTTCCATGATCTTTGATGCTTACTGAAAGGGTGACCCACAGACAGGTTGTACTGCTGTCAGGGTTTTTTCCATCTGGGGAGGGTTGACCCTTCGGTGATGTCAGGCCATACGCAGTATTCAGACACCAGTGTTCGTCCCCCCATGCTATTTTTTCTGTTCAGACTTGGTGAGGAAATACAAGTATATTGAATATTAACTTACAATTACAAAGTTACTTTTAAAACAGGAAGAGTTTGATATTCAGACAGAAATCTAATATCTTCTCCACTATTTCAAGCACAGTACAAACTATGAAAGGTACAAAAAACTGTTCTATAAACAAAACAATGATGATTTTTTTTTTCATGCTTCAAATTGCTTCAGCTGTGAGTTTCATCCAAGCACGGTTCAAAGGGAAATGGACTTTGGCAACAGGCAGATGTTGTTTTCCTTTCAAACTCAAGCTAACAAAGCAATCAAATATGAATGGTATCAAATTATCTTTGGCACATTGTGTGTCCCAGTACAAATTCTTTGGATACAGAAGAAGAGAAGTGTTTTCATCTGATCAGATATCCACACTTTTCTACAAGTAATGAAAAGAATCTCCTATTACTTAGAGCTAGCCTCTAGAGGAAAGTCCGTACTACAAAGTAGACCAAAATAGTTATCACTTGTACATCAAAGAAGTAACATCAGAATATATAATAAGGATTATCAATAGTAAATGTGATATTTTGTAGCCATTAAACTCTAATATTAATGTACTTAATCAATATGTCACATAGTCTTATGGAACTGTATTCTGATAAATCATATTAAAACTATAAATGACCTCTCTCAAATTAGGAAAAAATAATTGACTTATGACCCATGTGTGATTTCTTTCCTCTGTCAAATTGGTCCCTGCTGATTTCAAAACTTGCGTGAGAGAGAGAGGTCTTAGGCAGTGTGACACTTAGATGATTCTGAAAAAGGTGTGTTTTCAGATAGCATGCAGAAGTGGGGTCTGCCTGAAAGACTTGAAGTTTCTCATTGACACATGCAGCTCACATAGGTCCACATGTAACAGAGGAGCTTGATTCGAATAGGACCTAGCAAACATCATCTTATATTATATTCCATTATTCTCTGATCTCTTATTCTAAGCACATTCCAAAACAATACTAGTTATTTGTAAAACAAAAATCAGTTTTGAGTTCTTTGTCATTAAAAAAAAAAAGAAGAAAAAGCTTTGCTTTCTTGGCTGTTACCAGCTGTACTTTTTGTTGTGGCTTGGCGACTGAGACATTGTTGGGGCAATTTATCTCACCTTAGGAAAAACTCCAAAGAATCACAAATTTAAATACACCTTCTATACTTAATCTGCTGTACATTTTCATATATGGAGCATTTCTTAACCAGACCTTTGGAATCTGGAGTTTATTTCACATAAAATCAGTATTTATATTTAGATCAGATTTACCCAGGCACTTACCTACTGTAACAGCACAGTCATAATTTTATTAAAACTTAGTGTTACAGATAGATATACTAATACAGTAATTCTAGCAAGCAACCAGAATATGCTATCTTAACAAAAACATGGTGTCTTTGTTTTCTACCTAATAAATAAGAGCAATATCAGCTTTTTGAGTAATAGAATATCTTCCACACAGTATTAGACCCACTGTTCAGTTCACCTGTATTTAACAAATTTGTCAGGAGTAATTTTGCCTAGCTTGTATTTCTGTAAATAGAAAACCCAACCCTATCTAAAGTCAACATCACCATAACTGTCTTTGTTTATCTAAGTCTCCTCCTGGAAATGCGGGCCAAATTCACAAAATTTAATAAATGATTGAATATAACAGGATGAGATTGAGGGAAAAATACTTCTACTTCTTTCACATAAAAATCTAACCCTAGAAGTTTCCACTAGGGCATGAAAATACTTACCGTTCAGATTAATGGGAGGCTATATATCATTAGCACTAGCTGGTTCCTACATGACTCAACTTGCAGTTTCTTAATTCTATTTTTCAAGATTAATCAATTCAGAGATGCCATAGATACCATATACATATAATTTATATGATCTTCTGAAAAGGTCTTCTGTGCTTCAACCTTTAGTGAGTTAGAAATTTATTTTGTTAACAGTTGCATTCCCTTATTCATTGGTCCTGTTAAAACTACTATTTTGCTAGAGACATAATTCTGCAGTTGCAATTCACTTATGTTTTCTTCTGGCAGTGTGTTGTAGCAGAAAAATCTGGGTGCAGTTCATGTCACAGTACCGTTTCCATTAGACCTTTGGAAATCAGTCCTTATATTTCTGGAAGATAGATGTATGAGAATAAGGTGTGAATCTTTCACAAGGACGTAAGGAAACAGCATACTGAAATTCTGGTGCTTACTTTAAAATTACAGTTTTTCATCTCTTTCTCTCATTTTTAACACATTTTAACATGTTAAGCAGGCTTCACTTTACTTTGATTGCATATCCTGGGGCTTAAGGACAACTTGTTTTGAATCCCATAGTAGGAAAATGGCCTGTATGCATTGAATGTAGGTAACAATGTGAGAAAGTAATTTAAAATCCATGCCAAATTAACAAGAACTTTATAATCTCTGATGATTCTGCAGCAGTGAGATTCTCTCTAGCTAATCAGATCACCTGTCTCTGTGAGAGCTGCCTGATTATAATAATTCCAGAACTTCCTAGGTATTAATGAGGAGGTTTCATTTTAGCAGGCCATTAATGATTAAAAAAACTTACACGGAAAGAATGTCATAATCAAGATGAAATGATAAAAGTCCAGGTAATAATTTTGTACCTGAGTGACACCCAACTTAGACATATTTCAGTTATCCAACAAATTGTTAATCAGGCAAAACAGGCATAAGCCACCAGTAGTATATTAACTAACCTTCTCAGCTTACCTTTCTGCTGAAAAGCTACCCCAAATGGTTAAACCTGAGAAGGAAGCAAATGTGGATGAGAAGACATCAACCAAGATTCAGCCAGCACCTTCTGAACTGTCAGCAGCCTTAGTCAAAGAAGAATGATGATTTTTGTGAGTATCTGTGTGTATGTGCATTTCCCGAGAAGATGTGATGTGTGTCTGTGCCAAAGCTATTTACTCACAATTTTTTGAAGCAAAGAAATGAAGTGAATTATTTACATTTTTTTCCTTCTGCTTTTGGAAAAATAAGGCTGTATAAATCCCCCAATGTATTCAGCTGAGATATAATCCAATAGTTCTGATGGAATTTAATTATAATAACATCCTAATTGGAGGTAAATTAAATGAGAGTATGACCAAGTGCTGTCACACTAAATGAAAATTTAAATTACACCAGTAACAGACAGGTCTGTCCTAGAATTATGACTTAGGAGTGTGACATTTTGGTTACAGGTTAATCAATGAATGCTTCACAAATATTTTGAAGCCTTCCTTGATCTATCATAGGCTGAATTAAATCTAAACTTCTGACAGACACTGAGCAGGAAAGCAAAGCGAGTTCACTTTGGAGAGGACAAAACGTGAGGAATGGAAGGGGGAGTTCTTTGTTTGGAAGATGTGACACCCTCACAGCTTGGGGTTTCCTCCAGTCCCTCCACCAATACATTCAGAGGTGCACTGGGCTGGTATCTAATCAATTGCTTTCCTACCGTGTTTTTGAAGTATCAAAGGAAACATTTTTTGACAGGAAAAGCATAGATCTAACAGGCTGGTGAAGCTTACCATCATTTCTCCTAGGCCTTATTTTTGCCACCGTGTTTATCAGGGAGCGTGCTGCTATACTTCCTCAAGGGAGCACAGCCGGTGTCCCAGTTGGCAGAGGGAACGGCTGTGCCAGCAGCCAGCTGCCCATGTGCTCTGTGATTGCCCCACAGAGCTTGTGTGAATGGAAGGAGGAACTCAGCACCTCTGTGGAAATTTTTGTCTCCCTCCCCTCTGTATTGGCTCAAAACACAACTAAAATGACGTCATTTTATCACCATAGAAATATCTATCACAATTTTATCTTGTAACAGTTATAACTCCCATCTCCCCATAAATCCCTTTGCTTCCTAACATGCAGCCTACGCTATCCCCCACGCTGACCCAGAAAATGCTCAGGCGGTTTTACTGACTCATGCTCTCCTCGTGATCACAAACCTTGGTATTTTTTCACCACCACCACCCCCAAAACAAAAACCCTGATATGAGTTTGTTCCAGTCTAACTCACCAGTCATATCAATCCCTTACCTCCTTCCTGGCTCCTCAGATGTCTACAAAACAAGCCTCTGCAAAAAAAACCAGCCCTTCATCAGTAGAGCTTGTCAGCTGTGGACTCTGTGACTGTATTTTCCTGCTCTTTAGCAGCAGATCTTAATATCTCTAAGAAAATGACTGCACAACTAACAGCCTGTACTTTTTATCCATCCATAAATGCACAGCTGGCATCCTTATGGGATTTTCTATTATGCATATTCAGCCTAGCATTTTCAAATCTTCAGATGGTCTGTATTATTTCTTCTTATGGGGAAAAATATTGTAGAAGCAGAGGACTGTTCTTTTAATCCTCTGCATTTAGCTAAGGTTAGCTTTGGGATTTGAATGCACAGGCTTTTCATTTTTATTCACTTCTGTCTTCCATGGGGCCCCAGAATCAATGTGGTTGCTGGTAAAGAAAAAGTCTCAGACTCACTTTAGGAAGTATGGAGACTCTCTTCAGCTAGGGGTTGTTGAAAACAGGTTCCAGCCACCAGTTTAAGGTTATGCCCTAACTGCTATTTTCTCAACAAGGAAAATTGCTTGTTGAGTGTTAGATTTAATTGTCCTATTGAATCAACCAGGGGGACACAAAAAAAACTGGAGCTGGTTTATCAGTTTGTTCCAGTTTTACTTGCATTTGTTTACTCATTTAGACAGCACTGTCAAAAAGGTGTCTTTCTGGAAATACTTGCATATTTAATCCTTGTGATTAAATTTTGCTCTTTTGCCTTCTTGAACTCTCAAAGAGTTAAGTTTGGCAGCACAGTTTCTCATTTCTGGTGATCTCTTCAGTAGCATAACTAGAGCAGCTCAGAAATGTTCACCAAAACAATTTGATATGAAACATTTCTTTTTCCTTTAGACAGATAATTTTGTCTTATTGAGGGCCTGTCCTGGAATTTCATTAATGACTACCAAGAGAAAGAGGGATTGTCAAAACTCTCCAACCATATGTAAGACTGTATTTGGTAGAAGCATGATCAGTTACATTAGAACAGTTCCTAACTCTTATAAGTCATCATTTCCTAATGCTATGTTACTGACCGCTACTATTTTAACAGATGAATCTAAGATACGTTGTATATGTTTATCTGCACAGTTTAATGTCAGTGGAGATCAATAACCTATCCAGAAACTAATCAATACAAATATTGCAGCTCAGAAGTAGTCATTAGCCCTTTCGTTTTCCATATAATGGGGTAGATAGATAGTAACTGAATGCTTTTCAGCAGCTGTTTCATTTCCCTCTCATGGCCAACTGGAGCCAGAATCACTTTACAAGCCCGTGTGTCTAAAAACCAGCGATTTGTTTTATTTATTTGACTGAAAACTCTGGATGCTCGTAGATTTACCTAAATTCTAGGAAGATTTTATGACGTGTAGCAAAATTAAAGGGTAACTGTTCCTTTTGCACCTGCTAACTTCATTGGGAATGACTTGGTACCTGAGCTGCTGAAAGAAGGGGCATCCTATGGCCTTTGGTTCAGGCTTAGAGGGGATTGCAAAATCTAAATGTTAGATAAAACGCCACCATTCTTTCAAATGCCTTACTCAAGTAGAAGAATCCAAACCTGTAAGTTGTCTCCTAGGCCTCCTATATAATGGGAGAATTGGATGCCTCTGAATGGGATCCCCAAAGGGCAGCGTATTCAGTAGAGTATCATCTAGTCAGCTCACTTGGTGCATAGATATATCATGTGAGATAGCATAAAAGCTTAAGGCTCGGGATTTATCTTTGAATATTGCCCTTATGAAGACTCATACAGGAAAGTAATATTATTCCTACCATGGCCCTGAACTCTCTCCTGAAGGCAGGTGTCTATTTCCTTCTTTTTAGTGGCTTGAATTGGCCACTGGAGTAAGAAGCATGGCCATTGGAGTAGGAAGGTTATCTCCATTTCTGTTGGTATGCTGTAGTCTACAAGTTGCATCATTGAATCAGGAAACAGTAAAGGAAGGTTCATTCTGCTTCTTCTGCAAGATACTATGAACAAATATGGTCACGAGATAACCTGCAGAAACTGTATGTTTAGGAGAAAGAGGATTTCTGTGTCTCAGCTATGTCCTCTGTTGCATTGCCTTCCTAGTTCAGAGTTTTCAGTTCGTTTTTACATCTTTGAAGAGTACTGTTGGGTAGAAAGTTCCACAAAATTGATTGTAACCTTTAACTGGATTATTATTTGACCCTGCTGGGCTGAAGGAGACACCAGTTTGCCTCTTTGCAGGTAGAGAAAAGAGCTGACACTGGTTTCTTTAGGAAGAGTGAAACCAGACTCAGTTTTCCTTAATGAGCCTTCTAAGGGGAGGGGCAAAACTCCTAGTCCAGCATTTTTTTAAATAAAATGGAGGTGGTGATTGCATTTCTGAGGAATTTTGATTTTGTTGGTGCTCCTGTGTTTATAGAATATAGAATGAGCTGCGTGAGGAACAGAGGCAGAAGTCATAATGTTTCTTGATCCTGATTGGGTAGGTGATAAATTTGCAGGATAGTTTTGACTGTGATGTCTCAGACAGAATGACTTTGCTGTAAATATTGAAGATAAAACAGGTAGGCATTTATGTGGCATTTCTGTTTTGCAGTTTGATTTCCACCTTAAGACCACCTTCTGCACCACACTGTTGCTCAGAGATCTGTAAAGCAGTATTGGAAATTACCTGTGAGTGCTCTTGATGACTTCCTATTCTAATATTTGCTTATCATCCAATTTTGAGACTTGAGCCAATAAAATGTTAAAGTCTTCTATCACAGTGTTTATGACAAAGTTAATGGTTAAGGGTAGTTAAAACACTGGGGCCCAATTCTCTGCATATGCTGTGTTAATTCTTTTTTTTTCTTTTTTTTGTTAGTCCTGGGATCACAAAATCAGCTATTTACACTCAGTTACAGGGTGAGTGATAATGATAGAAACACTAAACCTGGCTATGATGCTAGTTTGCTTAGCTGTCAACAAGCCCCTGGTTAGAGCCAATGGAAGGTCAGGAGACTGATTCAACAAATACATTGTTTCCTGGAAATTGGAAAGTTTGGTGACCAATGAATTCAACAAATGGAAAATTACCATTGTTAGGGCTCATATGTATATAGGGCCAACATTTTACTGAGATATTTGCATGGTTAAGCCAATTTGGTCCAAGTGTGTGCAGGCACTTTATAAACATGCATTTCTAAAAGCTCAGTCCTGTGATTGCAAATTTCCCAAGACTGCTGTAGGAAGCTGAGAAGTTAATGTCATTTATTACTAGTAGTTATCAAAGCATAAGCTTAGTGGATGCCTTCTAGTTATTTGCAAATAGATACATCTGTTTTCAAGTAACCAGGTGTCTCCGGTTCTCCATTAACTTGTGCTTAATGAAAGCAATTACTAACAACATACTGATGGGTGATTTAAAACTGTTTTCTTAGTATGATTTAGACCTTTCATCAATCTACATTATGAGATGATATTTGCATATTTTACGTGTGTTAAATGATAATGAAATGCATAATGCAGCCTGTGCCCTATGTTTCTTAAAGGACTTGTTCATTAGTTAATAATTCCATTTTGTTTTGCACACTTTGGCCAGTCTGGTGGAAAAGCGATTCTGCAACCTTGTTTGGAAATAGATTTCCCAAAGTTAAGGGTCTGCCTGTTTTAGCAACTCTCCTCTCAGTTCCAGAAACTTCACTGAAGATTTTTCCTGTGATGTGTTGTTTTTTGTTTTTTTTTTCTTTTTTTTCCCCCCAGCTAAAACAACGTATTCAGCCCGGTTCTTTATAAATGCTTTCTGTTTTGCCTGTCTTTCTTCCAGTAGAGGAATGAAGCAACCATCAGCTAGGAGGCGACATCTGCAAGGAACTGGAAGGGAAGGAGTAGGCAGATGAAGTGCTTGACGGCAGAGTGAGGAAAAAGCTGGAAAGTTCAAACTTGGAAGCATTGGTGGTATGAGCGGAGAGTTTGTTTTCTAAGTGGAGGGATAGCTTATACGTATTCTTAATTTGCTATTATCCAGCTTCTGTATAAATAGATATAAATCTTATTAGAGATGAGAAAGTGAGCGAAACAAGAGACAAACATACATCTCCTCAGTGCTATGAGGTTTATCCCAATTGACAGAAGTCATCTCACTAATTACAGAGACAATTCTGAGATCAAAAATGACTTCAAATAAACAACTGATTTTGTATGATAACAGTGACAGTCCCTGTCCTATTAAAAGCCCTTTTAGCCTACTCCCTTATAGCATTCTCTGTCTATATTATTGACATTTAATCACTTTGAATAAGAGAATGTAATACTGATAATTTAACAAAGTGACTTGTATAAGCTTATCCAGGCATATAACAAATTCTGAGACATTGCAGGACTAACTCTACATTTCTTTCCTGCAGAGAAAATTCCTAATGAAATCAGGGTGACTTCTTTGCTTTTGGATGAATGTTCAGTCACTTCCTGAAAATTTAGAGGGGAGGTAATAATCATAGAATTGTCAAGGTTGGAAAAGACCCTTAAGATCATCGAGTCCAACCGTCAACCTATCACTGCCAAGTTCATCTATACCATGTCTTCAAGCACCCTATCTATCCATTCTTTAAATACCTCCAGGGATGGAGACTCAACCACTTCCCTGGGCAGCCTGTTCCAATGCTTGACCACCCTCTCGGTGAAGAAGTTTTTCCTAATATCCAACCTAAACCTCCCCTGGTGCAGCTTGAGGCTGTTTCCTCTCGTTCTATCACTCATTACTAGGGAGAAGAGACCGACCCCCACCTCGCTACAACCTCCTTTCAGGTAGTTGTAGAGAGCAATAAGGTCTCCCCTCAGCCTCCTCTTCTCCAGACTAAACAACCCCAACTCCTTCAGCTGCTCCTCATAAGACATGTGCTCTAGACCCTTCACCAGCTTCGTTGCCCTCCTCTGGACACGCTCCAGCACCTCGATGTCCTTCTTGTAGTGAGGGGCCCAAAACTGAACACAGCACTTGAGGTGCGGCCTCACCAGTGCTGAGTACAGGGGCACTATCACCTCCCTGGTCCTGCTGGCCACACTATTCTTGATACAAGCCAGGATGCCATTGGCCCTCTTGGCCACCTGAGCACACTGCTGGCTCATGCGCAGGCAGCTGTCAACCAACACCCCCAGGTCCTTTTCCGCCAGACAGGTCTCCAGCCACTCCTCCCTAAGACTGTAGCATTGCATGGGGTTGCTGTGACCGAAGTGCAGGACCCAGCATTTGGCCTTGTTGAATCTCATGCAGCTGGCCCCGGCCCGTCGATCCAGCCTGTACAGGTCCCTCTGTAGGGCCTTCCTACCCTCCAGCAGATCGACACTCCCACCCAACTTGGTGTCATCTGCAAACTTACTGAGGGTGTACTCAATCCCCTCATCCAGATCATCAATGAAGATATTGAACAGGACCGGCCCCAGTACTGAGCCCTGGGGAACACCACTCGTGACCAGCTGCCAACTGGATTTGACTCCATTCACCACCACTCTCTGGGCTCAGCCGTCCAGCCAGCTTTTAACCCAGTGCAGAGTGCACCCATCCAAGCCGTGTGCAGCCAGCTTCTCCAGGAGAATGCTGTGGGAGACTGTGTCAAAGGCCTTACTAAAGTCCAAGTAGACAACATGCACAGCCTTTCCCTCATCCACTAAGTGGGTCACCTTGTCATAGAAGGAGACCAGGTTAGTGAAACAGGATCTCCCTTTCATAAACCCATACTGACTGGGCCTGATCCTTCAGTTGTCCCGCACTTGCTGCATAATGGCACTCAAGATGACCTGCTCCATGACCTTCCCCAGCACCGAGGTCAGGCTGACAGGCCTGGTGTTCCTGGGATCCTCCTTCTGACCCTTCTTGTAGAGGGCCATCACATTTGCTAACTTCCAGTCATCTGGGACCTCCCCGGTTGACCAGGACTGCTGATAAATGATGGACAGTGGCTTGGCCAGCTCCTCTGCCAGCTCCCTCAATATCCTCGGGTGGATCCCATCTGGGCCCATGGACTTGTGAGCATTCAGGTGGAGGAGCAGGTCAGTGACTGCCACCTCTTTAACAACTGGGACTTCACTCTGTGTCCTATCTCCGTCTCCCAGCTCAGGGGCCTGAAAAACCCGAGGATGACTAGCTTGACTATTAAAGACTGAGGCAAAGAAGGCATTAAGTACCTCTGCCTTCTCCTCATCCTTTGTGGCCAGGTTACGTCCTGTATCCAACAAAAGAGGGAGATTCTCCCTGGCCCTCCTTTTGTCACTAACATATTTATAAAAACTTTTTTTATTGTCTTTAACAGCGGTGGCCAGTTTAAGTTCCAGCTGCGCCTTCGCCTTTCTGATCTTCTCCCTGCATATCCTCACAACATCCTTGTAGTCCCCCTGAGTCGCCTGCCCATTCTTCCAAAGGTGGTAGGCTCTCCTTTTTTTCCTGAGTTCTAGCCAAAGCTCTCTGTCCAGCCAGGCTGGTCTTCTCCCCCGCCTGCTCAACTTGCGGCACATGGGGACGGCCTGCTCCTGCACCTTTAAGATTTCCTCCTTGAATAACGTCCTGCCTTCCTGGACTCCTTTGCCCTTCAGGACTGCTTCCCAATGGACTCTGTTAACCAGACTCCCGAACAGCCCAAAGTCTGCCCTTCTAAAATTCAGGGTAGCAGTCTTGCTGACTCCCTTCCTTACTTCTCCAAGAATTGAAAACTCTATCATTTCATGGTCGCTGAGCCCAAGACAGTCTCCAACCACCACTTCGCCCACCAGGCCCTCTCTGTTCGTGAACAGCAGATCCAGCGGGGCACCTCCCCTGGTTGGCTCGCTTACCAGCTGCGTCAGGAAGTTATCTCCCACACACTCCAGGAACCTCCGAGACTGCTTCCTCTCTGCTGTGTTGTATTTCCAGCAGAGATCTGGTAAGTTGAAGTCTCCCACGAGAACAACGGCTAGGGATTGTGAGACTTCAGCCAACCGCTTGTAGAATACTTCATCTGTTTCCTCGTCCTGGTTGGGTGGTCTGTAACAGACTCTCACCACGATATCTGCCTTGTTAGCCTTCCCCCTGATCTTTACTCATAAGCACTCAACCTTATCATTACTGTCGCTGAGCTCTAGACAGTCAAAACACTCCCTAACATACAGGGCTACCCCTCCCCCTCTCCTTCCTAGCGTGTCCCTTCTAAAGAGCTTGTAGCCATCCATTGCAGCACTCCACTTATGTGAGTCATCCCACCACATTTCCATGATGGCGACCACATCATAGTTTTCCTGCCGCGCAGCGGCTTCCAGCTCCTCCTGTTTATTGCCCATGCTGCGTGCATTGGTGTAAATACACTTCAGTTGAGCTATAGATCTCTTCACCAACACAGGCATGCTACCCCTAGGCTCATCCCAAGCAAGACTGGTTTTATCCCCTTCCCCCTTCGCATCTAGTTTAAAGCCCTCTCAACTAGGCCAGCTAACTCCTGGGCCAGGATCCTTTTCCCCCTTTGTGACAGGTGAACTCCATCTGTATCCAGCAGGCCTGGTGCCATGTAAACTGCCCCATGGTCGAAAAACCCAAAATTCCGTCGCTGGCACCAGCCCCCAAGCCACGTGTTGATGAAGTGGGTCTTCCTGTTCCTTTCCATATGCCTCCCGGCTACTGATGGGATGGAGGAAAACACCACCTGTGCTCCTGATCCTTCAAGCAATCGCCCTAGCTCTCTAAAGTCCCTTTTGATTGTCTTGATGCCACTATCAGCTACCTCATCACTGCCGACTTGAACAACCACTAGTGGACAATAAACGGAAGCTTTCACCAGCCTGGGGAGCTTCCTGGAAATGTTTCTTATCCTTGCCCCAGGAAGGCAGCAGACTTCCCTATGGGATGGATCCGGTCAGCAGATCGGGCCCTCTGTTCCCCTCAGAAGGGAGTCACCTATGACAATTACCCTAAAGAAGTTTTTATCATTATCATATGCCACTTTAGCCCACAATTTTTTTTTTAAAGCAAACCCCAGAGATTCTAGATGCTGGTGTTTCCAAAAAAGGTATGGGATCGTCTGCCCTGAAGTGGAACAAAATACTGAGATACATGACCGCAAGAAGCCTATGGAGAACTATTCAATAAAATAACAGGGTTTGGCCATGAATGGGTGATGTTTTGGCAACCAGTTGGAGGCTAACACAGCTTTACCAATCAGGATTCACACTGTGAGGAAATGATCAATGCATGTCTGATTACAGTAGCCTTAATTAAACCTATCCTGAAAGTGCCAGGATGCCACTGGCCATTCAGCTGACCTTTTTTTGTTGTTTAATAGATAGGGACAGATCCAGCCTTAGTAAATTGGGCCTATGTCCAAGAGAAGAGAATGAATTGCTGTCACAGATTAGAAAGTTGTCTTTCTGTGGCAATGCACAGACCACAGTGGAGGGTTACTTGCATGCTGACAGAGTGCTCCCTGATATGGGCCAAATCCCAGCCAGCTCTCTAACCAGTCTGCTGTTCTTCATATGCAAAATACATAATGCATGCGCGCACACCCCCTCTAAAATCCTGCTGCTGCCTTCACAGTATATGAAATAATAGTGTCTGTCTGGGATACAAGTGCCAAGTGTTAGGTACGCATCTTGACAATAAAGTATTTAAAGAAAGGTTTCATGAGCTTGTACCTGCAGATATGGATATTACAAAGGGGCACAAATGAGACTATAGCCCACTTCCCCCTTTCGCTTTCTTCCCACTAGCACCACCTGTTTAGGTGTATTTGCTTCATGACCTGTTAAATAGTGGTTGCATGACCTCTATGCCATGTGCTGGTTGCAAAGCACTGTCTGCATGACCTCTTATTCTTTGAGCAAATAACAGATGTGGACAGGATCAGGGCAAATTATGTCTGTCTGCTTCTGATGATGTTTCTACAGCTTAGGATAGAACTGCAGGTCTCTTTTAATGGTTAGAGAAATCATCCGGTGCTGCAAATAGATAATCATTTAGAACACCACTTAGATTTATTAACAGAGGAATGTAAGCTTTCTGCTAACGTGAGAACTGAACTCTCAAATATTTCCCTTTCACTATCCTCTTAGTTTAGATAAAAGGCTATCACTATGAATAGGATAAACAATTTTATCTTATGCCATTACTGTTTATAAACAAATGTGGGTTTTTTGCATGTGTGTGACAAACCATTTCTGCCCACATCAACCTTTCCCTAAAAGAGGATGTCCATAGTCCCATTAATAATCACAGAATAGGACAAATGGGACAGTTATAACATTGAAAGGAATGTCAAGGAGTTTATCATCAGGAAGCTAGAAACAGAGGGCTAAACACGCAAACGGTTCTGTATATGGAATGAGTCTTATATAAAATGCTAAAAAACAAGTACACAAATATTCTGCAGTTTCCCTTGTTTTCTTCCAGTTATTCACTGTTTTCTATTCTGTTGTTATGTTAGATGTGATATAGACGCTGGCCCAAGCTGTAATTGAAGTGAAACTCTCAGCTTTTCTTTTGATCTGTACAAAATGTTAACCCACAGAGAGTGGGTTATGAGAGCTAAACAGGGAAAAACGGAAGAAGGAAAGAAATAGCAGGTTAGTTTGGTTGTTTTTTTTTTATTAATTCAAGATTTCAGGAGAGTTTTTCAACTGTTAAAAAATTTCATTTCATTTTCTAACTCCAAAACATATTTTCTGCTCTTCAGTCATCTAAAATGTGAGTCAGATGATGGTAGCAAGAATATTATGGAAGGCAGTTGTCTTTTTCTCGTTTTTAACACTGGTGTAATGAGGATGACAGAATGAGGTAGAACTTTCAATGAAAGAAACAGGTTAAAAGATTTCCTCCCTTGCTTTCTTTCGGTAAGTCTTGTGTTTCTTCTAAAACTGATATATGAAAGAAGTGTGAAGTGCATGATTTCCTGCAAACTCTACCTCTTCACATTATGAAGAATTTCACCATGTGTAGAAGTTTACCTTATGCATCCATCCCTCTTTTTAGAATACAAATCTTTGTATCCGTTTCATTAGATCGTAGCAGTAAGTTGGGATTCGATGGCTATTCTATGAAAATCTTGCTTCCATTCAACAAGTTGAATGAGCAAAATAGTGCTATCAGTGACCCTTTCCAGAGTAAGTTTTTAGTGTTTGTTGCTCATAGTTAGTCTTTAATATTTATGTGATGCTCAAACAGGAAAAAGAGGCTGTAATTGCACAGTGCACCAAACACACACATTGTATGAGAAAAACAAAATAGTAGTCGTCTTTGTCTCTGGACAGTGTATTGATGCTGAGAGTATATTTCAGTATTGCCTAGCATGGGAGCAATTGGTGATATTTTTCCTTTTTCTTGCTCACCTTTCCCATCTCTGAACACTAGAACACACATATATATGCCCCATCATTATTTAAACATAGTGATAAAGAAATACGTGTTAAGGACTTTTTTCTGTTATGTGTCTGAGTGTGACGTGAGTGTGACATGTCTGAGTGCTATGTTTTGTGGGGATTTAAAAATTTCATGTCTTTCAGTTTTAATTGCTATCAGTAGGTCAAAAATATATGGGGATAAGATAATGCTGAATACCCCGAGGTTCTGTTAAGTACAGAAGAGTACTGTGTGCACAAAGTATTGGTAGTAGGAAGCAGGCTTGGGAGGAAGGAACTGGCAGGTGGGTCAGAGGAAAAATAACAAACATGCACTCCAACCAGGACATGACCTTTGCCTGCTTCTGAGATTAAGGTCTGTTTCTTAGAGGTCTGTGTCCACATATTTTGTTTCTAATTATCTGTACAATTTACCCTCTCTTAGCACCCATATAGCTGCTCTATTTTCTCCATATAAAGAGGTGACTACACCTTTCATGGTGACAGGTTTTTAAAAAAAATGAAAAAAAAAGGCATTTTCCCCTCTGGTCCTTCCAACCTGTTTGTTCCTGCTGTCCTTTGCTTTTTTTGTGTTTATATACAGTCCTCCTATGCACCCTAAATTTTATTCTGTTTAGTCAGCAGTACAACAAGCTACATTCAGCCTCTTAAGAACAGATTTTGTTTGCAAGATTAACATAGGAGGTTTCAAGAGGTGGGTTTGGAATACTTTTTGGTCTGCTTTTCTAAGGAAATGCGGCATATGGAATTGCACTGTCCATCTGCCAGCTTTTCAGTTTTCCACTTCTCCTGCAGGAACGTTTATGCCTACCGGCCAAGTTCAACCAGGATCAAAGGCACAGAATTACTTACGATCACTAAAAACTTGTAGTGGATAAAGGAGAGAGACTAGCATTACTGCAACGCCTGACATAGTGGCAACATGGTGAAACCAACAATTAGCTGCTCTGCTTGGCCTGCTGACTAGCACACATATAATAGCTGACTAACTAATACACGTACTTCTCCAAGTTCATCACAACACATGCCACCTCTTCCCCAGGTGGTTGCTGTGTGACTCGGATACATGCCACCTCAGGGAGTTGCTAATAATACAGAGGGGCTTAGAAGGTGTTCAGACAGCTGGAATTGTCACAGTGATACACATAGAAGATGTAAAAAATTAAAATCAGTAGGCAATCAAACTTCAATAGTTTTGCTGCTCATTTTTTTTTTCTATTGGTCTAATATGCTTTTCAGAATTTCTTGGCAGAATCTGGGCTACGAATACCCTTACTGTTTCTGAGTAAGAAGGAAAGATGTCTCCGCCCATCTTCCAGAAGGTAAGAATCACAGCAGTTAACTGAAACTATGTATGTCTCACCCATTTTATTATTTGCCCTTTTGTGTCTCTTGTTGATAGTTTCTGAAAGTTGGAACTCTCTTAAGTGCTATGAAAAATAAGAGATCATTTTCATCATAGTGAATGCCTGTGCATGGAAGGACGTTTAGCTGTGCCAATAACTAGAAGTAATTAGAAGAGTATTTGCTCACAGAGTGGTAAGGAATATCTGCATCCCTTTACAAGAAGTGGAGCAGCAGATTATCATTTCCAAATAAAACAGAATGGCTGCTCCCTATTTTTTTGAAAGTAAAGACTTTAGAGCCATGATTGTCAGCCCCTGTCAGGCCCACCTTGGCAATAATCTGCCAGTCTGTTTCCACGGTAATTATTAATACAGAGATTGCTCTCTTCCCTTCTTAGCTAGAACTTAAGGGATTCTACCAACTTCATGATGTAGTTCGAATGCCGTGGTTTTGTCAGATTCCTGTTCCTTGCAGTTTCTCTGCTCTGGTCTTACCTTAATTGCCAGCTCTGACCTTATTACTGTTCCTTGTACCTGTCCAAAGGCCCTGTCCTGGCTCTTGTCTTTGGCCCTATTTTTCATCTGAAAATATGCCCTACTGCTTAGTTCCCCAGGCTCTCCAACCTTTAGCCTGACACAACCTTTGCCTTCAACTCATCCCTTCAGTAGTTCATGTAGACTCTTGTCAGTTTTCCTGGAGTCCAGGTCTGATTACATCCCTAGCAAAACACTTTGGCTGGAATACTCAGTATTCTGGTTATGAATGACTTTAATGTCAAGTAAGCAATAACAAAGACTCAAAAAAAAAGTCACTCTACCCTTACAAATCATGGTGATATCCCAAACAATTAGAGGAACAAAGTATTGAACCTGGTGCTGATTTAATAGTTTTGCAAGATTTCTTTTTTTTCTTTCTTTTTTTTTTTTTTTTTCCCCCAGCAGATGCTGCATTTCCTGAAAAGGTTTTGGCTGTTTTTAGTTCAATGGGCCAATTGTTTCATTCATATGTGTAAACACAATAACTGGGAGATAGCCATCAAACAGTGTTCATGTATTCTAAAGCTTGGCTTTAAAGAACAAGAAATATTACTTCATTATTCCATTTTAAATGTAAAATAACTGCTGAACCTTGATTGCTTTTAACATTATAGTTGGAACATAGAAGTAAAATGTTACATAGTATGCAGGGATTCATTATTTAATTATTAAAAGTTATCTGTTCTAGTGTTGGAAAGTAGTTATGTCTGTCTCTCCCTTATTTCCATTCGATAAATCATATTTTCACATAATCACAAGACACAGTGCCTCTGGAAAACACTTCTGTATATGAGGGAGCAAATTAGAAGCAGCTGAAACCCCTATTGTGTAGCAGTGACATCTCTGCCAGTTCTGCCTCGAGTGCTATAAGAAGTGGTGTGCAAGAAAACTCACAGAGCAGAGGCAATTAAGATTGAAAGAGTGAAAAGTTGAAAATTATCAGACAAAACATTTCAAGGTCAGGATGCCAAGGCACATCAAGGAATGTTAATAGAGAAAAGGAAGTCTGAATACTGATAATAGGGGAATTTTGTGGCATTTGAAAATAACATGTATCAGAACATGTTGAAGCACTAGATGGTTCTTGGGGTTTTTTTTATATCTTCTCAGAAGTATTTGGTAAACTAAATCATCAGCAAATGACCTGTAGAAATAAGAGTTGCAGGGAAAGAAAATTGCATGTGTCTACATTGTTTCTACATGATTAACAGCAGCACAAACACAACACTATGTAATTGTTTGTTAGGGGAGCATTTCATAAAGTATAAAGTAGCCTTTGCATGTAAACATGCAAAATGGTGGGCTGGGATTTGTAAGGACACATAAGCTAGAGATTCTTTTGCTGGAGGGAAGTGTGTGTTTGTTTTCTGTTTTCACCATTTTCTACTCTACATAAGTCAAACAAAGACAAACAGTCCCCTGAATTCCATTTGCAAGGGTCTTAGGGTTTCTGTGTTAGTTTTGCCTCCACATCAATCTGTAAATGAGACTTTTTCCAATTTTTCTCCCCCACCAAACCCCACAGGCAAAGCCTCTTCCATATTACAGAATAACTAAGCACCAAGAGATTAGGATATTTTTGTGTGTTGAAGGAGAACCAAGTGAAGTTTTTCTTCTAAGACTGTCTCTCCTATCAATGTATATTTAATTGTTAACATAAAGATGATCTGTTTCAACAGAGAACATTGCACAAAGCCAGTTCTACAGCACATTAACTACAGCTCCTACCTGGGATTTTGGAGAACTGAGCAGGATTTTCTGCTATTCTACAGATACAACAAGCACTGTCCTCTCATTTGGCCAGAAATTTCACTCTCCATCTGAGAAAACAATGTGATAAAGGTTAATAAAAACTGTTTGAGACAGTAGTTCCCAAAATAAAAAAAAAAAGCAAACATAACTCAAAAGTCTTCCTTCAGATAAGTCCTACTAGCTGTAATCTGGATAAAGATTCAGAAACTATTTTTTGCCTTAATATTTTAAAGATATGCATGTGTGTTTGTAAATTCAATAATTTATTTAAATTTATCAGGCCCAGATGACAGGCATGTCATGAGGCTTGTGCTATAATACATTTCAGGATGCAGGCTTTGAAAATAGCAGTCAAACCAGTCAAAGGAATGTGATCTTCCATTTCAAGTTTGTTAAGAAGATGTCTTCCCCATTCATGAGTTGGAAAACCCTTTCACCTTCAAAGAATGTTTTAAAACCCCTGTAACTGCCCTAGCTACGGTCCTGTTGCATTTCAGAAACTGAAAAGCTATACCTCATGTATATATTTGCTCCAGGAATTAAAGGTTTCCAAAACAGTTCCAGAGTACAACAAAAAGTCAGATCAACTATGTATTAGGTAATGTTTGATTTTTTTTAATATCATCACTGAGAACAAAACCCAACATGTCATTCTGGGGCACTATGCATATGCCCACAGAGTTGGATCAAGGGACATTTAAAAACCAAACAAAACAAAACCAAACAAAACAAAACCTTTACCAATTGCAGTACTGAAAATCCTCTTTGGAAATTTTAGCCACTTTTTTCATTGAATGCTGAATTATTGCAAGAAAAACTTACTCTGCAAGAATATAACCATTTGACAGAGAAAGGTTTCTAAGATCTAGGGTGCAGTCTGTGGTCAAAATTTAAGGAGAAAAGCATTTGAATGGCGTGTACATTTACTTGGCGTATGTAATAACAAAGTTTGAGTCCGTGACATCTGCTCTGGATAGAGGGAGGATTTAAATCTGGTCCTCTTACATCTTAAGTGAGTATCATAGTTGAAACTGTTGCACTTTCTTATTAATAATTTAAATATTTAAATATTTAAGAATTTAAGTATTACTATTTAGAAAATATTAATCTTTGGAGAAGGGTAGGTGTGATGTGGTGAGGGGGTAAAAATATTTTTTTAAGGTCTTTTTTTTGATCATAATGAAAAATGAAGAAGGACATAATTTCATAAAACTTTGAAGAATTATCTTCCCTCCCCCAAACAATCTTGAGGTATATTCTCAAGATTATTTATAACATTCTTCTTATGGTATTCAACTTCTAGCAGCTCTTATATTCATATTTCATGAGCATTGCTGGATTAGGTTATTGATTTAATTTTGCTATGTATTGTTTAAAGCTACAAAATTCTAGCATAGCACCAATGGGTCAGTAATATTGTTAGATAAAAGAGGTTATTACTATTTTAAATAATATAATGATGTCTGTTATTAAGAATACCAGTATTTAAGGCTTAAGAAATTAATAAGAACAAAAAGGACATTTATTCATTGTATTACAGCTTCCTTTAGAAATGCAAAAATGAAAGCAACATGATGCAAGCATGAACAATTAACACAAGAGTTCATTTCTGTTCTGTTCTGTTCTATTTTATTTAACTAAATGCATAAAGACAATTGACAAACAAATCAAGCAAAACATTTAAGTATAAACTGTACGGAAATCTGTGATCACAGACTGCATAGGAGTTGGCTAAAAAGAAGAGGAATCCAGTTTGATGTGTGGATTATAATTAGGAAAAAATGTGGATTATAATTAGGAAAAAATGAAAAGCATGTCAGAGGCATGCTGGGTGCTTACAACACGCTGAGCAACAAGACTGTAACAGAGAATTCAGGCATGAGCGATAACAGTTAAAAGCCAGGTGATATGTTTTTAAACCTTAACATCAAAATCGTAGTTTCATCATATCTTTGATAGTCAAACCTGGGCTCTAATTTTGCAGATGTTAAGGCTGGTCATGAAACTCTAACTTGGCTCCAGTCTTAAACCTTCTCATTCTCACTGATTTTACAAGAAAAGATTCAGATTTACACTGAAATTTGATGAAAAATCTGGAGTTTCTAATGTAGGAATCTTCCACCAAGACTCTCGTGTTTTAAATCATGCTTGTGAAGTACAATGATCAGATGTCCTAGGCATTCTTTATCTGATGGGGAGATTTAAGGATCTGTGTTGGGATACTATTTATTTCTTGTAAGGTGAGAAAAATGTAGTTTTAGCTCATCTGAGTTCATGAAGAGGAGCTTCTATTTATTCCATTTAATAAAATAGAAAGAGAAATAGCGATTCAATCCCAGGGGTTTCTAGAGAAAGGCTCTCTCTCTGCACACCTCTGAACAATACTTTACCTATTCCCTGCTAATGCATGGCAAAAGCTTATAGACATGCAAACTGGCTCTTCTGAGGTGCTCTTGTCTAATACTCACCATAAGTAGTGTGGCTAGCTGTAGATAAATGAGATGCAGAGCAATACCATAACATCAGAGTACTGTGAGTTCTTTACTTCATGCCATTATATTGAAGGCCATTACTCATGTCAGCTATTCAAAACATTACAGCACAGCTCTCTAGGCTTTTACCATGCCTGAGTGAAGCATGGCAATTTCAGACAGTGCAACAGAAGTGAGAAACTTGAACAAATCTGACTGATAGTTCACAAGATTTCAGCATGCATTGCCCTTTGTGCCACATTCACTAATGCATCCACAGTGTAGCACATTAATCGCATTAAATAATGCATCAGTCCAAATCTGGTGCCTCGAAAGTTTATTTTCACAGGCGAGCATTGGAAAGGGGCTAATGACCTTCTTTAGCTTCATCTAGAAAGTTTATCAGAGGGCACAGATCAGTATTATGGGACTATTACAGCAGAAGTCACTTCCTGATGTTATAAACTGGGTTGGAAAAAAAAATCCCAGATTGACCTAAAAATCATAGAATCATGGAATCACAGAAAGACTTGGGTTGGAAGGGACGTTTAAAGATCACCTAGTCCAACCCTCCTGCCATGGGTGGGGGACATCTTCAAAAATAACAACAGTTAGGTCCTAGGACAAACTTGAACTGTTGCACATTGCCAAGAGGTATCTTTCAGGGTTGGTTGTAGGGGGAGTTATGGGTGGTCACTAATACTGATTATTCCTGCAAGCATGTTATTGGACTAGCTACAGTCCTAATCTAGTTTGACAGCTGTGGTATGCCTGTCTCCATTTCCATCAATCCCTTCCCCTCTAAACTTGCGTTTTCACATAGATTCTGCTTTCATGATTCTCATGACAAAGCTTTTCTGCAGAGACATAGTGTTACAAGATTTCCAGATCACCCAGCAAATTTTGGAGTTGTTCACAAATATTATTCATAAAGCATCTGATTTTTACCCCCTGTATGGATCACATAAAGTTCAGAATTTTGCCCTGCATAGACAAAACCTCATGGAAGTGGCTGTCTTCACACCCTGGCACATTTTCCTCAGACTGTGACCCAGTTGTAGCTGTGGAGGGGAAGGAGGGAAATAAGCACATTTGCTGTCTTAATGAGCAACTACAAAAGGCATGGAAAAACATCAGTCTGTACCCCTGCTCTATCCTCTGAAAAGAGTTCAAGTGGAGGATTCAGATCTGTGTCTCAGATTGCCCAGGTCCCTGGAGCTGAGAGCAGCTTTCTTCCTAACTCCACCTGTGAGAATCTCATAAAAGTGCACTGCTGCCTCCAGCATCCAAAAGGAGAGGCTGTATCAGACATATATTTACAGTCTGCTACTTCAAACTACTTTTGTCTTCCAAACACCACCCCTGTTTGTGAAGAAAACATATGAATTAAACACATATGAATTAAACTCACAAATGAATATCATTTTCTCTTCCATGTTCTTCCCCCTTGGCTGAAAAAAAATCTACCTGTGGCAAAAGCCCCAGGTGCTGTCACACTGCTTGTGTGTTCCCTCTCATTCTGTACATCAAAGCTGTCCTCATAAATAAGAAGTTGGCAGCCCAATAAATTTTTAAATTTAATTTTGGGTTGTGTTTCTATTTTGTGGCTGAACACCAAGGTTTAGTCTGAGGAAAGCAGAGTAATAATTTTGATTTCAGATAAAGGGCAACATATTGGAAATATTCTTCATAACTAGATTTTGATTTATGCCACTGGCAATGCAATCTCTTCCAGCACTGAGTTATTAGCAAATAGTTAGTGGTTAAAAATCTCCTGAAACCAGACAACTAAATCCATTCATTAACTGTCTTTATGTATTTGCGAGACAGCACTGTCAAGTGAATCATAGTTTAGTTCCTAGAATGTTTCAGACAATGCTGTTTTCTTAATGAATATGCATCTCCACTTGCTTTAGAATGGTAGATTTTATTAACTTCTTGCATTCACTTTTCCACCTTGATGGCTTCTAAATTTGAAAGAAGGAAAGATAAAATTTTTCTGTGTTTGCTAGAAATTCTGAAGGATGACCATTGGTTTATTTATAATGCCTTATAATAAGTGCTGGACTTAATGCTGTCTTTGCTCATTAACTTCATGACTCGACTCCTGTCCTCAAAATACTTGTCTTGCCAAGAAAATCTCGCTCTCTTAGTAAGGCAACAGAAGCAACAAAACTACTAAATGAATTCAAGGAAATTTTCCAAGTAGGCCTGCTCACCTTCTGAAGGGACGACAAGGCTAGAAGGAAAAGATAGGTCTTATTCCCAGCTTAAATGGAAAAGAGGGAAGGAAACTGGTGCAAATGGTAAAAAGCTGTCAGCGATGGAGGGAGCTGTGTCCTCAGGGGGAGAGGTATGTACACACTGCATGAGAAGATAGCTTTTATAGACATGAAGTAGTTACATAATATGATGAAATGCAGAGAGGCAGAGCTCTAGGGCACAATCATTCTCTACTAGTAAAATGCTCATTCATGCAAAAAACACTTCCAAACAACAAAGTAACCCAACAGGAACAGAAATTGCAGCTGTAAAGAAAAAAATGCCATACTCAGCATTAAGGCTATTCTGACTGATAGCTTTGTGTGTGAGGAGTGTTTCTGTTCAGCTCCGCATTCCCCATCCGTTCAACAAAGTAAGCAATGCAATCAGGTGCAGGAAAACACTGGGGAGATTTCTCCCTCTAAAATTTTATGTGTTCTTTTGTATTTTAACCTGATTTCCTAAAGGAGTAGTATTTATTGTGGTAGTGCTGGCAGGATGTCCATTCATCCATCCACCTGTTTCCCTCTCTTCCCAAAAGCTTTGGGACTTATTTGCTAGTTTTTATCAAATTTGAAGGAAGAGTAGAAGTCTTACAACTCTGTGTAAATTTGTGGGCAAAGCAGAAGAGACCTACCCCTTCTCTGGAGAGAAGACAAGCAGAACTCACTGGTTATACTGGTGTTTAACATAAGCCAGCCTAGTCATGACACTTTGTGATTTTTATATATCAAATTAAGCATACATTCATAACCTTCATGCACACTGTCGAGGTGGACTAGATTGCTGAATGGCCAGGATGTTGGGTATGATTGTGAGGGGAGAAAAATTAGGAAATTTATTCCATAGAGGGGAAATCTTATTGAAGTGTCTAGTGCTGTATACCCCTTTTTGAAGCATTTGCATTAATTCATGTTTCCAAGGCCAAAAGGAAATCTGCTGCAGGTATATGAACCAAGAGGCAGAAATATATGAGATGGAGTGGAGAGGGCAATGTCAAATTGTAGTTTCTTGAACATATTTCCAATCACAGATAAGTACTAGTCCCTCAGCAGCAACTTCTAGACATCAAAGAGTCCCTTCAGAAACTGTTTCTTTTTCTCTGTTTCTATTTACAGTCCTTGTTTTCATATGTCTAACACAGCGTCTGTTCTTAGCTGTAGGTTACTACCTTGAATTTCCTTAGTTTTCTCACACAGCTTTATTTATCATGCTTTTTGATTCCATGTGTACTTTGAGGGATGCTTCTCATGTTTCATTTATTTTTTATATGTTCTTCTCTCACTTCCCATCTCATCTGTCCAATGAACCACACTATCTCGCAGTAGCTATTCTTTTATTAATACTTAATTGATTAAATAATATAATTTTTTAAAAATCATTTGTGGGTAATACACAGCTATAAAACATGAAAGTCACTTATTTGACATTTTACTTACAAAACTTTTAGCATAAGAAAATGTTGACCATCTAATAAGAATGAGAGGAGAAGCTAAATATTTGATGTGTATAAAAAGTAGCTTCTCTTTGCCAAATATCAGAATCTAATGGGCTAATTTCCATTTCTTATTTCTGCATCAGTGTATTCTATCTTTATCAAATCACGATGCTGTTGTAAAGGTGAAAATCCTAATCAATCAGGCCTGAAGTGTTTTCTAAATGTGAGTCTAATCAAGAAGTTTGAGTCTCATAGAAAGCAACATATGACTGTCCTGGAAGTCCCTAGAAAAAAAGAAGTACCATGTCAATAAAAAACTAAGAACGCATTAAAAAAGAGAAGATCATACCATTATAGCCAGAGTATAGAATAATGAAACAAGCCCATCTCACTTCTAAAGATAAATGATGGTTAGGAACATAACTTGTAATAAAATCCAGAAGTCTGTCTAACCGCTTGATAAAATGCTATTACATATTGTGACTTGAAATGCTTTGTTTTCATTACTACTTTATCACTTTACTTACATTATAACTTGTTCTCAAAATGATTTGATTTTTGTACCCCAATAACATGCAAAATAAGGAAATCTCCCAATTAAATGAATAAAAGCCTTTGTTGAATGACTGTCTTGTTGTAGCTTTCCTTCAAATTACTCACTTTTTAAATGCTCTAGTGGCTTTTAGTAACATGTTCTGGTTCATAAGGGTACTTAATCACTGAAATAACATGTGTGATGGTGCAGTGGTTGATGAAAGGTATGATCTTTAAGAGTTCTTCTGAAAATGAATGCAGAAAGTTGGATGATTTACAGCAGCCAGCAGAAGGCTCACTGTCTGATGTTGCAAGAGAGGGCAAGAAACACTGTAGAAGGTTAGTGAAAGGTGAAACTGCCTTCTGTTTCTATCCAATTTACTGAAAATAAGAGATGGCTTGAAGCCAACAGGTCTTAAATTTCTAATACACTCATACATCTGAACTGCCTGGAGGGGCAGCACCTTTCTTACAGAATAATTTTTTCAGCTGAAGTCTTTCTCACATCTAGTAATACAGACTATATAGTGCTTACAGTATGGAGATGCTCCTTAACATAGTCTTTGCTAATAAGATCTAACCTATTTTTTCTTAAGGAAAGCTTTTCAGTGTTAATTTGCCATTACTGAAATTCATTGTACCAAACCGTGCACATTTTTAAAGTTATTTTCTCCAATCAGATTGGGCTGATTCTCATTAACACAAATATTACTTCAGTGCAAACAGATTTTACAGTCCTGGATAACCTCTGTACCTCCAAGAGACTCAGACCAAATTGGCTTAAAATGAATATTGAAACATTCCCCCTTCATTTGAAAAACAGCCAAAAGTTTTCATTTTTTTAGCATAACCAACCAACCAATTAAAGTACAAGTGATGAAATAAATTCTGGGCTATAGCGACCAAACAAATAAACTTCCAAAGCACTGTGTTTGCTTTCTGATATTTTACATTTTAGTTTTTCCCCCATCTGAAGTCTTGTCAGTCATCACTGTTAGCTCTGTAGTTTGCACCATACTTCAGAAAGGTCATAATTCTGTCCATAATTAGATCAGCACTGAAATTCAAAGTCACAGTGAACTTAACATTAATTTTGCCACTGACTTTTATGGAGATAAGATTTCATCTGGAATAAAAGGAAGGACTTCTCAATGACTGCACATGCAGAAATGAATTTTTTGCACTTCAATCAGATCTCAGGATCTGTGTATAAGGTGCTGAAAAATAAAAAAAAAATAAATTCAAGAGAATAGATAATAAAGTAGATGTAGCAATTAGTGGCTCTAAGAAGGCCTCTAACAGTTACCATGGTAATATTAAAATTTTCTGGCACTGAACATGATGTATTATCATTAATTTTAGATGTCAGTACAAGTCCATTATGACAGCACTGGGGTATAATCTGCATTCTTGGACAAGCGTTTGCAATTAACTTTAACTGAGGGCACAGAGTGATTTGATGGAGATCTGGTAATTTTACTAAAGTCTGATCAGTAGGAAGCAAGATGCCACCTCTAGCACTTCCAGGTTTAGTTCTGAATGCTCTCTTTTCATCCATGAAATGTAGTAACAGTGCCCTGCAACTGTAGTCTGACAGTTCACAGGAAAAAAACTAAACACAGGAGGTTCTTCAGCAATGCAAGAGCCATTGTATTGCTGGGGCCTTATCAGACTGAATACAGTTTACCTACAGATAGCCCTGCCTTAAGGTAAATCCAGGCTTAAATCAACAGAAATCTATGTTTCTTCTGCAAACCTAACATGCCCCTTATGATTTTCTTGTTGCAGTGCAGGGCACACTGACTTCAGTGGGATCAGCTTTTCCTGAGGAGTCCTCACATGACAGGCTTTCATTTCAGCACATTAGATTTATGTACCAGTTCGCTTTCAGAGTTGTTTTTTTTTTTTTTCTTGAGGCAGGAGGAACATAGGACATCACATCATAAACATAAAAAAGCAGATACAACAGAGGATATTAACTCTTGTTTGAGATAATCCACTTCACTGAGGAAGCTTACATAGCTCTAGAGAAAGTCAAGTAAGTGAGAAAGAGAGAGACAGAGAGAGGACTGATGCTGTGAGATACAGAGCATGTTCCACCTCCCTGATGTGCAGCTGCATTTAGGAATAGGTGGGCTCTTCAGGATCACATACAGTCACGATTGTTGCATGAACACATGGTAGAGTGAAATTTGTCCAACTAACTTTGTGGAGCAGGGCATTTTGGAAACCTGCCTTTAAAAGGTGGAGCTTTACATTTGTCTGGGAGCACGACACAGAAAAGAACAAAACAAGTGGGATTCCTAATTTCCAGTGAACTTATTTAAAGTTTAATAAACCTTCAAAGAACAGAATTTGGTGCATTTGGGCTGTTTAATTCTTTAAGCTTGACGTTGGCAGTTTCTCAGTGTTTGTTGATGGCTGTAGCTGTCTGGTGATCTGCCAAGCATAAATACTGCGCAAAGCAATCTTTGAAAGTTCACTGAACAGTTGCTTCTGTTTCATTTTTATATAGTTAGTTTATTGATATCCATGTTATTAATTTTTTTTTCAAAAAATGCAGAGATTAATGTGAGCTCTAATTAGAAGAAAATATGTTCCACCTAAATTTTTTTATCATTTGTATCTATACAGTGGAATCAGATTTATTAACCTTGATTAACACTTAATACCATGCTACTTCACGAACCTCTGTTATCCTTGCACCCCATATGAGTGGAGTTTCAATTGCTATATATCATGTCATCATAATATTGTACTTAATTCAATCTAGAGACAAGTGTATGAACTTAACCTATTATATTCTTTTCCCTGCAGAGACTTAACATTTAGATTTCATCCAGATAGGCAGTCAGTACCATTTGAATACTTATCTGAGCTGCTTAACGCTCCTGTGCTGATGAGTTGGTGGGAAACCTTAGAAGTCTTTTCCAACCTTAATGATTCTCTGATTGATTCTATGATTGATTCTAAGAGTGTATTTACTTATGATACTTTCAGCACTGATTATAAGTGAAAACCTAGTCCATTAGAATAAGTGTGAGTTTTACTACTGACTTCACAATTTTACTTCACCAGAGGAAGTCATCCTGAAGAGGTTAGGACAGGCTTCTATTCTGGACCTGAAATACACCTTGTGTTAGAAAATAATAATAAAAAAGCCTTTTACTGGCCAAAACCCCAGTTTTGGCCTTTGCTAAGATGTGGCTGCAAACTGTCAGTCCTTTTCTTAGCTGAAACACTTCTGTCCTTACTAATGATAGCAAGAGCTGAGATCATGTAAGAAGCGTTGCTTATGGGAATGTAGCAAGTCGGACTTCTGGAAATAGAAAATGACAAGGAAAATGTTTGATACTTCTGAACTGAAATCTTAAGGACTGTAGGAAATACAGAAAAAAGTAGTTAGTGGAGGAAAAGACTGACCTTTTCACTGTTGCTAGGAACTTTGTGTTGAGAATTGGATTTTGTTCCTCCAACCATGTCTTCCGATTTACTAGGGGATAGAGATAAGCTTCCAGCATCTGCCACAAATACTGTCCATTAGTACAAATTTCCCCTTACTCATCACTCAGTCCGGTCATACCATCCTTTTATCCTTTGCTTCATTGCACATGTTGGATGACAACACTGGCCTTCTGGACAAGGCTGCTTAAAATGGAGTTGAAAAAAGTCTGCAAGTTCGGCTGAGGTGCAATGATTTGTCCCCAACCAGGTGACCTGTCCAGTCAAAACTGGCATTCCTTCTCATAGGATGTACTGGTGGAAACAGCATTAAGAGGCTAGCCAAACAGTCTTTAGGAGACCATCAGTGATTTTGTTGCTGGAACTGTCACTGTTTTGGCTCATATAATGCTGCAGGGTATTTAAAGTGTGTCATTTGTACTTGGTATCAGAGCCAGTGAAATTATCAACTATGAATAATTTATGTTAAGAATTCTGGCAGTTTACACCCAAAATTTTAGTTCTGTGAAGACTCATATTTCACACAGTTAAAGAGCAAAACATGTGTTTCAAATAATTTTTTCATTCCTTTTCTTCAGCCAATAAACGCAGTGTGTACATACACATCTAATCTGCCTGATTCACCAGTAGCACTTTGCTACTAAATTGTATTGAAGTCATTCAGTGGTAGAAGGGAATCAGTATCTTTATTCTCACTTATCTGACTGCTGGCTTGTTTTACAGGAATCTGCATTTTGGATGAGGTTTTCCAAAGCCAGCAGAAGCAGTCTGGCTTTCCAATTGTGCTGTAACAAGTAAAACCACTGTGCATTTCTCTGGGAGCAGTATTTCATGGTAAGTTTTTCTTATTCCCACGTTTCTCATTCCTTATCTCGAGGTCAAATGTGGTAAAAGTTTGAGTTTCTCATGTGTGATAATAGAAACTTGCCTTCAGAGTTATCTTTTCTAAAGCACATTTTAAGATTATGATAGGTTACAAAAGACTAATACTTTTCCATGGTAAGCTTTCTCCATGATAGAGTCAGTCCAGCATAGGAAAAGGCAGGGATTCATAAAAGGGACACAGCTCTGTTATTAGAAAAAAAAAAAAAAGTTAATCACTTAATTCTATGCATTGCTTGCTATGCACAAGCACACACCTCAGTGGAGGAGAGGGTGTTTTAAAAATTACAGCTTGCTTCACTTAAGGCAAGTCTAAGATCACATTTTCCAGCTACTGGCTGATTCAGATGAAATTACTATCTCCCTGGCTTTTGTAGCCCTCTGGAAGAGTGAATACATCCTCTACAGATGCCCTCTGTGGCCAAGTTTCTGCATTCAGGGCAGGCCAACTGTAATGTTACTTCTGGAGGGAAGGAGGAATTATTTTTTTTTTTTCTCTTTGAATTACTGGAATGATGGACATATGTTGGCCAACAGATGACTAGGCACACCCTTTCACTCTTTACACCTGTATCTCTTTAATACTCTTTGTTGGGCCAAGTAAATGATACTGTCACGTACATCCGTGTGCACTTATATGACAACATCATTTGATTTGCACAGCACCTGTGTATGGAGTGCATATGTGTATATTTATATGTATACATGTGTACATATACAAATACATTTGTAAATTCTACTGAAAATCTCATCCCTAATTAGAACACACTTAAAAGGAGAAGCATGATTTTCCCTAGAGTTTAAATGATAATTAAATCTAAACTTTCTGATATTTTGTCCTTAATCTTTATTGGAGAAGGAAAATAGCAGCTTACTGATAAGAAAAAGGCACCTTAAGACCCTGTGATATTTAACAGATACCTCCAAAACAGAAATGCTTTCCATGTGCAGACAGGCTGCTGACTTTTTATAGCCCATGATTCAGACTAAAAGGTGAAGTATAAACATTTTCTGGTATTCTGTGACAGGATCATGCTACTTTAGCTTCTATTTGCCTTCTAAACCTTGACATAGATTGCTCAGATATGCCATTCACAAGCTGTCGATTTTGCTTCATTCCTTATTATGGCTGGCTGCTGCATTTAAGAAAGTCCTGACATTGATGCTTCCTACTTGAGGGCTGGGAAAAGATCCCAAATATTGTGTCTACTGATTGGATGCTGCTAATAAGATCATCAGGAACAAACTGAAACTTCCATAACATCAACAAAATGGCATATCTCAAGATACTTCAAATAAAAAGCACTTTCATTAGTTACTCAAGATAACTGGAGCCCTACCTTTCATAAGTACTACATTATAAGCAACAATAATGAAGCAGACGTGTGGCAGAATTTGAGAAAGACAAAAAAAAGTGGACATGAAATGCAGTTTGCTGTGTAATACAAAAGGCAGAATTGTCCACTTGCACCTCATTGATCTGTGAATTAAGTGAAATGGGATTCTGTAGTTCTCTGCTTAGACAAACCTGCGTAAGTGAGTGGTATCCATGCAGTGCAGCATTATTTGTCCTAGACTGCCCAATTCCCTTCAGAGAAATACCACTCCACCATCATCAGATTCTGTATTTTCGTTGCAAGAGGGCCTCAGTCTTACATCATTAAAAAACTCTTAGGTACTCTCCATGCCATGACCTGAAAAAACATTTCAAATACTAAATTGGATTTTAAAAAATGTATTTCAAATGCCAAGTGTGGGCTCTTTAGGACTCTTCTTCCATTACTATTGATTTATTCAGTAACACATCAAGAGACTAGCTGGATGCATCTTTGAATAAGGTTGTATTTTAACACTTTTTAATGTCATGCTCTTTATTCATATATTGCTTAAAATTCAAGATTTGATTCTTTTCATTTTTATATGTTTTAAAATGTTGCTAAAAACGCACAGGAATAATGTGTGAAATTGCTAAATGAGGCTATTATTTTCCTTTGTTCTATGCTAATGAATTCATTAACAGTTGTTCAGTTATTATCAAGGGTATCCTTTAGTTGTTAGATTAGAAAGATTTTTATCTTATTCTTACTGTGAATCTGTTCATTACATATCTGACAAAAAGCAGATGATTTCTCCTGCAGAAAAATAACCCTCAAGCCCCCAAAACACAACCACAAAATGTTCTTGTAATTTTCTTGACTCTGATGTGTGTTTGTTTAAGCTCTTCAGTTTGCTTTTCGAGAGATTTTCCAGAACATCACAATGAACTGTGTAAACATGTCAACAACTGTAAGCAAGGAATGATAATATCAATGCTGTACTTATAACAAGCAGTGTAAACAGTAAGATATGGTTTTCCCAGTTCTATCATTCATCAAATAATCTTTCAAAGGCATAGAATAAAACAAACATCTGTTCTACTCTTACAGGTTTACCTACTTTTCCTTTAATTAGTGATAAAATCGCTGATCTTCTAGTAGATGGCACTATTTTTTGTTGCTTACAGATTTTCAACACTTAATAATGAACATGTTCTTTAAAGATATAGCTCATTTCATCCAAAAACCTGGAAGTATTTTGAAATCCAGTCATTAATTAGTGATGCCTGACGTCACATCTACTTGCAAACATATTATGAGTATACTTTACTGTTTTACCTGATGGTCCCCTATTTCATAGCTGTTCTTATTCACACTGTCTTTAGATTTATAACCCCTTCTATCCATGAGGTCTTTAAAGACATGGGCTTGTTATATACTTTTAAGGTACTTGGTCAGGTAGGTCTTGCTTCCTGTTTGAATCTTGTACAGTTTTATGAATTACAGATAACCTTAGTAGAAGACATAATAGGTGAAATTTATAATACAGGTTATAGACAACAATTGTCCTTTCTAGAAGGATAGTTTGTGCATTACGTGAATGAGAAATGCAAACTGAAGAAAGTGAAAAGTCTTACAGAATATTGTCCTCAATACCTTTCAAGTCTGTAGGGATGGTGTGTGGAGTTACAGGTGTGGCTGAAGTATACTGTAGAAAAGCTGTTAGATAAACCCATACTGTGGGGTAAGACTCACATTACCAGGCTTGCATGTGCTCTCATTCTTGCTAGTTGAAATCATTCTCTAGACTGCTCTGTTTTCTCTCTGTTCCTGTTACACAGCAAAGACATGTACCTTCAGTCTATAACTGGGTCAAATGCTAAATGCCATAATCATATAAATAACCTCATGAGTGGAAAAAAAGGAAGGTGAGGATTTAGGACAGTCATTATCCTTTTGAAGGCCGTGATGATGCTTAACATGTCTAAAAGTAATCTGGGATAATAGCCAGAGCATTCAATACACGGCGGAGTAAAACCTCCCTTCTCTCTTGCAGCAGCTAACAGTACAGATGAACCAGCTACACTTGCCTTACTGCCAATTCCAGCCCCTTTCCCTGGTGGCATTGCTCTTTCCACTCATTCTGAGATGCTTCAAAGGCTCCTGCCAGCTAGAGAAACAAAAAGTAGCCCCATAAGCATACTGTGTGGCGATATACCACATAAATAAACTGGGCACCCCTGCTGGTTATCCACCCCTTCCTACCCTGCCACCCAAGGGAGTATTTGAAGATCAGGAAGAGCTTCCTGCCCTGTGAGAAAGTGCTGGGCATTGTGGAAAGAAGGCTCTTCTCTACGTTGCTTCCTACCATGCTATGCAGAACTCACCATGAGAGGTGGTACAAAGGTGTTTATTGTTTGCTACGAGATGAATTAAACTGTGTCCAGTGGAAAGTATTCAAACAGTGTGAAAGAAGGAACAGCAAATTCTGGATTACGTAGTAAGTGACAGAAAATAAGGTTGTACCTAGAGAACAGCTGCAGTGCCGAGATCCTCTGATTAAATAATTTGCTCGAGGCTTAAGGGAGCCAGGAGCTTTAACCATCATTGACAAATGCCCACTTTTACAGCCCATTTTGGCTTTCAGGATTATGTGTCTTCTATAAAAGAGAAGCTACCGTTCAGATGAAAGTGATGGTCTTAAGGCAGAAATTACAGATGGAGGCTTCTGTGCTTGTGTTATGTGGGCAGAGAGATGAAACAGCCACAGAGGTCCGTTTTGGCTTAAAGAGATCTAGGAGCTGAGCATAAAAGATTATGGGTTCCCAGATAAGCTGGGGTCAAGTGTGTAGGATAGATCCTGAGGGAGTTTTGAAAGCAGAATGCTGGGGCCTGGCAGGTCAGAAAGGGTAACCCTGAAAGAATAAATCAGTGTTGAGCTCCTAACATAAAAACTTGTCTGGGAGTATTCACAGAAATGATCCATGTGATTCAGGTATGTTTGCTCCAAATTTATATATGCTGTCCACTAAATTTTGAATAAAGATATGATCATAGAGGGTAAATTTTAAACTTTCATGTGCAACTGATATTTTATTTCAAACTCATGCATATTGAAACAATATAAAACATGTGGGGCACAAGGGCTCCAAAGCCCTTGTTCTCTATGCCAGAGTTTAGACAACCAAATAAATTACACAAGCATCTAGCTTCATTGTTGCAGTTAAGACCAGACATGAACGATTACTTTATATGAATGTGATGAGTCAAAATTAAATTTAACTTCCAACATAGCCAATAAATTTTGCAATAGTCTAATTTTTCAAGGAATCCTGCCTCAAGCAAGGACCACAATGAGATAGATATATTTTTTTTTTTTTAATTTCTAATGCCATTTATCTGTTTTCTCTGTTTAAAGGATTCAGTGTTTCATCAGCTCTATAATTGCACTTGTCCAGTCAAGAATTAGAAGTAATATTACACAACTTTATGTATTTACTTGAGCAATTGCCATATGATGAGCAGATGCCATATAAAACTCTCAACAATCTGCAAAATAAAGATTAAAAATCAAAAATATGTTATGTATGTGGCAGCAAACAAATTCTAAGGAATAACTATTTTCTCATAGAAAACATATGCTAATTGCTCTGATTATTCTTGTATATTTTTTTTCCCCACTGTGATGCAAATAACATAAGGAATGTCTGCATAAGCAACTGAGACATGGTTTGAAAGCTGTGTAGTGTTTTTGTGTTTTTTTCTAAGCAGGCTCCATCTATTTTAAATTGCTACTGTTCTCTCTTTAAAGATGTTTGTTGTTCATGACCTTTTAAAATTTGAAAATCTTATTTTATTAGAATGTTAGTCTTGATGTGATCATGTCCATGTGATCATGGATATAGACTTACAAGTCCATGCCCTGTCAGTGGTAAGCTGCAGGTATGATTTCTTTCTAATGCCCTTATATAAGCCAAAACTTAATCACTTCTGTGTGAAAGCCTTTATAATTATCAAGCATCAGCGCCAATTGCAAGGTTGCTAAAGAAACTGAGATTATTAAGAAAGAAAAAAAATCCTTTGGAACTTTATTTTCAGAAATGTAACTGACATGGTGCAGTTTGAGGCTCTGAAATCTATTGCACCTTCAAAGGGCTCTGCACAAAATGGTAAAGGATACTGAATATCAGATTGTGAAGGTGGAAAAAAAAATACTAATAAAACCAAAGTGAGTGTTAGTCCCCTTTAACAGTAGGCAACAGTAGCAACACAAACTGTTTTGTACAGTCATTATGCTAACAATGCCTATTTTCTTCCATAACACGTTCATACTTTCATGAGTAACAATGTTCGTAGCAGTAAATAAATTCATGCACTGGAATAATATCACTGAACACAAATAACAGTCTATGTTACAGCAGATCCTGGGTCAAGGGAGAAATGATAGGCTACAACTTGTATCCCTCAAACCCATGCACACAGGGACACTTTTGCCAATGCATTGGCCAACATCTCTCCTTTCTTTATGATTTGTTGTCTGTGCCTGGGGTGGATGCAGAAAACGGAGTATGACAGGCATGGAGGGAACAGTGGCTGGGGTGGGGGAGAAAAAATATCTTGCCTGTTATATACGGTCATAGGAGCTTCCAAGAGGGGAGTTTACAAGGGAGGAAAACAGCCAGGTCTTTGCATTCATAATTCCAGGAGCCTCTCCATATGGAGACAGAAATACAGCCCATGTTATATTATTCTGGCTTACTTTTAGAAAAACTTTACCAGTAAATTAATGAAAATATTGCTCTCAAAACTGGTTTTGAAGGGGAGAAACAGACTAGTCTAGTGCCACAATTTCAGTCAAATACCACTTTATAACACCTAGTCCAGTAGGACAATAATGGAAATAATTTTGTCCTGTTGTAGGCAAGATAGCCTACCATTAGCCTGTTGTAGGTTCTTGTTACCTGCAAGTCTTTCTCATTCAATCTTTTCAATTGCTTACAGTTTCTGAGGTGAAATGTATGACATTTTTCATTCTTGTTTCCTTACTGCTTTGCAAACCCCAATGTTTGCACACCAATAGCAATTTTCTAAATGTTTCTGCTTCCCAAGGACCTCTCTCTACCTGAAGAAACAATCTGTTTGAAATTTGATGAGTTTTCACCCTCATTACCTTTTTTGTAGGCCCATAAATTTATTCCCAAAAAATTTTTGTTTCGGTGTAGTTATGACCATTCTTCTCTCTTTTCAGCTATTGCTATTTCCAAATATTAGATCTGTGTTGAAAATTACTCCCATTTTTTTTCACTGAAACTGCTCACTACTTCTATTGGCTGTATATAAATCTTTTTTTTTTTCAGCTGGAGATTTCAAAGCACTTTCAGTGCTTTTTTTTAAGTGCAAAATTATTTAAATTGGTTTCTCTGGTTCTTTTTTCTCACTCAGCTTTAAAAAAAAGTCTTTTTAGACTATGCATCAAAGTTGCAAATTCATGCCCTTGCTAAGGGAAGCATAAGAAACTGTTTTAAGCTTTCCAAACAAAGTTGCAGTGAGGCATAAACATTTTTTTGTGCCCTCAGCAGGACTGGATTTCATTCTAAGCACCAGAGACCTCAGAGCACTTTGAAGACTTGCCACAGTTTGTCATTAATCCTTGTGTTTCTGCCTCATAGTTTTCATATCCTCTGTAACTTTATTATCTGTATTTCTCCTTCTATATGCCAGGGTTAATAAAATTCATGTGAGAAGTACACTGTTTTACAAGCCAGAAATATCACATTGAGTAGAATAATTCCATGAGATTTAGAAATGCTTATGAGGCCTCTGTTTCTGTGCTCACATTGCAGGCATGTCTGCTGAGTGAGAAATGCCAGCAACGCTCCCATGGCAATATATTGGGCTGACACTAAACTAGCAGCAGGATCTTTGGAGAGATTGAATAACAGGTTCTTACCATGTGGCAAGCAGGAATTTGCACAGGTAGGAGAGGAGTGCCATCATTGGAGGTCAAATCCGCACCCTGTTTACTTCAGCATAGCAATACATGTTGAGCACGACAGGCAGAATTGGGCTCGATGTCCAGCTATTGATTCTGCTTGACATTCAATTATCAAGACATAGTTAAATTCCACACAAGAAAAAGCCAGCACAGCTAATTAGGGATAATTTTGTTCCGCTCCAGATATTGGTCTGGATGATTCTCTCTGCTCTTTGTACGTATTTGCAAAAATATTTATTTTGCTCCATTATGGTTAACCTCTGAAGTCAGAGACTGGGTTAGAAGTCAGACAATAAATAACGTTCCATTTCTGCTCAGCCCAGAAGAGAAATGGGATTGTTACATTCATGGTACCTGTTGTCTGTCCCTGTGGAAAGTACCATAAATTCAACTTTATTACTTAACCACAGCATCACAGAGAAGAAGCAGATGAGTTTTTGAGGGAGAAAAATCATCATTTAGTGTTTAAAATATATCTTTTTTAATCAGAAAAAATGTCAGGAAAAATGATGAAGACATGTAAATAGCTACTTGCTATAATAGGTCATATTAAAATTCCCTGAAGTGAGTTAAGACATTTTATTTTATCACTGAATTGTGCTTTAATATAGGCTCCCATAAAAACTGACTTAGACTTTTACACTGACTTGAGAGGAGTATATCCTATATTCAATAAACCCTGTCAAATAAAGGTATAAACCTAATTAAGCAATAAATCCCTAAAAATTGTTACAGACAGTTAATGAGTGGCTTGCATTTTTATAACAGCAATAGCATATTACAAAAAGCATTAGCTGTTATAGTATGGCTGGAGTAGTTGTACTGATAAATTAGTCATTCTGGTATTTCATGACTAATTTTAATCACTTGGAGCTGCAGAGATGTGCTTAGTTTAGAATTTGTGCTGTTATTCTTAAATTAAATGCAAAAAGTTAATCTAAGTATTTGTCCATATTTGTAAGATATTAATTATAAAAAAATATTTAGTTTTTCCTGTTAAAGCTACTGTTCTCAACACCACCAGCATCTCTGGCTGCAAGAGATCTAGATTTGATACTAGCAAGTTGGTACTGAAATCACCAGTTTATAGTTACAAATTGTCATGTCAACGTTTTTCAACAAGAGTCAAATAAAGAGGTACATTTATGTAATATCTTAATTTCAGGAATATGACATTAGTTTCACCCATATACTCTGATATGAATAAGTCAGGAATATGTCTAAACCTTAGTTCAAAATTTGAATTAAGTCAAGGGCAGAGCATTAGTTAGGATTGTCTCCTCACTCCCTGCCACGTCCCGTCCCCCCCCCCCCGCCTTCTCTAATTTAATGACTAGATGGGAGATGGGATAGTTACCTGCTCCTTTTTCTTTCTTTGTTTTTAGGAAAACCTATTAGTTATGGGCCTTTTCTTGTTGCAGGCTAATCACATTGAACAGCACACACCTCCTGTTTATTTCCCTGGCAAGCAGGGAATTGCACATGCTGCAGCCAGTGGATTCCTTGTTTCTAGCACTAGCCAATTTAATGGTCTTAGGCGAGCTGGAGAGTACCATCAGGGGACCAAATGGGGCTAATGACCTCTTCTGGGGTCATGAAGAGAATTAGGTAAATGACAGAGACTGCTGGTACTTAACAAGGGAGGGAGGAAGACGGCTGCAGGCAGGTGAAGAATCACGAGCAGTCCTGAGGCTTACCTAGTCCCACATCAGAGCAGGACTTCACTGTTAAATGGCAATCGTGCTATTGCAGTTTAGACCAGCAAATGTCTGTGATGAAACCTCTGTATTGTTCTGGGCTGACACAGTGCTATCTTTCCTAAAATAGTATTATTTGAGAGGTTGCTTTATGTTAATCATATGCCTTTAAGCCACTGCTTAATGGAACAAAGGACACCAAGCAATAAATTAAAAAGCTGTAAAAATGAATCTGTCACATATCCTATGGTATGTCTGTTCCTGCAATGCTTTAACAGTAAGAGCCAGGTGGTGTTCTTATTTCTACCAGATAATTATTACACGTAGCTGGTTTAGTTTGTGATCTTAAATATGTATATGTGACTTGTAGCTCTTGTAATATGCTTAGTACTAATACTTAATACCCCTCCAGAACATTCCAAGTGGAGACATAAACCCCCTTACGGGCATTAATGAATTAAAGCCTAAGCCACTGTTAGCTGACAAAGAACCACTGTATTCCTCTTGAAAAAGAATTTATGATGTCTACTGCTTTAAAATAAATAGTACACAGTTGGTTTATTCATTGTTCTCATCAACTGAAAAAAGATAATAAACACTGTGGGACAACTTTATTTATAACTCTTTTAGACCAAGGGCCTGCATTTGCTCCTGAATGTCATAGGTGAATATCAAGCTTCTGCAGAAAGGTCATGAAGCTTTCAGGATTTGTTAGAGTCTCAAAGAAAATCTTATATAGGAGCTAACAAACATGTAGGATTTCTCATGTGAAGAAGAAAGAACTACAGAAATTGAGATCAGGTCCTTCCTTCTTGAGGAAAATCAGCTGAAACTTTTTATTTTAGAAATGCATTTCTATATAAATTTTCCCCATAGAGTCACATCTTTTCAAAATTGTATCCTTTTTTCTATTCCTTGAGTAGATTCTCTCTCTTTCTACCAAATTTAAGTGTGGTAAGAATTTAAAGGAAATTAAGGTTGTGAGTTTGTGCTACATTATACTCTTCTATACTTTTTTACTTGTATGAAGTGACCCTGTTTAAAAGCACAAGTGTTGGGAGGGAGTCATCATATACCCTATACCACTCTACTGCTTCTGATGCTGTGGAGGTTGAAGTAGGGGAGCTAACAGAAAAGAGAGAGCTGGAAATCAGAAGCTGAGGTCTTCCTTGGATAAGTGTGTCCACAGGTAGTATAAATTGCATTGTAACAGATTATCAAAACTTATTTTATAGATGATTTGTGAGTTATACCCACAAAAAGTGAAGGTATATGCCAGATATATTACTATGTTAAACACATTAGGGCCAAGGAGGTGGATGGAAGCTTCAAAAGGTTCATCTGATCCAGGAACCTCAGGTGGTGCTTGACTGAAACTAACAAATTGCCTGCCATTATCATTGAAGGCCATAGGAGAAAGTTAGATAAAAGCTAGGTGCAGGGATCCTGTGACACACCCTCTGGGCAGATGATATGGATAAACTTGGTCTTCTCTTATTTCTACCTGCAGGAACTAATCTGGCAGGGATTCAAATAACTTCATGCTACTCTGATATTAATTAATTCTTCCATACACTAGCTTGTATAGATCATGGTAGCAGAGGAAGGACTTCATGGTTACCATGGTAATAACCTCCAAATTATTGGAGGTGCTGTTGTGTAGTAAAAGAAGAAAATCTCCTCAAATTATTTTAAGATGTTTTACATAGAGGAAAATGTTTTTTGCATTAGTTTTTCTTTTCTAGAAATATCTAATATTCTTATTAAAAAGACTCAATTCATCTCCCACTAACAAAAGTTATATGTCATTGAGATATGGATCATTCAAATATGGACAGCAAAGTCGGAGAAATACATAGGAAACCAATCAGTCCAGACGTAGGATAATCAGAATATATTTTCTTTATAGTCATCCTTGGATGATATTTACCCAGTACAGAGCACTAGTTCATGCATGTCTGAGTGGAATTTAGTTAGAATTTACCTGGGATGTGTAATTGCCTTCGTGAAAGCAGTTTCCATAAGGGCGAATCTCATTGGTCTTTACTTTGTGCTCAAGAAATTCCTAAGCAGACTTTCCAGAGTGCAATTTCAGGCTTTTTTTTTTTTTTTTTATTAGTCCTATCCTCAATGTAACAAGGCATTTAAAAACGCCTGTCCACTGTTCAATGGTCCATGGACAAATATTTTATGCATTTCAGTTTTATTGTGTCTAGCCCATTTCACCCACTTAACACACATATTACAGTACTACCACATAGACTCTCACATTTTGAAAACACAGTTTTCTTATTAGAAAAGTGATGTAAAGAAATATTATTCATGTGTATAGACTGAGGAGAGAACTGATATTTTATTAAGTGTCTTCTTAAACTGTTATTTGTCCTTTCTTTATGTGGTCTAAATCTTAAAACCAATATATTTTTATGGTCTTTCAGTTAATATGATTGCAAAGTTTCTTCTAGTTAGTTTCTGTCAAGCTTCTTATACCTGGTACAAGCACAGAACATCCTTACAAAGACCATGGCATGTTCTTATATTCTTTAAAATGTATCCATCCAAAAACATTTCTGTATCTAAAAGTCTATCTGTACGTTTTGTAGTTATTTATCATTGGCTAAAGGACCAATAGTTCAGCAATTTATGCCAGCAGGTGTATTCACAACTTGGTTGCCAGATGCTCAAACAATGCTTTCCTTTTGCTGCATGAAGGCTAACTCCATGCTCCCTATGGAGATGTTTTCAAGGTTTGTAGAGGGCTCACAGGAATTTGGGGTCTCAGAAAGGAACTTGTAAACAAATAGAAGGCTGCCCAGGAAATCAGATATGTATACAGACTGAGAAAGAGTAAATAAGTTGGCATGGGTGGAAGCCGAAACACATCTGCAGAAGAGGCAATGAGGATCACCACCTAAATTATTTCACTTCTGCATTTTTCCTTTCATGAGCTGCACTGTTTGAGTTTAAAGACTCTCTCAGAGGTCTGTATCAATTTCTTAGTGAAACAGAGGCACAGTCACACAGCCATGCTACGTCAAGCTGGGCCTTGATTAGTCGGCTGAACTCCTGGACATTACAGTGCCAGAAACCAAGCTAAGGGTTAAAGTGTGGATAATCACACACTAGCACTACAGCCCATTTCCTGGTCTTGTTTACTTTACTCGTATGTATGTAGCCAGCTGTCTGCCAAAGCTGTAGCTTTTCTGTAAAGTCATATTTATCTGTAGGATAATGAATCAGACAGAAAATCAATGCAACATTTCAAATATGGCCTCATTAGTGGCCTTGTTTAGTGTCAGGAAAAAAATATCCAGCAAGTTGCTCAGCATTTCTCTTCTCACTTCCTGGAATTATACTTTCCTTACCTTATTGCCTTTACATATTGTGTTGAATTTGATTCTGGCCACTAACCCTATAATCCTCAGCTTACTCTGTGCCTTATGGTTATGATCTTTGACTGGCTATTTCTTTGTTTGTCCACATATTAATTAATTTGCTTCTGCTCCTGAGTTGTATAAGCTGCTTACTCATCCTGCACTCTTTCTGCAGAGTCGCTGCGGACTTTGCTGCGCTCCCCGAGTCACACGCAGCGGGAGAACTGTAAGAGAACATTGCTGTTTACTCATATGATTTTTTTTACCTCTTCACATAACTTACTATTTCTGTTTACAAATGTACTCTGCCTCTGATCTCCTCAGTCCTGGCTTTTTCTTTTCTTATGCTTCAGAGGTTTTGTGTCATTTACCGTTTCTTGCAGTCTAAGAGAGCAGAATCATATCCTTTGAAGTGATTCTGGATTAAAGCAATTCACACCTGTCTCCTCATCTTTGTCAGTCATTCGTTTCTACCCTTCAATATCTGTTTTTCTCAGCCCAGTTGGGTTTTTCAGTTTGTTTGTGTTACGGTGATGCACTAGAAGTTCAATAGATAAACTGATCTGGACTACAAATAACTTCATTTTATTTTATGTGAAGCAGGCCTCATTAGCAGTCATGTTGCACAGTACTGTTGATGATCTTCTACAACAATATGAAATAACCAGCAAAAAGGTGGGAGCCTGATACTGATGAGAAAAGATAACAGTGAACAATCAGTGCAGTAGCATAAGTAGGCATTGCCATCAGGGAAATGGTATGCAGAAGCATAACTTGGTATAAATAGCTTTCTCTTTATATTTTTTAAATGACTGTACAAACTACTTAAGTCTTGTGGTATCTGTCTTACATAGGTAAGTTTGCAAAAACAGTTAGTGGAAACTGCAACTTGGATAGTAATACTCGGATTTTTCAGTTCTGATTTTCAACTTGTAAGCTTCACTTTTGCCTCCCTCTTTCTCCTCTTTGTTTCTTTACTCTCACATCTTCCAACTTTTTTGTACTCTTTAATGTCTTCTATATTTTATGGTATATCTTCTCTGATTTTCAGTAGATCTGCTACAGGCAGAAAAGCAAGGACATTTTTATTATATGTTCTTGATCTCCCACAAAAGCTGCTTTCTTGGTCATCTTGCTCTATCCTACTTTTTTCATGTCATGAACATGTCCATAAGGTACAATACCTATGGAAACTGCATGTTCCATACAGTGCTTGGCTTCAAAATAACTGTTGAGTATAAGAGAACTGAATAGACAGTCATGAAGTGGAACATGGAAAGTGACACTCTTTCAGGTTTCTTGGATTCCATGACCTCACAAATCAAATTCCTGGAACAGCTATACAAGAGACAGGCAAGCCTTCTGAGCTGTAAGGCCTGCTGGAAAAGCAATAGCAGGTCAGTCCTTCATCCAGAATCATGCTGAATTAACCCTTTTTTAAAAATTTGTTTTTATTTTAAAGAAAATGAAGTTTTATGGATGTCAAAAACATTTTCAGCTATAATTCTCTGAATTTAGTAGTGGCTATGTATTTGTCCCCTCATTAATTTGAATTTGAAAAGATTCTTCATCTAGGAAACATGTCATCTGTATTTCGGAATTTTTAAGTCATACGTTAGGCTATCTTTCAGCCATGTATGATCGATGGCCTGTTTCTGCATCTAGGTACCTATGAGTCATTTTAAAAAGAGTTGTCTCTTCAGGCTGCTATTATTATGCCATTGTTTTAAATTAACTCATCCTTTTCAATCTAAAATTTCCAAAGCATGCATGAAATAATGAATAGAGGTACAAACTCTCAATTTTTGGAGACTGCACCTGAAAACTCAGAATACTTTTGGCAGTTTGGTAGGCATAATTTCTGTTTGGAAATATACACAAATTAAGTTACGTCTTCAGGTGTCATAAATCAGTGAAGCTCCACATAGCTCATAGCTACAAACAAATTGTAACAAGTGTCATCTGGGGATTAGTCCCACTTTATTAATTGCATATAGTGTACTGCTGACTGTATCGCATTATTTTTTATTTTTTTACAGTCCAGTAAGTAAATATGTAATGATCTGAACATTTCCTTTATTGCATTGTTTCATTTCTCAAACCAACTATTTTAGCAAACAGGTTTCTCATGGTCTTCCTTATACCCTGAGCCATTTGTTTATCCAGATACTTCAAGTGAAACCTTGTCTACACTGAAGTCCATCAGAAATTCAGCTTGAAACTACAATGGCAGTTCTCTTGATTTTCATATCTAACTCACAGTATGAGCTTATTAGTGATGGTAAACTCTCTCTGGGTATTTATTCAAGTATTATTGCAATATTTCAAAATACCCATGAGGACTGGAAAAGAGAGTTGTATTTTACCGAGTGTGCACACAGTGCTGGGTACAAGTGCTACAATTTTGGCTGACTTAAGACGTGATTTCTATTCCACTGTTTTTGTGCATGGTAAAAATCCAGTCCTTTTATGTGTGGGCACAGCTGGCAATTATTTGGGGTAAGACAATGTTTGATGTGAAAGCAGTGATACAGTAGACACTGGGTTACTAAATTGTTGATTGCATGATGCTGCGCTGAACCCAGTCATTTTTATTTAGGAAGCACCATGAGATTAATGTAATAACCTTCTTAGTGACACCATTTTTAAGTATTGGGTTCCCAACTGTGTATTACTTGCTACTTTTGAGATTCTTTCATGCTAAGTTCTCGTAATAAAGGAATTGTCTTCGTTATCCTTCCTTTCATAGAAGTATACACTCTTACTATATTAAATATAATTAAATATCCATTGTACTTTCTGGGCAGCCATCCTGTGGAATTAATGTTTGTCAAATTCATTATTTGATAATTATTTCACTTTTTCTTTTTATGACTTATATAGTATTTATAATTTTTTATTGTTCAAATAACTTGATATTGTCATTTTTTGTTTGGATTTTTTTCACCATCAATACAGCCATTTAAAACATAAAACATGAAAAACATATGTTTTTCTCAAATATTATGAAAAGAGATTTCTTTTGTTGATATTATCCCCCTCCCCTTTTTTTAAACTGCTAATTCCATTGCCTTAAAATATTAGTGAATCAGTTCAAATAGTTTATCTGAATAGTTTTGATTAATGTATGTAACTGCTTCTTTTATAAGAATGTTATGCTACTATATTGGTGTAACTTTTTAACATTTGTTTTATTTCAAATTCTCCTGTAAATCAGCATTATTTACTATGAAAGCACAACTTGGAAAAAAACACAGAAGATCACCTATAATTCTGTATGATAAGGTGTTGCATTTTTAACAAAGGTATAGCTAAAATTTCTAGTAAGTTGACATGTGGAAAAGTAGACGCAAAAACAATTTCAGACATAGATGAACGTAGAACTCAAAAGATCTATGTGGGAAGAAATACCAGCTGTTTATGTTTTACTTTCTTTGACACATAGGATCTACTGGGTAAAAGAAATTGGATGTAAATTTCAATTTCTGCATGATAGGCTTTTATCCATGAGCTGCATATAAAGTGGTTTGCTTTACATGCACAGGCAAAGAAATTTGAAAAGCAAGACAAGTCAATCTGCATGCCAAAGTAGTTTCTTTACACTGGATTTACAACAGATCAAATCTGTTAACTTCATTTGGCTTTGTTCCAGGTTTTGACTAATATGAGGTGAGTAGCAAGCTCAAACTAGATGTTACTAATATGGGGAAGACTATGCTAACAACTAAGTGGCTATTGTACTGGATAGAAAGTGAATATTCTCACTAAGTCAACATAAGTAGAGTACCCAGGCAAAGCACTGTGGTTATTCTTCTGTGAATCCTGGCTCCTGTCACAACACTTTTCAAACAAAACATACTCAGAGAGGTTGTGAAAGTAGAGTAGATTATTTTCAATGCCAATAGACAGAGATCTGAATCGCTTTAATTCCCAGAACAGCACTTCTGTTCTCCCTCACAAGAAGCATGGCATAAGAGGGCAACATTAACTGAGCCACACTGAAGTCATACTGTAAGGGACATTTCTGATTATCTCCATCTCATCCAAAGATTTGGATTTGTGTAATAGAAAGTATATAGTAATTGGAGAAGAAAAAGATGAATAAGTTACCTTTTCCATCTCCTACCTTGTGGTAGATTCTCCAGTGCTTTAATATCAAGGTTTAGGTAATTGATTGTATTTGTTTTCATAAGGGTATTTCACTGCAATTATATTCACACTTAGGTAATCGGTTTGGGGGTTTGTTTTTTGTTTTTTTTTTCTTTTTTATTACAAGATATAGTATTGAGGAATAAATACAGAAGAGGGAAAAATCCTGTTTCTTTATATGACAGATAATATGCCAAACTACCAGTAAGTTTTGATGTTATTAATATTTAGGTCTTTATATATATGTATTGTTGTTATTATTATTATTAATTATTATTATGGTGATGCTGCATTTCACTTTGTATCCTCTAATTCAGAGATTTTTATTACCTCTTCTCAATACTCTAATTTAAGAATTGATGACCATGAATAATACATAATAATCAAGGTCCAAAGCAAGGAACATGAGCAGTATACTAATAATTAGTCACTGCATAAAAAAAATGCTGAAGCTATAAACTGCTTTTCTTAGACTACAGTGTGGTTTCCATAGATAACAGTTTGGAGATAGAAAAGAAAATGCTGATAGTTTTGTGTCCTTTTTTTTTTAAATTAGTAGCATAGGAAAGGTTAAACTAGCCATTAGTCTTCACTAAATCTGTCAATATAAGGAAATAAAATAGTCAATAGAAAAGGCACAGGAACTTTGATAAATAACCTGGTTTCAAAAGAAAATATACTTTTTCAAGCTGTTCTATTGGGCACTTTTTAAGTTATATTTTTTAAACAGACTTTTCTTATTGTTATTGATGCCTGCTCAGAAATATCCTATTCTTTGTCAACATTTAATTTATCACAGAAAAATTTATTTGGATGTTCTGCTCAAAACAAGCAATGATTGAAGTAGCTCTGACCTTAATTGCACCAAAATAAGCATGAGCAGCATTTTCCAAAACTATTTGATCAAGTGTCTGATTTTAGGAGGTCAACTAAGATACTGTAACACAACCTAATTTCAGTGGAAACCTCAGCACTTCGCTTTTTGCACTATTAATTCACCTAAAATGCAGTTCCCCTATAACTCAGTTAGTGAAGATTGGTTGAAAAATCTTACAGCAATAAAAATCATTGCTTCATCCCCTGCAGTCCAAAGATTATGTACATTGTGGGGTTGTATCTATCAGAGGGTTCCCCACATCAATTTAGTTTTGCAGTGTTTGTGGCCTTGGGAAAGACTGTGTATTTATAAACAATCACATCAATGGACCTGAGTTCAAAGAGTTCTTCGTTTGCTTTGGTGGGAACCAAAATAGGTCTCTAAATTCATCTAGAAGGAAATTTGACGTCAACAAAAGTAACAGTGTAAGGATAATGTCTACAGTCAATACATTGTGCCTTGCAGTGAGTACCTTATGTACTAACCTATGGGAGCAGGGAAATGGAGCCTCCTGTTATTGCAGAAGTACTCCATACAATGATTTGCCTAGATAGGTGGGTCAACACATCATAATTAGAAAGATCACCAGCAGCTAACATATATGAAAATAGGTGCCACCTTTTTGCATCATTATCATCTACTAAGTATCACGTACAATAAAGTTGCAGTTGTTATTTATCAAAATTGGCCTGCAGCACACAGCTTTTTCCCATGCAGATCCTAACAATTTCCAGGGGAGATTTCAACAGCAGCTGCTACTTCTAATACTGTAAGCAAGGAAGGAAGATGCTTTTGGCAGTGAATGCGAATGATTAGCTCAGGATGTAATTTGTATCTCAGAATTGTTTTGATAGCTCAGCACTTTCTTGGGTATTTATCTTTCCCCAAATGAAATAACAGTCTTTTCAAGTTCAAATAAGTCCTGTCTATCTTGGAATTACAGAAATGATATCATGCAAAATTCAACATTGCCACTGCTCATATATTAAAAGTTACTAATCAACAAAATATTTAAAACAGAAATTCAAACTCTCAAACTTCTACTTAAATAAGCTTTTAAATATTCACAGATGCATGAGTCTAAGAAAAGCACACTAGACCCAAAGTCAGTTTTGCAAACATTGTGATCTATTGTGATAGTAATGGGAGAGATAAGACAAAAGATATCTTGGACTATTCAGATTGCAAAAATTCCATTTAAGTCTCTGACTAATATTTCTCATGGCTGATTTTAGAAGATCTCCTGCTTTGTGCCTTATTGAATTCTCCAGATTGTTCTTTCAGGCCTACTGAGACAAGTGGTTGCCGTGACTCTTTGTACACTTGGACAATATTTAGGCCAACTGATTATTGGACCTTGTGACAAAATGTAAGCTGTTGAAAAAGGTGGCTCTTTCCTACTTTATGCAGGTGACAGTGGTACCATGTAACTGAATCAGTGGAGAAAAAGAAGCAATCTCTAGTGGCACAATCAGTAAAGTTATTTCTTACTTTGGACAAAAGTAAAGCCAGGAGTAGGAACTCAACTGCTGTAGCCTGTTTTTTTCATCTTTACACAGCCCACTTCACCCCGAGTTGCAATTCCTTTGATTCTTCTGCATCTGTGGTCTTTGTTGACCTTTTATTCATGCCTGCCAACACCAGCTTCCTTGCAAAGAAGTGAAATGTTGATCAGGATAAATTTAGTTTTTCACGATGGAAAATTACCTTACAGTACTAAAATTACTTCTTTCTTGGTTGACCTTTTTTTTTTTTCCCCCCTTTTCTTTTCTTTTTTTTTTTTACCTGCCTGCTTTGGCTTCATGCAATAGAATACAAGTCAGGAAGAAACAGCCACGTGGAACTGACATTTGCAGTTCCCTGTACTGACTGATGACAAAGAAATAGTAATAGCTTTCTTAAATACATAAGTAAAAAATTGTTTACCATGTTTTCCTTAATAAACTTTGTTTCTTCAGCATACTAATATTCAGCACTCCCAGAAATGTTCATTTATGAGGAAAAATTGTCATTCTCACTGCATTTGGTACCTATATTTTTTGTGTCACTTTTTTTTCCTTAGTGTTTGCTGCAAGGATCAGAGACAGGATGTTCTTTCACTAAATAATTTTTACCTGCTGTAGTTGACCCCATAGGACTAGAATAACCTTACCTTCTAAAATAATTTCACCTGAAAGCTAATGATTGGCATCTGTAATTTTTAAAGGATGATTACTGCAAGCTGCCTTTCAATAAAAAGGGGCACATTGAGAGGAAGGTTTTGTTTCTTCACATGTGTAAGTATTGCCGTTGACTCTGTCTCTCTGTGTGTGGGTTTGTTTTTTTTTTTTTAATTCTGCATTTCATGTCTGTAAGAAATTAGACGACAGCAGTACCTAAACTTTAAATTAAGTACATTTGTGTTGATGTGTTCCAAAAAAAATGACAAAAATTAAATGTGTCATGCATGTGAAAAAGTGGCTCAATTGTATGAAACAAATGATACCAGCTGCTGTAAGATATAATTCAGTTCCCACTAAATCTAATAAGAGAACATATAAATTAAATTAGATTACATGCAACCACGTATTTCTCTAATAATCCTTTCCTTGATAGCTGTGATGGATGACCATAGAGGTAGAGAAGAGCAATAGCTGCAAAAGTTCTAGTTGTCCTAAAACTAGTTGGCATAATTTTAGTGGCCTAAATTATCTCTGCTTAAGTGATATGCTTTCTTAGGGACTGTAGTTGAAAAGTATATCAAGAAGAACTAAAGAAGCGTGCATTGTGCATGCTAAAAACCAAATAGTATCGTTTCTTGAATTATTTTTAACTGGAAAATAGGAAAATAAGTTTATGAAACTAATTCAAATTACTCTGTCATGTCTTGAAATAAAATGCAGCTGCATACCTAAATAAGGACCAATCTCAGTGTTTTATTATGTAAGGAGTAGCATATCAATGATTACTGAACAGAAATAAGTGTTATAAGATATGTAAGTAACTTTAATTCCTTCTGTGATCCATCTGCTTGTTCTTGATTTACCTTGACAACTAGCTTAAGTAACTATTTTACAAGATAGTGTGTCAGGACTGCTGCAGTTCCTGGAGGGGAGGGAAAGATGCAGAAGTCCCTGTGGATGCAGTCTGCAATAACCTGTGCTGCTTTGATGTTTGTGCTGAAAGGAGAAAGTGTGGAAGAGAGAAAGGGCTTCTCTTTCGCTCCTACCAGTTGCCCTGTACAATGCATACTGATGTGGCTACCTGGACATCTAATGGAGAAAACCTCGTAGCGCTTAGGAGTGTGAAGCATCCAGTGAGTTTGACCAGACATGTGGCTTTCAAGTCCTGCCTTTTGGATATGGGCAGGGGACAAGAGCATCTAGAGAAGATTGATGAGAAGTTAAGGTACAAATTTAAAAGCATAAGATTAGAAGGACTTGCTGCTCCACAGAACCTACCTTGTCATCTGAAACACAGCAACAAGTCTCACCTCATCAACAGCCCACAGACAATCAAGGCAGAAAAAAGTTACTCAGTTTCTGAAGGCTGATGACCTTCTTATGAGGTTTTTTTGTTTGTTTGTTTGTTTTCCTAAATGATCTACATCTATCAGATGCCAACTGCTATTTTCTCTCAATTCAGCTTTTTTGTGGAGTTGCCTTAAACATGGAATTTAACTGAAATTTTGAGCCAGATATACACTACGGTTGATGATGATATAAGTCCAGGGATGCCTGTTGTTTCATTAAGTAAATTGCTTAGGCCTTTTAGGCCAAACTAGACTTTGATCTATTAGCATTTTTTGGCTCATTAGATCTGGTAACCCTAGGCAAAGGATCTACAACAGTATTGAGCTTTTTGTTCAATCACATCTGTAAAGGTTTGCTAACCCTTGGTCTATTTGCTGTTATATGCAAATGAAAAATGTATTTTTTTAATTCTGTTATTTTCTGTAGCTGGGCTACATGTTCAATAACAACTCAAATAATCATGAACCTCATCACTTGCAGATCGGTTCTTATAATTACACATTTCAGTTTTTCTTTGAAAGAAAACAAAAACCAGGAGGTTGCCTTTCTTTTTTTAATGTATTTAAATCTCCAAATGTTTTGTTCATAGTTAAGTATGTCTGATCGAGTTTCTAAGGAAATATCCCCAGGAAGAACTTTGCAGAATTTACACTGTCTAATTAGGAAAAACTCTCTTCATCTTTTATCTGATTTCAGACCAAGGTGATGATTTCAGTTTGTGGACAAGATCAAAATTCAATTAAACTTTACAGCCCACCCCACACCTCCCCACCCCCTTAGGCAATTATTTTGATTTCTTTTTAAGCAATACAATCAGAAGTCCTGAGAAGCATGAGATTAAGTAGAAACTTTTTCCTTCTTTTAAAGTCTGAACCAGAGGGTGGACAGGAGACTACATTCTAACTCATGCACCCAGAGACTGCTCCCAAATCCCTGAATCTCTGACAATAGCCAGGGTCTTCCTGGGATGAGACCCACTGATGCACAGTGGTGATCTTCTCATCTCTTCACACACACACTCTCACACAAGCATGCAGAGTTTTCATGGAAAGAAAACCAATGTGTGGGCAGCAAGGATGTTTACAACATCCTCCAGTCTATATACTGAATTGCTTTAACAAGCAGGATATACAGCCATGCCTTAAGTCATACATGTTACATAGTTCATGTGGTATACATGTACTTTACTGTGTTTATTAAACATGTATAAGATACATAGTAGTTTATCCTTGACTAGAAGACATTAATATAATAATACATCTTTCAAAGAAGAAAAATTACAGCTTTGTGCTAATCTGTGAATAGAACATGTAAATGTTTTGGCTTTCTGAGTTGGCACATATACAGACTGGACACTGTAGGTGTGTCTGTAGATGACACCCGCAAAGCTAAATTGTATTAATAACAAAATCATGGCAATAGCTCTGGAGTATGGTTGATGTAATTTTATAGAACTAACATTTAACAATAGACTAAAACTTTTTAAATATGGGTTAGAATAACCTTAGTTGAAAAATGACTATGTGAAGTAAATATTAATAGACCTTTGTAAGAGCTGCTTCTTCCCAAGATGATGTCTTTAAAATAATCTTGTCTTACCAAGTGGAAGAAGGTAATGATAGCTGCTTTGTAGTAATGTTTACTTTGATTTTCACAAGAAAGTGTTAACTCAGGGCTTATTTGTTTTCTGATGTGCAGATGTGCAATGTACTTGAAGCAAATTATAACAGAACTGTTCAGGGAAATATATCTCCCTAAGGTTTACCAGAAGACTAATGGGTTCCTAATCAGGTTGTTCTTTCACCCTAAAAACCAAAAAACAGTGGAGCTCTCTAAAGGTGGGGGAAGCCGTTCTTTCAACTCACCTTTTAAAAAAGTGAAGGGGCAGAATAAAGGGATCTGGCTGTATGGTCATGCCTGAAGTAGAGAAACTGTTGAATTGTTAAGATGATTATTATCCGAGCATAACCTAATCTTTTGAGATTTCACTCTTTGACACAGAAATTCCAGCTCTGAACATGTCTCTCTCTCTCTATCCAGTTGCCAAAGGCAAGAGATATGCTATGGTGCACAGTTCTTCTGGCATCAGTCAACTCTTAAACTGGTTAAAAAGTATTATAAAAATACAGCCTTTTGTTAACATCTTTTTTATTCATGAAAGTGTTGTTCCTTTCAGAGTTTCCAGCAGGTCTTACAAGTGTTAGTGTCAGAGCCCCGTAGGCCAATATTTTAAAGTCAGAGCCTTAGAATTGTAAAATAGCATGCTGCAATATATGAGAATGATTGAAGACTTTTCATCTTTCTAGTAAAGAAAATTACCTAGAGATTTCTAAGTACTAGTAAGTAATGAAATTGAACTGTGGCAGTTAAGAAAAATGTTTTTAGGCATTTTGTTGTATGATAAAGTAGCTGTAGTCACTAGGAAACATATAAAATCTCTAACTGCAGCTGCAATGGATTGGATAGATTGGGTTCCTCGTTAAGGTTCCCTTTTCCCATTTGCTTTTCTGCTCATGCATGAGGAAAGACAAGAAAGAAGCCCTTTTTCCTGTGCGGTATATGGAAAGGCAGGTCTTCTAAGGGACTAAACAGCATTGTGCCCCGGTGGTCTGGCTCTCCTGTAGGGTGAGAGGGTGAAGAAGTGAAAAGGATGTGCCAGCCTTCTGGAAAACACTGGGGAAAAGAAGAGGCTGGTGGTATGGGATGCAGAGCTGGAGGCTACCTGTCTTCCTCTGTGTAGGTAACATAGAATGGAGCCTCACTGGGTGGTGGAAGGCACAGTTCATGTCTGTGTTCATCCAAAAATCTACATGTCTGTATTCTCTGTTTGTAAAGGAGACAAATTTATTCTAAAGGGCTCTCTTACAGATGGAGTTAATGTACAGTGTAGTGTCGAACACTGAGCAAAAGCCATAGATAGGTTTGTTCCTAAGGATTGCCTCAAAGCTGCCTTTAGCATACAGTGTAGTGTTCAATGTCATAGAAATGCACATATAAGATTTTTTCTTAGGGTACATCACAGGCTCTAGCACATGGTCTGCTTTTGAGCACTGTAGAAAAGCTTAAGCTTAGACAATCTTTTTTGTCTCCAGGGGAAGGCTTGAACTGAGGCTGGAGCCACATACAGCATAATAGAAAGACAAAAATAGGTGCAGAGACCCCTCTCTGTATAAGACACTGAATGAGACAGGAATTACATTAAAGAGTGATCAAGGATGACATCTTGTATCCCAGCATACTTGCACAGCACACTGCAGTTCCACAAGGTGCAGAGAGCCCATCTGGCAGTGACACAGAAGAGGCCTTCTCCAGTCCCTGCTGCTACCATCATTTAGCTCATGTTCTTTGTATACAGGTACTCTTTAATGCTATAACTCCCTAACCCAACTAAAAAAGCTGGATAGCTTGCTTTGCATGAGGATTGAAGTGACTCAGAGACCATAGCATCATAGAATAATTCAGGTTGGAAGGGATCTCTTGAAGTCATCTAATCCAATCTCCTGCTCAAGGCAGGATAAAAGGTCAGATCACATCTGGTTACTCAGGACTTTATGCAGTCTGGTTTTGAGGGATGAAGACTCTAGTAAGTCCCAGAACTGTAATAGGAGAAGAAGGAGGGTCAGAACAGAGGAGAGGAAGACTGAGGAAGAAAGGGAAGAGGAAAAAGCAGAGGAGGTAGTGAACTTCTTTTCCTGGCATATATGCAGTGAACATAAATGCACAAAAAACGTACACATTGCCAATACTGGCAATTGTACAAGGTATCTCCAGTGAATGGATAATACCAGGGTAGAAGGGAAAGGGAAAATTGAATCCTTTCTCTGATAATTACTTTAAATTAAGGTATGCTAAATCGATGAGTTCAAGGTGAGTGATGGGTCTCTTGTTATGCCATCAGTTATATTCGTGCAATAACTGATGTATTTTAAGCCTAGGCATAAGTCTTTATGCATATATATATAAAGAAGAGATGAATGATTGTTAATTTTAATATCTGACTTATTTACATAAATCAGTGACACTCAGAGAAATTATCTAGAGTGTGTACAATAGGGAAATTTATATGAGATCAGCCACAGAAATTTGTAACTGAGTAGATTGAAAAGCTCTGCTTCAGGTAGTTAGCACTTGATGCTAAGGGTGCAAAGAGTTGGTTGCAATGAAGGAGGAAAACAAACATGCAGTGATGATAACGTACAAGTATAAGGTGAAATGAAGCATTCCAGAAGGTATACATATACTTTAGTGGGGCAGTATGTCAGGGTACAGCTAAGTATGAGTATAAGATGTACTACTGTGCTACAATTCATCCTGTATGCCTAATTGTTTTACAGGGGATACAAATAATTTGTTATTTTATCAATGTATGGCGGATATTCTCAATGTCTAACTGAGATGCCCTGAATCCCTATTCTTTTTCTCTTTCTTTCGATTCTAGAAGGAGACTAGGCAAGTTATGTATATGTTTTAATTATGTATCTAATCTTAGATGATGTTTTAAAATTATACAACTATCAATAAACATCTTCACTGGCTACATGGAAAAATATGTCATCAGCTGAGAATTGATGCAAAATTACTTCATCCTTTGAAGGGAGGGAAGGTAATAGGTTTTGGAGTCACAGTCCCTAACTGAGCCAACCAATCAAGATTAATGCTATTTGCTGGGCTTCAAGGTCTAGATTACTCCTAGGTGATTAATAATTGTAATTCCACCCACTCACACTGAGAAAGTAAGAACATGGTATATTTATGGTTGAAATACACAGTTTATGAACAGCGTTCTGCCCCATTTTGGAGAAAGAGAACAGAGAAAAGCCAAACCAAGAGTGATGTACCACGCGCATTGCTACCTCATGAAATATTGTTGAAGAGCTGAAGAACATCTTCTGAAGCCTCTGCGTAATTGTCAGTCCATACAGAAAGAGTTCGTCAAGGCCACTCACTAAATTCCCTCATGTTCACAATTCTGAATTGTCAGTAAATCTTAACATTGCAAGACGCTTCTGCAAACAAGCATTCTTTGTGTACTCTAACATTAGTCATGGTAAATACTACTTAACAGTTGAGTTTACAAATATGGTACATTGCAGTGTAAGTATGTCTTACAAATCAAAGGCAAGATGTGTTTTATTCTGAAAGGCTCGGAACTGGCTGCTGGCATATTATTTTTTCATCTAAATTCAGATCTTGTCTTTGTCACAAGTAGCAGTAAACAAGTTGCTTGTTATTATTCTCATTAATTATTTACATTACAGTGGAGTACGGAAACTCAAACTAAGATCAGGGTCTCACTGTGACTGGTGAAATCATATTAAGAGGCAGATGGAGGCAGTTCAGAACTGCTCCCCATCAAGGATGTTCTAGGAGACACCAGGGAGGTAAGTGCTACATCTTCAGATCCTTAGGAGAGGGCAAGACACGGTCCCCTCAGCACCTATCTAGCTTTGTAAGCCAGTGAGGGGACCACAGGCAGGAATTATTCTATATTCTTCTAGTCTTCCTACATCTTTTCCTATCCTTTTAGAAACTGTTGTATCATAAAGAAAATGGCAATGTATTTTTCTGTTAAAAATAAATAAATAGTATTTAGGTATAGCTATAGCGTACAGTCCCCAGTCAAGACTGCTTTGAATAGCTATTCAGCAATCATTGTAAGGAGAGTCCCACTCCGTATCTTTTTAGTACGTTATATGTCTACACAACTACATATATCTTCCAAGATAAGCATGCACGTATAACTTTCAAAAAGCTGTGAAAACATTTTGACGTTTCCAGTGGTTTGCCCAAAATATAGTAATACCTCTTTCCATTACAAGTGCAGTGGTACAGAAAGGCACAGCCAATGCTCACTTACCTCCACTTCTAGCACAGACAATGATGCTGGTCTGTATGCGAGTACGTGGCACTAAACTGTGGACTTTGATACTCTGTAATAACATCTGGTTTGAAAAATTTGATTTCCTCAGATTCCTTTAAAATATACCAATGGATAGCTGAGAATTCAAGTTCAAGTGAGAGCAAAATGGTCATCATCCTTATGATCTCGTGTTGCATGTCTTTCCTGTACCATCTTTGCTGGAAAGTGCAGTCAGTTTCAAAATTTTCCAAGCATTCTATATTTTCCAGTGTGCTAATTAGGTCACTTGTTCATGGCTTAAAATTACTTCAGTTTACATATACCAAAATATGTCTTAGGTTTCAAAAGTGTTAATTTACAATCTAGTCATTTGCAGTATTTAATTGATCTTTAATGAATTGCTGCTTTTGGTAAAGGCCTCTGTAATGATGCTTGCTTCTGAAGGAGTAAGTGCAGAAATTTCTCATCTTTTTTTTATATAAAAATTAATTTGGATTAGAAAAGACACCTGTCAAAAGTTAGACTATGATTCTAAAATATCTACTAGAAACATCCACTTAACATGATGGTATTCCATCTGAAATAAAGGTGACCAAATCAGATGTTATGCCATTTTATTTTTTGTTCCCAAAACCTGGCCTTCTGCTGGGCAAAGAAGTTATGAAAGAAGTCTGTACTGATATGCCAGTTCTCTAGCAATAGGGAACATACATCAATATTAAGCATTAGAAGATCCCAAATGCAGTTGTGGCTGATGCCTAAATTGTGCCTGTACTAAAGTGGAAACAGCAGATTTCAGACGGAAAGGAGAGTAAAACCTACTGTATTTGTAAAGCACTTGGATCTCTCTCCCTCTGCATCTATTTTTTTGTTTCTAAATTCTGGGAGGCATAAGAACTTATTTTTATTTTTAATGATGAGTCTTTTCAGAGATTCTTCCTTTTTATATTGCTGCCTCTGGTAAGGAGGTACAAGATGAGAAAAAAATGTTTCCTATGACCTTCCCTGTCCTGGAGAAAAACCCTAAACCAACCTGCTCGTGATTTGTCATCTTGTTTACAAGTTAGCTAAGCTTCGCTTTTAAAAGGGAGAACAGTTCACTCCTTTTATGATTTTATAAATTATGTTTGAAGGCAGTTTTTGTTTCTGTCACTTGGTGCAGCTGTGCAGGGAATATGTTGGAGAATTTGATATACTATTGACATTATTTTATGAAAGCAATGTCAGGTTTTATTTGTGCAGATGATAGCTAAGAGACCCAAGTGACTGTTGGTTATTACTGGGAACATCAAAGAAAATAAGCAGATGGGAATGAAATACACCCAAGTATGGGACCAAAAAGTTATGCCAATTTGTTGTACACTGTGTTGAGACATAAGGCATTTAATGGCATTACAGATTTCCAGACCAGGTGCATTCTTTTAAATTGGCTAGTTTTGTTTCACCAAGGGGGAAAAAAAAGAACAACAAAAAAAGAACAGTTCTCTTGAGAAATTCTTCATACTGGGATACCCAGCATCTCTGCAAATGTTTACCCTAAAACGCTATGAGAGAACAGGACAGCTGTTCCAGAGCACCACATGATAACTTTATTTATAAAATGTACAAGATGGGTACCTGAAACATCAACGTGGTTATTATATGGATGGCATACAAACTAGTAAGTACCTACATTTTGGGATTATGACTTAGTCAAGCCCATTTTATATCTTGCATGTTCCAGAGGTGGCAGCATGTTTGACACTTCAAGGATCTCATTCAACTCCTCCTGCACTTGCTTCTGAGGATAGATGTACCCAGATGCTCTTCAGCTGTATCCTTCAGGAGTTATGGGTAAAGAATGAGATGCATCTCCAATCTGTAACTGGACAAGAAAGGAAGGGCAGTAAGGTCTATGGCACTCAGATGTTTTCTAGTGAGCAGCTACACCTGTAGTCTTGCTATGCTTTATTTCCACCTTGTATGGACACAGGAATGAAACATCACACATCTTCAAATATCAAAACAATTCCAGTAAAGACTCCTGGTTGTTGATCCTGCATTTCACTTCAGATGCAACTGCCTTCTTGCTAGCCCCTATAATGCCAGCGTACAGTAGAAGCAGTCAGAAATGCAGTAACCTCATTCTTCTTGGATGTATCTTCAATTCTCTGAACATTTTCACATTGTTAAACTTTCATATATGTGTATAAAACCCATAGATTGCTGCAATAAAAATTTACCATTGAAGGTACAAAATATATTTTGCCCAAGCCTGTGGCAATGGAAGTGCTAATCAAAAAAATTGAGTGACTTGTTTTTGTTGCCTGAACAAGAAAATTTTTCACAAGAAACCATAAATATTTAACAAAAGTTATCATCCCAGGAAAGCAGCTGGAGTCAGCTTTCAAGGTAAGTGTCCAGTCTTATTCATCCTTTTTAACAATCTTCTTCAAATAATTATTGAACAATGATGAGCTGTCACTTGCAGACATGGTGATGGTACAGGGCTGTTTAACAGATCAAGTGAAGGGAAAAGAAAACAAATGTGATGATGTTTCAGATACTGTAATGAAATCTAATTTGGTCATTTTTAAAGACAAAATATACTGGAATAATGAAACAAAATATTTTCTTTTGAAACAAGAATAAGTTTTTGTGTTAAATAAATGGTATTCACAAAATGCTGTTAAATATATTCAGATTTAATGAAAACATAGCGTTACTAGGAAAACATGTGTGGGTTACCTTAAGCATAGCATTCAAATCTCATAAATGAGTATTAAAAAAAGGTGTGAGTTGCATATACAAACTCATATACTTATTTAATTTTCATCTTACAATTTTTTTTCTTTGAAACCAGAAGTACCTGAAGTATTTCTTTTAAATATGAAAGCTTTCATCCCCTAACATGATGGAAGAAGCTGACGTTTCAAAAAAGTGTTAAGTATTGCTGGACTGGACTTGTTTTATAGTTACAAGTAGTGTTGATGATAATACTCTAAGGTCAGAGAATCAAAAATTGTGCTAAATAATTAATATTCAGACCTAAATGATGGACCAGATTGATGGAACAATGATGAATACAAGATTCTTCATATATTTTGGTGGTTGCAACAATGTTTATACCTGTATGCAAGGAGGTGTACTGAGAATCAATGTAAATTCGCATTAGATATTGTAGTGTCAGAAACATTGTAAATATTCTCCATTTTGGCTTAATTTATACAAAGTAGAGACTTGCTGAGCATCAGCAAAATCAAAATGGTACTACCACCTAGCTGTAAATTTAATCTGGCATATTTATAGCTCATGACTTATTTTATGGGATCAACAAGGAAATGTTTTGTTCTTTTTAACTGGTCACATGAGACAAAGCCAGCTGTGATGTAAGATATCACAAATTTATCAAAGCTAATAGTTTCATATATGCTTGCATGAAATCTGAATGTATATTACTTATCATCTGCAGTTTATCATGTCATCAAATCAACCAGTTACAATTCTGGCAGTTGCTGACAAAATTATTACACATAATACAGACTATAATATAAAAGTATCCTTTTAATATTAATAATCTGTGGAATTTCTGCAGATGTGGTATGTTACTATTGATTATATTCTGGCTAAAAAACGGTTGTATATATTAAAACCACAGAACAGTTTTCGTTTGGCTGTATTGTATTTCAACCTCAAGATTTTGACCAACATTAGAAGAAGAAGAGCTAGTTTAAAATAAAATATGTTGACCTGACCAAAACAAATAGGCCACATCTCTTAAATCTTGTCAATTTGTATTTAGCAAAGAGGTAATGCAGCAAAATCAGGAAGGGGTAGATCAGGATTTCTGTTTCAGGATCATTCCAGCTGGAAGAACTGATGCACAGAGCAATCCCTCCTTATCCCCTGTCATCTAAAGGATGCTTCCTATAGCCACCTGATATCCCCAAGTGATACCTCTGCCTTGTAAAAAGCCTCAGACCTTGCAGGGAAATCCTCTGTCCAGTATCAGCTATTATATTAATATAAAAGTGATGAAGCTTGGGAGAAGGAAATGGCAGAGTTAACTCAGACAACCAAGTTAAATAATTTGTCAGAGAGAAAATGAAGTATGTTATCTGCTGAGCACTTATTTTCAATATTTGTGTCTCATTCAGTCATTTGTATACAGTTAATCACTTTGATTATGTTTTCAAAGGGCATTCTTTTAGGTTTGCTAGTACAAGCTGAGAGTTGGTACAGTAAAGATACTGAAGAAAGCTGATAATATATCAAGGAAAAAAGGCTGCCAGAAACAAGATGGTATGTAGAAGATGCTTATAGATTCAGGGAAGCAGATCAAAACTATCGGTGATGGTTAGTAACTATCAAAAGCAGAGAAGGATCACAAAAAGAAAGCATTTCTTCCAAATCGGGTATTTCAGTCTCAGCACTGAACAGCACTACTCCTTCATATGGGAAACATATAACTATGGGAAGAAAATCATCTGTTGTCCCACTGCTTAAATTCGTCAAAGCCTGGGATGCTCAGGGTGGCTATGCCTATTGCTTCCAAAGGGGTATAGGAGGGATGTTTAGGTCAGTGGTGCTTGCAAGGGGAGGGCCATCCTTTCCAGTATTCCTTGTCCCTCAGTTTTCTTGTGCCCCCAAATGCGGCCAGAGTGACAAGACTCTGCCCACCGCTCTTCTGTCTCAGCTCTACCCCTTCTTACAGCCAGCATGTCTTACACCTATGGCTGTCAGGTCCTTGAGCAGCAAAATGTCACTGTCTGCTGAGAAGCCTGGAGCTGGGTCTGCCAGCAACTAAATTGGGAACATGTCAGTTATCAGCATTTAAAGCAGATGTTCAGTCTCAGTCTTCAGGGGGCTTGACACAGTGCTCTTTCAGCAACCACCAGAAGAATGCCAGTCTTTAACTTCCAAGAATCAGGTTCTCTGATGAAAACAGCTCATAAAATTGACTAGAAATGCAATCCTCTTCACATGGATGAGTGCAAAATAAGAGAAAAAAATAAGTACAAGAAAACAAAGAAATGGAAAAAATCTATAAGCTATAGGGCACATATTCATAAAATCAAAAATTGTTAATGTCAGAATGTATTAAGGGAGCACCTTGCACTTCTTGACTTTTGCTCTGACATTTTACACTAGGTTGAACACAAAATGTTCAGGTTTTTTTTTTTTTTCTACCTGACATGGAAAGTGTTTTCAGAAACAAACAAAATACACAGTATTTCTGCAGCTGGTGTGCAAATAACCTTTTTGGAACTGTAATATTCTTGGCATTTTTTTGAATTATAAACCATCTTCAGACTGGATGAAAAATGAGCAGCTCTAAAAGAACAAAGTTTGACAGCCTGAGGCCATGTTCACAGAACTTTTCAAATATGCAACAGAATGACGAATTTGCAAAACAGCAAAAATACCAAACTATGCCTCAACAATGAACAACATTTTATCCTGTACTTTGCCAAATATCACCTCTAACACTGGCTGAAAAATTACTTCTTGAATAATGCATTTGGAGAACAAAATCTGTTGCTCCTCAGATATGCTAGTTAACATCTCTTTTATTATTCAGCCAGCTACTCAAATGTTACTTGTCCAATGTTACAATAACAATCTTGTATGCTTTTCAAGTAGTGATCAGTCACTTCTAATTACTACATAAGCCCAATGTGGGACTTCCCCAAAATCAGATCACTCTGTTGATTAATTCACATCTATGTAGCTTTGTGTGTGTCACACATGAGATCCTCAGAACCAAAAAAGAACCAAAAGACAGAGGACTAATAAATTTGGTAGCCACATGGCAAATTTTAATAAGAAACTAGCATCAGCTCTCCTTAAAGAGAACTAGGAGAAATGTAAGGAGAAATAATTTTAATTTTTGGCTACAGCAATTTACATTGAGTATGTGGAGGGGAAGGCAGAGATTCATTAAGGTGTAAGAGGCTGCCACAGGACATTCTGTATTTTCTTTCCCAGAGATTTGGAGAAAGGGAAACACACCTATCCAGGCATTTGGGCAGAGAAATTGTAGGAAATGTGATGTGGAGAAGCACTTACAGGAGAATATGATGTCAGGAGGAAATCAGAAAAGATCAGTGAAACAGAAGAAATAAAGAACAAACCCAGATGCTTCAGCTGCTGTTTCACTAAAAAGCTAACAGGAGTCTCACAGCAAAAGCAGAAGGTAGTCTTGATTGTTTTTGAGTTTTTCTTCTTTTTGGTCACCAGAGAGAATCATTTGTGAGAGCGAGGTTCTTTACAGGACTAGGCAGTGAGGTCTCACACAGTCTTTTTGTTAATTCACATGAACTGTGATGATTTTTCCAAGAGATGTTCTTCTTTTGCACTATAATTCATTTTGAGAGGTTGTTACAAACTTGTTTGTTTGAGCTAGATCTACCGCAGAAAGAGTTGTGAAGGAACATAGGAAGATTGTTCCCTCGGTGTATTTGGAAGTGGTAGGAAATGCCACGCAAACAGATGAGCAGTAACAAAAAGCAGAAGTCATACAGGAAATTGATTTTTTTATTGTACAATATCCTATGGAGTCCCCTTCTAGGTTTGCTTTGTGAGGGCTTGGCTGGACATTCGAAGTTGTTTCATTTTGTTGTTACAGAGAGGAGTATTTGCTTTCCAGAATTGCTTGTGCTGTTTCCAGTCCTGGAGTGGTTCAGAGACACCAACCTGTAAATTGCAGTGCTGTGTCCCTGACCCTACACTGGGCATGGAGAAGACAGCAAAGGCAAACAGAGCAGTGCTGCTCCTGTGGTGCCTTGCTTACAAGCATAACTTCTTGTTTTAATGAAGGTTAGTGTATCTTTATTGCAAACTTCACAGAATGATATATTACATATCTATGCTCCTAGTCAGTCAGGACTAGGCTTCTTTGCAAGGCGCTTCAGTCCGCTGATCTCCAAGGGCTATCCTTTCCTTTATCTTTTACTTTTGCCTACACCTAGCTGTGGCACTTTGAACGCCCAATAGGCCTGAGGAGTTGAGCTCCATTGCCACACAGCTCTTGAGTGCCTTTGAGAATATTTGAACGCTTTTTTTTTTTTTTTTACCCTCAGTTTTGTCCCACACAGAGTTGTCTTGATCTGGAGAGCCTCACACACACTGTTCATGCCTTGCTGCCTGGCAAGTCCCAGTGAGAGAGGAAAGGCAGAGCCAGTACGCACTGCCTGTCCCGCTCCTTTGAAAGTCTGCTAGTGGGGAAGAGCAACAGGAAAATCGTCACCATCTTTAAGGGCTGAAATCCTGCCTGTCTTTATGTAGGCTTCTCAAAGAAAGGGATTGCAGGTTCTCTATGGCCTTTTCTCCTACAATGTGCTTTCCATTAGGATTTGGCAGGAAGTGGTCCTTTAATTTTGCAGTACATTAATTTTCCTAGTGGTTCACTAAAAGTGAACCGTAAATAATACAGAGGGTTTGTGAGAACAGATGCGTTAAAGTGTTTAGATACAATAGCGCTGAGCAACAAAGACACAAATACAGTAAATAATGTATTAGATTTGTATCACATTAATTTCATATTCTTCTCCAAAGTTGGTATTATATAGATCCATACAGGAAACCACAATTACACTTACATCTATGGAGCACACTACTGAAGCACCACAGGTCAAAGTGTTCACAGAGGACCCTGCAAGGGTTTACACGGAAGGTGTAACTCACCTCACTGGCCAATTTCTGCTAGCCTTACTCAGGATAAATGGTATTTTTCCCTACAAGTGGTCTTACTGCAACAGATGACTGTGGAATAATATGCCATTTGCGAGTCTGTTTGGAAGAAACAGTTTCAAAAGGACTGAAAATGGCTTGTAAAGGCAGCAGTCCTGAAGACAGAAAAGTACTTGATAGGTACTCAGAAATTTCCACCCCCTAGGAAACATTTGCTTCTTTTCTCCTCCTGCATATGTAAATGCAAGGCAGCATGGCAGAGCTGCTGGTAGCTTCATTCCTTAACTGAGGTTCATGGCTTAAGGTTATTTCCACTATGCTATACAGTTTCAGCAGCACTGCAGAGCTACTTGATCTTTTTTCTGTGTTACTTGGGGACTAAGTTATCAGCTATTAAAGACTTACTGACATCCATTAAAGACATAAGAAGGATCTCAGCTGGAACATTTAAAGCCAGGAAGATTATCCATGTTTGTGCAACTTGGGATAAACTACCTTCGGTGGTTTTAAAAGAGATCAAAGCTCCTAGGTATTTCTGCTTCTAGGAACATGCTTGCTTATAGTCAGAAATGTGTCTGATACATGGGAGATGCATAGAGACTGCTTTTTAAATCTTTCTTTAAAACACTAAGAAAGAACCAGACTAAATCATTGGAAATTTTGTGGATAACCATCACATATCTAACAGGTGGACAGCTGCATGATGCAGTTACTGGTTAGACCCTATCCTGAGATGAATATTTTTCCTTGGGGAACAAGTCAACCCATTAGCTCCTGAAGAAAACCAAAAACTTACCTCCAATTTCTTGCTTCCTTATAGCAAAAATTAGCAATAAAAAAAATTCCAGAGGTATTGAAAAACATCTTTTTTCACCCCATCTGCTCTGAGAAGTTCCATTCATTTCACCCCATTCTAGCTCTGAGAAGTTTGATGAAATAGTATAACAGTAACAGAATGGCATAGGATACAAGGCAAGAAGAGGATATTTTTGTGTTTCACCTTTGGGGAAAAAAATAGGTCAAGGAGAAGCTGGTGTTTTTGGGTGGGGAGTCTGAATGATGATGGAGGTCTGTAACCAAAAAATTTCCCCTTACTTCAGAGTTCACTGGCTGACAGGAGCAGGAAGACAGAGGCAGAAGCCTTCCAAGAAAGAAGGCAGTGAAGAGTTGCAGAGCCCAACCTTGATCCCCTTTTTAACCAGTGTTAGCCAAACACCCCATGTAACCTACTCTAGGGCTTGTAGTTAAGGGCTCTTGTCTTCTATTCCACTGAAGTCATGAATGGTCTCTCATGGCATCGAGAGCTGTCACTGTAAAAACTAATCAGACTAAATAATCCGTGTACAATGATACACCTTTATTTAAAAATAAGTTAGACAGTACGCGTGCAAAACCACAACTCCTTACTGGATTTATTCTCAGCAGATGTATGGAATGGAAAAAGCACATGGGATGTGATCCAGCTTGCTCTTAGTTGATGGAAAGATACACATTGATTTCCATGAGCTGCAGTTGAGTCTAACAGTGCATCAAAATTTCAGGGCTTGCTCATACGCTGTAATCAGCTGCTGAGCAAAATTATCTTGCGTGGTCAGTTTTTATGCCTAGTCTGCCCCTTGCCCCCTTCACAAATTATTCCCATTGTTCCTGATACACCTTCAAGAAAAAACTCACTGTGCATTACCTGCATGTCCACCATACGGCTACTGAGAAAACCTTCCCCAAAATGTGTGTTATGATCCCTTGGCAAGGCAGAAAAGAAGTTGCATTTGGACTTGAAGAAAAGTAGTCTCTTTTTTAGGGTTTGTTTTTTTTTTTTTTTCATCTACCTTGCTGGATAAATTGTTTAGGTATAGATCATCCACATAAAAACATGATCCCATAAATGGGGCTAATGTCAGCAAGTTGAATATATTTCGGTCAAGGTAATAGCAATACTGCCTGTGAGCTGGTTTAATGTACAAGAGCAGGGTGGGTTTTTTTCCCCCCAAGACTGACAAAGCAATCTTATGAGACAAATGCTTATTTGAGTAGGTCCTTTCTTTCTTCTTTTTTTCTCTGGACATTTTTAGAGACACTTGTGCCTGGCTGCCAGATTTTCAGAGGTAAAATGATACATCAAATTCTAAGTGATAGGAGAATAGCAGTTAAATTAAAACGATTCACTACATTAATTTTTATTTCAATTATATGGAAATATAATCTAGCCTGGGAAATAAGTGAAATTGCTCAGGGTCACAGAATAACCCATTTCATGTGCAAGTTAGCAAGTTACAAGTTACACATCCCTCTACTGTACAATCTTTGCATATATTTCACTCATAATACTCTGTTTCTGGTTAAAGCAGCACTAGGCAAGCCATGATATAGTTCCATATAGGAAAAAAAAGAAGTTATTTTTCAGTTTTTCATGAGATTATCTGTCACTACAGTCTTTTGTCATTGCTTATTTTGGCTCACTCAGTGTGCCCAAAAGTCAGAATAATAGATTTTTTTGGTTCAGGAGAAGACTTTCCTAAGGGTAATACTTTGCCTTTGCTGTGTAAAATCTATAAAATGCCTGCCCAGAACAATACAATCAATAAAACAGGCATTGAACTAGGGATGGATAATAGCATTTTCTTTTCAGTCTAGGAAGAATAAGAAACAAAATAACCATGCATTTCTATAGCATGCACATTTGTGCCTGTGGCTGTCTGTGGTATTTGATGCTAACTGAAATTGGTTGGTTTTTTCCCTGAAACACAGACTTTGCTCCATTCTCTTTGGAGTTTTGTATCTTCTCATACTCCATCCCTGGGATCCAGTAGAGCAATTGAAGCCCTGCCCATCAGCTTTATTGCAGAAGAAGAATGAATGTGCGGATTACTAGGATGTATCACTACATTACCTTTAGTTCCTTCAGGTATTTTTACAATGAGGTTTTCTTTATGATGTGTAAAAGCTTGCAACAGAATTTCAGAGCTGCAAATGAACTACGAATGAGCTTGAGTGTGAAAGATTTTGTGAGTGTGTCAAGAAAGTTGGAAATAAAAGTAGGAAGAAAGTGGCCAGACAGGTGCTTTCTGTAGACTTCAATTGTCCAGAAGTGGCTACCTTTAGGAGGAAAAGCTGTAAAGTTACGGATTACAAAATCAGCTCATTATTTCATGCAAGCAAACACACCTTGGTATGTTCTAAATATATCGGAAACTAAATCCCTCAATGTAGGAAAACAGAAACAAAAAATGTTAATGTAAACACAGAATGGACTGTGACCTGATGGAACAGTTATGAGTAAGGAGCCTGGTGTTCAGTGTGCAAGGATGCACAATTATAAACCAGATACTCACAGGACACACTGGACTTTATGACTGAAACCATGACAGAAGGCTTACAAGGATACAAATGGCAGTTAACCTTCATGTGCCTGCCACTCAAAGCCTTTAGAAAGATCTCACCAATAGAGGAAAGGGAGAGACAAATGGGATTTTTCTGCCCAAATGTATGTCCTGATATGAAGTTATTAAAGAAATCCACACAACCCAGTGAGGTAAGGAGATGAGGCAGAGCTCAGAGAGTCACAGGAACCATTTAACAGCTGGAAGCTCAGGAATCCATGCCAGCAAGCATGACCTGCTTAGTCATTAAACTGCCATGAATTTTCATTGCTTTCAGCTGATTCTCTCAAATTTCTAATAGGTTTGCTTCATATCTAAGTCTCCAGCCTCACTTCTTGGTTTTGTTATATAGTCGGAAATATGTTTAGGGAAGGATGGAAAACCAGCTTCTAGGTTCAGGGAGTCAGCCTTAATCCAGAGAGTTTTTATAACATGCAGAAATACAGTATGACAAAGCTGTAAGCATGATGCTTTCATGGTGCTGGGAGCACTTGGTGGGTGAGGTGCACAACAAACAGACCTTTCAGAGGTGGAGGTAACGAGTCAAACATCAGGAGTGTCCATGTTCAGAATCTGTAGACAGACTTCTTTTTTTCTAAGCGTCAGCATGAGAAAAAACCTAAATCTGGATTCTTTTCGCAGTGTTTGGGATTCTGTGCCTTTTTTGCAGCTCAGCTCTAGCAGGTCCTGCAGCAAGTTATTTCACCTCATTGTGAGTCGTAGACCCTAGTTATAAATTGAGGCTAACGATAAAACCCAGGAAAGAGTGGCTTCACGCTGAGTGTGACCAAAAGACATTTCTGGCCACAATATCTAAACCATATAGAAGCTTAAGAAAGATAATCCTAAAATGATCAAATAAAGAGATACACTTCTAGTAACCTCAAATCAAAAGGGGTGAATTAGCAAAGAGCAGGGGGGAAAAAAAGACCAAACTTCAAGCACAGCTTGAGAAACTGTCTTCTGGACATGTCATACCATCTCTGGAAGGTGCCCAAGGGGATTTTCTTTTTCCTATATTTAGGGAAAATTTGTCTCGCTTGTCGTACAGATAAAGGCACATTAGAGCAGGCTGAATTCAAAACGACAGTTTATTTTGTGAGCAATTTGAAAGTCAAGTATTAAACATGATATCCAGAAGCTGGGCATTACACGTGAGCCTGATTTCCATCCCTGGTAGTACGATGGAGTTTATCTCCAAGAGCTGAGATCATGAATAAGCATGGTATGTCAGGAAAGAGTCCACAAGGCTTGTGTAGAGTGAAATGCTGCCTTGCTAACCCACAGGAGTCCCAGAAGGATGCTGTCAGGGCCCTGGGTTGCTTCCCTCCTCCTCCTCCTCCCCAGCAGTTTAGCAGGCCTCGCACACAGGCAGCGTCCTGATAGTGTCAATGAGCACAGAGACAAAAGGGGATCTGCTGGAGTTAATATATTTGTCTTCTCAAAAGGTCTTTGAACACATTTTTTATTAAGTGTTATTAAAGAAAAAAATTGCCATGGGACTGGAAGAAAAATTGTTTTATTGACTGAAGTTTATTAACAGGTAGGAAGCAATAGGTGGGTCTTAAAGATCATCTTTCACGGTGGTAAAGGATCAGCAGTGCAGTCCCCTAAGGATCAGTGCTAGAAGTAGCGTTATTGAATAACACCATCAATGACTTGGAAAATAAACCAGCAATGAAATCTCAAAATCTGAGATGATGCTGAGGTCTCTCAAGCGATCAAATTCCTTCAAAAGGACTGCAGAAAATCCCTCTTCAGTAAAGTTTGATTCCATCACTAAAAAAGTGTCAGATGAACTTCACTGTAGCCAAATGTAAGGCAAAGGGAAAATAATCTAAACTCTGCTTACCTGGGTCTGAACTCAGGACTGGTGGTTACAGCTCACACTCTCGGAGCTGCCTCAGCATATTGTGCGATGGCTGGCAAAAAAAGCCAAAAAAATTCTGGACATCTTTAGGACAGTATAAGGAAAAACCAGAGGCAATCATTTTACCACTGTATGAAATCTCAAGGCACCCTCTCTCGAATACTGCAGCCTAAGAAGGACACGAGACAGTGAGAGAAGGTGCAGAAAGGACAACTAAATGATCAAGAAAATGGAGCAACTGCCTTACAAAGAGAGACTAAAAAGGGCAGGACATCAAACATCTATTAAGAGGCAACACCCTTCCATAATCATAGCATTCTGGATTGGTGTATCTTGTAAGGAGTAAAAAACATGAAATAAAAGCCTTAGGAATGTTAGAGTCCAAGTGGCAGCACCTTTTAATGACATCAGAACCTTTATTATCACCTTCAAAAGAGGAATTAAGGGTTTTTCCAAAATTTTGCCTGAGACTTTAATGAAACTATCCAAACAAGAAAATGTCTATTCTATATTTCTCCCTACTTGCAATAATAGTATCATACCAAGTTGAAATCTGAGACAGAGAGCGCACTCGTGTTTTATACCCAGGTACCTCAGTTTGCTAGCAGAAGAACAAGCAGACAATTTTCTTAAAAATGAAGAAATTAGGAAAATGCCATTCTCTGTGTCTTTCAAAGTGCATTTTATTCTGGCTTTGCTGGTTTAGCCAACAAAATGTATGAGTAAGTATGGAGTCTGCCAGAGCTCATATTTCAAGTTAGATTCCTAAATGCAATAATCAAACAAAATGCTACAGCAGCATAAACAGACATGAGTAATTGGAGAAAACAAAAATGATTGCTATGACCAAGAGAAATAAGCCAATGTCCAGGCATGGAGAAATTGTCGCTTGTCGGGATGACAGCTGGCAACTTTGGTTGTTTCTGTTTTTTCTCCAGCTAAATTGTCTATCATTTTGGGTTTTATTGGGTTTTATATTTTATTAGGAATTGCAGCCAAGGGCGATATTCAATATTTGTCCCAATTTTTCTAGACTGTTAAGACAGTGGATTCCTTGCCACCAAAAGAAAAGAAAAATATGCTTTAACCAGTGTCTCTTGCAGGGACTATTAAGAAGTACACCTGCTAAATGTCAGAGACAAGTTCTTGGTAATGATATGGAAAACTATTTTGAAATACAGAATGGAAACTCTTTTCCTGAGGGACCTTATGAGCACCAATAATTAATGTTTCTTGGCATCAGAGGAGCAAATTCAGTTTTACACCTGTGCAAGAGAGACAGGTCAGATGTATGGTAGACAAAAGATTTAGGATTGTTGCAATGTGCACACGTTGGCAACTATTTGGGGCTAATATCATCACAGAGGTGGTTGCAGGGCATTAGAAGAGACTTTTGAAACAAAGGTGGAGTTAGCCTAAAAAGAAATACAAAAGAGGCATGAAAAGTAGTAGGGGAGGGGGAGAAACCCTGGAGTGGCAGCAGGCCCATGATGGAGGAGCCTCCTCATGTCTGGCCGGGGGCTGACAGCATGGGGCAGCACATGGAACCCCCCCACCCTGGGGTGCCTGGGGCCACAGGGACTTTCTCACTGGCCCCTGCATTTGTCGGCAGAGTGTGGGGAGCCACAGGGGCACATGCAGGGCTGGAGAGCCCATGTCAGCCATGGGAGGGAGGGGAGAAATGGGGTAATCTGCCCTCCCCAAACAGAGGATGGGGGCTTGCCACCCACAACTGCAGTGGGTGCAGGTGTGTGCAGATGGTGTGTGTGCCCACAACAGTGTGAGCATGTGTGCATGTGTGGGATTAGAAGTTTTTGTGATCGGTCCTAGAAAGGTGTTTCAAATGTTGTAGGTTTTTATTAGCATTTCATAAATTCACTGACCGCCGGTTAATTATGTGCATATAATTATGTGCATATAAACCAGTAAACCACCTCAATCCCAATTTGGTTAAACTATGTGAACTGAGCAGATTTTTCCCTGTGACAAATTTTGCTCAGGAAAGTAGGCAATCTATTGAACTGTTTGGGATCAGTAAAGGTTTGGGTAGTGAACTTAAGCACCTGCTGGCTTCTGGGTCAGTCATCTGGAAAACAAAAAAAAAAGATGTGCATAGCTGTATTACTGGTGCTTCTGGTGTGTTAGCAGAGCAGCACAGGGTAGAAGGGCAAGGCAGGAGGGAATAAGGGGTCAACCCTGACTTCCTGCTGGTCCCAACCATAAGATAAATGGGCTAAAGTAGCTGTGAAAATCACAATCCCGGTCCTTGGGACAAGGACAAGATAGGACTGGTATGGTATGATGGGGGGAAATTGTATTCTGAATTGGCTAAAACAAAGAACAGTATCAGAAAACTCACAGTTTGTGCTCCGTGTAGCTATTTGTGTGGCAATTAGTGACTGCACTCTCAGAGGGGAGTGAGGCAACTATAAAGGAGGAGGGTGAAATTTGGCAGCTGAAAAGGGACGTGTGGCTGGTTATAAAGAAAGGTAGACGTGTTTACAAGCAGTTGCTGAGTGCGCTGAGACTGGGAAAGCCTGGCAGACTGAGAGGACGGTGCAGGAGAAAAAAGGGGAAACAGGCACATGGGAACAGGTCCGGGAAGCATGAGTGAAAGTTTCTGCTGAGGACTGGGATCTAGAAACATGGGGTGGACACCCCTGGAAATCAAGCAAGGATGATGATGAAGACTGCAATATGGCACCTATCCAGACACTAATGGTCCCCAGGAACTGTAAGGTCCGTATCAAGGGGTGTTTGAATGGCTGCATGCAGCCCCCAGGCTAATAGATGTTCTAGTGACCCTTGCAAGGAGAGAAGAGGAAGGTACATTTTTGTTTGCACCTGTACCAATATGAGGAAGAAGCCAAGAGTATCACCTTCAGCTTCCCCTGGGGAAGACATATGGCTGAGCAGCCCTACACCATGACTGAATGGAGCAATGCAACCATCTTTGGATGACCGAGCCTGAAGCCAGAGAAACCAGCACCATCACCACAGTCTCCAGTAGCAAAGATGGAACTGTTAAAATGAGATTACTTTCCACAAGATACAGGTTTGGTGCGGGAATCATGCAAGGGAGGTAAAATTTCCCTAAGTGTGAGAGCTACTAACACCACGGAATTAACCACCAAGAATAAATCAGGAATAATTTGGCAGTGTAGGAGAAAAAATCAATAGTGACAAAAGGAAACACTTTTAGGGAAAAATAGTGTAATAACAGTGGTTTTGATTAGATCTAGGAAGTAGGTTGATTGGGCCAATGCAACAAAGCCTTGGTCTAATTTAAGGTATATTGTGATCCTGAAACAGTGATTAACAAGACCTATGTAAAAAAAAACCTCTGGCCATCACCATCATGGGGAAGAGAAAGAGGTGAGTTATACATGGGTCTTCAAGGTGAATATATTATTCAAATGAAGTTTAACACCACCACAGTAAGGAATGATGTTGTACCATGATGTCAAGATCACAAAAATAGATCATTTTGAGGAATAATGAAGGGCTAGGGGATTTTACAAAAAGCAAGAGAGCTGTCAATACTCTCAGTGTTTCAGAAGACCTCACTGTAGAAATCTAGATGGGAAATTTTCAGGCTCAGCTCCAAGACTTAATAAAATTTATAGGGAAAAGGCCTATAAAAAAAGTGGTGTTGTCATGTTAGGAGACCTCCAAGCCATAAAATTAGAATTTGGATCAGAACAAAAATTGTTTGATGCCATCACTACAGCAGTTTTTGGTTTAGAAGGAGCAATACATGATTCCTTAAAGAACTTATCACACTGTATAATACAGGAACAACTCAATATGGAAATGCAGGTATTTAAGTACAGACAGGGAAGGAGCAGGAGGCACTGGACTGACTGCTAGGGAAAGGTAAGTCACCTGCCTTGTCTAAAGTTATGAAACAAGGCAGGTGTCAACTGTAGGATGGATCTAGAAAATAAGATATGTAGGAAAAAGGCAATTAAATCTCCAACAGTGTTGGTTAAAACCACTCTTACCACAACACAATGAAATTATTTGGCCAACAGTGCCCTTAAGGCTATGATTGTGCATTGTCTGTTATACGGGTTGATGTAATTATTTTAAGAGATTGTGAGGTGTATGGGAATAGAGAGCAGCAGTGTAGACAAACAATGTTAAAAATATTTTGGTTAAACTATGTGAACAGGGCAACTTTTCCCACTGACATTCATCCACTCCAGTTTTGGGGGTTGTTTTGAGGTTTTTGTTGGAGATTTTTTTTTTTTTTAATTCTGTCCATGCATTGTGCCAGTCAGTACTGTGATGAAACTGAGAAAAAGAGACAAAAAAGCAACACAGCACTGTCTCGTTGTGCAGGTCTGGCATTAAGTACACTAACATTTCTTCTCTTCAGAGACCTCTGGTCCACTTTCCGATACAATCAAGAAAATTAGGTTACCTCCGAGTATGCAGCCCTGATGCGATGACTGCCACACATGCGGACATGTGCACATGTGTGTGCACTCACACACTCAATGCGAGCAGCAAAGTAATTCCCTTTGGAAATGATAAGTGATGTTTCCAAGACCCCAGATGCAGAGAAAATGCCTGCAAGGGTTTTCCTTCAGGTTATGAGAGAACAATTTCTTTTCCTGAGGTATCTCACCATTGCATCCATAATTTTCCCCCTTGATGGTTGCAAGAGCACAGAGGAGTAAAAGTGAGTTTTGGGCTCGGGTTTCACTTTTATTCCCAAGCCTCATGACTAGCCAGTCTGAACTTGGACTCTTGCATAAATAAAGGATGTAAAGTTCTTGCTCTGTACATCCAAGCTTATCCTAGCTGTAATGAGATGAAAATGCATTCTTGACTTATGTATTTTATTTATATTGTATTGCCTTTTATCTCTCGTGAAGTCCTAGCTTTCCAGGGAGACTGTCAATCATGCATTTAGAGTGTGTGATGAAAAAGGGTACTGTTATTCTCAAGGATTTCTCATAAAAAGCACCAGCTACAAAACACCATGGAGAAGAAGAGAATATGATAGTTAAATAATCCAACAAAATACAAAAAAAACCCTCTCTCAGTATATCAAGGTCAGCTGAAATAACTGCTGTGAATTTAGGTTTAAAAATAGATTTTCAGTTCAAGCCCTTTGTCCACCAGTTCCATAAAATAGTTTTCTTGTACAGAAGCCAAAATTTGCTCTCAGTTTTGTGGTTTTTTTGGTTTTTTTTTAACTGCATAACATTAAAGCTTGTCTTATCAAACTTTTTTTATCTGCTACTGGTACACTACCAAAATACTGGCTTATATACAGGGCAGGGCAAGCACATGAGTCAGTAATTTATCAGGGATGCAAACCTGATAGGTGTAGGTTCATCATCACTGTACAGCTCCAAGACATGTGTTACAAAAAGTTACAACAGCACATTGTTCAGTGTGTAAACCTGCAAAGGAAATGTATTTCTTTGAATATTTGAAACCTAAATGTGATTCAGATTTCAAGCCCAGAATATGTAGGTTAGTACTAAATTCATTCCAAATTTAGGGTTCAACCTATGTCCCCTGCCCCAAGCCAATGTTGTTTTCACTTTATTGAAGTGAAAGGGAGACTGCCAAATGGCTGCTGAAGATCTGGATGCTCGTGTTAAATAATCAAGAATAAATACTCAATCTTAATAGCAAAGTGAAAAGGTACAAGCTATTTTGTTTTATTTAATTTCCTTTTATGTTCACTTAGCTTTAGATTATGACATATAATGCAAATGTAGTTTATGCACTGTATTAAAAAAATCGTAAAATGTACATTTGGCCAGCTTTCAGTATTTATAAAAGACAGCTGAATAAAGTGTCCTTTCTTTTCATCTAACAGGATTTTGCATAACATTTTATGTTTCTAAACATAATTTTATAATATAGTTTTCCCTTATGTATAAATCTGGTGTTTTGATTTTTTATTATGTTATGTCTTGATCATCATAAATAATTTTAACTTTCATTTGAAATCTCATAAAACCTACTGATCCAATTTCTGTGATGGTTCAAACAGACAAAAAGAATCACTGGTTCACGTGAAGTTGTGCCAATTTATTTCAGGAGAGAATTTGGCCAGGAGGAAATTAAGCCAATTTTTTTTCTATGTCGTTTTCTAAATGATCAAAATGAAGGGGGGTGGGGGGTGGGGGGTGGAAGCAATTTTATTAATCGAACATCAAAGGCTGACTCTCAGTTCTAATTAAGACAACAAAATCATTGCTGTTCAGTAAAGCAGAATTAGCCTCTGAATGGAGCTCTGTACCTGCACTGTTGTGTGCTGCGTGTGTTTCTTTGGTAAGAGATCTTGCTCGACCTGTGCACAGCCCAAATGATCTTTGAACCTCCTATGTTTCTACAACACAGTCCATGCAAGTCTCTCTTCATGTTAAGTCCCTAGGAAAAGTCTGAAAATAAATGCTTGGGTATGCTGCTTAAAGCACCCTCCTCTCTGTTCTCTTGTGCTGTGGTCAGTTCGTTCTTTGTCTCTCTATGTCTTTTCTATTCCAGGCTTTGCAATCCACTCCAGCTGCTCCAAGGCATCCAGGGGGCACGGCCATCTCCCTGGCATGGTGCTCACCTCCCCTGGCTGCTGTGCCAACCATGGGATGTTACTTGTGTCAGCTCCCGGGGTAAAACCCATCAGTGTTCACCCTGAAGTGCCAGCTGGTGCAGCGAACAGATGCACAGAAATACCATGAAATACCCTTTAGCAGACAAGGTAGCATTATAATGTATATGCAAGAAGAAAACCAACTAAATGCCAAAATCACAAACAGAGCAGGATGTCAGGCCCTCTGCATTATGCAAACTCTTGGGTATTTTCAGTTATTATTAACTTGAACACAGTTACTATCACAACACTGGCCCCGCTTGGGGATGGTGGGAAGTTTGCCCTGTTGGTGGAGGTCACATGATAGATATATGTACTGTGGGGTGAGTGAGAATGGAAAACAAAGCCTAGATCTGGAGGAGAGTAGGATGTTCTGTTGGCTGTGTATTGTTTTCTCCAGTGACACCTGAAACCCAACCAGTTGTAGCTGCCTTTACAGTTGGATTAATAAAGTAGGTTTTTCACCCCAGAGGATTTCATTTTCCAGCTAGTTGCCAAAGCAACTTCCAATTTATGTGTGGAAGCATCTGTCTGTCCTCTATTCACTGTCAGAACAATTTACAGTCAAGTGTAGCAAAATCTCCTCCCAGAATAATAATAAAAAAAAAAACCTCCCCTAACTTGACCCTAATCTGGAATTATTGCTATGACAGTCTACAACTTTTCAATAATTGCTCTAAACATGGAGCTAAAATTAGCTTGCCTGGGAATGTGTTGCAAAACCCAGCTATGTCTGTCCTTCATTCACTAAGGCATTGAAATATTTCCCCAGAAGACAAGGATTCAGAGATGAACAACTACTCATTCCACTGAAAAAAAGCCCAACATCTGCTTCATTCTAAGGACACTGGGATTTGCATTTGAAATTACAGTTCAATGGAAAGTGTGTTATTTTCTGGCATAAAACCTAGTTTTAAAGATGTTGCAATTCAATGTGCATTCTTTTTCTGGATTCTAATTGTGCTTCTAAATTATCTTCCTGTTTTATATGAAATTGTGAAACTTTTTACAGAATCTAAGTGACAGTATGTCTCATAAAGAGCTGTCACAAGGACAGATCCTTTCCATTTTTCTAAGACAGTCTTTCTAGAATAATTACCCATTTTAACTTTTTGTCTGTCACTTTCCTAGTTGTTTGACCATGCACCAAGAGGGAATGAACACGAAATGGATTGTGTGCCAAGAATGGGACCTCTGCCCTGACTAATAGCAGGAAATCAAAAAGAGTCTCCTCTCTTGCAAGCATGTTCAAAAAGCTGTGTGTTGAATAGCTATTCTCTTGATTGGCATAAGAAAGCAATGGGAAATGGATGCGAGTGGAAGCCTTTTATCTTCTCTGAAATTTTTTGAGCACTTCAGCATTTAAATGGTGGGTGGATTAGATACATCCTATCAAAATATGTTTCTTCTCCTTTGTTGCAAACCTGCTGACTGGTCATTTCCTTGATTACTGCCTAATTCTGGCATCTGTGAGAAACAGTGAACATTAAGAATCTAAGTTTTAACACATTTTTAAGTTTTCTCCTATACCATATTAGAATTGATGCCCTCCATTGCCTTTCTAAGGTGTTAGATCGTAAAACTGTCAGTACTAGAGTAGCCTAAAAGATTGAGGTAACCCAATGTCCTACATCTGACCATAACAGATGCCTAGGAAAGAGTAGAGGACACCAGATCTGTATAGAGAAGGTTGATCCATTAGATGTATTTGTTACTGAAAAATCCACTGTGGCAAAGTATGTCTTTTCTGTACCCATGGAAAAATGGATTTAGGTCCTGAAGGATGCAGCAATAAATGTTGTGATTTGTGTTTCTTAATCTCGCGGAGTCAAGAGAGTTCTTTATGGAGATTTTCCTCTCCACCGCTGTTGGTGATCAGTGTGCATGATAAATTGTGATTAAAAAGTGTCCTCTAACTGCAACAACACTTTCCTTAGGGTTTTACTTGCATGTGGGATTTTTCCAGTGAGATGGAGAGGGATTCAAAAAAAGATTTTGAGCTTTAGCAGCTTAAACATAGTTTCCATGTAATGGCCATTTTTTAATGAGAAAGTGACATACTGTAACTTCAGTAGTGGTATTTCTGTGTTTGTTTAGTGAATGGATTGACTTTTGTAGAGCTAAAATAATTTACACAGGATGAGGATCTTAGTGATGGTATACCTATTTTTGTATGTTAAGAACTCCTTTATATTTATCTAGGGCTATTCTTTCATATGCCATCAGATTAAGCCCTACCTGCTCCTAAACCCTGGGTAGAACAGAACAATTGGTAGCTTTTCTATCATTATTGCTGGGTAGAATTCCTTAGAATTTTTATTTCACCCTTTTCCTGTTCTCTTTTCAGTCACCTTGTACCTGTTTACCTTGCCTTGCATCTTCAAGCCATTTTTGCTCTCTTTTTTTTTTTTTTTTCATGCTGCCTGCTCTCCTTTTTTTCCACAAATCATCCTAAATGCACAGGTAATCCAATAATACTTGAGCTTTAAACTTCTGAACCCAAAGTGTGTTCTAAACCCTTCAGCTAGAGACAAAACCTGTTTTCTGTCACTTTTCTGTCCAGAGAGAATGCATAGGCAGTCTGTAACATGCATACAACTGAGATTCTTTGCACTCGGACCTTAGGTGGTGTAAATCAGCATTTCTCTTCTACAGAAGTCAAGGGAACTCAGAGCAATTTGCACTAGGTAGGAATTGTTAATTTTATTGCAATTAAATGCACTGTATTTCTAATGCTAGAGGAAGTTTTCAAATACTAATATCTTATAGTTTTCTGCAGAACAAACAATGAGAACAAAATCAGGGTCTGACCCTTCTTGTAAGACTTACATTTTAACTTATGATTTCTACTGCTCCGGCACTGTGAAAAAGGTCTGTCCTCTGTCCCCTCCAACCCTCACCCTACATGTTGCTCTTATATAAGCAGGTTACCTCATGCTTAGCCCTGTTTGCACATCAAACAGCTACAAACCCAACGTCATTCCCTGTTGCAGTAATGGAATACACATATGAAGTAATTCTCACAGGCACTTATCAGGTATGTTGAGGGATTGTAAACCGGACTTTATTAGTGAACCATCCTTAGATCTTATTTCATCTGGCAAACAGCCAGAGCTTTACGTTAGTGATCTTGGACCAGTGTTAAATAAAGAATTATGACTGCTGGGGCTAGTAGGGATGAAACAATTTTTTAATTAATTAATCGACTGAATTAATATGTGACACGTCTGTTATCTTCTTTGTCCTCTTCATGGTGAGTCCTTTGGACAACTGAATTAAGTTTGATATGTATCTAACTTACATCAGGAGTACAGATGGATAAAAAAAAATTTAAATGCCATAGTGAATTTTGCCAACATTTCTACTCTTGACTGGTCACAACCACTACTGTATTGCTTTATTTATGATAACTTTAATGTAAAAACCTTAGTCTATCAGCTGCTGAGGAATGCTTCATTTGACCTTTCACATTATTTTGAGTGGATATGTCAGCCAAATAGTGTATTTCTTTTCCTTTATCACATGTGACTTTAACCTGTTAATTGGCTCCCACATATCCTTCCTGAAGGAGAAAGAATTGACCTTTCAATGTAATACGATTTTATCATTTTGGATCCTTTGATAGAACTGAAATACAGAGTAAACCCCTCTGTGGACATGATTCATCTTCCTCTGATTCTGCCAGGGACCGTGGTACCTTATTTTGTAAGGATAGGACATATGTAATCACAAAGGAGTGATAAGTAAAAATCTCTTGCATATGGAAGTGAAGAACACATTATCTCCTTTAATCAGATCTGGATTTCATGTGTTCACAGTCTAATGATCCCACAGGGACTCCTCCAGAGATATTTGTTTGTGTAGCACAACACAATATTTTTTGAAAGATTTAATAGATGTATTTCATTCTGAAAATTATTCTTTCCAGTGAGGAAGTAAAACAAAGAGTAAACTATCATTATATGGTCAATCCATTCACTACAAGTGCCTGACAGCCTTTCCTCCTTGTCTTTGTAGACAGGTGGGCTCAACTTGGTCTGAACTCCCTTCTTCTGAGGAAGCCTATTCCTTTCTAATGACTGCATAGAAAGCCTTAACTCCTAGCTTAAGCACCTTAATCAAGTTAATTTCATTCAGTTTGTATCACTTAACTAATGCTTCTGACCTGTGATGTGTTTATTTTAGATGGGCTGAATTGCATCGGAGTCCAGTCTCTGCTGATAACAGTGTGGGGCAACCATACCCCTAACCAAAGTGAATCAATTAGCTGAAGAACACCTCTACGTTAAATGACACAAAATGGTGTGAAGACCTTTTGTGAGGTCATCTTTTCCTCACTGACATGCAAATGTAGTCATGTTTCTATACAGGGTTCCAAATAAATTGTGCTTTGGTTTTGAGATCTGCATCAGATGTCTCCATACTACGGAGTGAAGGAGGAGAAAAAACTATATGCATTAATCATTGTCCTGCTCTCCATCCCTCTCTCTCTTAATTTCCTTCCTTCAAAATATTTGTTATTTTTTCTTTTTTTATGGTTGCAGTCTGGCAGGGAGAAATATATTATGTACACTTAAGAGTTAAAGGATCTAATTTTTAAGAAGTTTATGCTTTGAGTCCTTTGCTTATCTAAATACATGGTAGTGGCTATACAGATTATTCCTGCAGCTCCTGCTTCTATCTGGATTAATACTAGTACATTTTAAAGAGCAGTACACTTAACCAGCTCTTGTTTTAATAGGGCAGGTATCTCAATTTATTTTGACTGCCCTTTTTTTACAATTAATCTCTTGACAAAGGACTACGGCAATCCTGGGGTTTTGATGACTTTCAGATTGGTGCTGACTCCCTTCTCTTATTATTTTTTTAATCTATTGATGGAAACCATTACATTACAATAAAAGTTTACGGTTGTGACAACTTGATTCTGTTGCAGTTTTCTTGTTTTCCTGTAGCAACATAGCTATTTTAAAAACAAGCAGCCCAAACAAGGTGAATAGCACAGTGAGAAGTTTTGCTTTTGCAGATGGGGATGGTTTGTACAGTTTCATCAGTCCTTAGAGAAGCTTCTCATCCTAAGACACCAGATAGAAATGCAGGTATTGCTTCCCAAGCAGGAAAATAACACATTTCCAGGTTTGAGAGGTGAAAAATCAAAACAAAACTGAAGCTGGCCCCATAGATTTTCCTTTCCAAATCAGAAATGCAGGCAAGTTTTCTTCCTAGGGCATAGGCTCCAAGTGCTCTGTTAAGAAGTCTCCTGTCCTGAAAGAAGACAACCTGTATGGGAGTGGTGATGGGGGGAGCGGAGGGGATCCTCAGGTGGTAACTGTGCTACTTTTCCTTACAGTTCAGCATCTCTGCTTTAGGCAGGTATGCATTCCTGCTTCTTTTCAGTATGAAAACTGATGAGAAGGCTTATCTTTTTGAATATTTGTATAAAATTTTTTTGCTAAGTTAAAGAACCAACCTAATTTTAGTGCCATTGATCATATTATTGAACAGGTCCACTTGATTTAGATTTACCAAGGCCTGCTGAGTATATTTGACAAGATTTCTTTTGGGGGGTGGTTTACCTGGGCTAGCCAGATGCTTTGCCTTGCCTGTCCTTGCCTTCCTGAGAGCTTCTGGTGCCTGTTGTACCTGCTCCCCCAGAGACAAAGAGAGCAGTAGGAGGCAAAGGATCTCCCTTGGGAGCAGAGGACACATTGCAAGTTCAGGAACTGTTGGTAAGGACTGGGCAACACTTACTCACAGCCTGGAAGGTGCCATTTGAATTAGCTCTGCAGCATGCATAATCTGTTGGGCACAAATACAGAGAAAAGTTGACTGCTGTTCTATTATGTGGTTGTATATGAAATTAATTTGACCAGGTTTAACCTCCAGCTCGCTTCCGCTGCTTTAAGTATTTCTGTATCCAGAAATCCCATTTCCTTGAAGTAATTTGTAGTATTTCTTTGGGTGATTGGATAAATATCCAAACTGTAACTAACATTTTAATCCAAACGCCGCTTTTTAATCATTCTCTTCAATTCCCAGGAGGCTGGAATTATGACAAGTCTAAGAAGCTGGCCAGCTACCTGAATTAATTCTATTTAATATAAAACAGGAGAAAAAAAAAAAAAAAAAAAAAGAGAAGCTCAGGGTTTATCATAGCTGCCAATAAACTTCCCAGCAGGTGGTATTGTTCCAAATCACACAGTGCCTCCAGCAAAATAACTTCCAAGAGAGATCTTACTAGATGTTCCTAGAGAACTGTTAAACTTACAAGAAGGAAAAAGAAAACAAAAAAACAATTCAAGGGTTTGCCAGAAGCCCTGCTGAACCATTAATCATGAAGAAGAGTCCAGTACTTTCCAAATATAAAGGAACACACCACAGCTTTGCAGAAATCACAACTATGAATGAACCACCATTCTCCACAGCTGTGTCAAAACTGCTGTGGGGAAGCTGGAAAGCCTGAAGATGGATTTATTTGCTCACACACTTTTTTTGTCAGAGGATTCTCAGGGTGACCCAAGTGGTCTTCACCAGGATAAGATGGTGGGGAAAAACCTGGTGTATATCTCCATCCCACCGGGGGCGGGGGGGCGGGGGGGGCGGTGTGAGCGAGCGGCTATGTGGTGCTTAGTTGCCAGCTGGGGTTAAACCACAACAATAGACCTGTGATGGAAGTTATACAGAGTCTTGAAAAATGATTTTTACAGCACTCATCCTACCCACTGCAGCTGATAGACACTTTAAAACTCTCAGTCTGTGATTCAATTAAATAGAAAACTGGAAGTAAGAGGGTTTTGGCAGAGAACCTGAATTATATCAACTATGTGAATCACTTGTCAGGAATCTAGCAGCTGTTTTCCTGAATTCATGGACAGCCGAGGGAAAACTAAAGCTGTGAGAGTTACAAGCTGCTCACCAATTCATCCATTCTTTTACACAAGAATAATCTGAAACTCTCCAACACCCGCTGGAGTGAAAACTCATCCATGCCAAAAAACTTTCCACAGGCAGGCTTCAATAATCTGCCTGCAAGATTGCACTTGACGTTCCCTAAAGAGGATACTAGGATATGATATTAACAGTGAGCTGATTTGTCTCTTCAAATTACATTCTGCTGCTGATGAATATGGGGAGCAGGGAGGGATATCCTGACTCACTCAGGGGAACAGGCTGTGCCTTCAGGAGCAGAGGGGAAGGAGGGAGGGAGGGGAGGGAGAAGCAAGTGCTGAGGTCCTTCCAAAACCAGGATGTCCTAGCTCTGAATTTGTGTCATTAACTCCACCAATCTACTGGATGCCCATGAGATAACCACCCAACCTATTGCTGCTGTGAACCACGAGGCCAAAATACATACACCAGTGGTAGCAGTGCTCCAAGGGACAGCTCTGGAGTTTTGACTTTATGATCTAGGGCTTACCCTGAATGGGGCTGAAGAACAATTGACTTACAACATGGGGTGACTATTCTATGAAATACAATGAGATAACCTGTACACCCCTCAAAGCTTCAGTAATCAGTGGCTTACCTTAGTCTCTAGAAGTGGTCTGTGTACCCAGGACAATTACTCCAGCCACATAGACAAGAGTTCTTCAATCAGTACCTACTGAATTCTAAGGACCTTGGATTCAGCTGACACATATAGTGAAAATTGCCTTCAGCAATAGTTTCAGAAAACCAGTAGTTAAAGATAGGTATATGTATATACACATATATATGTTTTTGATTATGTTTAAGGACTGTATACAAAGACCAGATTCATATTTTCCCCTCTACATAGAATATACCATATCTGAGTATGATTCATACCTACCAAAATCTCTCCAATGCCTTCAGCAGTTTAAAGGGGTATTTCAGCTGCATAAAATATAAGAAATATCTTTGCCATAAATGATTTTCTTAAATTACTTTGTGTTTTCATCCTGCATGTGAATCATACCAAAAGCATGCTGAATGCTGGTAGTTATCAGCTGATACATAGACCATAAAGATCTGCTGTGATATTTTGATATTTTTCTAATGTATGCCAAGCGACTGGATACCACAAATACATGATGCACAGAACAGAAATTTAAAGCCACAGTTGCTTTCCAGACTCTGTTCCTGCAATAAATCTGGGGCTTCCAGGGGCCTAATTACATATTTTAAATGAGGCATACACTTAAATGCCTTGCCAAGTCAAAACCTTTTTCTGTAAGCTCTCTTGCTAGCTATTTTTACCCATTTTCTAGCATAATGCAAAATAGATCTCCCACTTGGGTGCTCTGATATACAGTGAATAATTAGAGCTGAATGGAAAATAGAAACATTTTTCAGGAAAAATGTTCCCCCCTCCCGCTTAATCTCAAAATATTCCAACAAGCAACTACAGTAATAAAATTAGCATTTATAATAACAGCAATGTAAAGCAATATATAGAAATGTAAAGCAACTAATAGTGACAATGCAGAAACTATTTTTAATTACCTTCACCTTAAGTAAAAGATTGGCTCTGTGAATACTGATATTAATTTCCACAAGATAATTCATTAGATAAAGTATATTTAGTCAGTGGGAGCAGTGGTGTCAGAATCTGGCCCCAGTGCGTTGGCATTCTAATTCAATTTGCTGACTGCCTGTACTGGTAGCATTTAAATTCAGGTTTAGAGTAAATAAGCCAGTAAATGAATGCTTTGTAATAACTGAAGATTACTTGCTGATGTCAACCTTTCTTTTTTCCATTATGATGTATGCATTCAGAGAAAGTCTGAGAAAAAAGAGAGTAAATCAGTAACATTTTGTTGCATAGGTAATTACTCCACTTACTATGTTAGTAACCCATAGTGAATATATTGTATGGGTATATCAGTGTACAGTTGTTATTTTTGACAATTACCATAAATAAAATATAAAATTGTATGAAAATACACATAATAAAACTTTGGGGTTTTTTTAATCCACTCGTTTTTCTGGCTTGGTTCAAACCCTTCTAAGTAGTATTGAATTACTGCATGCTCCAACAAATAAGAAGCAATAGGAGAGAGACACTGTTTTATAAAAGATAATATTGTATACTGATAAGCAAAGAAGCATATCTTGCAGGCAGCATAAAATAAACCACTTCTGCTTACCAAAGATTCTGAGGCAAAAATTGTGGTATTTCAAATGAACCTTTTTCATTTTACTTCCTTTTTCTCTCTCTCTCTCTTCTCCCTCTTTTTTCCCCTCTCTGTTTTCTCTCTCTTTCTCATTCACCTCCTCTCTTTTTTACCCTTTCTTCCTCCCCTGTGTCTTTCTGTGAAAGCTGATTGTCCATGGAGAAGAATTCATAAAAGACATTAAACATTCTACAGTACAATTCCAAATTATACTTGTACAAGTTGACCTTGTAGTACATTTGGCAGATTTTTCAAAGGAAGTTGTTTTATACAGCTATGGCAGTGAACCTAGTTCTTAGTTTCTTATTAGAAAAATAATTCCACTTCTAAGTGGATGATCTATCAGAATGGAAAATGAGTATCTCATCATAGCAATGAAGAAACTGGATTTTGGCTCAGAAAATAAACAGCACACCTGTTATTACCTTCATACTATGAGTGCAAGTTAAAACAGACGTCTGATAGTGAATATATATTGAAATTATTGAAAATAGCTGTGCTTAGCTGACTGAATCTCAAAGGCAGTTAGAGCAAAAAGCTCAAAGCTAAGAAAATTACAGCAAGGAAAAAATGCAAGAAAAGAAAATAAAGTGAGTTCAATAGGTGAGAAAACAAAGGGTGATGGGCAAGAAACTGGTTGAAAAGTGATGGCACCTTATCAGGCACGTTGAAATTTTAGAAGACAGGGATGTTTGCCAAGATTATTATTAAGGAAGGTTGTCAGAGTTAATTTTTCCTTTGTGCTTTTATCCTGTTCTGTCACAATGTGCAGGTGCAAAATGATGTCAAAGAAGATATTGAATGATTGGTTCCAAAACAGCTGAGTAACTGAATAGTGCGCCCAGTGTTCCCTCCATTCTCCCCCGCCTGTCTTCCCATCCTGTATTTTAATCCATTTACTGGCTTTTTAATTATTTTTCATTTGATTTAGATTGCTGTTTCTTTAACTGTATTTCGTATTTGCCCTCATTGGGCTTTTGCCATATGAGTATCTATTTTGTGAAAATTTTTAATTTCCTAAATAAGTCTGTTTTCTCCTTTTGGGGGAACTACATCCTTCCAGTTTCTTTGTGCCTGTCTCTGTGGGATTTGTTTGAGGACAGATATCTCAAACACACAGATAGGACTGGGACCAGCACAGAGCCAGAGAAACCCAACCCATCATGTCTGATCACCCAGCCCTTCTACTAAACCTCTGCTGAGCAAAAGTCACCACGCAACATCACTAGGAATGCTGCCAGCAGGAAGAAACAACCAGACAGCCCATTCAGCAAAGGCATAAAACCTCTTTACTGCTTCTTGGGTGGGGCCAGGAATATCAAGGCTAAAGAGGTAACAGTGGTTACTGTCTTTAGTATGTCTTGTCAGTGAACACAAGTTACGTAAACTTCTGCTTTTCATCCTTCTGCTCTGTACTACTACAATAATGCCACAACAAATATCAGATAGAAAAGCAATGTGTCGTAGATTGTACATGCAGCAGTCTGACCACCTAAATCCAACACTTGTGAGGAGAGAGTGGCAGGAGAAAGAGGTAGACTTAAAGTGTTGAGAGGCAGTAGTGATGGGCAGCAGGGAGGGGTTAGGGAGTGAAGAAGGCTAGAAATATTCCTTTGGTGGAGGAGAGGTTATCTATGTGAGCATTACATATTTTATGTTTATATTGTAACAACCAGACAGACTGTCTTGTATCTGGCAGGCAATGTAAAAAAGTAAGTTAAATCCTTTTTTGAATGTATCACTTTTATTTTGTAAGTTTTTTTACTAACTTCCTCCCCTCCAATTCTTCCCAAAGATTTATTGTCCTCTGTACAGAATTTATAAAGTTTCATTGTCCATGTCTCAGAATCATGCTGTTACCTGCTGACCTCGTCTGTATTTCAGACACTTGTCAAAAGGAGATTTTATCATAGAGAACAAGACTTGATTCTTCTGGCTGAAAGCAATTCGGGGAGGGGTGAGGGTTTTGATCATATTGCAAGACGGAATGTTTCTGGAGCGTGTTGCAAAGCATGTCTATCATCAAACCTGCACCAAATCCTCCTCTTCCTGCTCAGCATTCAAACAAATCTGTCAGCTGCCCACAGTATTTTAGAACCATGGATAATAAATTTTGGATGTTTCACATTATTTAGCTCTATAGACATAAACAATCATTTTGACATATTGATGGGCTTTTTTACACTCTATAGGAAATTGGCACTAGCATTGGCATCTTCGCATAACATCCATTTTGCATTAAAGAAAGAGCATCTTTATACAAGTGAGGAACTTAGCAATCTTCAGCTGTTTTCATCCTCTAGCTCAAATGACTAACAGTCAGATATACAGGAGTGTAGACACAGGTGTATATACACACTTCTCCGTGTGATACATTCATTACACAAGTTTTGAAATATTGCACAATGAATGCATGTATGATCTGTATCTTGTTATCTTACCCATTTTATCCCAGGACTTATTCAAATAACTTGGGAAATTTTAAAAAGCACTCGTTTTATAAACCAATATGAAGTAGAATTTCTCCCTTTCATTACATGACTAATGCTGAAGATATCTCAGTGATCTAGTTTCCTTCCATATTTAAAGACAAGTCACTTATTTAAAGGTGTTTCACATTCTTAAGGTTCCCTCAGAGCTATGCACAGTTAGACTCCTTGGTAAAATTCTGGTCCACTCATTACCCTGAAATTTTGAAATTTTGACACAAATTTTAACATACTCATCATTTTACCCATGGTGCCAAAGGCACCTAACTTTACAAGTGAGGGAATAAATGAAATCATTCTAATCTCAGTTAAAAAAAAAAAAAAAAAAAACAAACACAAAACCAACCAAATAAATCCTTATCTGAACATCTCTGAGATATTTTGTGACCCTGAAAGGTAGCATGGGTAGAATGGTAAGCAGTATGGAATGCGATAAAAACTTCAGCCAACCTTATATTGTCCTGATCCATCTAACTCTTGGTTTGACCCCTCTGATTAACATCACATCACAAAAACCTTTAAACAGTAGCACCCCATCAACCATTTTGTGTTTTATAATTTGCTGTATTAGGAATACCTCCCAGGGACTTATCAAATAGAATATCTTATATACAAAAGGTGACCATGGTAGGCAGGTAAGTCACAGGGCGTAAACACAGATACCCAACAGCCCTTTAAGCCAATAAAGCAAAAATGTGATAAGAAACAAAACCTGGATGTTAAAACAAAAAAAGTTCATTAACAGACTCAAAGCAGCACAAAAAAGGGTAGTCAAGTCTAAGTCAAAAAGCACAATCAAAAAGCAACTAGATGAAATCTTATATCTTGTATTATGTGATTTAAGACCCAATTTCTACTATTCCTTCTGACTTTATGAACAAGTGAATACATGCTTAACTTCAAAACTTTTAAGTAAAAATAATATTTTGCACTTGTATATACTTTCAAGACTATGAATAAACTTTAAAAACTGCAGTGAAACTACACTATATCCTTTGAGATGTTTGATGGGCATATTTTACAGATAAGAAAACTGAAGTTCAGTGAATGAATTGATGTGGTCAAGACCACGTGACTGACACTGACAAAAATATGGCAGAAAATCCAAAACCTTTGCTTTAACCACTAGCAAAGATCTAAAGTTCATAGGAAACAAGAAAAAAACAGCTCAAACCATGTGATAACTTTTGCAAGGTTAAATTGTGGAAGATATATTATTTACCTGCCCAAAATAGATAACCTTTTTAACTACTGTGTTACTATTGCTATTTGTTTTAGAATACATATATATACTAGTAGTTTTATGGTGATGTAATATGCTACAATATAAGAGAGCTGCTTGTCTGGGCAATTTGAGACAGAATGATCAAATAATAGTGGTTAAGTAGCCACTCCATTCCACTGCAAATGAAAAATTCCTAAAAGCATTTTTCCCCAGTTTTTCCTGAGACATTTGTCTGTCTAAGTATTAGGGATGTAAGTGACATGTCTATTAGAGGGCTGGTGCTAATTTTCATCACAGCTTGTTGACCAGGATCATTTGAAACACACTTACCCTGAAGCAATAATGCAACATGATGTCCTTATGTCCCATTTTCTTCTTAATACTGGACATTCAGAATTTTAAGTGCCTCTGTATGTCCCGCCTGTATGAAAGTAGGAACATGTATGTAGTTTTAAAATAGTCATGCTTTTGACATGCTTAGACATCTGCACATCTTCCATATGAGAACTAAGAAACAAAGATAATGGTATGATGAAAATGCAAAAAAAATGTTCAGTGTGTTATTGATACAGGCAATTAAATGGTTTATAATGATTTTAAACAAAAATACACTAAATAACTCCAGCCAAAGACTGTTAGTGCTATTATAATAATAAAATTACAGTCTGGGCTACATTTAGCTAAAGTCTGACAATACCTCTGCACACTCTCTCCATCTTCATTCTCCCTAGCCACAAACACATGGTATAAAAGAGGCTGAATGGAGTAAGCAAAAGTACACAGTAACATGAATATTTTATTTTTTTAACAAAGAAATACATGTTCCATAATTTATTGCTATTTATTGAAGTTCCAGTTCTGCCACACTTAAACAGACTGAGAAATATTTGCCCCAGAGTGTTTTCTTGGATCTTTTAGTGTTGCTACTTATTGTACAAGATACAACACAGCGGAAGAAGGGTGGCAGTATCAAGCGTACATTATTTTCAGTGGAAGATCTGTAGAATTTCATATTCAGTGTCTAATCAGTACTCCAACTCAACTGTCAGTAGCTTTCTGCCTAATAGAGACAGCAGTGAGCACTTTTTTGGTGTTAAGTTCACGTTTAAAGTGAAATACTGCATATATTGTTCTATATATGGTACTTGAGAATGCAATAACCATATAAGCGATTTCTGCTATACTTTGGCAGAAGGATGGGGATGAATTGAATTTATTTCAGCAGGGGATACATTTGCAATCCCAGTTCTCACCCAGAAAATAAAAACATATTGCTGAACACCTGGGGAAATCACCTAAAATGTACATACATCCTGAAGTCTAGAATCATGGTCACAGTTGCCACGTAATTACTTTTTCAGAATATAATAGATCTGATTATGGTCACTTTTCTTTGCAGATAACTGGAAAGAAATTGAGGAATGCCTTTCCTAGAGGTTCATTATAAATAGAACATGCTGAGTAGTCTTTTTTTCAAATCACTGTGGGCTAGGCAGAACTGTAAAAACAGCTTAAGAAAAAGGTGTTGCACACATTTCAGTATATTTAGATTCAAAAGACATTGTTCTTTGGACCCCTACTCACAAGACAACATTTCCTCCGTCTTACCTCCTTCCTCTGAATGAATGGTAAATGAGGGGATTTAGAACCAGCCAGAAAATGGAATTTCCATCTCCTGTAAATATTGGAATTCCAAGCAATGATTTAAAAAATTGCCAAGAAATAGAATTTTCCATTAAACTAAATGGTTTTATTCCCTTATTGACTTTTCTGCTACACAACACAGGAATGTTGACTGGAGAAAGATACATTTTAAAAGCAAAAACTAAATCAGGGAGTAATGATAGAAGTTTGTTTGTTTTTTTTTGCTTTAGCATGCTGACCATCTGACCAACATGCAGTCCTTTCTTGTACAAATAGGGAAGTGTCATTCGATTTGTGAGACATTGGTGACATGGAATAAAAAAAAAGTCAACAGAAGGACACCACATTAAGTCAATGACTTCTTGCATCAAGCAAGTTATGATTTTCTTATCTCTCTCATAAGTCGTTTTAGCTGTGCATCCTGTTTTGCTGAGCAATGCTGTAAAATAATTCCATAAAAAATCACTAATAAATTACAACTCTGAAGGGTGCAAAGATTACAAAAGATAGAGAAAAGGAAAGTCAACATTTTCTTCATAAAAAGTTTGTAGGATTTTTTTATATATAAATATAATAAAATACTATTTCAAAGGGTGAAGATAAGTCATATCAGTTAAGAGTAAAAAAAAATCCAGAACATTTTCTCTTTTATTTTTTTGTTTTTAGGAGATGTAGGAATTCAACATGAATGTCTTCTTTCCATGAGAAGGAATTAATGTTATCTATATGCCCTTTTTCCTTTTTGACAATATGTTACTTCCCTGGAGGTTTACATGATTTTTTTCATTGTACTGTGGCTGGCAGCCACTGTATCTCTGAGAAAATAATGTCAAACTGTTAATTACTGTGAGAGGTATTTAAATAAGCTGATCTGATCCGTTATTTCAATTCTTTCTTTCTGAAACAGTAGCTGAACATCAGACTGCTCCATTCTTTAAGTGTCACATGTATCTCCTTAATTATTTCACTCAGTCTGTCATGCCTTGTATTCCTATTTTGCTTGGGTAAAACACGTGTGAATGCAGGTATTTATTTTGCAACCATAACTGTGTCTTTTTTAATGATATATGGAACTTTTCTAATCCAGTTTGCTCATGATTCTGCCTTTCCATCACAAAATTCAGTACAATTCCTTTTTTTTTCGTGTATATGTGTTGAGATGGATAGGGAGAAATTAAAAGAAAAGAAAATGAGAATAAAAAGAGGTATGGTGAAAATTTAAGGCCATTTCCAATCATGAATACTTCCTGCTAAGATTTCATTCCCCAGAGAGATATGAACAAGGCAAGTGTTTTGATTAACATCAAGAATATTTCAAGCAGCACTATTTACAAAAGTATGCAGGGATGACATCGCATAGTAATGAAGTATCATAAAATCATCAGTGTTGATATGGAAAATGTATTATTGCCCTTCTTTTTTTAAAATAATAATTCCTATGTTATTTTTCATTGATCTATTATCATGCCCTGAGACAAAACAAAATAACTTCTCCACAACAAGCTTTAGACAAAGATGCAAATTAGAGAGAAAGTTTTCAAAATACAAACTTAAAGCTGGTCTCAGATTTGGGCACTAAAATCAATAAACTAATTTTAAAATACAATCTTATTGGGAACTTTTGATTCTCACTATTTGAAAACACAGAAATTAATTTCATAGCGGAATTAAAAAGACATTAAAAAGGGTGATGACACCACTTAATTTTCATTATTTTCTGAGGAAACTGAACACAAAAATAATTTGAGTAGCTCTGAATATACAACCCTCAACTTTCAAGTACAGATGTGAAGACCTGGCTTTTCAGCTTCTCTCTTGTCCAGAACTAATTGCGATTAGCTGCAGTTGGACAGCACATCCCACATGGTATGTGTACGCTACAGAGGCATGTATGTTTTTCCTTATAAGAGGACCTCTATCAGTAAGCCCTTCTCTCCCACCATCTCTCCTCTGTTAGCAAATCCTTACCTAGTAATCAGAGAATTAACTGATCGTTGAAAGAACAGAACAGAAATGTCAGCTTGTTCTCTCCAATAATGTCACGGTCAGCAGACCCATGTCTTGCAGAGCTACTAGTACTGGCACACTGCAGTTCCACTAATGTACATTAGCAACATGATTTCCCTCTAACCTCTTCTGAAATCTGTATTGTTTTTTTTTTCCAATTGTCCCTACTTTCAAAACTCAAAGAAAATTGTGTAAAAAAAGGAAGAAAAATTATTCTAGTGCTGGAGAAAATGTTGCACAGAGAGAATTAAAGAACCCAGTCTGTTTAGTTTAACAAAAAGAAAATTATACCAAATGGAGACTAACTTACTGACCTCAGCTCAGGGGTGGTTGAGTCAGATGTAACATTTGATTGGCTTCATATCAAAGGGTTAAGGGATCCCACAGTCCCTGCTGATCTCAAGAACTCTGGATCATTTCATGCCAAATTATTTTCTTCTTCCACCTGCCATGGTGGGAGTGTGCTTTGCAACATATTTTCTAATATAAGCATAGGAATACAGCTGAAACTTATCATCTACATCAGTTAGATTTCATTCATTTTTTGTGAATCTCATACCATTACCGATCAGATCACTTTCTCGTGTTGTAGCATGCATTTACCACATACTCACAAAGTTTCCTTCTCTGATCTTCAACCCTACTGTGCACCTTATAATCAGTTCTGTGAATCGCCAGCATAGTTGTGTTTCTGCTGCGTGTAATCCCAGGATAGAACTGACGGGGTGATGCTGCACAGTGGCAGAAATGCTGGCCATTTCTGTCATGACCACTGTAGTGTTGGAAGTTCCACCACGTAAGACATAACATTAAATAAATGTTTATGACAGAGGGAAGCTGGACAGAATTCAGCCCTTAATGTTATAGCAGTGCCTCCTACTTTAATGATTGCCTGGTAGTACAGTATTGCTTGTAAAAATATCATCAGTAAGAGATAATTTAATCACGTAAGAGACTGAAGTGCTAAGGGAAGACCAAGAACAAAATGTAACATCCTCCTGTAGTCATTGTGTTTGTGCTAAGAATGGAAACCAATAGTAAACCTCTGGAAGAAAGTGAGTCTCTCTATGCCAGTTGTTCCCAAACTCGACATTAAACAAGTGTCACTACAGTCAGTGAGCTGCTCCTTTCTCAAATGAGTAGTCCATATAAGCCTATATTCTTCTTATATATAAGTCTATATGCTTTTTGAATAACATGGAGATGCAATTTTCAGACATACTCCAATTAAAGCTCTTCACAATATCCCCTGGTCAGACTGAGCTCACTGAATGATTTAATATGGACACATTTTAACATGTAGAATTAATGAACAAAGGGAAGAAATCAAGCTTCTTATTCAGCTAAACTTCTTTCCAACCATATTTAAATTATAATAGTCCTCAGAACATGAAAACTTAAGAGCTAAAACATATCTGTTATACCACCATTATGGCAACTACTACTTACTAAGAATAAGTTAGTTAAGGGGTTTATAGTTTCCATCACTGAAGGATTTTAGGATCAGACTAGCCAGACATCTTTCTGGAATGGTCCAGGTATAGTTGGGTATTTCACTCTTCACTGGTTATATGGAGAACCTAGTGAGACTAGCTTCAAAGCCTGTTAGGTGCTAAGATTAAGTGCTGTGATATCCCCATCGTTGTGAAACTTAGCTTCTTTTGTGTGGTTGTTTCACTTTTTCTTTTACCTGAACTCACTTTTAAAAAAAAAAAAATGTTTTCATTTGGAAAATAATGTATAGTTCAAAAAAATCACTTGCCCATTAAAAAAGACCCACAAAATAGGTCTAATCAGCTAGCTTGACTGAGATTGCAATCACAGTCTGCACAAGGAAATTAGATGTGCCAAAAGACTTAATGTCATATCAGAAATCAGTGAAACCTGGGGAAGAGAAACCAGCTCATAAGATTATCTGTGCTTGAGCTGTTTGACCATCCAGAACTGTAGGATGCCTGTGATAAGCAGCAGACCAAACGGAATGGAAGAAACTAGTTGGAGTTAGTTGTGCAATGGGCCCCAGAGGCCCACACATCAAAATGCCCTGGTATGGCTTTCTGGCCATCCTTTGTCAAACATTTCTATTTTTCATGGCATATACTGGAAGAGACCTGGAAGGGCTGAACCCTTTGAGAGACCCTGCTCCAAAGAAACGTTACTACAGTGTAAACATCTTTTGAAGCAAATCCCACTAAACAGACAACATATATCTGGAGAGAATATTCTTGGAAAATTGGAATTGTAAGTATTTTTTTTTTCAGTTTGTTTCTATAGGCTTTCTAAAGTAGATACTTCTTTGATAGGTCTTTCTACTTCCCATTGTTTAAATAAAATATGATTGTCTTTTTTATTTTAGAAATAATCCAATTATGGAAACTGTTGGAGTATGGAAATGCAAATGAAACAGTGCCTAGAAATTTAATTTTCCCCCTCAAGAGCTTAGAAAATTCTTTTGTGGGAAAGGCATGATTCAAATTAGCTCAGTAGTAATACTTTTTAAATTACAGGCTGCATTTTGAAGATGCTACTGTTCAGCTTTTAAGCATAAACTCATGCAAATGCCAAGATCACATACAGTAACTACTTAATTTTCATTCACAATTGTCTTGAATATATAAAAAGTGGAAAGCAGATTATTGCACTTTGGCTTTTCATGGTAAATTCATTATGTACTGTAACTATGTTTTAAAGTGTGCCCTGTTTTAATAAACATCGTCTCACTGAGTTTGTTATGATCTTGTCATTCTAGGAGGGCAGAAGTATTCCTAACAAACTACTGCATCCTGAAGGCTGATGTGAAAAGGCAAATGATATATACCAAGTCTGGTAACTTGATGACATCTGATTTTGTAGCTATAGCCCTTCAGACCTTAAATTATGACACATATGCTTCATTTGAAAAATTAATGCAATATATATCCTATGTCTGATTAAATGAGCAAAAGATAATATCTCTGATAGCAAAAAACCATGTTATCTTGTTTACATACCAACCAATGTAGTAACTATTGCTGCAGCAAGTACTAAAAGTTAACTTTCTTTCAAACTTTGGACTCGTTTGTGCCTGTCACAAAAATTGGGCTCAAAATGTCATAATTATACAGATTTTCAATAAGCAATTTTACATGGCTTCTTTTAGCTTCACTCAAAAACTACATGTTCAATACAGAAAAAAATAAAGAATTCTTAAAAAAAAACCCAAACAAATAATCATTTTCAACCTCAGAAAATCATTAGACTGAAGGAAGATTTTCTTTTATATAGCAATTCACTTGCTCCAGCTCTTTAATTTACCTATGTTATCACAGAGTAAGTTAGAATGTGAAAGAGATTTTATTAGGCTCTTCATGTATTGTTAAATATAATTGGTATGAGTGCATTCATCTTCAGAATTCATCTTTTCTTGCATTTTCAGAAGTCTTCTTTAATGATTTATTCTGCATATGTACTGATTTGTGACTATTTCTGAGAGGAAGAGTTCATGGAAGAAAAATACTCAAAGGCAAAATCAATCTCACAGCTGATGAAGAATATTGCACAACATACAGCTGGTATTTTGCATTATTTAGAAGACAGACTGAAATTCTGCTGGAATTAATTTTTTACAGTTGGTGTACTGATAGCCACAACTGGAAAAGGATCCAATATTTCTGTTTCTTTAACTTAAGCCTGTAAGTATGCAAAAAGTACCAAGAACCACAAAGTTAGGATTTAAAGCCTCACCAAAATTTTCACAAAGGCATACAAATATGAAGATTTGAATTACCACATTATTGAGTTAGACTACATTTACTCGGTTAGGCTCCAGTTCCCGCTGTTTCCCAGATTTTCCAAATCTGAGTTTGATTCAGTATACTGGACTTAGAAACTTCAGCAATCAAATTCCGCCTGCCACTGAGCCCAGTATTGTTTAGAGCACATAACAGTTTGAGTCATGAAGGTCAGATCCTCAAAGATGTTAATTCCCAGCAATGGCAATTAAGGTACAAAGGTACAAAGCACTTTCAGGCGTCTACACCTCAGTTCCTCAAAGCACTCAACCTCTCTAACTGGCCAAGTTTTCCCCCATTTACTGTCTTTTTCTGCTGTGTCAGCATTACAGCTTAAAGGCCAACAACTGAACTGAAATGGAGAACAGCTGACCGTTCCTAAAACTGCTATTTTATCTCCTGGAAGAGATGAAATAAGCTGATGGTCTGGTCATTTGCTTTTCAATAGCAATTGGAATAAACATGCAGAAATTTTTGTGTGTTTGTTGGGAGGGGTGTTAGCTATTTCTTTCACTGTTGAAGCTTTTGTCTTTCTGGATTTCCTTTTTTTATTAAAATTCTAGGGAAAAAAAACCCACACAGCTGTGCCATTCATTCACTCTTGTTATCTTGTTATCTCTTGCTTGTTTGTCAAAATGCAGAGATCACTCGTGTCATGGCAACAGTGAGCAGAACCCATGGAAGCTAAGCAGGTCGCCATCCGTAACAGCACCAGCAATGAAATGACTGTTCTGTTAGGGAGAAGCTGGCTGCTGGTCTCAGCTGGAAACTGATGCTATTTCACTGTCAAGGTCAAGAATAGGACAGTGTCCTAGCAGCAAGAGATGGCCAAGTGTCATTGGAAGAGGAAGAAAAGACACTCAGACTTGCAAGATTCACAGCCTCTATTCCTAAGAGAAAGGAAAAAAAGCAGCAGAGGTTGGCATTTCTTCCTAAAGGCCTTATCTGTCTACTGCAGCTGACATCCTAGAGTGTGCTGCTTCTGAAGAGCTCAGCTCTTACAAAATGCTATAAAGTGGATGAAGTTCATCTCTCACAGTGATCACAACCCCATGTGCCCTTCTATTTGTGTCATGCAGTTACTTTCAGGATCAATGTCAAACTGATCAAAAGTGAGTATCAGTCTGGGAAGGCAGGAGACTCATATGGTATACATGTTTGTTTTCCTAGCTGAAGATTTAAAAGGATTAGGAATCTAGGTATTCTGGAGAAACATGCATATTCCAGGACACCAGGACAGCTTTGGCTCCCTTGACCATTGAGATGATGTTCCACATACTCTCATACATGGAAAGAATACCCCTGAACATGGAAAACAGTCTGTTTTCTATAAGGGGACGTACTTATCTAGTAAGAAAGGCTTTAAACAGAGATCAAGGGGAAGTGACAGAAGCCCATAGGTAAGCATAAAAGGAGAAATTTGAATAAGGGTGTCATCAAGATTGCTAGAGTGGGAGGGGGGTAGGATTATTTAGAATGAGATACAAAGAAAGACAAAAAAGGAAATAAAAGGTCAGACTGCTTACTTATGTATGCTAATGCACAGTATACAGGGAAAAAACAAGGGATTTGACAAGATAAATATTATGACTGAAAGACTAATACTAAAAGAATACAATTTGTTCAGAAAGACAAAGAATGACCACAGAACTGTGTCTATTGCAATCCTGAGAGAGGGAAAGGGTTCTATAAAAATTAGGTAGATATCAATGCAGAGAGAGAACTTGTACACACTATTTAATGAGAACAAGGATTAAGGGAGAAAGCAAAGCCTAAAGAAAAATACTAGTCTCATAAATTAACCCTAGGCAAAAAGGTAAGTAATGTTGTAGGGGATTAACTTGGTTAAAGTATAAAATCCTTATTGACTCCACCCACAAGAAGGAATTATAAATACTGTGGATGCTAGATAACTTACCAAAGATGAAAATAACAGAGCAGCAGGAACATATAACCACATGAAAAAAAAACCAACAAAAAAACAGGACGTGGAATGAGGTGCAACTATCAAGCAACTACTTTGGAAAAATGAATTCATTCTATTATTAAGTTACTATTAGTATTCATACTTTGAAATAGTTCTTTAATTTGCTCTGTTAATTGTATAAAGGAAGGTCAAGGACTTCTCTACTCAACAGAGAGGAAAATAGTTTATAGGTGAATTTGAGCATGAAGGTGTTTCATGCCTTTTTTTTCCTGGCAATCTTCACAAAACAAGGCTGCTGTGATCAAGTGACTAATAGAATTAAGATGATATCTTCCCAAAATATTCTGAAGGAGATGATAAAATAAAATGTTTGCAGCTACGTGGAAAATAAGGAGGAAGTGACATGCAGATGGCAGCCAATATGATTTTTTTTTTTTCTAAGAATAAATTTTGTCAATCGAACCTAATTTCCTTCTGGACAGGATGGCAAGCTGGGCAGAGAGGAGAGAAGTCACGGAGATCACTTATCTTGGCTTTAATAATACTTCTGCTATTCTCTCATGATCTTCCCATAAATTATACAAGAAACACAGTCTTGATGAAATTATTGTAAGGAAGATGCAAAACCAATTGACTAAGTAGTATGGAAAGATATGTTAAGTGGAGTTATGCAAGTTCTCCCATTGCTTATCTCCTCTTCAATAGTTTTATTAACACCTGAACGTTGCAATGGAAAACATGCTCATTAAATTTGTAAATGACATGAAGATATGATCTGAAAGAACAATATGGGCAAATAAAAACTACAACATCTGAGCAGAAACAATAAACTGTTACAAATGTAGGATGGAAGACAGTTAACTAGATGACTCCTGCTCAAAAATGGGTCTGAAGGGGTTATAGAGCATCATAAACTGAGGGAGTTTCATACTGTTCTTTGAAAGAGAAACATCTTATCAGGAAGTATAAACCAGAGCACGTCATGAAGTAATCCTGCTTTACTCACTGATAATGCTTCAGCTGAAGTAGAGCACTGTGTTTCAGAAAAGGGATGGGCACCAGTTGGAAATAATCCAGAGGTCACAGTGGGTCACAAAGTAATGAGTTTAAATGCAGGAAAGAAGATTCAAATTGGATATTGTGAGGTATTTGGTAGCGAAGATCTCTTACCATTATCAAACACAGAGATTGCCTAGGAAGGCTGTGGTCAGTGAAGGTCTTTAAGAAGAGATTAGAGAAGCATTTGTCAGGAATGACACTGGCAGAATTGATTATGTCTTGGAGCAATAGGATGAACAAGGGGAACACCTGAGGTCCTTTCAGCACCGTGCTTCTGTGATTCTGTGTTTTTCTGCAATTTTTTTCTAATGACCTGAGTTTCTTGCTCTACCTGAGTTTGACCCTGAAAGTTGGGCGGGTTGGCTTCAAGGCTGGTTTACTAGGAAGCTTTGCATAAGAGTAAATAATTCCGACATCTGCGGTTTTCCATAGGTATAATGGTAGAATTGGTTGCTGCAAAGGGATATGCATGAGCTGAAACTGCTCCTTCAGGCAGAGCTATTCATGGGATGTATCCTTCATATTTAATTTCTTGAATTGAGCACACAACTGTGTTCTCAAATATTTACCTTACGTAAACTCATCTCTAAGACATTTTCATCTATACGCTGCAAGCAGAAAAACAGAGAACGTGAATCAAAACCTAGCCCTATTCATTTTAACCCAGAATGGACAGCTTGAAATTGTGTGCCCCAAGGGACTATTAACAAAGATAGTATTCAAATTAGATTAAAGCTTGCAAACATGTTGTGAGTAATGTGTGTCCATTTCCCAAAAGATTAAGCTTTTCTTTTGTTTCCAGTAATGTATGACACCATGAATCAATGCAGGTATTTTATTATATATGTGGAAAATATATCAGACTCATAATTTATCTGCAATGGAAAATACACAAGATCATGTTTACTGGATTTGCAAGCACTACTCTAGTTATCATGTCACACACTAAAATAATTTCCCCCAAAGGCTTATAATTTTATTAGATCTGAGTTCTCTCTCTCTTTTTTTTTTAGCTTTTTTATGAGTGGAATTTACATCTGTACTAGAGTAGGATAAATGGAAAATGAATGAGGAAATATTTAAATACCAAGTACAAACCTATTTCCTACTCAAATTCAGTGGCATTGTGCATTTTCATAAAATTTTGGTCATATTGTTGATATGTATCTTTTTACTAATACCAGATCACTCTATCAATTACAGCAATTACATAGTATTGTCTGTAAGAATGTATATATTCTTTCTCCAGTGTGTTCTCAGACATCAACTATAGAAAAGTATTTTAAGAAAATAAGAGTGAGTTGCTTTAGGCAAAGCACCATTCTCTTCCAATTAATCAATTTTCCTTCAGACTGAAAAGAAAAGGGTTTTTTTATTTTCGTTTCTGCTTAGGTGGATACTTGATCCTCGTAGTGTAACAGCATCCATTAGTTAAACCCAATATTCTTGATAAAGTGGTAATTACAGCAAATTAGTCAGGCAGAGCAGAACAGGAATCCAGATTTTGAAACATTGAAAACTGCTGAGAAATGTAACAATTTTTGACAGTGAAAAAAAGGAAGAAAAGCTGAAGAAATGAGGAAGTAGGTCAAAAGGACTGCAGCATTTAGACCAGGAGAATTAAAGGCATAAAGCTCTGCAGCGTGAAGGCCTTTAACACTTCTTTCTAGAATGAAAAGCTATAATTTTGTAAGCATGATATGAAAGCAAACTGAATATTACATCAGGTTTTAAGCATGAAGGAAATGGATCACATATAATATGAAAACATATCAGCTGCAAAATTGTAGGTGCCAACTGGTCCATCCAGCTATAGTCAGTTCAAAATATTTCAGAGGTCAGTGTCAGATACAGAGAACAAATGGCATAGAGCACATGTGTAACAAACTCTGTTTATACATCCTGTCTTGCCTCTGCCTAAATCCGATTTAGAACTGAGATGAAAGTATAAGCTTTCAATTTACGTCCACTGGTAATGTCTTGTACCTTGAAGATCAGAGGCTTCAGTAATAATTCTTGCTGGCATGCAGAGAGAATAGCGGCCCAGAGCTGTTCCTGTCTGAGGTTCCATAAAGCAAGAAACCCCTGGTAGCATTTATTTGGGAAAAACTATATAACTGAGTGGGCTGGCATGCACCCGCCTTTCAGCTAAATTACAATTTTTGGAAAATATCAGTGAAGATTTGGTTTATATTTCAACTTGGGAGGTAATAAAACAATGACTGAGCCACAGGAGGAGCAAGTAGAGCATGTGGAATACGCATTTAGGTTGTCCTGGCACAAATTTTAGTCCCACGTTACGTAGCAGGTGAGCTGGCAGGACCAGTGCTCCAGGTCCCCACAGTGAGCAGATACCTGGTAGTATCAGTTCTCTTTGAGGACTCAGATGATACTGATTTCTTTTTAGACTGGTGGTACAAGTGCAGGGGTTTTTTTTGCAATGAAATGATACAGAGATACATCTGGCTGTGGTAGCAGTGATGTAACACTGAGAGCTTTTGGGTGAAACTTCACTGAGAAACAGTGATTCCGGCAAGGCCTCCCAAGACAATAATAAATACAAGCTATAATTCTTATACCATGAGAAATGGCAACGATCAAAAATGAGACCTTGCAGCACTTCCACTGGAGCTAGTCTGGGCCAAACTGCTGACTCTGCCTACCCAAGACAACAAAAACTGACTGGAAACACAGAAACAGAGGAGAAAGAGGGAAGAAAAAATTTAATTAGTGGAGAACTAAATTTAAAAGAGTTCTAAACTCTGAATTAAAAATCTAACTGAATAAATAGATAGCTCCTGTCCCCTGGTAAGTACTGTCTTTCCCAAAGAAAAATGTTAAGAAATATGTTTCAGGAACCTGGCATATAAGAAATATTATTTAGCAAGGTTATTCCAAGGTATTTTGCTTTTGTGGATTTTTGTGTGGGATCCCCTTTGCTATTATTTGTCACATTTTCAGAATAAAATCTTAGATAACATTTGCAGTTGGTATTATCTAGATGAATAGTAATGTAAATAATATAGGCTGAGAATTTGCTATAGGAATTACTTAATTATGCTTAAACTTTCAGGGGGGCAAGGGATATAAATTCAGAAAAAAACCTACAACAACCTACATCAAAATTGAAATAATACTTCTTTGTTCGTCTGACTGTTAACTTATATTTTCTCAGTGTGACACATTGCCTAGGAAAAATAATAGTTCAGGCTTTCCCTTCTTTTCAGTCAGGTCAGACCTACACTACTCATGATGCTGGTGCAGGTTTCCTATTGAGTGCCATCATAAGAGGCTCACGAATGTCAATGGGTCAGGTACCTACCAACTTCTACCTGAATTCCAGTGAAGCTATATATCTCACAATAAAAAATTAAGTTCAAGATTGAATGATCTTGTAACAGAGTTCATCTCAATACATTCAAATATTTTAATGCGCAAATAATGAAAGTTTCCATTTGGAAAAAAAGCTTCAAGATGAAATATGTAACCATTACTACACTGAAATTTTTAGTAATTGAGAATTGTTTAGGGGTCCTGGCAAAAGATATTTTGGGGGATGGAAAAAGAAGCTGCAATTTCTCTCACAAACTATAGGTTTTGATCATTTCCAATGAATTGCTATGGCAAAATTCATCAATACTCCAGCTAGACATATTTACGGCCTCTTTGGGAAACATAAACACTGAGATATTATGGAAGTACTCAGCCTGCTGATGGAGTCTATCCTAACAACTGGCAAAAGCAGATCACTAGGAATCGGCAAAACTTAGTGGAATACTATCAAAGTTTTCTATTCCCTTGCCATTTAATATAAATATTTTGGACAGCAATGTTTGATTTGAAATTATTTGGGATATGAAAGAAGATAGAATATGAAGAACTAGTTAATGCAATTAGCTTCAGATCTTAGGGCTTTTAAATCACTAAAATCTGTTAACAATTTTTACCATGAGACTGTCAGAGAGAACAAATATTCAAGGTCATTTACTTTGTCTGTTCCCATTGAATATGTCCACATCCCTACTGATGAGTAACAACATTCTAAAGATAGTAGGAGCAGCTGTGAATTAACTGCACAATTTTTAAACAGAAGAAGAAACTGTTAACAGCCAATGTATTTGCTAAGCAAAATCTAATTTTAAGGGTTATTTTTTCCCTCTTTGTTATAGCATAACTTTAGCTTCACTCTTCTAGACTAATTTCAAAAAGAATATGCCTATCTCATAGCTATGAATATGGGGCTATATAAAAACTGTGGCATTTTCTGAAACAGTTCTGGCACAGTTACATTTCTTGAGAAATTTATTAATTCTGTTTGTATTTAATGCAATTTCCATATCATAATAGGTTTCAGCAAATAGGAAATCTGGTTTTGCTATGAGGGCTGCTGGTCATGTATATTCCAGATGAGGAGTATTTGAGGCTCAGTAACCAGAATAATTTTCCAGTTAAACAAAAGCACTTTGAAACAATGGAATAGCTGCTGCCTAAGGGAAAAATCATCTGCTCACTCACTGTAGGAGTTTGAAGTGATTAGCTGAAAATCCCCAGCAGAAATGAGGGAACAAAGAACTAGAGTGGTGAAAACTGGTGCTTGTGGACTCCGGAGCTCATGGATAGCAAAACACTGTTCTCTGAATGAAGGATATATTGTGAATGCTGGACATTGGTAAGCTCATGGGAGCATATTGTAAGAGCCAGCAGATAACTAATGACTAGTAAAATATGACTGTACAGAGGTCATTGGATACATGAAAGAGGAGCTGCAATGCCTGTATGGTTTCTTGAAAATCTAAAGAATGCTCAAGTTTAACAAAGACTGAGAGGAGGAGAACAGCACAATTCTTTTTAATATCAGATTTGACCTTGATGTATAAAGGCAGGGAGCTACATGTCAATGTAACAATGCGACACATTGCAAGAGCCCAAGCCATGTAGCTCTTGCTGATGGTCACTTCAACTTGTACTTGCTTTCTTTTTTAAAATCTGTGTGTCTCCTGCACTTTGTCCATGACGAAAATAGAGCACAGAAGTTCTGCAATGTGTGTATCCTTACTTTTTTCCAACACATGTTGCTTATGTGTTTGATTGTAAAATAGTGTGTTGGGTTGACCTTGGACAGCTGCCAGATGCCCACCTAGCCACTCTCTAATTCCCCCTCCTCAACAGGACAAGGGGAGAAAATAAGATGAGAAAGCTCATGGGTCAAGGTAAAGAGTGGGGGGGATCACTTACCAATTGCCATCACAGGAAAAACAAACTTGACTTCGGGAAAAAATATTTAATTGCCAATTAAAATAGATTTAGATGGTAAGAAACAAAGACAAAATTAAAACAACACCATCCTCCCACCCCTTCACCCTTTTTCCCAGGCTCAACTCCATTCCTTCATTCCCAACTCCTCTCTCCCTCCAGGTGGTGCAGCGGGGTTAGGGAATGGGGGTTGTGGTGTTGTGGTTTAACCCCAGCCGGCAACTAAGTACCACACAGCCGCTCGCTTACTCCTCCCCACCCTGGTGGGACAGAGGAGAGAATCAGAAGAGTAAAAGTGAGAAAACTCATGGGTTGAGATAAAGACAGTTTAATAGTAATAGGTAAAGCAAAAGCCACACACAAGCAAAAGAAAACAAGGAATCGATTCACTACTTCCCATGGGCAGGCAGGTGTTCAGCTATCTCCAGGAAAGCAGGGCTCCATCGTATGTAACGGCGACTTGGGAAGACAAATGCTGTCACACACAATGTCTCTTCCTTCCTTCTTCTTCCCCCAGGTTTATATGCTGAGCATGACGTCATATGGTATGGCATAGCCCTTTGGCCAGTTTGGGTCAGCTGTCCTGGCTGTGCCCCCTCCCAGCTTCTTCCGCACCTGGCAGAGCATGGGAAGCTGGAAAGTCCTTGACTGGTGTAAGCACTACTTAGCAACAACTAAACCATCAGTGTGTTACCAACATTATTCTCATACTAAATCCAAAACACAGCACTACACCAGCTATTAGGAAGAAAATTAACTATCCCAGCCGAAACCAGGACATGTGGTCAGTACATAACAGATCCTCATTGCTGCCCCTTCCTCCTCACACTTTTCCCATGCTCTAGCACGGGCCCTCCACAGTCTGCAGCTTCCTTCAGGGCCTATCCATCTTCTCCGGCATGGGGTCCTCCATGGGCTGCAGTGTGGATATGTGCTTTGACATGGTACTCCATGGTTTGCAGTGTAGATATCCGTTTTGGCTTGGTTCTCTCCACTGGCTGCAGAGAACCACCTGCGCCACTGTGGTCTCTCCAGGGGCTGCAGGGAAATCTCTCTTTGAGCACCTGGAGCACCTCCTCTCCACTCTCCTAGTGCTCACAGGGCTGTTTCTCACACTTTTTTCCCTCACTACTCAACAGCATTTTGACCTTTCTACACATGTTTTCCCTGAAGTGCCCTGTCCGTGGCTGCAGAGCTCATCTGTGTCCTGCAGTGGGTCCACAAGAGCTGGCAGGAACCAGCTGTGTCCCTCATAGGGCAGCCCCAGCATCTCTTCACAGAGGCCACCCCCGCAGCCCTCTCCCCATTGCCAACACCTTGACACTTACACCCAATACAAGTAGCCATTAAATGACAGCTCTGGAGGAGGGTGTGACTAGGGAAGGGAATGAGAACATCATCAGTGACAGGTAAATAGAAGAATATTGCAGCTGAGCTTCAAGACTCCATTGGAAATGGGATGTGTTAAGGCAATGAGACCAAACGGCACAATTAAGAACTATGGCTGGAAGTCTCAGAAGCACTGACTGCCCACATTAAAAGGTTGGTAAAGAAAGGAAAATTATAACAGCAGAAACAGAAAGAAAGGGAAAATATATTTTTTAAAAAAGTTCTTAAATTCCTGTTATCTTCAAAGCCTTATTTACCTATTTTTTGCGTTTCCAGCAGAAATTATAAATACAATGTATTTCAAATGCTAAAATGCAGGATTCAGACAATGAAAACACAGCAGCTTTATTTTGAACTCTATTAATCCCAAAGCACAATAGCAATCAGGGATTCCCTTGTATGTTTTTAATCCCCTGCACACTTTTGGTGTAATAAACTGCTTTGCTGGCTTGTTTGTAATACATCTTGTGTTTCATTCTGCAGCCTGAGCAATTACTGGACTCATTTAAATTCTAAGATAAGCTACTTTTCTCCCTTTTTAAGTATGGGGTCTAAAGGAGACACTGTAAATAGTGGGGATTCTGAGGGCTTGAGAGCTCAGAGATTTTTCTGAGTTTACTAAAACTTTCTTCCATAATTTAAACTCCTTTATTCAAAAAAAGCATTCAGTTTAAGCATAACCTTTTTTCCCCCTAAGTGCTTAAGCCAAAGCTCATATTGAAGTTAATGGAAAGACTTCCGAGTGCTGCATCAGACTTGAAATGGAAGTCTATGCCCTCTATTACTGATGAAAGCTCTGCACACACAGACCTACCCAACGACAGCTATTTAACATACTTCTCTTTCAACAGAATTTCACTCTGTATCTTCCACTCCCTGTTTTTCTCTGCACTCTCTGAATTTGTTTTCCCCTCCATCCCTTCTTTTCTCTTTCTCATCCTGCTTTTGTCAGGTTTTGTTTTATTGACTTGTTTTTCTGTCACCATATCTCTATGTGAGGAGCAAACAACACACTGTCCAAAATAATTTTCACTTCCCAGGGCTTCAGCTGGTTCAGGAACAGGCAATACAAACTTACTTAATACTTCCATTTTAAGGACTTATCACTTGTGAGTAATAATAAAATTATTTACAATGATTTTAATCACAAGCCAAGATTTTTAAGCTTGCATGTCTAACAATAGGCTTCTAAACCCACATTTAATTATGTCAACAATCACTGATTTTCAAAAGCCTTGAGCATCCAGCACTTTTTAAACATGGTCTTACTCTTAAGAGCCTAGATAGATTTAAGAACCCAATGTTAATTACCTGGCTTTAATATTGATGGTGATTCTACCAAACCCTTTTTTAAAAGAATATTTCCATTTATCTTTTTGAACTCCTTATAGAAATGATTTGTATGCACAAAGAGAACCTGGAAATTTCTATATTCTGAAGTCTGACTCTGCAACTTTGTTGTTTTTTTAATAAAGTTCTCTATGTGGCATGTCATATTTAAAGCACTTTGAAATGAAAATAGCAAGGATTTTTTTCTGTGATTTTCACAAAAAAGAATGGGAAAACAGAGTGAATTACCAAACCATACTGTATTCACAACCATGTAGAGGAAGTTCTGAGATACATTGTATCTCCACCAGAAAAAAATGTATATACTAGTTGTGCTTCTGGTAAAAAAATTTCAGTTGTATTAATAATTTTCTTCTTACTATTTTCCCTTCGTATTTCAGTAAAGTGATCTAAATAGTTATATTTTATAGTAAAAACTATAAAGTATATAGCAGAGAGCATGATTTAATACTTTCATACTCCGTACTTGTCTAAACGAGATGCATATCAGTGGATTTTTCAATGTGTGAACACAGATTCTTCTGGGAGGTTGTGGACCCCACTAAGTAGTCAAGCAACACAGAAACTCACGGGTAAAATTATGGAAGAAAGAATTTGGTAGAATTTGCTTTTCTTAGTCACCTTCACCCTTTGCAGCCTAGAAAGATGGAGACTACAGGTTGCAATCACTGTCCTAGCAGATGGAATTTATTGTTCCTTTATGGGCAAATCAGGACCAGCGCATTCCTGCTCTAAATGTCACAGCCTTTCAACCTTGACTAAAAGACATCTCGTGATGACAAGAGTGTAATGAAGGTACTATAGATTTTTATGAGGGAGAAGATGTGCTTTCAAGAAGAGATGCTTGCGTGTACAGTAACATGGGGAGAGGAAGTAGACGCGTCAGGGCCCTCCCCGTGTGCTCCCAGGGGCTCTGCAGCCTTCCCCAAACCCTCGGGTTGGGGTTGGCATGGATGTGGGTGGCCAGCCAGCCCTGCTGGGGGCAGCCACAGAGCCTGAGGTAGATGGCCAGGATAGAGCTGGGTGGGAATGGGCTGCACTCCGACACCCCTCGGAACCTCCCCCCTCACCTGGGGCTGCTCTAATCTCACACTATGTCACAGCCATCCCATGCCTGGCTATCTCCCTCCCCAGCCCCAACCCATCAACTTGGTATCCCAGCCAGGCCTCTTCCCAGTCACCTTTCTATGCCTGTGCCCAGCACTGGCCCCAGTCAGGTCATACCGGTCCCCAGTTTTGGTGGGCTGATCTAGCAAGTAGCTAAGTACCCACAATCCCTGGTTTAGGCAAAAAGTTGCTTAGGAATCCCCCATAATTTATGCACAGGGTAATTTGGAGGTGGGGACAGGGGACACTAGCAGAAAGACCCTGCATATGGCAAGAGACCTGTAAGGCTGTCGTCTTCAAACTACTCCGACTCTTCTTCAAAAAAGAGGGATCACAGCCTCTGACTGTATGCGCAAATACCCCCTGATTCTTAGTGAGAGGAAGATATTTGTCAAGTGAAAGCTGAAACAGTAGTGGCACACTCTTCCTGCACAACATGAGCTGCTGTCACAAGGTCTGTATACGTGGAGGTCAGCCAGGATAGTGCAACTCTTTAAATGTGTACTACTGGAAAATGTGCAAAGTTCTAATTAGTCTGTTTCACTTTAGCTGTGATGAGGCCTGAGACAGAGCCTTCCACTTAATGAGCAGTGATTAGAAAGTCCACTCACTAGGTCCATGCAGTCATATTCCATGTTGTATGTGGGTTTTTAACATGAATCCTTGTCTAACTGGAACCGTCAATTCTTTTAATACAGGCCACTGAAGAGAGCTAAAATGAATTGGAAACAGAAGTCCGTCACCATCATCCAAGGCAATTGTTTAAAAAATTGTTGAATTCTGCATCAGCTGAACTGCTGAAACAAGGTCCTCTAAGTAGCGAGGGATACTTTATTGCAGCCTACAAATATAATCTCCCTTTCACTTGTCGTCCTCAAAGAAATTCTGGGTTTGCCCTTTGACAGGCCCAAGAGAAAGCACTTACTACTCTTCCACTGGATCTACATAGTGACATTTCCTTAGCTATCAGAGTTTGGCTTCCTAGTTCAAAGATAAATGCAGCTAGTAACAGTTGGTATCAGACACAAAATCTAAAATACTGATGAGCAACTGAAAAACATGTTGAAGAATGAGGTTCGAGCCTGTTTGAAGCACCTTTAAACAGCCACCATACAACAAGCTGAGATTTCTCTGTGCTTCAGGTATTTTCTTAAGATCATTTTCTGTTCCTGCATTTAGCCACTGAACTTCATTTAAACCTCACATTCTTTCTACTCTATAAATTGTAAATTTCTGCTGTAAATTCCTTGAAAGCACATTCAGAACTACTGCAAAAGTTATGAGCCAGCATGGAAGCAATCTGTTGATGGACATTGCTGTTTTACTAATTTCAAAATTAGTAATGAAAGAATGATATTGAAGACAAAAAAGCTGCCTTCACTATAAGGAAAATATCTATATCTTTCCACTTTTAAATGCTTATAGTGTTGACCACAGAAAGCTCATGGGTTAAGGAAAGCACTAATTATCCGGTTTTGATGTTCAAAATCATATTCTTGTGAACAAGCTATTTTCTCGTGGACTTCAGCCGAAGTCCTCTCCATTTTCAGCAAAAAAATCTGTCTGGTAGATTTTAAGGCAGAAAGGGACCATTGTGATTCTCTAGACTGACATTTTGTGAAGACTAGTCTGGAAAACTAAATTAAGACTGTCATAAATATTAACATGAAAAGAATTATTTAACCTAGTGTTTCACATTGTAATGGCCATGACCTATACATCATTCAGGTGTACAGGTTAAATATTGTGGTCTATTGGCAACATACTCCTGTATTTTTCATTTCATACAACCTTTTCTTGCACTGTACCACATAAACAGCAGAGACAAGCATAAAGATTCTGTAGATTATTTCATCATGAAACAGTCCTAACTATGGTAAAGTCACATAGGGGTAAGATAATAATAGGTAATACATTTCAACAGCAATGAAAGGTGACAGGTTTTACACTAAACAAAGCCTGTGAAGAAATCTCCCTCTTAAAAGGGAAACAAAGTGGAGAAGAATTTCTCTTTTATGTATTTTTTTTAATCACAGTTGCCAGATTATATTCATTAAATAAGACACGTATTTCAGGTAGCTGATGGATATGTTTCTATTTATATATGCATAAATCACTGTGTGACATTTAGCTTTAAAACACTCACAATACTCAAAGGTATTGTTTTAATTATATAAGTGAGTTTTTGTGGGTTTTTTTTAATCTGTTGAGGTGATCTGTCTTATCAGACACAAAAAAAAGAAAAATCTGAAAGGAAACCTGGCAGGAGTTAGAGCTTATATTCAGCATAGGAGAAGACAAGGAGTGATCAGAAAAAAAATGGCCAAATCATGACTTGTAGATGAGAAAGCAGTTTCCAAGAGAACATTCCAGCAGTGACTCCCATATAAAAGATGAACAAAACAAAGGTGTTTAAACAGGGAAGGGAAAGTAATGTATCTAGCACAAGTGAATTATTTTACAGTATACATATACACATACACATGAACCCATCTTATTTTTTTTTAAGGTGATAATCTTTCTGAAGAACTGCTGACTTCAGAAAGCACTAGGAAAGTCAGCATATCTGAAAAGGCTGTGATAAAAATAGGTACGAAAATTGAAAATTTTATCTTAATTTTTCTGTCCCTCAAAGCATATCATGTAGAAGATGTGTAATCATTTTAATTTCTACCCAGCAGATTACATAGAAGCATACTCTAAAATGTGCATACTACTGCCAAATAAAATAGAATAATAGGCAAAAGAAAAGTGTAGAAAACCACTAATAATGAGTAATACCTGACTTAGTGTATCCAAATGGGAAAACACTATGTTCCACCAGTGAGTACAGAACAACATACTAATCAGGAATAAGTCTAATTGAGCTAAGTCTGAACAACACAGAATTTCTGTGAACACAGCCCAGGAGTGTTAGCACTTGATAAAAACAAGTAAATAAATATTTACTTTAATAAAAATTGCTCTACTCTTTTTAACATTCAGTCTTGCTGTAGCAGTCTTCGCTGTATTGTGGTGGGCTGCTGACACGTCTCTTCTCCCAGCACAGCATTTCGGGGTCAGAACTTGTATGACCAGATGCTGATGGCTACCTTTAATCAGTGTATAAAGAGAGAGCTGTGCTGATTAGCGAATACTAATGCCATTATCCAGTGAAGCTGCCAGGTGAGGTTGACCCTTGTGCAAGGGCTATACCACAGTGTGAGGATGTGGTGAATATATCTAAAGTGCATTGACAAACAGATATCATTAATCATGAACAGCAGTCTCGTTAAAAACATCAGCCTGCATTTCCTTTCCAATACGTGAGAAATCATGAGCCCTTCAGTCTTGTGTTCATCTTAATTATACTAAGATTTATGAAAGAAAGCTATTATACTAGATTTCTCAAAATATGATTATTATTTTTTTACACACTGCTTTTTCCCCTATGTTCTAATGAGAAGAGAAAGATTACAGCCCAGTTCCGCTCGAGCAAGAATGCCACTATTGTTTCTAGTAGGAATACCTTTGTCTTATAATAAGAAGATAGACATCAAATACATTATATTTTATGAATTTGGGGTGTTATTTGTGAGGTCACATGTGTGATCACAGGAAGCTTATTATTATTCTGTTTTCATTAACATTTTGTTTTGCACTAGAGAATCAAAGAAAATTCATGTAAATGTAGTTGATTCTTATTGTCTCTGTTTAATTCCTACTTTATTGCTGTCAGTGACAAGCCAAAATTTAGTATTTCTGTACAGTTAGGTATTCAGCAATGACCCGAGAGAAACATCAATCCTTTCTGACTCTGAAAAGCAAAAAGACTGCAAAAATAAAACATAATGCACCTTTCAGGCTTGCTTTGTCTTATCAGTCACAATAATATGAGGAGTATTTATTATTTGTCTTAAAGAAACTTATTTTTCTCTGAAGAAGTAAAGCTCCATTGGTAAGTGTTGTTTGCTGTGGACCTGTTCACTTCTAAAGCTCTGGGACCTGGCAAAGACAGTATTCTGTTTTGATTTTAGATGATAGTATGAGGCAAAGAGTTTCTTACCCGATGTAGTTGCCCCCAAAGCATTTGCAAATGTTGACTGTAAAAAAAAAAAAATGTCTAAGAAAAGAAATTTTTAAAAAAGCCGTTTCCACATGAGATTCATAAAATTACTAGTCGTGGCTAGTTGCAAAGTATTTGCCTAATAGCCAAGGGTGGGAGAGGATGGATTCTCCTTCTGAGATATTTCCTCTTTGTCCAAAACACCTAAATATTCCTTAATATATTGAAATACTAAGACAGAGTGTGACTCAGTGATTCTCTTGCCTAGAGGTTGGAAGATTTGCCTCGCTTCCAATGACCACTTCACTATTTAAAATACAAGGTGGAACATATTCATCAAAAATGGACTGAGATTAGTCCAGGAACCTCTATGCAGGGTGGCCAACCTTTCAGTCGTGATCTGCATGTGATTCAGAGGCAGATCAAACAGATCTGCCACACAGCTAGCAGCAGAGGGACTCTGTCATGGGAGCTGCCAGATGATCCAAAATCCCAGCAACAGCCACTGAGTCTTGATTCAATAGGTCACCTGGAGTTTGCAGCACGCACAGCAATACACAAATTGCTAATTTGCCTTAGCAAATTTTGGTGTGCTGTTCATAGGACTGGGAAGAGTGGAGAGTCCATAGCACAATAGTTTGGACATGCTCCTGTGAGATGGGTGATGTGAACTTTACTATCTCGGGCAGAGAAGAGAATTGTCTCTCTCTTATACAGGTGAATTGCCTAACTGATTGGGTTATGGGGCAGAAAAGCATTGGTGTCTCTTTGTATTTTACGAGCTGATCTCTTAGTTATCTGTGCTTCCTGTAAGAAATACATGAAAGGGAATGTTTTGAATCAAAAGGTTTGTTCTACTAAATATTGATATTTTTTTCCCCTGGATGCTTCTTTTCAGCAAGAAATAGTCAGATTTTGTCTATTTGAACTGAGTCCCACTCTTCCCTCCCACGTATCATTTGGCTACTGGACAAACAGAGATTTTCTTTTGGCCCATTCTCAAAAGACATTACTAAGGTGTTGTAGCCACAATCCTGAAAATCCTGCTGTCTGGGAGGCTGAACTCAGAGGCATTTTGAAGCCATAACATTGGGTAGAGAATAAGAGTCAATTGACTTTTTATGTTGCTGAAAAGGAACGTATCATTGCTCCGTTATCCAGTCTGTATCACTGAGATTACAATGAGGAAGAACATATTCATCTAGGGCATGTGTGAAATTACTATCTCTGTACAAGTTTTTCTCAAGAGTAACAGGCAAAACTGCTTTGGACACAGTAAAATAAAGATAAAATAAAAATGGTGTGGGTTTTGTTTTTTTCAAATAATATATGTACATTCATACTTTCTGCATTTTCTCTTTTACTAACACAGAAGAGCTGGATCCCTTATAAATTCCTTAAGCTATACTACAAAATCTCTGTCAAATCAGCAATAGAGAATGAGTATCTTCTCCTACCAAATTTTCTTACACTAAATTAACTCCAGAAAGATCCTTTTTTAAAGAAGATTAAGAACTATGAAAATGAGACATTTGTATTGCCTGTGTAATGCTTATACTTATATTAGGCAAATCCTGACAGAGCAAAAATTATTCTCTGATTTCTTCCTCTCCTTTCATTACTTGTGGTCTTGTTTTGCACCTGTTCAGCACTTGTCCTTACAGATGTATTTAGCTATCGTTTAGGCACTTGCAGGAGCAAAATGAGAACAGATGCGTCATAAGTACAAAATATGTGCTAAAAGGACATGCTGTAATGGGAAATCAGAGCTGAATAGGAGGAAAAACAAAACACGGCAGGATATAGAGGATGCAGACCTAAAATTAGCATAGGATAGATACACTGAAAAGACAAAATTCAGCAGATAAGAGCTCCTGGTTTATTGTCTAAAATATGCCTATCTGCATTCCCAGGGAACAGCATCAATCTGTCTTGATTTCTGAATAAATTGAGCTCTCGAGCAAAATCCCTGTAAAAGAAGGCAGCTCTATTTTTATCACTGTGACCTTTCTAGAAGGACTTTAGGGAAGAAGGAAACAAACTTATCTAAATTCCTACTACCCAAGGTCCAACTCTGCTTTCCTATCTGCAAAATGTTCTTTGCCAGTGTTTTATAGATATCCAGCACTGAGTGTCTTTGAAAATTCACATATCACAACAGGCTTGCTTACAAGTTTGGTCTTGTCTGATCTTCAACTGGTCTTTAATTGGTGTTAAAATATCATGTAAGAATATAGATCCCAAATTCACGGAAGTTTGTCGGTGGCTTTGGTTAGCTTTGGATCAAGATCTGAATTTAAAGAAATAACCTTATGAATGTGTAGAAAGTTACACAAAATCCATAGAAGTAATTTCTTACTAGCTATATTAAATGTATTAACTACCACAGTTAGGTTTTTTTGCCTTTTTTTGCCTGCATTTCCCAGGATGAGAAAACCCTGATTTAATTAGGAGCTTTACTGAGACTGTTAATACCTGCCTTGAAATAAAGAGCGAATATGTATTCAGGGCATATGTTCTAGAATGAGGGATAAAGGATATTTATACAGAGAGTGTTATATATGGCAGGTTTTGGCATTTGTGAAAGCACCATAGGACAGATAACTGGCTGAAGCAATCAGAGAATTTTTAAATTCTGGCTTTAAGGGTGTGATACCAGGAGACTGGAAAAGGCAAATATAGTGCTTATTCTTAAGAAATTAGGACATAATGAATTGTAGACAAATCAGCTTAACTTCAACTTCTGGGAAAATTCTGAAACAGTCAATTAATCTACTCATAAGAATTTGGAAAATAATAGAGAAATGGTACAGTGGTCAGGACATAGCTGTGTATACCAAATCATGTCAAATCAGTCTATTACCTATGAAATGTTGACAGGGGTGTTGCATAGAATAGGAATGGATTAAATCATATACATGTTGATTGTATTAAGGTTTTTGATACTGTGTCAAGTAATGCTTTCCAAAGTATATTTACAAAACATGGCTTTCATGGAGCTTCTCTAAGGAGTGTGCAAATATCCCTAAATAACTATACCTGAAGTATAGAGATCAATGATATACCAGAATGGAAGGATGTCAAGTGAGATTTCATGGGGATCTGTCATGAATATGAAGCTATTCATATTTTCATTAGAAATGACAGAGTACTGAGAAAGTGTATTTATTTTGCATGCGGCACAAACGAAGGGCTGCAAAAACTTTGAAGAGCAGGACAAGAATTTGAAAGAATCTTGCCAAAAATAGAGAAATGGTCTGGAAAAGCAGAATGAAATACAGTAATATACACTTGTAAAGTTTATGCTTAAGTAGGAAGAATTGTATGTACTACAGGATGCAGAATAATTCAGGAGCAACTTTTCAGAAATGTGGTTGTATCCCAAATTTTAGCACATGGTAACAGTATCAGATATTTGCTGTGAAAAACACAGGAGTGATAATTGTTAAATAAGCAGGAATGTAGTCCTGAATATCTGGGAAGTCAAACTTCTCCTTTACTCATCTCTGGTAAGGCAGTAACTAGAATGACCAGAGATTAGAAAGTGGGACCTATGGGGAAAGAGTGAAAGAAACGGAGTGGAGAACAGAGAGGAATGCAGTGTTACCAATAGCCCAGTGGTTCAGCCACATGTGACCCAAGGTCTAGCTTTGTGTAGCGTGTCTGGGTGACTCTGGTCCTGTTTTACTAAAAAGATAGTTGTTAAACTGTGAAAGTACATAAGTTAAAACCATGCAAGATAAGAAATGTGACTATACAGAAGTGAAATTGCTAAGATGGTAGGGACTAGTAACACAAGGACTCAAAGCAGAAACTAATGACATAAACCTGAGAAAAAGGTAGAGAATTAGGAAACAGCAACCCAGGCTGTTCCAAGAAGCAACAGATGTTAATACTTTCCCAACTGACTGATAACTGCCTAGCTGACACAGATTCATTAGGCATGGTGAGGACGTTGATGCTTAGCTTGGTAACTGTATGATCGACCAATATACACTTTTTCTAGCCTATTATATGTGCATAGTAAGAGATGCTCAAGAAAAAGCAGCCCATTACAAGGAGGATTACAGCAGGAACACAGTAACACTGAAGGGTTGGTGCAAAGAAGAGGGGGCAAATCTCTTTTGATAGTGGTGCAGCTGAAGTGGTTTTAGATTCACTATTGCTAAAGGTCTTGGCAGAAAACCTTAGACAGACATGTATGAAAAATGTCATAACTACATCTGATTTTGTCTCAGAGCAAAGAGGGGACATGAGGTTGATTTTCTGTGAGCCTTCAGAGTTTCAGGAAGCTTTACAAGCAAACTGAATGATGGACTGAGGTTAGGCTTAATGTGATATTGGGAACACTGTGTCAGGAGCGATGTCAATGATTGTGCAGTTTCCCAAGGGCAAGGCATGTCTGAGTCTTGTGGCAGTTCAATGTTTAGTTCATCTCAAGAGAAGGAGGTGGAGAATAAGGCCATTAATTGTAACTGAGTTATAATGCTCTATGCCTTCCCTGACTACTATGCTTTATTTTGGAGAGAGTCAGAACAAACAGAGTAGAAGTACCAGAAACAGCCATGCTGAGGAAACATGAAATTTCACAGGGGATAATTCATTCAGGCTCTCCAGTTACTTGGTGTGGACTGTACAAAAGCCCAGCTGCTGGTGATTAGATGTCTTCCTGTGCTCAAACCGGTTTGGCTAGTACTAGCTCAGGCACACAGTGCAGTAGCATGCAGTAACCAGATACTAGATTGTATCAACATAATGTGGCGAATTCCATTACAATATGTGGAAGCTGAAGAGGCTTATTATTTTGAAAATAGTGTCAGTAATAATAAAACAGCCACCTATCAAAAGGTCGTACCAGGGGAAAATAACTGGCAAACACCTCAAGATAGTATGTGTGAATCAGCATGCTGTTGGTTCAGTAGAACCATGCCAGCTAAAGATCTGTTTAAAAAATTAAATTCCTGACATAAATTACAAGTATTCCCTAATCTTATTTTTAAAAATTTGTAATTAGGTTTCACTCCTACAAGCAGTAGGCTAATTGAGTCCCAAAGGTCTGGAATAAGGTTAAACAATTAGACTGTATTTGCAAATGAATATATCCTGATTGACAGTTGAAAGGATACGAGGTTTATTTGAAGTTATTAAGATTTTAACCCATGATTTCATGAAATCGCAGTATATCAGGCTTAGCACTAACTTGAAAACATCTCTTCAGATACTTCTGGCCCTTGGATGGAATTTGAGCAAAGGTGTCCATCTAACTGTAGCAAGGAGTGCACTGAGCAATCCAGCTGACTTCTTGTTTCAGTGACTGAATATTAGGATTTATTATTAGTTGGTAAATTATTGATTATTGGGTCAATATATCTTGAAATTCAGCTCAACAAAACACAACATTTATTTATCACAGCAATTTTAGAGACAAGTAAACTGAAACAAAGGTAGATTTATGAACCCACCAAAGGTCACACAAGTGAGTTAGCAGCAAAACAAAGAATAGGTCTTCTGAATGTCAGCTTCCAGTCCAACACCTGCACTGTTGGGTTTAAGATGAGTAGTGTAAAGAAACAAAGCAGGCTGACAGGACAGGAAATTGATGGTAAATGATACAAGAAATATCATTATAGAAGTAATTTTTTTTTTCTTGTGTGTGGCAAAGTGCAGGTTAAATGCAATTCAGAATGATTTCTGGCTCAACTATGCAGAAGTGTGGTCCAAACCAGTAGCCTATGCCATTGTATACACTAGGCTACAAAGTGATGCGACTGGTGAAAAAAACCAATGGAATTCAACCATATCACAACCGCTGTTCTTTTCAAAATTTCTTCAGCTGTATATGGAGATTTATCTCCAATACAGCACAGACATTCAATTTCATGGCATTCGTTCCTTACTGCATTAGCTTCATTTAAAGTGGCAACTAAAATATTTCTTCTAGCAGATAATTTCAGTTAATCTGTTGAACTATGCTTTCAATAGTTGTAAAATACAGAACAGTAAACAAGACATGGCAGTGGATAAACCAAAACAGTTGTATAAAAATCTGTAACTATTTTGCATTACTGAAATAGAAGTGTAGGACATAGATTGCAGGATATTTCCTTTTTATTTATTTTGATACCTCAGAGTTTCTAGAACTGGAGAACACACCTTGGATCATAACTAAAGCCACACTGAAGACTGGGCTTGGATCTTGTTCTACAAGAATCTACAAGTAGTAAGGGGAGAAGAATTAGAATTGCTTGAAAATATGAAGAAGAGTTTAATTATTCACAGATAATGATTTCATTTCTGTGTTTCATAACCAGCAAATCTAGAACATATCTTAAGTTTTAATTAACTCCTTATATAGGAGTTAAAACATAAAAAGCAACCGACCTTCCTGCTTAATTGGAAACAGTTTTGCGGTATAGAGTAATATTGTGGATGCAAAAATCTTGAACAGGATTAGAGGATTTCTTTCATACCTTGGAGAAATTAATTGCCCGCACTGATGGTGTTGATACATCATGCGCTCCTACAAAGAGTACAGTAGGATTTTTTTCAATATGCAGCTGTTTATAGAGCTTTTCCCCAAAAGTCAGTCATCTCATTTGCATGGTCTTCACATACATTAGGATGAGAAGCTGTGTCCATACTGAGTTGAAATAAAAAGTGCTTAACTACAGAGTAGTCAATACAACTTCTCTGCAACACTGTATCTTCTGCATACAACCACATAATTCTCTCCATTTTATTGAACAAGTGATATCTGAAAAATAAATCCCTTGTTTGAAGAAATTCAGTAAGATTTTTTAAATGGAGTCTACTATTCCAAAAGGAGTAGGGAAAGGACATAAAGATTAGCTCTATAAGTAAACCAAACAACATAGGAAAAACTCTTTAGAAAGTTGTCGACCTAGTAACCATCGCTGTTAGGTTTCACCACTAAAGAGGGAGAGAGAAAGATATTTGGAGTATGTATCACACAGTGTGAATAATGAAAGTAATGGGTAGATTTAGACATATTCTTACTCTCTGTGATGCCTTCCTTCCTAGTTCATAGAAGCAAAAACCTCCTTCTATAAAAATATTCTTGGAGGCTTATGTATTCTTTTCAGCCAGAGACTGATGAATGTATATGCTTACTCTGTGTTTGGTGAGATTCTGAATTAATTCTCATGGGCACACCAACCAGTCTGCAGGACTTCTACACTGCTTTTGCAGGGGCAGTGCTGACTGGCAAGGCCAATTCTCCACTCCCCTGACACCAAACGTATGCGCACAGCAACTATTTAGACTCAGTTTACCTAGCAATCTTCTTAACAAAAGTAGACGAGGGCAGAGCCTTTTCAGCTAAGCAGCATGTTTAAGCACAGTATCCATTCTGTCAACAGACACATTCAACTGGAAAAAAGCCTAAAAATGTCTAGGAGCTGGCTGTGATAAACTAAAAACCCATGGGTTTTCAGCCGGGTAGGACTGCTTAATAGGCCCAACTGAGGGCAGCTACTTCCGTGGATAACCATTTGATGGGAGAGCTACAGTCCTTGATTCTGGCAGCAGCAGATATTCTTGTCTGTAGTTAATTAGTCCATGTGAGGAAGGTGTGATAACCTGCTGATACAAGTCAGTGGCCTCAGAGCTTGTTCTGGAGGCCTTGACCATAGTTCTCTATACCTGAATTTAATCACATATGGTGTGGTCATTTGCACAGTGTGATCCTCCTGCAGTGCTGCTGCAGATATCTAAGGGAGTTTTCTATTCAGGCCAAAGAAAAGCTGTGTTCAAACTGTAGGAAGTTCCTCATGACTTATTACAGGAATTGATAGCCCTTTAGCTAAAAGGTGGGTGAACAAATGTTAAGCAAAAAGGATTTCAGGTGTAACCAGTTTAAATTGGAATGTCTGCCTGCTTGACTCGGGAATATTACCAGGAAAGCTGATGCCCTGCCTCGTGAGTATGTGCTTCAGGGGTGTCATGGACTGAAAAATAGGACAGATGCTGTGTTATTGCATTGCTTCACTATGGTGGTTACAGTTTATTTTCAGCAGAAATTGATCAAGACTTTGTTCTTTATCATTAACTGTCTCTCTGTGCTGCTTTCCCCTCGAAAAAGGATGGTTTAATAGGTACAAATATCATAGTGAGAAACAGGACAGTAAGAGGAGCCAAAACCAGCTATGCTAGTTTTGTTTTCCTTCTTCAGTCTCTGAGCGATAGGTGAAGCTTTCCTAGGCACCAAATAACTTGACTACTTAAGGTCTGGTTTTGGATTTGACTTAAATCGTTGTATGCCGCTGACCTTTAGTAAAGCTGAGATTCCCAACAGCTAGTTTTGTAGCACTTCAATGTCTAGATTGGTTAGCAGACTTTCAATGTGTCACCCAGAGTCTTTTCTGTTGGATAGTCCCTTCAAACCTTGAGAATGGTCAAGCAAAAAGAAATGTGTGAGACAAGTCTTGAAGAGATTCCTGGGCCCTACACCTCCTTTGCTATGAGTTTTCTCCTACTTCCTTTTAATTATGTTTTTGTCTCCCTTTAGAAAACAAAAACAGGGAAAAAAGTCACAGTAGGTGAACTTTTTTGTTTCCAAGAAAGGGGAAGTAGGGTGAGGAAACCTCATAAAAACAGAGCCTTAAGTGAAAAGTTCACATTGATGAGCAAAAATCTAAATCCCTCAGGTTATATTTACCTCCAAAGAACTGTCCGGGGCTCAAAACAATTCTTATCTTCCCTTGACCTTGGCAGGTTTCTAGAAAAAAGCTACACAATCTGGAGAGCTCTGATGCAGGTCAGGTAGGAATAATTCAGAGGCTCTATTTAAGGAATATATGCTTCATCCACTTATTTCTAAGAGACACAAGGATATAAAACTTACCATCCTGAAGAGAAAGAAAGGGAGAAAAAGTATGATAGTGTGAAACACATTGAAACTTTCAGGAAAAAAATACATCATATTCAATTCCAGCAGGTATCAATTTTTTTCTTTTTAGAGAAAACACTGCTTAAAGTAGCAGTGGGTAGTAATTTATTATTTTCAAATATGACTACTGTTCTTTCTGTTTGGGAAACAAGTTCTCTAACAGAAGAAAGATTGTGATCTTTTCTACATGTATATAAATCAGGAGCAATTGCTGACCAGGAAATAGCCATGCCAGGTTTACACTACCATATATAGGATTGGATCTCTTCTGTTTTCCTCCCTGTCTAGAACTACTAAGGAATGGTGAATACTGACTCTTATTTTTTTCATTAAGTGGTGTTAAAGAAGTGTAATTCCAGCCACTGCTGGATTAGGACAAGGATAGTATAGGTAAAAGTGATCAGAGATTAGAACATGGATATCCATAAAGAGCTTGGGTTTGTAAAGCCTCTTCAGAAAGACCTTGTGCAATGAGCTGCCTTCCGATGTGTGTGTGAATGCATCCTGAAGTAAGGGTGTAACCTATATAGACAGAAATCTTAGGAAGGGTGGGGAAAATAAACTGGGATTTTCCACCTTGATTTTCTCACTTCTTGGTTGTATGATTACAATCTCACCATGTTTCCATGAAAGCAGCAATGCCCACAGGAAGCCATGCAGTCTCCAGACAGCCAGACAAGAGATACTGTCGGGTTCAAACAGATTAGAAGGCAAGACAATGTTTGAAAATAAGTTTCAGAAGTCACCAAGTACAACAACCTGTGCCTGAGAGCATTCTGTGATCCATGCAGCGCTCCAGCAGCAAGGCTTGGCAACACAGGCAACAGAGCCGAGTGCAGCGAGGAATGTAACACGTTTTGATGCCACTTAATGCAGCTGCCTTTATTTTGAGACACAAAGGCTTTACCTGAAGGCACTGTAAAAACCATTCAGCGGTATCGCTGCTGTCTGTCACCTAATCTGAATCATCACAGTCGTCAGTGATTCTGTGCTGTAACTGGTACTTAATGGGCTGGAAAAATCGAGAGAGGATTGGTAGGCTCATTCTGACTTTTCTTCAAGTTCATGCAGAACACAAAACACACAGTTTTTCATCTTATTTCCAGTTGCTACTGTGTGTTTCTGAAGGACAAAACCAAGTCTTACTCATTATATTATTTGTGTAGCATATTTTTTTCTGAATATGCCATTTCTTTCATGCCAAATAGTGATTTTTTAACTTTTTTTTTTAATTCAGTCACAGATTAATCATTATGCATGTACTGTTTTGCAGACATACATGGGAAGGTGCACAAGTATATGACTAATTTTCAAATCTGAGGTGTTTAAGCAGAGATATCAAAGACTGGCTGTTGTGGTTTAACCCCAGCCAGCAACTAAGCACCACACAGCTGCTTGCTCACTCCCCATCCGGGTGACAAGGGGGAGAGAATTAGAAGAGTGAAAGTGAGAAAATTTGGGGGGTGAGATAAAGACAGTTTAATAGGTAAAGCAAAAGCTGCACTCACAAGCAAAGCAAAACAAGGAATTCATTCACTACTTCCCATGGGCAGGCAGGTGTTCAGCCATTTCCAGGAAAGCAGGGCTCCATCACACATAACGGTTACTTGGGAGGACAAACGCCATCACTCCGAACGTCCCCCACTTCCTTCCTCTTCCCCCAGAAGAACCTTTATATGCTGAGCATGACATCATATGGTGTGGAATATCCCTTGGGTCAGTTGGGGTCAGCTGTCCCGGCTGTGTCCCCTCCCACTTCTTGTGCACCCCCAGCCTGCTCGCTGGCGGTGTGGTGTGAGGAGCAAAAAAGGCCTTGACTCCATGTAAGCACTGGTCAGCAATAAGAAAAACATCCCTGTGTTATCAACACTGTTTTCAGCACAAATCCAAAACGTAGCCCCGTACTAGCTAATATAAAGAAAACTAACTCTATCCCAGCCAAAATGAGCACACTGGCTTAGTTTGAAACACCATTATGGAGACACAGTTGTTAGCTAGACCACCTTTATACAGTTATTTGAGATCTTTTTTCCATACTAGCCAAGTAAATACATCCCTCAGTGCAATAAAATAAGTTCAGAATGTGCACAAAGTTTTCCTGTGTAGTGTATAGATTTTGGCTCTAAAATGCTTTATGTGCACCACAGTTTAATTGTGTGGTGAAGAAGGTTTTATTTTCTTATCCAAAAAGATTTTGTGCCTGGCTGGGTTAAAGCTGGGTTATGGTCTATTAGTGTGATGGATATCATGCTCTAAGGGTAGTGTCTGGAAACTATTTGTGTAAGTTTATGCAGTGCCCAAGGGTGACAGTTCAAAATTTCTTAGCAAAACAGCAAATTCATCTTCCCAAAGTATGCTCTTTAGCTTGAGTCACCTTGTCAAACAGGTGACAGCAGACGAAAATTCACTGGTGTTCAGTTCCTTGCCCAACAAAGTCATTGGCTTTCTTTGCTGTTTCAGAGTTCAGAGCAAACAGGCTATTTCCTTTTTGCAAACCTCTGCAATCCTACATGGTCAATAGTCATAACACTTTGCTCTTTGACCATCAGTGGGTTTCTGCCATATCTGCCTGTTGCCAGAGTCTAGGGAGAGCACTGGAGGGAGGTAGATCCATTATTAACATAGATTAATGGGGAGGGGGAATTAAATGTTAGTCTGAAGGCATTTAACCATAAGTGGAAAAACTATGTAAAAGCTTAAAACTGTAGACACAGAAGAAACCTAATTGGAGGGGTGGACCTATAGCTAACCTATTTTACTAACCTTTCAGCTCAACTTTTCTGTTGGAGAATGAATGACACATTCCTTTTAATACAATTCCTTATGCAACCTTGTGAAAGAGAATGTCTGGTTTTTAACACAGTCAGAACCTGTATGTTCTGTAACCTCAAGTTCAAATTGAAAAAGAAATTGGAGAAGTATTTACTAAGTCTGGTCAGAAAGTGTTTTACTTCAGTTTTGGCCGTGTTTTCTTAGCTTGGGCTTTCTTTTTTATGGGAAAAAAGAACCTCTGAAAGCTGATTTCAGTAGCAAAACAATTTTCTCTCAGATATGACATTTTTTGCAGAGGACACAAAAAAGAAGTGGGTATTTTACGGAAAATAGTGTACAAAACTGTATAGGAAAAGGGTGATCCAATATCTTTCAGATATTCTTGAGACAAAAAAGGACGATAACTTAAGATGCTCTTTTTGTAAGGTGCTAGTCTAAGAATGAGATGCTTCTTTTTCAAAGTGTTAGAGATTTCCTTGAACAAAATTGTGGACAAAAATCTGCTTGTTTATTGAAGGGCAAACACGTAACTCATATAACTCCATTATGAATGATAAAAGGATATGTGGGATAGATTCATCCACAAATTTCAGAAGGGCAACTCTGTTCATCTAGATGAGAATTCAACCTTGTATGAAGCCAGAATATAAAATGATCGTACTAGGAAAACTCAGTAGCAATGGGATATTTCATCTTTTCCTTTCCAGGAGATTTTTTCTCTCTAATAAATCCCAAGTTCATTTAAACTGCATAGCACTGAGAGTTACAAACTTATATTGGAAAGTTAAAGTATTGGAATGTGGATTTGCCAGATAATCAAAAGCAGCTCTTTATGGTTTAAACAAAATCAATGAAAAATACTTTAATAAGCAGTCAGCAGTTTTAGTTTCAGTAACTTGCCAGATGGTACTGCATACATATATATTAGCTGCAACATGCAACCTCTTTCATTCAAATGCTTAAATGAGCATTTGCCACAGGCAGTATGGAGAAGCCACGCACTGCAGACTACATTGTCACGGTGGTCTTTGCACTCCATGATAAAACAGAATCAGAAAGCTCCCCTTATCATCTCATAGATAAGCTATCTCCTCTTCCTTGGCTGAGGTGCATGAAAATCTGCCCTCCCTTTCTGTTTCTACATCTAGAAAATGCATGTGTGAGAGTAATCGCATGTGAAATTAAAATTTATTGTTGTGTAAAGGTCATTTACAAACCTAAAAGCCCTGGTTTGCTGCTATAAGCAGAGTGTGGAAGAGACTTGGAAGGTGAATCTTCTACTTCTGTGGGAAAATGGTGATGTGTGAAACTCATTGTGGGAAATCTCTTCCTTCAGAGTACAACTGTGGATGCCAGGAATATGACCATGCAATAATAAATTTTAAATCTATTCAGTTTTCTACCTTCTTATCAGCTCTTCTTGTATTTCTGCCAGCAATAGTTCCACTGTAACAAACTTGTGATGAAGGAGCAGTCTGCTTCCATCTTCTCTTTTACAGCACTTGATTCTGACCTATTTGTAGCACAGGTCATCAGAAGCCGCCTAACAAAGTCAGTGCAAAGTTAACAGCTGCACTATTGTCATAAGATTATAAATAGTCACAAGAAATGTCTCTTGATCTCCTCAGAGTGGACCTGGGATGAGGAAGAGTTTAAGAGTTTAGGACTTTTTGTTTATTTGGGGGAGGGGTTTTAGTAGCCTGAATTGTTTTTCAATCCGTTACAAGTGTTACTGAAGTCTCCTGTCGCTCAAAGGGATTAGAAAGCAAATATTTATCTCTGTTGTTTCAGTTTGTTTACTTTGCATTTGACTGAACTTTGGATATTACCAATTTCACAGAAAATGACTACCCACTGGCAGGAACGGGAAGCAGAGATAATAGTGATTCCAGCTATCACGGTTCTCCTGGGAAGCTCTGGGATGATGAAGTTGCTTTTTGCCCCTTTTTATGAGCTGAGCCCAGCACATTAAAGAGCCATTGGGATTCCCGTCACCGGCTTCTATGGCTGCATGGGCAACCCTCCTCTGGCCTCACCACTGGGGACATCTACCCTATGCTCATGCCTCATACTGACAGCAACAGCAGGTAACAAAGATGGTAGAAGGGGTGGGAAAACCCTACGGACTCTCCTAGAAAAAAGGGTAACATCAGCACTGCCTCTTTGGCTTCTCTTCTTTGAGGAGCTTAATGACTGCTTTATTCCAACACAGCAAAACATTTTTTCACACAGACTTAACTCTGGGTGCTGGCATAATTCAGAGGAAATCAGGCTACTCATATAAGGGCACACTTGTGGAAAATAGCTTAGAGATATCTTTGTGTCAAACCAAAGGCAAGCTTCCTGATCAGCCAAATCCTATTTGAGATTCTCAATGCCTTGTAGACGGTCATAATAGGAACTACTCAAATGTCATTTAGCATGGCACTAGCCATGTAAAAGTGCTGCTATCTCAGAAGCAAACAGGAAACAGGAGGTTTTCTAAAAGAATTAAAGTAGTAATAAATAACATCACATTCTTGGGATATTGCAAGGGCAAAGAGGGAGAATGAGTCACTTCCCATTTGCAGGAATTATTGCAAGGAAAGAGACTCATTGTACCTTCTTTTTTTTTTTTTTTAGCGTCTTCATGTGAAGAATCCAAACCTGCCTACTTGCAAAAGTAAAGCTAGATGTGGCTGGAAGTCTTGGGAGGATTTTGGCTGAAGATACAAAAATCTTAGCAAGTTCTGCAAAGTATTTCAGCTGGAATCTCCTGGAGCCACACTGAACGCTTTGTATTCCAGCCACCTGGCCCAAGCCCACCTAACATTCAAACCAAGCTGTATTAATCAAGAAGGAATTAAATTATTTGATTTGAAATCCAGAATATTGAGCACAATGAAATGAAAAAACAGGCAGTTATACAGCTGATATCTTTCTCTGCAGACATTCAGTGCCTGACTTCAGTGGAGCTATTAGTGAGAAGGAGCAGCAGGTTTTAGATATATTGCCACATCTTAGAATGTTGTAAATTGAGGCAGCTCCGTTGAAGTCAGTCACCACATAACTGTAAGGTGAGATGAGTTTTCTTCCACCTGCATGATTAAAAGATGGCCACCCTGTGAGTACTGAAGTCCCAATCTAACACTACACTCAGCAGAGATGCTGGCAAATATGACAGATGTGGAGTTTTTTGAAAAGGAATACACAACTGCTAATTACTATCTTGCTGACCCTATTAAGGTGTTATAGCTGTGCAGGAATGTGAGCAAGGCCCTCAAACAAATGCCAAAGAAGTTTGCTTGATGCACATCCAGCATTGCTAATATAGAGATTTATTCTGTTGCCCATTAATTGGGGCTCCTTGTTGTTTTAAAAGGAAAATAAACATGTATTTTTGTAAAATTATGTTTGGGTTATTTGCTGGAAAATTTTTTGTTTAGTTATAAGAAAAAAATATTGAGGGGAATAGAATAGTAAGTGTTGATCTAAGTTTGAGTAAAGTGCTTGAGATAGCAAATAAGAATTGTAACTTTATCTATTAATTGATGTGGTTATGACAGGTTTAGGAAATGAACAAGATATTAAATAAGATATGAAAAGATACTGAAAGAAGAAATTCTTTGGACCATTTGTCAGTATGGTTTCCAGTATGTGAATTCATTATATTTCTCTCTGATTATCTTTAGGTAAAAAGGCAAAATGTTTTGATTTTTAGCAACAAAAAAAAAGCTAACTCTCCTTCTCTCTCAGTTTCTTCTTAACTAAACCTTTGACTTTATATAATAATGGTAACGTGGCTGGTCAAAATTAAGCTAGAAGATACAACTGTAATTTAGCCCAATTGAATAAGTAATAGTAAGGTAAATGTGGCAATCATGAAACTTTATTGATGAAAGTTTATTAAAACTATAATGCATCTCAGTGCACAAGGAAACATGAACAAGATGATGAAATCGTGTGCCAGTCCTGCATATCCATTTAATTAAAGGTTGAAAAAAACTTTTTTCCCTTTCACACAAATATCATAAAAATAGTATATTTCTTTAAACAAGGTGTTATTAAAATTAACTAAGAAGCTAGCTGGATTCCTTCTCACAGTATTCTCTTTAACACAATTGCTTCCCTCCTTCACGGATGTATTATTTTTAAAACATGAATAAAAAGATAAGGCTTCTGAATTAAAAAAAAATATTCAGAATCATCTTTCACCCCTCCACTGAGCAGAGGAAGAAATAACAAACTGTACGCTGTGTCTGAGATGTGCTGTATACACAGCTCGTTCTGAGAGCTGCGCTCTGTGGTAGCATCCTGTGTGTGCACAGCACCAAGGCAGAAAGGAGTCTTATGTAAACCCAGGGGCAAGGTACTCTACATGACATCTGCTGGGACTGAGCCATAACAAGCAAACATGCTGGTATATGGTTTGGCATCTGATTAAACCAAGAGTTTAGAAACCACCTGAAAATCCTGCGGAGCTTGTGCCTTTGTCAAACAAAAACTCCCCAATAGTAGTGTCAGCATCCCTCCAACTACTCCCCAGACTGATACCCATATCTACTTCTGCAACGTCACTGAATCATTACAAATGACAGTTCTTCATAAATAAATAATGGTAATATTCCAAAGGCTTGTCTAAAGCCAGCTGCCACTGTGTAATAATATAGCTCTGCAAGGAAGACAGTGAGACTTAGAAAACACGCTGAGATGTAGAGAGCTCAACTTAGCAAAGAGAAGGTTAAGAGGTGATTTGACCACAGTTTATAGATACATGCAAGGAGAGAAGACCTCTCGTGCCAGACAGCACTTTGATTTAACAGATAAACTGGAAGCTAGATGAAATGAAAATGAGACAAACTTAAAATGAAACTGTGCACATTTTTCACACTAGTCTAGTATTGGAACAGATTTTGAGGTATGTGACAGTTTGCCCAGCTCTTGAATTCTTTAAATCAAAGTTGCCTGTCTTCCTATGAGACGTGATGTCATTCAAGTGCATTGCCATTAGGCAGGACGCAGGACTCACTCAAAAAGGAATTTTATGCCATGTCTTTACGAGCTTCAAACCAAGTGATCATAAATGTTTCTCTCGAGTGCTAACATCTGTAAATGAAATTGCTGCCCTGATGAAGTCAACAGCAATTTTCGCCCTGCTTTCTCTGGGAGCAGGATTTTATTTCACAAATGCATAAATGTTTGCAGTTTGTGCTCTTGGCTCCGATGGCCTAATGTCGCCTAACTATATTTGGTGATTGCTTATCTACTAAATTACAAAGTGACACTGGTGATGCCTCTTAACCACTGCAGAAGTGGATTGTCTGTACGCATTGCCCACTACAACTCATTCCTTTTACATTGCGTTCACCCTCTTCCTCTCCCCCTACTAAGATATATGTCAAGACATTGGTGAAGATAAGAGTGGTTCATTGGACCTCATATAAGCAGCTTGTAATGGAATAAATTTTACCTCAGAACTTTTGAAATTGTGTTACTATTAAAAATGAAGAATGTCCATTAGGTTTACTGACTTTCTGGTAGCTTCACTTGAGATCTAGCTAAATCTCTGAGATTAAAACTTCCCAGTAGTTGGTTTGCTCTTGACTTTTATCTCACAGTTCATGTCATTTGCTGTTCTGTGAAGTTTTGAAGTGGCTTTCAGAGAACAAAATAGCCCTTCGACGCAAAAGTGAATGCTTGAAATAATAGACCAAAATACGCATTTCTGCACATGCTAGCTAGGAATAATGTGAAGGAAAATCATTAGAAATTGTAGGATGCTTGTGAATGGAATCCTTTCTGCCAGTAAGACTATTATTACTGGCAATTAGATTAACGAAGCCATTGACTGATTACATAAAAGATCTGCTTTTTTTTCTCCCCTTGATAACCAGGTACATGATGGATGAGGCAGCTATGCACAAAGCACAATACATCATTAATCTTTGGGTCTAATGGGGTTATTAGTACTGTGTCAGTACATCAAACTCACACATCCATCTGCCTATCAGAACAGATTACACACTCTACAGCACTCAAGAGACAGAAAACCGATACCAACTGATAGGCCATCAGGACATCTTTAAAGTCTGGCATAATTCTCTTACTGCCACTTAAATTATGTTAGCCTGTAGATTTGTTTCTTCAGGGATTTGAGAGAAGTAGAGGAAAAAATGAAAAATTCCATAAAAACATTAAGTGTATTCTTCCTAGGAAAGGAAAAATCCTTAGTCGTAACTTTTATTATTTTAAGGAAAAATAATTCTCAGAGGAAGTTCTTGAAGAGTTGTAATGTGATCCACCACAGATATACAATATAAGCAATATGAATGCAATGCCTTGAAATACGGAAACAATTACTGGATAAGCAAGCAAAAGGAAGAAGCTTGTGTATGTCCTTACTCCTATGTTTCACCATGTGTAAATCAAAGAGGTGATTATTACACTTAACAGGAAACTTTAAGATATATTTTAATTTGATATTTTATGACTGTTCGCATTTGACATGCCATGTAAAAATAAGTGTTTTCTGCATTAGGTTTCAAAATGCTATCAAGATGTTATACTGGAAATGTACATGATCAATGCAGTTTTTACAGGTACTTTAGGAGAGATGGGGTATGAATTTAAGGTGCAAGACAACACAGCAATGCTTAAGCTGGAGTCTGTTATAACGGTGTTAATAGTGCTCCCTGGGCAGAGTGACACAACTTGTAATCATTTTGCTTCCAGTTCAGAAAGATGGTTTAAGCTGGGCCTTTGAGTGCTAACTCAGGTTTCTATATATGGCACTGCAATGTACCATGTGCTTTAAATGGAAACTGCTAGATGTTGGAAGGGTAAGAGGAAAAAGGATGCTAGGTTAGACACAATGCAGCCACAGTGTCAAGTCTGCTGAATATAAGGTGAAAAAGCTGACCAGAAAAGTAAGTGAAAAGCAAAGTTTACAAGCAATTAATTTCTATTCTTCTCCTTATTTTGACATAAAATCTGAGTATGGGATATTTTTCATTGAAACTTGTTTTTCGTTATTCTTGAAAATGAAGTTGATTGATTGATTTATTGTTGACTAACGTATTTAGTTTATTTTGCTAATGAAAAAAACAAATTCGGTCTTCTCTGTAGATCCCCATGCTGTGTCAGACATTAAAGGTAGGTAATCTCTGTGCATACTTTCTTGGGTGACATTTTATTCTGGAGGACAAAGTTGTACCTTCTTAACTTCCTGGGTAGTCTCATGCTGAAATCAATTGCGTATGTAGAGTTTATTTCTTATTGGTCTATTTTAATAACATATAATCATTTCAAGTGTTTTTCTTTACTTTTAATATTTGCAACCAAAGAACATTTTCTTAGGTCTGGTATTTTGGTCTTCTGGATCATATATCCAGTATAAAATTGATGAAGATGAGTGACTTTAACTTACAACCATGCATTCTAAATTCTGCAACTTAGTCTAGTTGATATTTGATTAATATTAAAGATTATCACCCTATTTGCTCTTGCTTTTTTTTACTTCTTTTTTTGCTTGTATTTACAAAGTCAATTCCTACACCATGTAAAATCTGGTTTAGCCATATTTATGCACATTTTTCACTGAACACAACTGAAGGATGCAAATTCAGGCTCAAATACTAACATTCTTCCCATGTGCAATTTTGGAGATGCTTGTTCTGCTACACTTGAAATTCCGAACTGTTTATCTGGTTATTCAACGCAGTGAAACCTCTACATTACAGATCTTGGGGAGGGAAAAGGAATGAAAAAAATATAACATTTACACATTCCCTTCACAGTTCATATTCCTTGGTGCACAATCTACTGAATATATCATGCCGACTCCCACCAATATTACATTTACATGTTTGTTTATTGTGCATATCGGAGTAAAGATACATGGGAATGGCATACTCTGTAATATCAGCTAAAACAAAAATTATTTCTCATAGTCAGTCCATCACAAAAGTTGTTTTCACAAGTGATGAATATTATGGTATATTTTTATATCTCAAAAAGCTATTGTACCTACAGCTGCTTCTTTGAAAGAAATTTGTTGAGAAATTCTCTGTCTTTGTCATCTTCACTTTGAGCTGTCAAAAGACACAGTCTTTACAAACTTTGTCACTTGTCACCTGCTGATCCCAATGTGGGGTATTGACTAAAGCTAAGTAATTTTATTCTTATTTTATGGAAACCTAAAGCAAATGAAAATTAAGTAAAGTCCTCAGTGTTACAAGATGACTGGGGAGAGTAAAAAAAATATCTTTCACTACCCAACGGCAACATTCATACTGACTTCCACAGTCTTTTGGAACTGTGTTGTGAAATCTATTGACAAACTTAGTGCATTGGAGCTGCCATTCCACAATTTCATTTTTTTTAAGTGGCAATTTAAAGAAATGTATTCTTGGGAAAAAAAAAAAAAATCTGCCTTTTTACTTCACTATGCCGCCATCTGAAAGCAATTTTCTTGGTTTCTTTAAAATATTTTGAATTGCTGCGTGGGGAGTAGTTTCTCTCCTGTTATTTCTTTAAATGAACTCCACTGTACTAAGTCAGGAAATGATCACTTCAAGTTTCCCAAGCAGCCAAAAAGCCTTTACCTCTACACAACAAAATAATACTTTCCTTGTTGCTGTCTCAAAGCTCTTTGCAAACATTAAAGTCCAAACAGCTCTGTGTGAGAGAGATAAGTACTGGACCATAATCAACTCTATTACCTATAAAGCTTTACTGTTCAGTTCTAAGTAGAATTTCTACAAGCCAGCAGCTGCAAATTAAAGGTGAACTAATTTTTTATTCTGTGGATTTCTGTATACAGCATGTATTGACCTACTGACATTTAACTTGCTTTTATCCGTGATTGTGATTAAAATTATCACTTGTGTTACACAGCAGCTGGTCCCCAGGCCAATGGAGACTACATTTTCTGGTGACTGGGTAGCAGAACTGAGGAACCCTGAACTTCCTACGGTCATCCCCAGCCTTTCCCATATCCATCAATCTATCTCAACATCAGTCACTACAAGCCCTTTTTTTCTTTCTTTCTGGACTAATGGAGAACTCAAGTCGGATGTGATTTTCCTTCCTGTACCAATCTCATTGCAGCTAATAGATTTCTTTTTTTGGTTTGGTTTGAGTTGGGTTGGTTTTGTTTTGTCCTCAAAAATTGTTGGTGAAATTGTGTATTGAAAACTGCAAGTATGGATTGACCAAAATTATATGTGAATATTCCAAATTTGAGAAAATATAAAAAGAATTCAAAAGCTCCACGACTTTCAGTGTTCCATTTTGACATTTTGAAAGTGAACTTTTAAAACTATTTTTAGTTTTGAAAAGGCAACTACTTTTTAAAAAGTAAAATAAATATTGGAAATTAAAATGAACAGCAGTCTAAAAAATACCTAATTTTTAAAATTCTGCTAAGAGTATCATAAACATGACCCCTTCAGGTCAAAGTAAGCCAAGGAGAAAAAAGTCATTATTGTACATTTGTAATATAGTACAGCATATCATAGCGCAGAACAATAAGCTCTGTCTACTCAGATAACCTTTGCTTGATTTCTTCTTTTGCACTGGGCTCACTACTGTAGGGTTTCCGATCTTTATCACTGGAATTCATTTGTCCAGACTTCAAACCTATTCAATAATAGGATCAGTGAATCATAAATGCTTCCTACTATGAGTAATTTTTTATACCTTTTCTGATCATCAAGGTGTATATGAACAAAAGATTTCCCGGCTCTTCGTCATATTCATCTAATCCTTTCTTCTACTTTCTGACTTAAAATTTTAAAAAGAGAGAACAATAACTTTGTACTTTCTCACTCATTTTAGGGTCACTGGGCTTATCGAATTCCTTTCACATTTGCTTGTGGCATGATCTCCAGAAGTACAGAGAAATTCACAGCCTCCTGCTGTGGGTTCCAGTCAGGTAATGAAAGGGCTTTGCTTTCTTTTTTATCCTTCCTGATGCTGGCATCTAGCTTGTATGTGCATGTATTTCTTGTTTTGACTCTTGTATGGTTGTTCTGGGTTTTTTCTGTCTTTTTCATTAACCTGGAGAATAGCAAATCCATCTTGTTTTCTGGTATGTGTATGGAGCTTTTGCTGTTTTCCTTTATCCTTTTGCTGTTTCCCCATTACCAAGTCACTTCCATCATGACCGAAGTAGTTTCTGATGGTTGCAGAGAGAGAAAAAAGTTGATGGAGCGTTAAGTTGTGTTTCCATTCAATCCAATGAAAATGAGCTGATCTGGAAGAACTACCAACTCTTTTCCTCTTTCATCACGTTCTGCCCCCCATGCTTCCAACTCAATAACATTTTTCTTAAATATTTGCACTTAAGAGAATTTGGGGGCACCTAATGGAGGTGCCAGTGGGTTACAGTTGTGGCCCCTCAGGACCTCCCACACACAACTTCTCGCATAATAAGCTGTCTGGAAGCCTAAAGGTATGGCACTATATCTGCAGTCAAAAGCTGCCCGAAGTCTCCTTATTAAAGACCAAAGGAAATAAATGTACAAGATAAATTTTTGGAAGACTATTTGGGGATCATGCCATGTCCAAGAATGGTCACATACCCAAATCTTTCCTATCCTCCCCTCCATATGAATACCTGAGCTTACAGAGGACACTTCAATGGGTATGGGGCAAAGGGCTGAGTTGCTGAGGGTCATGTTACTGGTGAGAGGTGGGGATTAAACCCAACTCTGTGGAGTGCATATTCTTGTGAAATGAGTGCCATTAAAAGCATTGAGTCAACACCTATTGAAATCAGTGGATAGATTTCCATCACCATTAGTGGGCTTTGGTTAGATTCTGTATTATATACCTTAACTTGTAAATGTTGTGCTAGACAGGAGATTTTTTATGGTGTGCTTTTTTTAAAAACTAGCAGGTTTTTTTAATCTGTTTTTCTTTGTTGAAAGAGCCTGTAATCTCACCCCCAAGAATGCTTGTGTGCTTTCATTTTGAGTCCACACATTATTAAGCACAGATTCATTTTAGTTTCATAAAACATTAAATAGCCTTCCAGATAAAACTGGTTTTGTTTCCCATGTGTACGGAGCTGCTTGGCTGTCATAACAATGAAAGCCAAAATAAACTATGTGAAGTGTAATGAAATCACTCAGTTTATTTGTAGTGCTAATGTCATTATTCAGTTCAAAGGATTTTATTAAATCATTGAAAATTCAGGAACAAATGATGAATCATCTAGGAAGACCTGTTAAATAGCAGATGGGACTGAAAGATTGACACACATGATGCCAATTGAAACACAATACCATAGCTCACTGGGGAAAGCTGAGATAACGATGCAGTCCAAACCTAGACTTACTCAATGCTACTTTCAGCAAAACTGCTTGTGAAGGCAACAGGAGTTTTGTCTGTGCTAGAAATACAAGATCCATCCCAGAATGACTCACTTGGTCCCAAGCCGACAACAAACTTTTTGGAAATAAGACTTTTGATCAACACTTTATTCCTTGTGACGATCTAGCATCTTTCATTTATTAGTATTTTGTCCCTCTAAAGCCAGTGAGATTTTTGTCATTTGGTTTAACTAGAGCAGGCCAAAGCTCTGTTTCTGCAGCCCAGCAACTGAGCAGGCTGACCCCAAATTGCCAAAGCATGTAAGTTTGTGAATATACCCATTGACTTCACTGACATTGTTCATCTGCCAAAAATTAAGGGGAACAATTCCTTCTTGGCACAAACCTTGCCCACGCATGCACTTCCTGGCTCCCAGCGAGCACACAGCTTACTTTCCAACATGGTCTGGTGCACTCAAGCAAGCCAGGATATTATTTTGTCCTAAACATTCACAGCTTAATTGAAAAAATGAATTTCCTTATAAGCTGAGGTAAAAATGTGTCTGCTGCCAGATGTTAATCGTACTCACTTACATAGCAAGAGGGGGCCAGACTGCAGTGGCCCTTGCTGAAAGTCAGGCATGGACAGGAGTTGCATATAAGAAACTTCCTCAGCTGGTATACTTACTCAGGGATGCCCTGCAACAAGATGCTTTCATTCTTCTTCCCAAAGAAGGTTGTGTTATTTTTACAGGGGACAGTCTGACTGGAAAAAGTGGACCAAAGAGGGACATTCAAAGGGAATGCAATAGCCAAAGGGGTAGTTATTTTATTCAAATTATTTAAACCTGAACAACTTTCCACTTGTGCACTAAGGGCCTGATATAAAGCTCACAGAAATCCATTATAATCTTTCCACTGACTTCTGTAGCTTTGAATGAAGCCTTTCTCACTCTTTTTAAACTCATTTTCATATCTTCTGTGCTCACCTCTAATTCAGCTGTGAGATCACATCCATTACAAGTAGCATCAATCCAAAAGTGTAATTGCCCTACTGTGGAAAATGGTGAGAAGAGATTAATTAATATCTTCATATCTCATCTTTTATATAATGACTTTGTCATAACTGAAATTGTCCTTCTCTTATCATATTGTCATTTTCTCCAGGTTTTAACTGGGTGTTACACTTGAAAAGGTCAATTATGGTAAGTTTAAAAAACTACATGAATCTGAAGATGAACAACTGACATTTAACCTAAGTGATGATGTTCTGCTTTTTAACTGTGAGTCTGATTAATTTAAAACCAATTTGGATCCATTCTTCACTTCATTGCCCATGCAGTGAAACTCTAAAAATTTGACCCAAGAGAGTATAATTCAAGATGGAATAGATGCTTAGTAGATATATATGTCTCACTCTCATAAATTCTCTAAAGTACTGGAGCAAACGCAATTAAATTAAGGGAGTCCTTTTTTTTTTTTTTTAAATTTAGTTCTTTTGTTACTGTGTGATACTTTTAGGTTGAAAGAAAAAAACAAAGCCTTTTGCCTGAAGAACATCTCCCTTCGATTTACTAACTCTGCTTTGGCAAGTGTTTGCTTCCATGACAATCTACCGCTGTAAGTGCTGGTACTAAGTAAACTCCTTTTAGTAAAACTATAACATGTTCTAATTGAGCCTGAGCTGGAATGACAGCACCATAACTGTTTTATCCACTGATGATCTATTTAAGGCTTTACTCTGACATCGTTGACTGGGAGTAGTATCCTTGCTGAAGTCAACTGAGCTATTTGCACAACAAGGGAGTGTTTGAATTGAGCAGATACCTCAGGATCCATCACTTTTGTATCTGTTTCTGCCTTATGTACCTTGCTGTAGAGTACAGTGATCCATACTTTGTTCATTGTGGCTATCTGGAAAATAAGTGGGAGATGAGAGCGATGGCTTTTTGGGTTTTGGTTTTTTTGCTCTGTTTTTAGTGTTTGCTGGTTTTATGCAACATACAGGTATGCATCATGGCCATGTAGGCCTCCACAGTTATTTTTCTTCTCAACTATCTGGGCCTACTTAGCTGCCTTCTCACTGGCTTCTCGTCCTACACCTGCAAACAAAAGTCCTTCAGCTTCTCGGTGTCTTCCTGCATCTTCCTGGAATTCCCAGTGCAATGTTTCTGTAATATGCATCCCACAGAAACACTTCCTAAGGCACCTATATTTCCTCATTAAGTTAATTTGTCTTTGGGTCTCTGATCTCCTAGCTAATGAACATATATTGTCAACACTACCTGTCAGGGAACCTGTGTGAGCAGTCTCACCAGGTTGCTTCAGCCTGTCTTTTTCCCTATTTATGGCATGATAAAGGGTAGCTCACACACCCCTGTCAGCAGCAAACCTTGCTAGCTTTGAACACTATCCTGTGTGAAGTGACAACACAGCTGAACACTAAACCTGAGGTGTGTGCATCTTCCTTATAATGAACTTGTCACCTGGAAGTTACAAACAAGGACAGGACATCCAGCCACGTTCTCATAGGGAAAAAAAGCCCACTTTTTACACAAATACTAACTAATTATTTTATCACAATTTGACAAAATATTCAGATTTTGTTCAGAGAAGTATGCAGGTTCCTCCTGTCCCACCAGCTCCCTTGGTCATTCTCCTCAATAGGAAAATGACCAGAGGAAACAAGGATAATGGCACAGCTCCGTTCAGTTCAGTTCTAGGATATTATGTGGATTTCTTTTATTCATTTGTTTATTTATTCATACCCAGATCTCCTAAATATATCCCAGAAGTGAGCTGCCTACATCTCATTTGAAACTTTCTCACAATTGCAAAAGATTATATGTCAGTCAGAGCTGCAGCTGTCCCAGCTGTCTTTTACTGAATGACCCAGTCTCACCTGTGGTAGATTTACTGTGTGCATGCGAGTTCAAGCTCTCCATCATAAGAAAATTATGTAGCAAGTCTGGCTCAGATGCAGTTGCTCCAGCTTCTGTTTGCAGAGTTTCTGTCCAGATATTCTTTAAGAAATTGCAGCTTACTCTCTTTTCTCAACTCATTTTTTTTCAGTCTTTAATTTTCCTCTCTATTTATCTGTGTACTAATGCACTCCAGGATCCTGTTCCCTACTCTTGTCTGTCTCATAGGACCACTGCTTAAGTCTATAGCGTCGCAGAGCAACTGGCAGTATTTAGTGTCCTCCTGCTCTATTAGACAGAAATTGATTTTCCTCTTCCAGGCAAGTGAAAAATCCATAGCGTGCTCCATCAACTTCATTTGTGCAGCAGCACTAGCAACAGAAGCTATAGAGGAAGACACAGCTCTTCAGACATCATAAATGGCAGTATCTTTTCTGAACATCAGAGTAAGCAGACTGTGGTGTCGTGGTTTAGCCACAGCCAGCAACTAAGCACCACACAGCCGTTTGCTTACCCCCTCAGCCCCCAAGGTGGGATGGGGGGGAGAATCAGAAGAGTAAAAGTGAGAACACTTGTGGGTTAAGAAAAGAACAGTTTAATAATTAAAATAAAATAATATAATAATAGTAATAAATTGTAATGAAAAGGAAAATAACAAAAAGAGAGAGAAATAAAACCCAAGAAAGATAAGTGATGCAAATGAATAACAGTTGCTCACCACCTACCAACTGATGCCTAGCCTGTCCCCGAGCAGCAGCTGTGCCCCAGCCAACTCCCCCCAGCTGATATGCTGAGCATGACATCATATGGCATGGGTTACCCCTTTGGCCAATGTGGGTCAGCTGTCCTGGCTGTGTCCCCTCCCAGCTTCTTGTGCACCTCCAGCCTTCTCGTTGGCAGGCCAATATGAAAAGTCCTTGACTGCTTAGCAACAACTAAAACATCAGTATATTATCAACATTATTCTCATCCTAAATCCAAAACACAGCACTATACCAGCTACTAGAAAGAAAATTAGCTCTATCCCAGCCAAAACCAGGACATGCAGTAAAGGAGTTCTCTAGCAGTTTGCAGAAAGACTGGTAAGGACCTGCTGGCTGAGATTTCTTTGGCAATGTTTGTCGCTGAATTCCCCCAATAATGTCTCACCACTGTGAAGTCACCTATAACTAGTCATATTATGTGGCCACAAATAATAAAATCTGCAAGTACTTGCAAGCCATAGCCCCCAAACTTAATTGGAGAAATACAACCCAAACAACAGGTGTGCTTCTACGGGTAGTAAGCAGAAGCTGAGATTTTGTTTTGGTAGAAGCAATTCACCTACTCTGCCACAGGATTAAATCATATAAAAATCAATATTTATGACAAGTATTTGCACATAAGTATTCAATACAATAAGATCAAATAGTGTCACATCTTTAGGAACTTTCAATTACTATCAATCTGGACAGCAGTGCTTTCTGAGCACTCCCTCACCTTAGGGGTGCTGCTCATGAGTTCAGGATGCATATTTTCATCTCTGTTTTCATCTCTGGGTCCGAAACTATGAAATTAATTCCTGTAAGATATCAACTCTCAAAAATATCAACTCTCCGGCGTTACTGTAAAGCTTCTTTCCTTGACCTTACTTTTCCTCACAGCAGCTCAAAACCAATTAGTAACTGAGGAATACGTGCACCCAGATCCAATATAACATACTTTTATGTGAGGAGAGGGAATGGAGTGGAAACTTGGTCGACATAGCTCACCTTGATGGGTGCTTAGCTGTACGGGTGTTCAGACACCACAGTCTTGGGTGCAGTATAAGAACCTGCATAGAATACAATCAAGCTAAAAAGGAGTGGAGTATATGGGCACATTAACACCAAGGGGAAACTTTTTCCAACAATATAAAGAACATATTTTCTGGGAACAATGTCCTCTTTGTTTTTATAGCAAGCTGGATGGAAATTTCCAGGCAGATATACTCACAGTAAAAGAAATTAAAACAGACGTTCACATGATAACTACTGAGGACAGTCACAAGATAGCCAGACTGCAGTCATAAAACAATTAGGAGTATTGTTTAAGCATAAGCAGTTCCTTATTTTATCATAATTGCCAGTGAAAACAACACCCACTAGGGGATAGAAAAGAATATAAGGAATTGGTAAACTGAAGTTCCGGTTCATCGAATCACCCCTTGTGCAATCTAGATATATGATAGAGATTCAAGACTGTTAATGGTAGTGTATTTGCATGTAAAATGAGAATATGAATATCCTTCTTCTTTATCTCACAGAAGAGTTATAAAACATCACATAAGCTGTAACTTTCAGGAAAGATAATAAGAACAAAATGTTATTAAGGTACTATCACCAGTTTTATTGTGTTTTCATTTTATCTATTACTGACCATGCTTTCTTGAAATAGAGACAGATTGTGACATTGTGGGAGTCAGGCTTTCTCTTGAAGCAGGGCACAATATGAAAGTATTACAACCATTGTCTCATTCTAAGTGTTATATCTTTGACACTCGTTTTCTGAGGAGGCAGAGCCCATGGGGGAGCCCTGCAGAGCTGGTAGTTCCTGTGAGAGAGATCCAGCTCCATCATTCTGGAGCTGCACAGAGGCAACTACACAAGCATGACTGAGGTGTTAAAGACCAGACAAAAACTGGAGAGGGAATTGTGGCAGGCATGAAATTCACAGACTCTCCTGCTTTTTAGTGCCCACTGTATCACCTCCAAGATTGTTCTTTAAAAACATGTGTGCTCATGCATGTGTTTATGCATATAGAGATGAGTATACATATGAGATAAAGTAGGCATGGACTAACTAAGTCTTGTGTGTATCTAGAAGGGCATGTCTATTGTTCAAAAAAAAAGGTGTGTCCTTTACCATCTGAATTAGCTAAGAGATTAAAATAATAATGAAGGAAAGATTATAAGGATTTTGAAATAGGTTAAACTTTCAAAATAGTACCTGAAGAAATTACTTGAGTTAAAAACCAGGATATCACTACTTTTAGAGTCTATCAGTGAAAATCTGTAAGAAAATCCCTACTGGGTGGTACTACAATGACTCATCTAGTCCAGCTTTCTGCCCTAACAGTACCAAAAAGAGCCGCTAGTCAGCAGGGGGAAACATGAGTCTGGACAGTTTTTTAGATTCATTCACCTATTCTTCCCAACATCCACAGTCATTGTGTTAGGCATGTCAGACAGTACATGCCTCCACATTCCCTTTAGTATCTGTTTATAGACCTGTTCATGAGTTTGTTCAAACTCTTTTGCAACCACTCATTCTTCTGCCTCTACAACCTCTTGTGACAGCAGGTCCTGGAGTTCATCAATTGCTCTGTAAAGAGGTATTTTATTCATCTGTTTTAAACTGATGTCCTAGTAGTTTTAACAAGTACCCCAAGTACTACAAGATGGAGTTAATAACAGTCCTGCAGCCACCCAATCCACCACTTTCATAATCTTGTAAACCTCAGACAACCTGCCTACACACCTTCTCCTCATCAAATTTAAGATCCCAGACTGTTCAGTCACTTCACATATGTTGGATGCTTCATCCCTTGATCGTTTTTATTGTTCTTCTCTGCTTCCAACTCTGCTACATCTGTCTTGGGATGTGGAGACCAGGACTGCATAAAATATTCAAGACATGGGTGCCAAAGTTTTTACAGTGGCAAAGCACAACACTCTGTCTTGTTCTCAAAGTCCTTCTTGACAATGCTCAACATTTTGTTGTCTTCTGTTGGCTGTTGCTGCACATGGACGTGATCATTTTAGAGAACAATGCATGGTGACTTCTCAGCCTTTTTCCAGTTGTTCCAATTTATTTTCAGCAGAAAATGTTTTAGATTATTTAACTGGAGTCTAACATGGACACTTTCCTTTTTACAGCTGAGACCAGAACTAGTGTGTGTCCTCTGCTCCTCCCACCTACCACAGACTTATGCAGAGAGTTTTTCCCTCTTTTCCTGATGTGGCTAGCTGGAGGAATTAGTCCTGCTCTCTCTAATCCCCTGCTGCTAGTTTTCTTTGCCTTGCAATTCACCAATTCCTAGTAGTTCCACAGAGAGGATTAAGCCTGCTGCTACTGTTGCATACAGCTGCAGCTGGGAGCTAAAATTGACCTTTCTATTCATTGGCCTTTTTCCCTCTCTATTTACTCCTCTTCCCTTCAAGCTCAAATATGGAGTAAGTAGAAAAGAAAATATTGTCTCTTCCCGAGTAAAAGCTGTGGAGTAAGTGCTCTCTTCTCCCCTCCTGCCATCTGGGCAGAAGACATGTTTGTTATGGTTTTATACCTGCTTGACATACACTAAACACTGTACTTCCCTGAAGTGCATTCTTTTTTTCATTTGCTTTTGGGAAAATGATGCTTTCCTAATGGAAGGGGATGCTTTAAAGGTCCTCCCTACCCATTTACAGCTACTTTCATTTTTGTTTTTAATCAGATCAAACACACTACTTCCGTACTGGAGGAAGGTAATTTGAGGCTTCTGCTTTTTAGACTTTTTTTTAGAGTTTGCCCCAGGGCCAGTAATAACAACGCAACAATAAGTTGTGTATTACAGCTCTCTCAAGGTTAAGATGCTTCCAGAAATCCGGTTTTGAAATGTCACAATGTTTTATTATTTCCATCAGTACAATGCAAATCCACAACAATGCCTTTTTAAAAGGGACTAAGAAAAGTGTATTAAAAAATTAAGAAAAAAATAAAAAAAAGGTAAAAAGAAAAAACTCCTGCCAAGAAGTTTCAGCAGGCAGGATCTGTAAATGTCTTCGCAGATTTCCTGAAATCAGATGGACAATGTCTGTCTTATTTGTCACCCTGCTCAGATAAGAAGAAAAAATGATTCTTGTTCAAGAGAACTTGTATAAATGACAACATTTATGCTACTAATGAAAATAATGGACTTTAAAGACAACAAGCTTCACTGAGATTAATTTAAATTTGCAGTCAGTGTTCGACTGCACTTCTCCATATATATATATATATATGTTAAAGCTTTTGTATCCAGATCAGTTCTTGGAGTAGTCCCTCATATAAATCAGATCTGCTAATAGAAACAATGGGGCAAAACCTCAGATTAAATAGATTTAATTCTACTAATTTATAGCATGTGTCAATTCAACCTGTCTCCACAGGAGGCAAATATCTACCACATTTCCTTATCCACCTTCTACTCCTTTCATTTCAATTTTCTCATTCCTTTCCCTTCATTCCCTCCCCAAAGAATAGTTTTAATTTTAATATAAACTTCATGACTTTGAAGAAAATCATGGTTGCTACATTAAAAAGTCATGGTTTTGTAGCCATATGATGGTTAACAATCAGAACAGGTACTCTTATTACTGCATGAGCTAAAAGCCAATCTGCAACACCTGTTACAGGCACACTGTAGGTAAATTCTGACTATGTCCCACAAAAAGCAGTAGCAACTGCAGAAATTAGCCAGACTATTACAAGAATTTGCCATACTTAAATACTTTTAAAGATAGTTGTTAAGTTGATCAGGCTATTTAGATAAAATATCAGTGATTCTATGTCAACAGTTATCTGAACCTTATGCCTCTCTACTTTGCAAACTTTGCTTGATTGCAGCACAATTTCAAAACACCTGAACTTCTGTAAAGTTGCACAGTTAGGCAATATATTTGTACAATTTTTTTGTAGTGGAAATTGTATCATTTTGCAATATGATCTGCACTGAAATGAGCAACAACACAACTTGGTCTATCATTTGGGATGTGTCATCATGTCCCAGTTTAAAAATACAGGTGACCAGCCTTTCAAATCACTAAGTGACTTATCACATGCGTCAAAGTACTGTTGTCTTTCTCACTTTCAACAGCCACATAGTTCTGTTTCCACATGCAAGATGTTCTGTCTGTTAGAAGAAAGGGGAAAGTATGTTTGATTCATGAGAAATTTACATTGTCTTGTACACCATCTAAATAAACAGCCCATTTCTGGAGATAAGGGCACATCCATGCATTGATATATAGATGCTGTGTTCCAAAAGAAAGGCAAGGCATGTTTAAGTGTAATGATGTATTTTAGGAGAAAGATAGACAGACAGACAGATAGTCAGAATGAACAAACAAGACCCAACAAACAAACAAGAAGTGCATGCAATTTTGAGACACCTGCTACCACCTGTCCTGTAAGGCAGAATAGATTAAATAATAAGGAGCACAACCTGGAACAACAGACTGAAGTCTTGTACATTGTAAAATCAATCTAAGCCTATAACAAGGCATATGGTTTCATAGCTCCAAGATTTTTTGAACTACATTTGAAAGCGCCTTAAATCTGAAATTCATAACTTGAACCCATTTCTTTAAATTATACGAGATGGTCAGAAAAATCAAATACTTTCTTCTTCCTTCCTGCTTTTGAAAAGAAGTCACAGACTTTTTATTTTCTTTTTGATAAAAATGTCTTTGCAGATGTCTTTAGGACTCTTGTTAAAACCTGACACTTGGAAACCTTGTCCATCAACACAAAAGTCATTTCCAAACTGTTTTATTCAGACAGAAACATGCTATTTTCATAATGTTCAGTTCCTAATTACTAGTTAAACACCCAAGCCCTGATTTTAAGACAAAGTTAGCTTAATGAAAATAATATATTCTTCAAAAACTGTTACTCTGAAAAAGTAACACCCACTGTTTCTTTTTATTACAGTTCCAGATGTGTTAACATTAATATATAGACTAAATATGATATTTAGTGAAATCACTACCTTTTTTTGCTATGAGCACTGTTAAGCACATTTGTTGATAAAGTATTGCTCCTTTGTATGAGAGCTACTTGAATTATAAGCAAGGTGAGCAGTAGATTAACAAGAATCAAGAACCTAGAATTAATAAATACACTTGTATCCCACTTTCAAAACAACTCCATATCTATAAGATGCAGGTGACCAACTCAACAGTTTTTCTGACAATAAGTAATCATGAACTTAGAAGTCTAATATTTGGTATGACATTCTGAAAATGCTGGTATTCTTTTTTTTTCTTTTCTTCTGAGTACTCTGAATATTCTTATTCCTGTAGGATAAGAGACTGAGAAAAGGTTTAGGAACAAGAAGTTACATGTTGTCTTTCACTCAAAACCCACCCAGATTTTACACTTTTACAGAGGCAAAAAATAAAAAGCGAATGTGACATACTATTATTACTTCACTATCTTTTTTCCTAACATTTTCAGTGGAAGAGAATAATTTTGCTAATGGAAGATGATGAGGGCAGTTTAAAAAATGAGAGAAAGTAGGATTTTTTTCCCCATTATTTCTTAATGAAAACAGTTTGTCAGCTAGATTTTTGGCTGTATTAACTAGAATATCCATATAAAATATTTTCTCAAGTGATTTTCATCACTTTTAAATTTGTATAGCATTACTCAGGATGTGTTGACTGCAATGTCTTTATGCTAACTGAAGACCATTAGAGACACTTAGCTCTCTTTGTCAATGATGAGGAAAACCCAGAGTCCTAAATCAGGCTGTCCAATGTGCTGGTGTCACAGAGCACGTGTGCAGTGAGTCTGACTCCTGCCCTTACCTGTAGTTCTGCCCTCTGGTCAGGTTTGTTTGACTGCTTTAATTTATGAGCACAAGCACTGGGATAGCTGGCCTGCAAAAAAATTCTGGGACTGTCTTTAAATTACCTTTTTATTTAATTTTAGGTTCATGGGTATTTCAACAAGAAATCTTAAAATCCTTCAAAAAATACTACAGCTAAAATGTAGGTTTACGCACTCAGCTAGAGACAGTGCTTTTTGGATGCAAGAATGAAATTGAGAAGGGCTCAGCATCTTCTGAAGGAAAGATACAATTTTTCATGAGGACTTAGTATATGTTTTGCAATGTTCATGAACTGTCTTTGCTGACTAGATCTCAGAAAGAGCCCTATGTGATTTTCTCAGCCACACGGTAATTTTGGCACATATCAGAAAAAAAACCTTAAATACTGAAGGCTACTAGAAATGTATTTATTCAATAATATGTAAAGTGAGTGAGAAATTCTGCATAGAAAGTGTTCTGCTCTGCATAGCAGGGCTGCATACATTTTTCAGAGTTGCACAAGATTTTGCTGCACAGTTTCCATTCAAGTCAAAGGGGCTTGCACATGTCTAATTCCCAGAAAGCTCACAGAAAAATTATTCTAGGGCCAGATTATACAGTAGGTCTTAACAGCACCAATAAAACCAGAGTCATTAAAAATCTATACTCATAGTTTTGCATCAATTTTTCATTTACCACAAGACCTTGGACTGTCTCTCACTGTTTCTGTTGGAAATAATTATCCCTGGTCGCAGCAAAAAGCTTCAGCACGATGTTTTTCTTGTCTTCTACAACATGAGCTTGTTAATGCTTGTCACTCCTCTATGTAAGATTTATATGACTTTTTTACTCCTTTTGTGCAAAAAAAAAAGCTTAAGATTGTCATTTTATTTGCTTCAAATGGATTACTCTTATAAGTACTCTTTCTGTGAGCACTGACAAGCTTTTGTTTCCACAGGTGGGTTATGGTCAATTTAAAAATAAAGACTCTAAGATCCTTTGCGGCTGAGGAAAACAGCAACTCCTGCTAACATTAGCTCTAAGCAAGCATCAAAGCAACAGCAAACACCTGCTTGCAAGGTAGACTGTTTTCCATAGCCTTCTCTAACACCTTATTTTATGTGACAAGTCACTGACAGCTGAAGATACTGAGGAGATCTTTAGGATAGCAGGAAAATAACTGACTGGAATTGTTACTTTCTTGTCTATCTCAGGAAAGACAGGATATTTGCTGAAACTGAGATTCCTTCCCTGTCTCAGGTAGGCACCTGCCCATAGTAACTGGAAAGCTTCATTTTCCAGTGTCACCTTTTTTGAATATTTTTGGTTCTGCATTATTCATGGTGTTGCATCTCAGAAGAAACATTTTCTGGGATGGTTTATGTCTTTTTTTGAGAAATAAAAAGCACATGTCAGATTAGGGGACAGACTACTGCTATCCTTAATAGGTAGTGCAGCCCACCTTCAGTGGTGTTCATGAGTTTCTTGTGGACTGTTTGCTTTCTCTGTATCAGCTCTCTCCTTGAATCAAGCTTCAGCTGCTCTTTCACACACGGATAAGTCTTGGGTTTTTGTTTGTTTGTTTTTTGTTTTCATCTTGATAGCCTTGTGATTTTCTGGATATTTAATTGTTTTTTCCTTGATAGCTTTTACTTCCCCCTCCACCCTGCTCCCCCACTTTCTTGTTCTTCAGCACATTTTTTCTGCCTTTTTTTCTGCTATGATTCTATTCTCTTCTCTTCCCATGTTTTTGTTCCTTCTCTAGTTTCAAGCTCACTTCTTTATTTTCCTGTCCTGCCCACCGTACATTAATACTGTCTCTTTAAATGCAAGGAAAATTAATTAATGATGTAACTGTGCTTCAGCCTGTGTATATTTGCATATATATATATATCCATAACAGTTATACGCTAGCAGTATCATCTAGTATGTATATCATGGTACTAAGGTATTACTGTTTACAGGATGGTCTGTGTAACTTATTGAGTCATGGTTTCTCCTTCAGAGGTTGCCAGCAATGCTTAAACAATTCTTCTGCCTTGCCCCTTTTAGGGCACTTTGCACCCTAGCAGCTATAGGACCAGAGGTGTGGGGAATGCTGAGCTGCTATACAAAGATTGCTGAAGGACTGAGACCTCTCTTGTTCTGGCCGCTGAAGAAATGAGAACAAGCTTGTGTCTTAGCAGTCTATAGTGTTGCTTGTGTAAAAGTGCTCATTTGCAGCATTGTGGGGTTCTCTGGAACATACGCTCTTCATGAAGCAGAGAGCTATGGAGAGATGGTAGAGGATAAAGAAAACATGTGTCTCCTTGATCTTCTTTTTGCCACCATCAGAAAATTCCTCTGTCAGCTTCAAACATGACAGCAAAAAGAGAGTGCAGATATTTAAGGGAGAGGAGGCAGTTCATTTGTTGAAATAAATGGAGTAGGGAAAGCAGTAAAATCTTAAAAGCTTACAGTGAAATGAAGAATTTTTAGTTTTATTTAAAACTTTTTTTTAAAATGTTATTCCTGTTTCATTGTCCTTTCAGTGTAAAGTTATGGCTAGAGTAGGAAGGATGGGGTTGCACTGAATTTGTGAAAACTGATGATGCTTCAAAAAACTTTCAGTTCTTTGCAGGGATAACTTTAACAAATGCAATGCCTTGACTTTTCCACTGTCTCATGATTGCATCTTCTGTCTAAAGTGTGTTCTAATTTACTTTGTGCAAGATAAGCTCTTTCTGTGTAGCACAGAATATGTAGTTCTTACTCCAAGTGATTGTACTCTGCATAGGCAATGAGTTCAGTGTCTCTCATTCATTAGATTGATGGTACCTCCAGCAGTTCTCCTAGGAGCCATGGAGAGAAGCATCAAAGAAAGGTGGTGAACAGGAGTAGGATGACAGGTAGCACGTGGTAGGTAGACAATTCACTGATCACATTTAATAGCATTGTGTTAAAAAACCAGTCAGGATTTTAGGTAGCTCCATGTAAGTCTCACCTCTGTCTGACACCATCAGGACCTCTAATCTCAGTCCTGTGTACTTAAATGGCCTCATCAGCAAGACATTGGCTAATCTAAGATGAAGAAGCTACTTCTTATTTAAGTGAGTTTAAGCTGGTTGCCACTGGTATGCTCCCATGAAGAAAGCTATGTTCAGAGCAGTCAAGTCTCTCTACAAAATTTCTTTTTTTTTTTTTTTTCAACCTCTACAACTAAACAAATTATGGCATATATCTCTCTAATATGTGACAGCTAATAAAACTGATTATCTCAGTGATAAAATAGAGTTGGGGATTGATAGCTCACAGAAATGTTAATGAGAATTGAGTTTAGTACTAATCCAATTCTATAAGTTTTGCAAAGCTGGTAATCTGAACTCAGAAGCCAAACAAATGGTTGTTGGGCTTGGGTTGTGTTTTACCTCCCACAAACCTCACAAAGTGTGTAGAATAACTCTGCTGCCACTGAAAATCTAACTCCCAGTAGGCCTGAACTGCACCTAAAGCATGTACAGGATATTCATTCTGGCTTTGCTTTTTTTAATTATTTCTTTTTTTGTACACACTTGTGTCATTATAAAAATAACTAACTGTTTTCTAGTAAAACAGGTTTATGTTCTTTCATCTTGATGCTAATCAGACATGTTGCAAAATTTTGACGAAGAGAAGGAGATAATTAGGATGTATCATTAGCCTCTGTGATGCCTATATTCATTGAACTGTACTTCCCTTCTTCCTTACAAATTACAGCCTAATTTATGGATGTCTATTCTTGGGCTTTTCTCTGCGATGTTCTCAACAAATCCCATCAGTCACAAAATTCTTTGAATTTCTGTTGACTTTTCAAAGTCTTGAAAGCACTTGGAATCTCACAGGATACAGACTCCAGAGCAAAGTATAAAAACAGATCTACCTTGTTGAGCTAGATAAAGCACAGTTGCCTGAAATCATTATACTGTGGTTCGGTAGGTACTTAGCTCCAATTTTCTCTACAAACAGTGCCACATAATCCAGATATGATACATGCTGATCTTTGTGCCTCAAGCAGCTCAACCTGCAATTCCACAGCAGATTTTGGAATGTTATTTCTAGTCAGAGGAAAGAAGGTTACAACAACAAATATAGATATGGTTCTGCAAATCCTTTCGGTGTTTCTTAGAACGAAACCTCTTGTCTGAAGTCGAAAGTATCAAACTTCACAGGATTCACAAACTACTTTCTTAACAGTGTCTGGGCTTTAGGTAGCTCAGGAGGATAAGCAATTCCAAGCAATCTCCAGCTTTCAAATGAGTAATGTAGCATTCTCCTGGTGGTAGATTTTTTTTTTTTTTTCTGTAAGATCTGAAGAAAGGGATTTCTTTCATGCTAGAAACTTTTTGGAAATGTTACAAGGGACAGTCCTTTCCCCAAAAAACTTAAATCCAGCCTTGACTCTGTTCCCTCTTATACTTTGTTTCTTTTAGTTTACCTTAGGCAAATAAATCTAAATAATGTAGTAGATCAATATTTCTGAGGAAAAAGACCGAGCTTGACTGAATTTTAGTGTATTGACTTCCACACTTGATTATGCTACTTATCTGTAAACAACCTCTCTTTTATGATGGTAAGGCAGAACATGCAAGTTTAGTTCTCTTTAAGAGACAAACTTTAAACCATCTTTCAAGTATTAATGTAATAAATATCTTTGAAAATTATTATTATAAATAAAAATAGTATAAAATGTATAATCATGAATACGCAAGTATGTGTTCAAGAAAAGAAACACAGTGGGAAGAAAGTGTTTTGGGGTGAGGGTGGGTGTTGCATGTGAATAGAGCCCCAGGGAAAGCAAAGTCATCTTTTAATTCTACCTGGCATCACTTAGCACCTTTCATTGTTCAGACTGGGGCATTTTTGACACAAAAAGGAGATGACTGAAAGGGGGATGAGCTACAGAAATGCTGCTGCAAAGAGGTAAAGATCAGCCTCCTTTTTGTACGCTTTGTACGATCAAGCAGGAAACAAACGGGCTTTGGCCACACCGGGGGGTGCAGGTTAGGCACTGGGCTGGGTGGGTTCCTCTAAAGGGTGAAGCACAGGGAACCAACCATTCCCCTGAGAGCCTGCAGAGCTCCTGTCACTCAAGGTCTCTAACAGCAATTCATGCAAAAGCCTGCCAGGAATGCTGCTGCTCTAGAATGGACTTGCTGACCAGTTGAGATTCCTTGAACCCAGTTCTTCTTTCTTCCCTTTCCGTTATGCTCCTTCTCTCCATGTACAGCCGATCACTGTTGCAGGCTACAAGCTTACCTCTGCCTTACAGCAGAAACCAACCTGCCAAAGTTGGAGGGAAAATCAGAAACTTCATCTTTCATAAACAAGTCATAAACTGAAAATTTGGAGATTATTCACTGTTTCTTCTCTGGAAAACAAAGGCTACATCCATTCCCCCAGTAGGATACAGAATAAAAGTGACAGCAAGGCTTAAGTGGTGCTAACGGATTTGACATGAAGGAGGGACAGATCTTTCACAATGTGCAACAAGATTTATGAGACTTAGAAACAGATGGGAGGTATGGGGGTGGGGGACAAACAACAGAAACAGAATCGCCGAGATTCCTCAAAGAGAAAAAGATTGTCCACCTGACAGACAGAGCTGGAGGTGGCACTTTGTTGGAAATAAGAGAGGATGTGACATGACATAATGTTTTGCTTTTGGTGCTTTATCTCAAGAGTTCTCCCAGTCTTCATTCCTGCTGCAGCTTCTCTGTCTGTGTCAGTCAGTACTCCAGAAGGTCTTCTTGAGCAGTAATTGCTCAGTTAGATGTGCAATCTCCTCCTCCCTCTAGAATTTTCAAAAAAATTCAGGGCATAATAGCCTGTACAAGGCAAGTAGCCTTGCAATAGAGCAAGTGCCTATAAGCCTTTGCTTATAATCAAATAAAATTTGTACCGGTAAAATATATATACTCTCTGTCATAAGAAGCAGCAAAACTCCAAAATGCTTACATATTAGGAAAACAAAAAGTCAAAACAGATGAAACTTGGTGCTGGAAGTAATGTGGGAGAGGGATCGTGAGAGAAACACTAGGATCAATGGTGTCATATTTGACTTATGGTTGCAGTAAAAAGGCATAAAGAAAAAAAGACCCAAGGGGGAGGAGGAGAGTGGGAGTATAGACAAAAAGAATGAAGGTCAAAGGATAAAGAACATGCAAAAAAAGTGGATTTCATATATTCATTTTTTGTCTGCTGTATACTTAGATATATTCAAAACTTCAGCAACCAGATCTAAGCTGGTCCTGCTCTGAGTGGTGGGGTTGGACCACATGAGCTCCAGAGATCCCTTCCAACCTAAGTAATTTCATTATTATAATGAAACAACTGCAAAAGGTGTCATCTATGTGTTAAGAACATACTGCTTCTCTCTTCTCATAGTTACTGGCTAGTGATCAGCAAGTCCATAATATTTACCCAATAATTGTTCTTTTTCTTTTCATGTTTAGATAATGTTTAGATGTGCTTTCCATTCTCTGAAGCCTGCCACGTATGTTAATGTCCACAGAAGAACAATGTTAACCAGAACTTAACCTAACCTGGACTTGTGAATAGAACTGATCCCCTCTTACAGCACTAGGACACAAGACTGGTAAGTGCAGACACTATTTCCCTGTCACTAATATGTGCCATGTATTCTTTCACAACTGCACAAGGTTCATGCTGAGGGGAAGCTGGAGGGAATTTTTTTTGTTTCACCCTCCCAGTGAATTTAAGCCATGTGGAACATCCTAATTTCTGGAAGTATGTCAAATTCCTTTCCTAAATCCTTCTAAAAGTGAAGATTATGGAACTATAACCTGTGGCCATTATGGCAGGCATTGAAAACTAATGGAATTGGCCATGTTCTTACTTCTTTTGTATGAGCAGAATACAAAAATTGTTTTTAAAAGGTCATAAGTGCTTGTCAAGGGCACCCTCTGCTTGAAAAACTTTTCCTTTGTCTAGTGTGAACAAAGCTGGTGGCTTGGAAGGATTGAAAACACATGGGCCACAACAACCCCTGCACTAGGTGCTCAACTATTATCCTGAGGGGCATAGTATAAAGTTGCAGGTGCAATAAAATGCTGATACAAAGCTTCCATTTAAAGCAAATAGCATTTGGTCACCAGGAAAGTAGTTGGCCTTGCACAGGATTTATTTTTCTGAAGTAAGAGAATTTTTATCACTTTCTGTTTCATCTTGGAAAGGGGGGTTAACGTTTCATGAAGAAGATAATGAAAACCACCTAGGGAGTCATCAGACAAAGAAACTTCTAGAAGCTGCATTAAAAAAATTTCCATCTCTGCTTGCCTCTTACACGTGTGAATCGCCTTTTTACCACCTCCTTTGGAGAAATGACAGATTTAATATGTGCTTGATCTAAGCAACTGAGGTGTGTGTAACACAGAAAAGTGTGGACGGAGATTTCTTTGAAATAAAACTGCTCTGTAGAACAGAAAATATTTGAACATAAATTTCAAAGGCAGGTTTCAGCAGATAATGGTTTTGGGCTTTGCAGGCACAGCCTACTAATAATCAGTATTCTTAACTGACGCAATATGATGTAGGCATACGGAACTGAAAATAGGTACATTTACAGTTCAGATGCTGCTTTAGTTAAGGTATGCTAAGATTTTCCTTTATATTCTTCTGTTCTTTAAGTTGCATACATATTGTTTTAAATATTGGTAGAGGGTGAGAAACAAAAAAGTTTGTTCCCAAATAATATTTAACTTTTTAGATAAAAACCATAATTTTAATAGGCAATGAAATTTGCTCCTACAGAAACTTGGAAAATCTAACAAAACTTTAAATTCTCTAACCTCTTTTACTTCTAATGTCTCTCAAATCTAATAAATCTTTAGTTTAAACTCTAATTTTCAGCCTAATAAACCATATTATTTCAAACTTCAACTATACTTTTCAGCTTAAATATCTACCCTTGGCAAACAACCAGTCAATTCTTGATTTAATAAGAAATAGATTTAGCATTCCTGATGTTTCAGTTCCTAAAGCAAATGTTTGGATTTAGATGCCTGAAATACATTTTATGTGAAATCCTGGGAAACTGAACAGACATGTTTAGTGTTCCAGGTCTTTGTACGGATGTACGTAGATTGCTATGATCAATCTGACTATGCTACTTCTACAGTAATCTTAATTTACATTAAGATATTTGTAAAAAGCTTATGGCCAAGGATTAACTAGTCAAGATTTTCCAGTTCTTTGCTTGTTGAACCAATGGTAGCCACTGGGATCATTTTTTTTCAGAAAAATATTAACTAATAAATACGTTGATGAGAACAGTAATTTTTCTGCTTTTGTTTTCTGACTGCTTTGTTCTTGGCTGCTTTTCTACCACTGCTTATAAAGTAAAAACATTTCACATATTACAAAAGCTGAGGCCTAAACTGTTTTCTCTGAAAGAAAATTTAGGAAGCTGCAGGAGATGACACTTTTTACCTTGGAGAAATTCTGTTTTCTAAATTAAGTTTTCAAACAGGAGTAGTTCAGTCACACAAATAATTATATGCTCCTATTCACATCCTAAATTGTTGTTAATACAACTGTATCCTGTTGAGCCTTTTTTTTCTCTTTTTTCCACCAGACAATACCAAATTTTAATAGTAGATGTAGCTAACCCATTTGGAATAAAATACTGCTTTTATTTGGTAGCTTTTGCAGTTACCTCAAAGAGCAAATTTCGAAGTTGAAAGGGGAGGGAATAGTCACATTTCTGGTGAGGTCCAGGTTTCCTCCAGACCCTCGCATCTGCCATGGGGTCAGTTTGATTGTGGGCATAACACTAGGAGTTCACAGTTCGTGGTGTGGTGGCAAAGTTGTGGATTAGGGAAAAGGGTGGATGTCTGTTAGCTTCCCTGGGGAAGCTGTGTGTGCAGTGACAGTGTGTGTGTTGGTCACGCTCCTCTCAGTAAGAAAGGGAACAGGTCAGGTGAACTCCCATGCTGAGTGTGCCCAGGAGAGGAAAACCTGTAATCCCCAAAATGTGGTAGCAGGGAGAGTGACAGCCTCAGCACTGAGGAAGTTTCCTGGGAAGTGGAGGGCACGGCAGATATTTCTCCAACCCAGCTGCTGAGTGGGCAGAAAACAAACCTGAGAGAAAGGAGCTCTCTTGCTCCAGTGTACAAGAGAGATGGTTATAAATTTTATTTATGTCTATTGTCTCTAGTCTTGCTGTTTGGTTTTTTTTTTCCCAATTTAATTTTTCCCCTCACTTCATACTCCAATAAGACTTGGCTTTTGAGCTTAAAAGCCTTTTCTTTGAAGGACTTTTAATGGGGAAATCTTAGGCAGATCCACCACAGAGTTACAGCCAGCTCAAAGGCTTGTCATATCTACACAACACAATACAGAGTTGTTTGTGAGCAGACATGAACAGTTTGGTGACTTTCAAACTTCAGGGGAGCATGTCTGACTTGTATGTAAATTTCTGTTCCTACTTAACAAAATTACATGGCTTTCATTGAGGTATACCAAAATGCTTCCAGCTTGGTGGATATAATGTGAACTTGTACATCTATGCAGATGAGGTCTAGAAATAGTGCCTATTTTCAGGACATTAAGAAATCTTTTTTCCTCTTAAATCTGCCACAAACTTGTGGGTAAAAATAGACTCTTTTCTATCACAATGCCTGGTGTTACGAATCACATGAATCCACTGCATTGCACATTGGAGTAAAGAATATTTGAGAATCAGCTGCAAGGAAAAACACTGGTCCAAATACTGTACTGTTGAAATCAAGGATGCCTGCATTGTGTTCATTTTTATAGCCATATTTTTTTCCTCCTCCAATCAGCAATGACACCCTGGGGGAGTTCTGCTTGAGGAAAAAGTCACACTCTTTGGGGTCTTATTATGTAGAATTAACTTTAAATCGAAACAAGCCACCTGCAGCGTGACTACTCTCGAAAGTTCTCTGTGTATTCATGTGGTACAGAATATAACAGTTCATCAGTTCAGGCTTGTTATTCCTTGCTAAGCCATGTCCGTTTATAACTGTACCTGCAGAACACTGTATTTCAAATTAACATTCAGAATTTTGAGCAGAGATCCCACAAAGCGTTGCTCGGATGTTAATCTGCATGTGTCTGGAGATCAATTGTTTTTCTTGCTGTACAGGTAGTCTTCCCTGGAAAGCACTGAAATTACAGAGTTTAATCATTTTTAAGCCTAATTCCTATAACTCTTCCCTCTTTACCGTAACATCCATCTGGCTACTTTATGGTGTAGTATAGAGGAAATTTCAGTCTATTGCAGTCTTTGCAGTGCTTTGTCTAAACACACTCCTGTAAATATATCTCAAGTCATGGAGTGAACTGTGAAGAAGGGTGTTCCTGGGTGCTAGGATGGCTGCAGCTTAATCCAAGCAGATGTTCTTTCCTGGGTGTCCTGGAGTGGCACCATGTATAAACTGCTGCTTCAGGGCTCTACCAAGGAGCACTGAACAGAGGAGGCTAAAAGCACTGTGGGCCTGATAGGCTGAGTGCTTGACAGCATTGCTCTGGACATAAAGCCACTTTCCTAGTCATCTCCTCAGACGTTTGCCAGGAGACCTACCCTGAGTAAGCAAACGTGCATCCCCTGCTCTGTCTAGGTGGTTGTTACTGATAATAACTACTAGCTGAATCACAGAATAGTTCAGGTTGGAGGGAACCTCTGGAAATCATCTTGTGCTTAAGCCAGGTCAGCTATAGCAGGTTGCCCAGGACTGTTGGGTTTCCCCAGGTTTTTGGGAAACCCAGCTGGGTTTCTGAATATCTCCAAGAATGGAGATTCCACAACCTCTCTGGGCAACCTGTTCCAGTGTTTGACCACCTTCACAGTAAAAAAATGCATTTTTTTAATGTTCAGATGGAATTTCCTGTGGGTTTGTTTGTTTTTGGTTTGTTTTTTTTTTAAATCCGTGCCCTTTGCCTCTTGTCCTGTCACTGGGCATCACTGAGAAGAGTCTGGCTCCCTCTTCATCACTCCCAAACATCAGATATTTGTACACAGTGATAAGATCCCCCCAAGCTTGCTTTTCTCCAGGCCAAACAGTCCCAGCTCTCTCAGTTTTTCCTCATGTGGAAGATGCTTCAGTCTTGTAATTATTTTTGTGGCCCTTTGCTGGACTTGCTTCAGTAGCTCCGTGTTTCTCTTGTACTGAGGAGCCCATGCTGCGCTTTGCATGTGGCCTCACCAGTGCTGAGCAGAGAGGGAGAATCACTTCCCTCAACCTGCTAGAAACATGTTTCCTAATGCAGCCCAAGATGCTGTTGGCCTTCTTTGCTATGAGGATGAGACAGTTTCAGGCTAATAAACCTGCTGTCATAAACATGGTGGACATGTGAGGTTCCACAAAAAAGCTACTATTCATAGTTATAAATGTAGGCAAGACTTGCCAGATTAGGATACCAGAGCAGGTGCCATGAAAAGCCCACTGGTGCCTATCTTTTCCTGGCTCTTTCCTACGTATCTCTGTCTTTCAGGTCCATCAGCATAAAGTGTAATGCACTGTGATGTTGAAAACCCTATTTGTGGTGTGTTACAATTTCCTTGAACTGGGCAGCAAGGAGTTAAAAATCCATTGGCTCTCACAGTTAGATGGGCTCTTAAGCAAATTTCAAGTCCATCCTCCTGCACCACATCTATTCTTCATAGCTGTGTCATTTCTGATGTGCTTTTCTAATCTTTTTGTAAAGACTTCTAGCTATGGAGACAAGAATGTTTCCCCAGGCAATCTTCACTATCGGTGCTTCAAAACCATTACTGCTACTGAGGTCCAGCATCTAATGAGATTCTTCTTTGACACATCTTAGGCTCATTATTGTCTGTCCTACCAATACCCCTTCCTTGACACCAGACATGTTAATGTATTTGTTTATTTGAAAAGCATATATTTATGTTTTATATTTTCTTCTTTGATACTTCTTTTAAGCTAAACAGTAGACAGGGTCCTAACTAGCTTTGAACTGATAGGCCCGGAGCTCCACTAAGCTCCTAGAACCTACTTAGGCAATAACATCTGTTTTAAAATAACATGCAATCCTTCCATCTGATAGAGATGTCAAACCATGTTGCCATGTAAGGTATGTAAAAGATTAACTGCCCTCAGTCTATGAAAAGGGAAACAAAAGAAAAAGAATGCATACAGTATTTCAAATCAGAATGAAGAGTTGAAGTAAATCAGGTACGGACTCAAACATTAAGTGTTGTCTTTGAGACTTGTATGTGAATTATGGAAATGAGAAATGGGATGGAAGATGTGAAGTATCAGCTGAGCACCCCAAAGTGCTAGCAAGAACATGGGGGCTAGAGCCATTGGACTACAGAAGCTGGGAGAAAGATCATGGGGTGGGAAGGAAGATGAGAGAGGAGGCTTTCTTGTAAAGCAAGAAATGATAACATTGTCATAAGAGGGAATGGCAATAGCAGAAGATCCCACATTTTTAAATGGAATTTATTTCTAAAGGAAATGGTTGTGAGCTAAAAGAGAGAGCGTTTCCTGAGCCAGTGGGGTGGGAGTCAAAGTCAACATTCATATTGCTCAGGGTGCTTAAACTATCTTTTAACTTAAGGTGGGACCAATCAAATAATGTAGGCAAATGTGTGAAAATTTGAAGGCGATGTTAAACAAAAAATTCTACTTTAGCTATTTGCAAATACTGCACTTGTTCTAGGCTGAGCTATCTGTACATGAATGTATGCATACTTTTATCAGCCAGACTTCTAAATGGTAACTGCTCCTGAAAGGAAAGATTGCCTTTCTGCAGAGTTGCCATTACTATGATGACTATATTTTTATATACATATTAATATATAATTGTGTGTTCTGTAGGATATATTATTTAGGAAATGTCCTTGTAGATTTACTAATATGCCTAATTCTACTTCAAGAGAAGTTATGCTGAAGTAAGGATTGCAGCTTATTTCATGAGTGTTATTTTCAAAGACCAGACTAAAATGTCAGTATTTTTTCAAACACTCAAGAAGTCTCCACCATATGGGAGGTTGTGTCTGTGGGAGTCTACCTCAAGAGAAGTAAGGAGAACAGATGTGTAGACTGAACACAAATAGAGCATAAGTCTTTAAAGGAAAAAAATTTCATCCCAAATTTTGGAACTAAGACAACCCTTAAATATTTCTAATTCCAAGAATAACTCTTATCCTAAAAGTTTTTTGTGCCTAGAAGTCAGTGCTTTAGACAACATGAAGTACCTTTGTTAAAGAAAATATCACTTGTCCTAAAGCATAGATAATAAAAGGGGAAGTTCTGATTCTAACAAAAAGGTACAGAAGGGCACAACGAGGCAGTATGACAGTGGTGCTAACAGGACAGACATTGCTTTTTGCAAACACCAACCGCAACCATTACTGTTGCTCCTGTTTTTACACTTGACAGCAGAAGGACAGCATGTGATGAGCAAAACTGCTCCTGGGCTTTTGAAGCCTGTGTTGGAAAGCAGGGACATCACAAAAGAACTAGAACTGTTTCACATTATGCATACATGAATTCAAATAATGCAAGCAGAGCAATTACAAGACATAATCCAGCCAGCTGAAAAGCTGTATCTTAACTATGCAGTTCTAGCTGAGGTATTCTAGTCAACAAGCGTTTAGCTAGAGGCAACTGTGCCTCAAAACAGAACATTTTCCAAAATTAGTTTTGAAAAATAGGCCCTTGGGAGGTACTTTTTTAGATACTTCGTGATTTAAATAAGGCAGCTTGTAAAGGAACATCTATTGCCCCAAGATTTGCCTATACTCACAAAAGACAGAGATGCCCTATTTAGAAAACTGGAGCCTTTGGTATATTATGAGAGTTATACATAATTTAACCTTTTAACAGCATATTTTAAATCATCCACATAAAAATATCTGTACAGTGATTGAAGAGCAATCATGTTACTTCTAAAGCCATCTTTAGACCTGTTTTTCTTTTGTCCTATTTTCTGTAGACACTAATCTTGATTTAAAGTCATTACAAAACACCCCATTTGAAATCCATCATAAGATTGTTTTCCCCAAATTATTAAACCTTTCCCAGTTAATTTTGGTTTGGGGATAAGACGGAGAGGTCTCCACCTCATTTCTTATACATTTACCAGAGAGACCTGAGTAAGGAGCATGGAAGACAGACATAAACAAAGTGAAGGAAAAAAAACCTTCCATAAAATGTTGACTTTGGTAAATTTTTATGCTCAGTTAAACGCTGAGAGTACAGACCATCCTGTACTTGTTCTCTCTCTGCAGATTATAATCTGGTTTATATGTTCTAATACTGAAAGTTTGGTGGGATTTTTTTCTTGAAGGTGGTTCTTTAATGCTACAGGATGTGTTTATATTAACATTTAAGCTCAGATCAAGAGCCAATTTACCAACTGCCCCTGTTTGCTGTGCTTTGCTGCTGCACATGCTGTATTGCTTTAAGAGGTGACTAAACCAGAAGATGCATACTTAATGCACTCCAACTGTTAAGACTAGTCTAATTCCACACCACACTGGAGTTACTCTAAAATAAAATCCTTTGACATGCATACAAAGTGGATGTCTGCACCAGCTACTTCATTCTACAGAACTGCTCTAGTTAGGCTACAATGTACAAACCATACAGCCAGAAATAGCCAGAGTTTGTCTAAATAAATATTCCCTTCCCATGGAATGTTTCTACCTCTGGGCACTTAACGTTTATATCCGTATGAAGTCTTTACTAGTTCTAGAAGGGATTTCCTTAATAGGGAGATAAAGAAATTCTTCTCCATGAAAGAAGGACTGTAGGCACAGAGAACACGATTTTGCTCCTAAAGAAGCTTTAAACACAAAATAAAAGAACACCAATCTGTACTGGGCATAAAGGTGGGAGCTGAAAGTATTCTGAATGACATTTACTGAAGATGCATGTAACACTACTATGCTTACTTCTCAAAATTAAAATATGCTTTCAAAGGAAAGAAATTTAAGGAACGAGAAACCTGTGACAGCCAGTCACTTGTTGATGTATTCCATGTATTTATTTTTTTACATACCTCACAAGTCTCTGATTTCATTGGTTATATAAACTCTGTATATGTTTCCATGCTTCTGCCCTGCATGTGGATGGCAAAATTTGAGGTTCCCTAGGAAACAGTCAACTCATCAGCAAAAACCTTTGGAATTCATTATATGAAATAATGTTTTACCTTAAGAGAGAAAGTGGATTAGGCATAAATTTGCAGAAGTCAGTCTCTGCCTTAGTCATGATGTAATCGCTTATGCATCTTGTATGATATCGTCTGAGTTAACCTAAATTTATAAGTTTCCTCTTCCAGATGAAGTATGAGAATTGATTATTTCATGCCTTTCGGCACCTTAAAAAAATACATGGGACTTATTTGCTATCTTGTGTTATTAGAAATTCCAACTATTGAAGATTGTGTGATTCAGTGGGCTTTGTCAGCAGCTAATGAACTTGAAGGACTTAATTCTCATTATTACTCTGTCATACCTCCAAATCTCCTAGCAATATTAGATCTTAATCACATCTCAGTCATACAAAAAGATCTTTCCTAAATCTGTAAAGGAATGTTAGTTAATGCATAAATCTTCCTCAAAGATCCTGCTACAGGTTCACTGCCATTGTTCTTTGATATCCCCTGCCTTGACTAAGCTTCTCTGGCTGCCCCAGCTGGCAGCACGCAGGGGGTCAGCAACTGCTCCCCCCATTTGTTGCTCTGATCTGGATGTTTACTAAAGCAGTAATGACCAGCTTTAGAGAAATCTCCCCAGCAAGTCATGATAAAACATGGTCAGAAGGAAACTGGAGTACCTGACAAAATGAAGCCAATAATTTTGGATACAGAACAAAACTGCAAAGCCCTGAGTGGCTTTCGGGGTAAAAGTCGATCCAGATGTGTTACAATTAAAGAAAGGTCTGAAATCAATCATATAGCACTAGCTATAAACCATAATGGACATGTAAGAGATGTTCATAGTTTTAGTTAGCAAAAGTGGTAGAAAAACATTAAAAAGCAGGATTTCAGCAGAGCTTTTCACCTAGATATGGTCCATTTCAGTACTGTTGGATTATATGATAAAGCTCATCTGCACACCCACAGAGGAGCAGACAGACAACAGCAGGAGGGGGAGACCAAATAATCCCCTGCTGGGCTGCTCCCAGGCACATCACAGGGGCCATCATCGCAGCAAAGGTTTCTGCAGAAGCCCAGAAGAGCACAGGGATGCACAGTGGCAGGGGGGACGAAAATGAAGGGCTCCCAAGGAATGACCACTTTGTCCAGGCACCTCCCAGTGCTGTCCCAGGAGCAACATCAGCTCCAGCATCCAGGGGTGAAACCCATCCCCATGAGTCACGGGGAGCAGCTGTCCAATCACCTTTTGGACTAAGGGGGTTCCTGCTTAGATAGATAGATAGATAGATAGATAGATAGATAGATAGATAGATTTTTTTTTTTTTTTCTCACTGGTGGCCCTCCATCCTGCCTAGCCACAGAGGGGAGCAGGATGAGGCCATTGGTGTTATCTATGTCCATGCCAGTGCTCTGAGTTTCTCTCTATGATCTGTGTGGACAACCATGTCTATATGTATATACATAGTGTATATGTGCGTATTTGTGTGTGTGCCTCCTGGGAACACATCTTCAGTATCGATACTGGTAGACCTGGGGAATGGAGCAGTAGCAGCCTTACTCCTCTTGGGCTATTGGATCCAACATGATATATTTACCTATAAAAAATACCTTTTCTTCTTTCTGCTAATAGCAATAGAGAAGTTAAATCATTAATACAGTTAGACTGCACTCTAAGGTATTATTCATGCAAAATATTCATTACAACGTAAAACCTGATATCCTTGTTTAATATTAGATAATTTCTCATCTTGAAAAAAAAAAAACAAACACCTTGATCATTAGTCTTCATGAGAGGAGGCAAGGAAACAGAAAGGAGGTATGGCTCTCTAGTTAGAGTTCATAGTTAAATTTGGCATGTAGGAGTAAAGCTGCTCCAAGTTTGGACAGAAAGATTTCTCTGAAAAACACTAACAAAAAAGTATATTGTTGAGGGGTAGTTCCTGCAAATATACCACATGGTCAACTTACACCTTAATGAAAGATCTAGGAAAAATCAGGCTGATTTCAAAGCTTAGGCGGGAGTGATATCCCAGAGAATATAGCTGAAGGGTGTGATCAGTGACAGTTACCCTCGCTTACTGTTTTACAGTAAGTTTTGGTTCCAGTTATGCTGAGGAATGGAACCTGAATGCTTTCATCAATCAGATTTGTAGTGCTTTTCTCATATCAAAATGGTTGTGGGGATATGAAATATGGGGAGATATATAACATAACTCCCACCTTTACCTCCATTAAATATGTTAAAACTCCATTAAGTAGATCAATATATAACAGGTAGTCTTTACACATACAAATTATTTTTTTTTTTAACTGCCTAATATCAATTTTATTATATAACCTATATGCTATAGTGGTAAGATCACTTTTCTGTCATAGACAATGAGAGCTTGTAAGGAAATAGCACATTTAAGATAATTAGAGTTTACTTTTTTTTAGTCTTCCTGATAGCAGATGAGATAAAATAGGGAAAAATGGCAGCATGAGTGGATTAAGGAAACAGCCATTCTTATTTGGAAACTTATTTTAGCTTAAACTTTATTGATAAAGCTTCACTGGTTTTATTTGTAATCAACAAAAAACATCCTTTGCACTTACAGAAATTAAGGATGTGTCCAAGTTGCTTCTGAACTCCTCAGTGTGGATTCACCACTTACAGGAGTCTGTAATAAAATGATCTTAAAGTGTCTGTACTATTTGAAATCTGACAATGAAATGGAGGCTGGAGCGTGGTGTTTTATCAGCTCTGCAAGGTACAGCTTCCTCTCTTCAAACTGGCAATTACTTTTAGCTACCATTATGCATATTAAGAGATTTTTAGTTTTGTAAAATGTGTAAGCAGGGAAAAACAGGCCTTGAGAATGTTACCTTGACCAAAGTATATAATGTCTGGATATGCTGATATACAATAGCGGCCTCCTAATAGTGGCCTTGTATTTAACATGGGAAGAGAAAATGTGATAGCAGGTGGAAACTGTATACTAACATTGTTTCAAAATCATTTTTTTGAGAAGGATCAATTAGGTTAAGCTGTAATACAAATGTAACTATGACAGATTTAACTTAAGGCGAATGAGTAATACGGTTGGTGTAAAACATGATTGTAATCTAAATACATGCACAATTATATATTACCAAATACAATTAATAAAATGCATGGAAAATGAATGAGTAAAGGAGGAAGATACATTGAAGGGTAATTCTCTCAAATTACTTTCCCCAGGCTGGTGTTCACTAGGTCTGCTCATTGTGTTCTGCCAAACCAAAGCAGCAGACAGTCTGGGAAAGTGGAAAGAGATAAAAACCACTGGTTGATTTGGTATGGTGTTCTCTGCTTTTCTCCTGACTTGACAGTTTTGTCCTAGTTATCTCTAATGAAGCTCATGTGCTCCATGGAGCTAGAAAGAAAGTGGTAATATGACTATAAAAAATAAATATGTAAAATACTAGGGAAATTAATACCATGGTAAAGTGGTCTGAATATGAAGAACAGAAGAGATTCTGCTAGTAGTCCTCGAATGGATTGAGCAGCATCTTTATATTATGTACCACTGCTCATCCATAGTTTTACCTGTTTTCCATGTATGGTTTTAAATTCTTGCTATGTGTTATGTGTTTGCCTTCTAACTCCTAACAGAAATTACATGATAAGAGAGTGTATAGTTGATTCATCCCCCCATGACCTGGATTTTGACAGAAGAGAGGGCTATTATTAACTTGGAATTTAAGGAGCAAACGAAGAGAAAAGGAATAGATGGTAGGATTGAAACTTGAAAAGGCAGAAAAACGGGATCAGAACTGAAAGATTAAGGTTTTCCTTACAGTTGTCCTTCATTATATCTTGTAGAACAAAGCACCTGAGGATTCATATTGTACCAGGTCTCAACACCACAATTTGCAATATGATATATATTGTTTCTTGAAGGAAATCTACTTTACGTCCCCCAAAATGCACGAGTCAAAACATGGAAAATGGGAATGTATTCTCCTGCCAGATGTTAGAAACATTTTTCCAACTCTCAGTTGCTATGAAAAGCTACAAATTAACAGGCTGGCATCAAAAGTATTGAGGGGAGAGAGGAGTTGCAGGCCACTGGGCTTATTCCCACATAACACATTTGGATTTCATTGAGCAGAGCGCACTCCTGAGCTGCAGACCTGTGGACTGAGAGAAGGGAAGGAAGGTCCCATTTCGCTGCCTCTTGTCACAGTTCTGCTTCTCAACCGCTATTTGCAGAAGCTTTATTTTGTGTAAACGGTACTGTGAAAGCAAAAGAAACAAAAAAAAAAAAGAGCTTGTAAAACTTTTTTCTAATCTCTCAAGGACTGCTAACCTCTAGCTTTTAGGCAGTTTAATCCAGCACTACTGTCCTAACAGAAAATGATTGCCAGGACATTATTAGGTGTGAGTGCTTTAAAAGAAGAGTTACCCTTCAAACTTAGTCCTAGAGTAATATATTAGTTATACAAAGAAATATGGAGAATCACTACTGAAAAAACAGTGAAGTTAAGGGAATAGCCTGCACATGATTTTAATGGAACACATACGAAACCATAAAATTCCTGCCTAAACATAGTCAGTGAGAGACCAGAATAGAAAATTTTCCATCAACAAATACCCATTTATGAACATTTTAAATACTTAAATTGGATGACCTAGCCCATCTTACAATAATTTCGGTCAGCTGAGGACTGTGGACAAATGTCATTAACTTTCCAGGTGTTGTCATGAATCTTGCATGTTACAAGAAGTTCTCACGGTTTCATCACCTCCTGTGTCATTGTTTGCTCTGGTGATTATTCCTAGGAGCGCACCCTCCAGAAATGGCACAGTATCAACACGATTGTTTTTATTGTTTATGCTGTAACCTTTACATTTCTAAATATGTGTATTGGTGTTGCTTATATATGTCCTTATATCCCTAGGAATGTTTCATGTAGAAGGGTTATTGTATATTAATAACTTTACCTTGTGGCCAGATTCTATCTTATGGCTGAGATGTCTTTAATGGTAGAACCAACCCTTTTTTTTGGCCAATATTGGAAAAACAGTAATCATATTATTATAAAGCCTTCAAAAGCCTAACCAGACTCCTTTGTGTTAAATCCATTTGGCCCATTTTTTATGTCATGCACAGTTATATAAATCCATATTTGGTTCCATGGAGGGTATTATCACATTTTACTGCATTAAGCTATAATTTTCCAACCTTGTTCAGAACCAGCTTAGGAATCTGAGAAGATTTTTAATGGACGTGTATTATTAAGACCCTAATAAAAGACTGTATCTTCTTGTTTAAAAGTGCTTAATTACACTACTATTTTAGAGGAGTGAATTTTTCAATAACTCTATCTTGCCAGAAATACTGCATAATTTCATGCACTGACTCTGTGTATTGTAGGCAAAGTCACTGCATTTTCTTTTTACTGTGTATAAATGAAAGCGCCACACTTTCTTTTAATCTGTGTTTTCTCCCAGTACTTTAATCTGCAAAGATCCCTTCAGATCTGCAGAAGCCCATGCACCTGTCACATCAAATTATTTTGGTCTGTTTTTTTTGAATAACATGAATCCCCCTGACACATGCATTGCAAAAATGAATGCAGGAAGGGTTATTCTTCTGGTTTTATTCAGCAATTTCCATTCCTACCTCCCAGGGTGATAAAGTACTTTGATATCAAACTTTAATTCTTTTTTTTTTTTCCTCTACCAAATGCTTTCATATTACTGAAGCTGATATGTTTGTACTTTGGGACACCAAAAGACTTGCTAATCCTGTTGATGCTTTATTTGTTGGGATTTGAAAGGCCTTTAAATGCCTCCTGCAAAATATAGTATTATCTTCTTTATTTCATTAAAATTTGTGTAAGTAAAATAGTGTTTAATGATGTGATTTAATAATGGACAAAGCACTAAATGATTTGGTTCAATTTGCATAAGCCCCTAAAAGCTTTTGGACACTTGTTCAAGTTTAAAATCTATCATTATGAAATGGGAGGTTCTAACAAGAAAAGATCTTGGCACATGTTTGAAGCCATTCCTCTTTAAGCTAAACTGCTTCCAGCAAGAAGCAGTCTCTGATGGGTATTTCTGTTGCTGAAACAAGACCTGTAACATTCTGTTTTTTCCTGAGTGGCACAGGAATACCACTTTCATGGGAACTGGGGCCTTAAATTCCTAGCACAATTTTGGAAAGACAGATTATGAAGGGACATAATCCTGAACAAATTTACCAAAATTTGCTAAATATTTTCTCAAATGCCTGAAATGGTAGGTAGGAATTTCCTACTCCGGTAGCTGAACTGCATAAAAGCCTAGATCCTGTTTCTTTAATCTTAGCTAAATCTGATTTTGCTTATTCCTTTCTAAGCATAAGATGTAAATGAATGGGGAAATTTGAGGGGAAGTGTGTATTTTTTTAAGGTATGGCAGCAATTAAAACCAATTCTTTATGTTTTCAATTAATGAGGCTATAAGAGGTTTTCTGTTTTTTCAAGTTCTGTTCATTCATCTTTGTCCTTCACTATGTCTGAAGTTTCCTTGTGGGATGTTGGCATATATCTTTGAACAATTCTTGAATCTTCTTCCAAATCTCTCTGCTATTGCCTTTATATTGGTGATACATTATATCAATCCTTGTGCCCATTTCTTGGTTTCAGATCTTTAAGCACTGGGTAGGAGGTATGTAGTTCTATTTTAACAAAGACATCCTCTAAAATTCCCCTTTCCACTAAAATAAAAATACGGAATATATTGGGTGTGCTTGAAGGAAGGAAGAAAAAAAACAACCAACCAACCAACCAAAGTGAGCCATAGTGAACGACTGGGAGTTTCTGCCAAACCAGAAACCATTCTTTTTTACTCTAGCCCATATAGGAGGCAGCACCATCTCGCAAGCCAAAGATGTCAAGACTTGCTTCAGCTGTGGTAGTCTATGTGGTGTATGGTGCCACTGAAAGCCCAACTTACCAAGTTACCCAGGAATTCCCTGCATGCAAGAACAATTCCCAGGGCAACAGAAGCAACATACAGTCACCAGCGTGACATCTGTCTGCAGGATAAGGGTTACTTTATCCTGCATGAGCTGCTTTACTATGGAGCTAGGGGGCTTTTTTAAAGGTATGACATTTTGTGATAGAAAATAAACTGGAAAATTCCCCTGAAACTTTGCTCAGGGTCAAGTTGTCAGAGAAATTTAGCAAGGGTCCTGAGAAAAAGCAGAGAGAGAGAACCTTAAGCAGGGAACAATGTCAACCATCCCTTCACATAAAAGATGGGATTTATGTGGTCCCTTTTTGGCATACCACTAAGACAGAAAAGCAGTTCCTTGATTGATAAATGATAATGTAATGTGAAAGCTACAACTGCCACATCAAACTATTATAATACATAAAGACATAGAACTCTCCAAATCCCCCAAAACTAGAAGGTCAGGCAGTTTTTCCTTATTATAAAGATTTCATCTACTCACGCGGTTTACGCACATTTTATTTAATGAGTCTTCTGAATTTGGGAAGTGAGATTCTCCTCTCTTGTTCATTTGGAAGTGACTGTGTCCAGTTACTAAATGCAGTGAAAATTTCATATATTTGCCTAAATACCCTAAGTTTAAATAATTCACATTATTTCATCTTTATTTTATTGAACTTCCTACTAGACTTGCTCCTTCTAGGAGCTTAGGTTTCAAACCAAGTTCAGATCAGGAACTGCTGTGTTTAATTGCTCTTTGATGGCCTCTGCTGTCCAGGTGTAGAAATAGGTGAATTAGAAGCAATGTTAGAGAGTAAGCCAGTACAGGGAGATGTGGTATGTATGTGTGTTGTTCATCTTCTATCTACCTCAGAGTAGAGGTGACATTTAGTAAACCACCAGCAGTAATTCCATAGTAACGAAGGGAAAACTCTGTTTGACTTAATGCCACCAACCTGGCTAGCTGGGCTGGATCAAATCCAAATGTGGATGCAGGTCTTATGCAAAACCAAACCAACCTACTGATATTCAAAGTTTTATTTCTCCCTGTAAGCCAATTGCTGTCTCACTTGCCACCAGCAATGGAAGTTGTGAAGAGGATTGTAGCCATTCTCAGGAGCATTAGCTGTTGCATAGATTTTTATTTGATAATATACTGATGCAGTTATTTGTATGTAATATCCATGAGCACTGTGAAGTGCACTGAAGTTAAAGTCATATACTTCCCGTGGCCTCCTGGACTGGGGTCCTTTCTTTTCTGGCTTGCTACTCATAACATCTTGTTTAACTTCATTCAAAGTGTGTTGTTCTTGTCTGGCCTTTACATGCTCTGCAAGGTCTTTCTTTCTGTTTGGAAATAAAAGAGGGATTAAAAGAACTCTGATAAAAGTTTCCAACATCTAGACTTTAAGTGCCCTGTAATGACTTAACATACTCTACCTCAGGGATGAGAGAAAAGTAGATTTCAGTTCTAGGTCTTTAAAACACACAAATAGAAAGCGTGTGCATTCACAAAGCCTTTAAAATTAAGATGGGAGTGAAAACAGTTTTTTGCAAGTCTAGCGATTGCCTGCATCTTTTTAGCTCAGCTAAGAGACTGTTAATGAATGGATTCATCAGACACTACAAAGATATTTTCTGTTCACTGAAGTGCCCCACTGAAATTGTTTATAGTCCAATTCCTTTGCTTGTAAGGGGAATATTGGTCTCTACAGTATAGTTTAAAAGAATATTTTACATTAAAATATCAGCCTTGCACTTCCTTTTTTTTTTTTTTTTGAGACTGGAGGACCCAGAGCAACATTTGTTTTAATAAATATATTTCAGTTAAACATTTTATGGTTGGTGTGTGTGGGAACCAAAATTAAAAAAAAAAAAAAAAGGCAAAAAAAAGGAAAGATATGCAAAGAGCAAAACAAACCTCATTATCTTGCACCCTCTGTCCTTGATTGACTCTGCTGCTTGACTCTGTTGTTAACATGAGCTCTCTGTTCCTGATTGAGTCTGTTCTTGCAGCCCTTGCTCACATTGATATTGTCATGTGTTCATCTAAGGAACAGCAGTGCACTAAGGATTACTTGTGTGTTTGCTATTGGGAGAAGCATCTCATCTGAGGAAGGACTTACTTTTCAATCCTTCACTCACTGAGAATTGAATTTTTCAAGTTTAATAATTTTGATCAGATTAGCGGTTTAGGTGCTTAGATCAATGGTTTAAAAGAAGTTCATTTTTCAGAAAGTGCTGAAAATGTAAACTCTGGAAATTGCGGATTTTCTTCAAGGGCACAAATGGGTTCCCTAAATTATGGCAAGTGGAATTGCTGCTTACTTGTGTGTTTTTAAAAAAAAAACCCACAATTTTTTGGCGAGCAGCCTCTGTCAAGTGCACAGGAGAAAGAAATGTCCTAGTGAGGGAGCTGTGCTTTTTTGTTTGTATGTGTTTACCCAGCATAATCCCCTCGAATTGCAACAGATTACAAACTAAGGCTGCTAGAAGTGTGTTTAATTCTGTCATTGTTTTCCAACTCGATGGTGTGTGCAACAGCATTGGACTGTTAGGAGAGAGTCAAATCATCTGCAGAACTGTTAGTTTTATTTTGTTCTGAATAAGCTTCCTGTGTTTCTGATTCCTATTAAAAATGTTTACAAGAGTCTGTTAAAGGTAATATAGACCTGCAAATTTTGAAAGGGATTTGGGGGGGGGGGGGCGGGGTTGGATATGACAAAGTTCAAGTTCTTTTTCACCCTCCAGTATACTAAAAAATGTTAATTTTTCCAGCTCTTTTTAACTCTTCCCTAGCCCCAGTTTGAAAGACATTGTTTCCACATTATGAATAATTTCTCCCCTGGTTATCATATATATTTTCAGCTCATCCAAGTTGCTTTATGAGCTTAATAAATGCATTGTTCATTTTATATTCTCTGCAAAAGGAACTAGGGATGATGCCTGTAAACTTGAATCCCTCAAAGGGAGCTTCTTTCATGTTCCCAGTTAATTAAGAGATCTAGTAGACTTGACAAGTTTCACTCATTTGGCAGGAGCTGCTTTTATTTTGCATGAATTTGAAGTTGTTTCTTAAACATCTTCTTACTTTTCTGTGTCCCTGAGACATTTTTCCACACTCCTATTTCTTTGAAATCTTTCATTCTAACTGTCATTGCTTGACAGCCCTGGGTCCTTTACTATGTCTCATCCGCAAGCACAAGTAACTGTGTCCCCAATGAGAAGGAAGCCTATTTTTACTTGCATTACTTAGAAAAAAACCTAGACTGATCATCTGAAGTTAAGATATATTTCATTTGTGGAAGTTATCATATGATAATAAAGATGTTTAGCATTAGAGACGTTTAAATTTAGCTGCCTTGGTATAAATGAGCAGTAATTTCATTGAAACTAGTGTTATTTCTTATTTAACTCTGATGGAGCTCTGATGTAACTCTGCTGCAGCACTGCCTTTTTGTCTGAAAAGACCAGTAATAATGCACAATATAACAGTGAATCAAGTCCCTTTTTATAAACATTTGGATAAATTCTTTGTTGTGCCAATGTACTCTGCCTGTTGTTCTTTAGCATGTTGTTTTGGGAGGAGAAATCCAGGTCCTGTATGAACCATGACAAAATTTGTATTGGTAAAGTATTTCTAGAACTGGACCAGAAACTGTTTTGTGAGACTAGCTGCAATTATCTCTTTATTAAGCATACTGTGTCACCTATATGCTTCACATAATTCAAAGCTATCCTTATTTGGATTACTCACAGATCTTCCAAAAGGCTTTGGGAATAGCCGTGAGCGAGTGCTCACTAATACTCAGGTCTTCTATTGTTTCACTGTGGTGGATGTTCCTGTCATCACTGGAGTGATGGAAACATCAAGTGTATTTACACAATATGCTTGCAGGGCTGTCTATAAACTGGATATTATAAACAGCTTTGTTCAATGATCTCACGACACTGCAAAAGACGTAAAGCCCTCAAGCCTATGTCCTTCAAGAGAATCACTCTGAATGTAGGGCCAGTAAGAAAATAATGCTGATCCTCCTCGTTTGCCTAAAGGTTGCTATATTCAATAATGCTGATCCATCTTGTTTGCTTAATGGTTGCTGTATTCTCAGTGAAAAATATCAAGTAGCTGTGGATAGTGCTGAACTTGGTTTAAATATATCTATCCTACCTTGCATCTGTGTTCACTCTTGGTTGGTGCTGCAATGTCAGTCCTCATGTGGGGAGGCTGGAGCAGAAAGAATGTATGCACAAACATGCATACTGCTTCTTAAAATTCAGGTATATTTTACACAACCAAGGCTCCAAATAAGCTTGAAGATACCTTTCTTCTTGATGGCTTAATTTAGATAAGATCAATCTTATGACCGGCACTTTTACTGAGGGACTATTTGATTTACCTAATCTCTGATTTGCTTTGCACATTCCTGTGGTTCTGCGACATTAATTCCCCAAAAGTCCACCTTCTGAAAATTATTAGCATGCTAGGAAAATGACAGATTTATCACAGCAGGAGATTATTTATTATTACTATTAATTTCTTATTCTTATATTATTCTTATCAATATTAATTTCTTCTTATTATTAATTTATGTATTCATAAAATTCTAGAAATTTTTTCTTCTTTTTAATATTTTTAAATCAACAGATAGGCAATCCATTTTTGGGGGCTGTTTTGTGATCCTTTAATAGCATTGTCCTGTTTTATTAACAATTGCTGAGGTATCTCTATAATCAGGTTAGCATTATGAATTGTAGCATTGTTTCAGAAATGTTTTAATGTTTGTTGACATTTTTGGAGCAATTTCCATTGTAAAGATAAGTTAATACAGTAATGACTGAGTTTGTTCTGAATTACTGAAAGAGATGCTCAGAACAATATCCATCTTAACTTCTCATGTTGTTACCTTCTCCAACAAGTTAATAAGATCTAAATGTGCACCACTAAATAGTTCTCCACACCCAAAATACATGACCATAATATGCAATTCTTGAATTCTCTTGCATCTGAGAAATAATGTGTATTTATGAACGTAGTACTTTCACATTCGAGTCCTTCATAAAGTACTTCACTTCATAAAACACTAGTGATTTGCTTCATAAAACATTTCTTCATAGTCCATGTGAAAGCAGTCTAGTTTTGTCTACATTATGAGCTGAGGGAGACCTTGAAAACAGTTTTATGATTTTTCAAGGCCCGTCACATGTATGCTTTCTGGTACAGCTGTTCACCCACTGTCTTATCTACTCAAAAAAGACAGTAATTTTTTTTGTTATTGAAAAATAAGGCCCAATTTGAAATAAGAAATTAATATAGGTAAAACTAAAATCTTTTTTATTGAACTCTGTTTGAATTTTAAACTGTACTGAAATTTTTTAAAAATTATTATTGCAATGGTACTGCTACCAATTTCTAAAAGCACAGCTTAAATCAATTTTAAATTACCATGCTAAAATACTAGGATGCTTTAAATTACATGACCAAACTTAAAAGGTTAATTAAGGTTAAAACACCCTTATTAATCTGTGCATTTCCTTTTCAACTTACATAAACCATATACCTTGTAATATCTCATATTCTCTTAAAAAATGTTTATCAAGTTTTGCTGCTGGTTCTTCTTTACTAAGAGATCTGTAACAATAAATATGTCAGAGGGGCATTAAATCAGTTTTCATATGGTCTCTTACATCAAAAATAGAAGAAAATTAAGAGCCTTCAAAATGGTATTTGGGGGAGTACTAAATAGAGGTGATCACAGAGCACCCAAGTTACACATAAAGGTTAACGGAAGTGGATATGTAACTTGTCAGGTAATCTTTTAGTCTTTATGACCTAAGAAAGTCTTGAAGGGATGAAAAGGAGAGGTACCTTTTACATGTACATTGAATACAGTGTGTAGTGGGCAAGAGCAGAGAAAGGTGTGAGCAGCCCTTAAGGTATTGACAATAACAGTCAGTCAGTCAGTCTTGGGTATGGAGGTGTCCTACCACACACATCTCTTCAGGTATCCCATGCTTCAGGAAGAGGTTGTGCTTGTGCTCCATTGAAAGGAATATTATTAGAATATAGTGCATCCTTCCTCTGGAATATTTTTTTAATAAAAGAGGTTTCTAGGTTTGGAATGGAAATGAAAGAAGGGAAGAAAGTAAATTTGAGGAAAATAGATGCATGCAGACTTCTTCCACATGTCCCAGAAGGAACAATATGACAACAGACAACTTGCTAGCTGTACAGCTTTTAAATGAAAAGTTCTTTAATGAGGCCAGGAATTGGTTTTATATTATATCAGTGAAAGTCTTCCTGGTACTTTGAACGTGAACAGGATTTGAGTCATTTCCTTGCTAAGTGGCAATGATGAAAATTAAGTGACTAGGTCTCATAATCTCCTATTTGCCAGTATCTGAATACCTAATTGATTCAGATTCTGAATACATAATTGTAAGCTTGTGGAATACGGTAGGGTGTATGAATCCGCTAGCCTTAAATGACCTAAAATCAACGTGACCAGTGTCTTCTGAATCATTAAGGCCAGATGTGCTCTATAGTTGTTACTGATCATGTTTCTCTGTTTGCAGTGCTGGACTAATTGTGTGTCATAGGTGAATTCAGATACAAGCAAATGTGGGAGGATTGGAAAGGACAATTTATGGCTAACTTCAGGAAATACATTTTTCATTTTATGTTCTTACATGAATGTATCTTCTTATGCTTCAGCTGGTTATTGTTCAAGTTCTGACCTTTGTTGCATGGGTACAGCTCAGTCAAAATAAATTAGCTAGGACTACTGTCAGCTATATTTTGTATGTTTTACTGTATTGTAACATATCACATACAGCCTTGCACCCTTCTGTTTCTAGTGTGGCAGGAATATTTCCATACTTAAGCAATATGATTCAAGAACACATTAAGGATACCTTCTCCACAGAGAATAGTTAACGGTCTCTTCGTATTGCATTTTAGAAGAGAATTGTAGGTTGTCGTGGTTTACGTCCAGTCAGCAACCAAGCACCACACAGTTGCTCACTCACCCTCCCCCACCCCCAGTGGGACAGGGGGGAGAATCGGAAAAAAAAAGTAAAACCTGCAGGTTGAGATAAAGACAGTTTAATAGGACAGCAGAGGAAGAAATTAATAATATAATAATAATAATAATAATAATAATAATAATAATAATAATAATAATAATAAATAATGATGATGATGAAGATAAAGAATATACAAAACAAGTGATGCACAATGCAATTGCTCACCACCCGCTGACCAATTCCCAGCCCGTCCCCAAGCAGCAATCACTGCCCCCCAGCCAATTCCCCCAGTTTATATACTGAGCATGACGTCATACAGTACAGCATAGCCCTTTAGCCAGCCTGGGTCAGCTGTCCTGGCTGTGCCCCCTCCCAGCTTCTTGTGCACCTGGCAGAGCATGAGAAGCTGAAAAAGTCCTCGACTAGTGTAAGCACTGCTTAGCAACAACCAAAACATCTGTGTATTATATCAACTTTATTCTCATACTAAATCCAAAACACAGCACTATACTGGCTACCAGGAAGAAAATTAACTCTATTCCAGCCAAAACCAAGACATAGGTACTCAGCATTTTTTTTTAAATGGGTTTTTTTCAGGCACCTAAATGTTAATATAAGCATGTAAGTAGAGTTATTGTCTTGCAACTTTGGCTTTTGGCACATTGCTGTTGCCATTGTAACAGATGGTTCCTCCCTGAAAGACCTAAAATTTTGAGGTACTGAGCAGCACTGACTGAATACTTTATAGAGTCAGGGGTATAAATTAAAGCAGACAAAAAAAGCTGCCTATGTATGGTACCACAGCTTAGAAGAAATAATCTCAGTGAAAGGGTATGAAACAATGGTAGATAAATTTTATTTACCAAGAAACACAGCCACATGCGGAAGAAACAATAATGATGGATTCTAGTCTGTTTTAGCCTCAAGGAAAAAATATTTTTCGTAACTGTTATTATGTTTCCATGTTCCCCACCATGCACACAGAAACAAATATCATTTTTTCCTTCTCTCTGTTTTTCTCACTTATGGTTTCTGGTATGCATTTTCCCACTCTGGTGATTGAAGAGTGATGGTGCCACATGAAGTTATGACTCTGTAAATGTGAATGCAGAGTACTATGTGTATGAAGTTCATCTGGCAACTTTTTGTCTGAGTAAGAATAGGTTGTTTTCTTGTGTTTTTCCATTTGTTCACAAAAAAAATGATTGCCATGTTTTTTTTACTTAGTCAGCTTATGATTTCTCAGCCTAGACAGATTGGTCGACTCCATCCTTCACAAAAAATCCAAATAGAACATAACCTAATCCAGGATATAAATTTTAGATCAGTGCTGCTGGAGAGCTCAGGCTCTTGTTTAAATTTATTTTTTTTTTAATATTGCTGTACATGAGATGAAAAGATTTTGATCTGACAGTATCAAAGAAGCCTTAGATTTCCAGCAAAGCCCTGGAGGTTCATAATAAAAGATACTGCTTTTTTTTTTTTTTTTGCCTTCTTTTTTCCCCTCCTAAAATAGGCATATTCTTCATACTAATTTTATTTTAAAATGTTCAAGAGATCATCAGCTGCTAGTACACAGAGACTTATGAAATAGGCAGGACTGAAGCAGTTTAAAAAGGCTAGATTGTACCTTCTAAGTGGCTTGTGAAAAACTTCAGTTGTCCTCAATTTATACTTTATTCTGTTTTTCAATATAATGAAAAAAAAGTCGATGATGGACTGGATATTCTGTCTGGTCTTAAAAAAGGAGTCTTGGGAGACTTTGTAGAAGTGAATTTAGAGAGTCATTAAACTTCATTCTTTTCTCTTAAAGAGGGAAGAAACTGCCTTGAGTAGATTCTGACCTAAAGCAACCTCACCAAGGCTCAGGGTACTTAGGAAAGGTGAGGAACTTAATGAAGAGAAATGCATTATAGATCACAAAGTGATTTTCTTCCTCAAATCTTCCTAGTCTGGGTGTCTGTCTTTGAGACAAGAAACTAGAAATTTACAATTGAAACTAAGGGACTAGCATTTTTGTCCCTAGGAATCTCGGAAAAAGAGGAAACTGGTGATGGTTCTGAGGTTCTAGCTGCAAGACTTAATTGCTGAGAAAGAAAAATAGACAGTGCTTAAAACAAGGAAGGACGGAAATGAAAGTACTAAAATAATGGCACCCCACTGGGCCCAAGGTGAAGACAGAACACACAGGCCAAGGGTGGTCCAGGAGCTGTGTACCCGGTGTTCTGGCCCTGTCTGGTCACTGTGGACTGATAAATGTCAAAGAAACAAGCTTCATAATATCTGTGTAGTGATTATAGCTGTTCATAAAATTATGCCAGAAAAAAAAAAAAAGACGCTTATTTGGCATATTCCTTCAGGAGGAAGAAAAGTCTCAAAATTCAACAGCTTTGTTCCTGCATTCTAAAAAAATAATGATAAAATTGTTCCTATCTGATCAAGCAAAGTATCAGCCTCTTTAATACATTTCTTCGTTTGCTTGTTTCTCTTTCTTAAACATAAGCATAAATAGAGATGATGATTTCATTTCATTAAAATTGAGCACTCTAGCTTTTAGACCTCAGGTCATGATACTAAAAATACCAGCAATGCATTCCTATTCCACCTGAAAACAGTTGCTAACAAAGGCCCATATTATATCTGGGAATCTCATGGTGTTTTTCAACATTACTGGGTTTAGTAATGAACAATATATGGGCAGCTTTACGTAGAAAGGTTGCGGGAAAAAAAAACCCTTTTCCATCCACATGACATTCAAAAATCTGTAAAGACTAGTTCAAAGACTGAAAGAGGTGGCAGGTGCACCTATGTGTCTTCCATTACAGTTTCTAATGATAAGGTAGTGGAGAGGACTGTGTTCAGGACTCTAGAGCCTCCTACCCCAAAGACACTAGACTGAGTTGAGACTAATGACTAGCAGCTGTTAGAACATGATATTATGTTATATTAACAATGGCTTCTGAAAGACACAGGGAATCTTCACTCAATTACTGTATATTTATTTGCAATCCCTCTGTTTCAAAACGACCTGTAAGCAAACCAAACTTTTATTAAACCAATTTATGTCTTACTGAATTCTTGTTGGAGGCTCCCTGAAAGGGGATTAGTTGGTATCTGCAAGTTCCAAACACTTGCTCTGTAGGAGTTTAGTTTTGTGTAACCTGATATACAGTCACAGTTGTGTTAGTTTTGAGGTTTTTTTTTCCCCCTACTTTTATTTGTGTTGAATATTATAGGACTTTCTTATGAAATCTATATGTCAATTAAATTCTTACAACTCATGGGTATTGTGTATCAATATACAGACTTAAAATGAAATGTTTAGAGACCAAGGTTTAGAGTGTAAAATTAGTATTTTCATTACATATAATATTAATGCTCCAACTTTGTCACTATTTGTTAACATGAAATGCAGTTTTTTTCCTTCTGGAAGCCAGTGTCCTTTTTCTAGGTATGTCAATATATTCACTGAACATTCAAGTTATCGTGCAAATGTGAGCGTTCATTTTTTGTGTCCCTTTAATGTGGGCACCTTTCACCATGTGCAGAGGCTCTATAGTAGTACTATACACAGTTTGTAACTATAGAGCAATTACTCACTGACTAAATACACAGAGCGGGTAGCTAGGAATAACGAGACTAAGCATGGCTATGCTCAGCATAGCATGTCCAGACAATCATTATTCTGGTGGGAAAGTGTCAGACCTTCCTTGGTCCTTGGAACAGGCTGGTTCTTGATCTTTTTGAGTTCTCATTTTTTGGCTTGTTGCTTCTTTTCAGCATTTCACACATTTTCATATCAGTATTTTTCTCGGAATCCCTGAGTTGCTACTAGTGTTTCAACAATTTCACTTCTGTCTTAATTTCTATTTTTCTCAAGAAGAAAATCTTGGCTTTAACTTATATCCTCTCTCACAGCTCAAGAATTTTTCAGTAAAGCTGAGCCAAGGCCACATAACCATGCCATACAAAACTGGGCCACAGGCTACAGACAGCTAAACCTCTTTGCCACAGATTGCACAGGGTTTAAACACTGTTCTGCTGGAAAATTTATGGCTTAACACTGAGGAGACAGGTATCGCACACACTTGAGATAATCTTAAGGTCAATTATATCAAGGGTAAAGATTTCTGTTGACCTACATCCTTTAGCTTTTACTTGATGTAATGAACTCTAGAGACAATCTATGGGTGCTTAAGTGCAGTACATACATAGAACAGAGGATATGAGTCATCATTAAGGTCTCCAGGATGGACAGTTTGTTTATCTGAGAAGTTATCATTCTTTTAACTTTTTTTGTTTTACCCTAGTGGCTGCCCAATACTGAAAAAAAATCTCTAATATTCTTGACAACTGGTAGCTGAAGCATCAAAAATATGTTTGACAAATGAACACAATGTTATTTTATGATTATTAATGCAAAATTATTTGATGTCTATATACAGAATTGCATGTCTGGATTCGGTTGAATAAACATTTTTTGGAAGAAGATTTAAGATAACACTTTCTGAAGACATACCTCCTTAAAGTTTAAGCTCAGTTACTTTTACAGCAGTTTGAATTGTCTTTTAACAGCTATTTAAAAGTGTTTCTGAAGGGTTTTTCCATAATATAAAGCTAGATAGCAGTTAGATTTGCTAGATTAATCTGAGAGTTTAGATTATACAATACTGTTTGTTTTGGGCACCCATAACTACCTTTGCATGACCTGAAATATTAGATTGAAATCTAGCTTTCTCCCAAAATCTGAGAACAGCTCTGCATCTTCTGCATCAGCCATGATTAACCCTACTCTACCCAGTTCATATTAGAAATATTTACAAAATAATTATGTTGGGAGCTGGGGCTGTTATCCACTGTCTACATTCAGCAATGAAAGGCTCATAAGTAACTAAATTCTGTTTACTTGGAATTTGTGACTCTAATTCAGACTGCCCCAGAACCTGTAGCAATACTTTTTGCCTTTCTTTGAAATATTCTTCTGTTAAATAGCCTCCCTTCTCTTATTTTGCATGTCGTAATTGAAATAAGATGTTATTTCACTGTTCTCAGGAAAAGGAAAGAGGGTCTCTTTGTGACTATGTGCTAAAAAAGAGTGGGAAAGCATTTAGTTCACAGCTTGCAAATGTAAAGACCAATTTTTTTTTATTCTCTGCTCTGCTCTTTATTTTGTCATATTGCCTGCATAATTCTTGAATAACAGCAACAACACAAAGTAGCTAGAGCTGGTCTCACCTTTTCTGTGAGTGTTTGATGTTCTTATTTTTGTTTGTGACAGTCACAGACAGAATCTCCACTGAACCATTGAAATGTACTTTACAAACAGTTTTGTGGAGAGAGAATACAAATATTATGATAGTGATTTGACAAGAATTTTAACATTAGGACAATCAATTTTGCAGTGTAAATAAGTACAGGATGAGCTGAATGGTTATTGCTTCAGGAAGGAGCATGATAAGTTTTCATTATATGTGTAACTTCAGATCATCCACGTTTTCCCCAGCTGTTCCTGAATGGGCACTGAAGAGAACACCTTCCTGCACATGCTTGCACTCTCCATCATTTATCAGCAGTCCTGGTCAACCGGGGAGGTCCCAGATGACTGGAAGTTAGCAAACATGATGCCCCTCTACAAGAAGGGTCGGAAGGAGGATCCCGGGAACTACAGGCCTGTCAGCCTGACCTCGGTGCCGGGGAAGGTCATGGAGCAGGTCATCTTGAGTGCCATTATGCAGCAAGTGCGGGACAACCGAGGGATCAGGCCCAGTCAGCAGGGGTTTATGAAAGGGAGATCCTGTTTCACTAACCTGGTCTCCTTCTATGACAAGGTGACCCGCTTAGTGGTTGAGGGGAAGGCTGTGGATGTTGTCTACTTGGACTTTAGTAAGGCCTTTGACACAGTCTCCCACAGCATTCTCCTGGAGAAGCTGGCTGCACACGGCTTGGATGGGTGCACTCTACGCTGGGTTAAAAACTGGCTAGACGGCCGAGCCCAGAGAGTGGTGGTGAATAGAGTCAAATCCAGTTGGCGGCCGGTCACGAGTGGTGTTCCCCAGGGCTCAGTACTAGGGCCGGTCCTGTTCAATATCTTCATTGATGATCTGGATGAGGGGATCGAGTGCACCCTCAGTAAGTTTGCAGATGACACCAAGTTGGGTGGAAGTGTCGATCTGCTGGAGGGCAGGAAGGCCCTACAGAGGGACAGGCTGGATCGACGGGCCGGGGCTAACTGCATGAGATTCAACAAGGCTAAAAGCCGGGTCCTGCACTTGGGTCACAGCAACCCCATGCAATGCTACAGGCTTGGGGAGGAGTGCCTGGAGAGCTGCCTGGTGGAAAAGGACCTCAGGGTGTTGGTTGACAGGCGCCTGCACATGAGCCAGCAGTGTGCTCAGGTGGCCAAGAAGGCCAATGGCATCCTGGCTTGCATCAGGAATACCATGGCCAGCAGGACCAGGGAGGTGATAGTGGCCCTGTACTTGGCACTGGTGAGGCCGCACCTCGAGTACTGTGTTCAGTTTTGGGCCCCTCACTACAAGAAGGACATCGAGGTGCTGGAACATGTCTGGAGAAGGGCAACAAAGCTGGTGAAGGGTCTAGAGCACAAGTCTTAGGAGGAGTGGCTGAAGGAGCTGGGGTTGTTTAGTCTGGAGAAGAGGAGGCTGAGGGGAGACCTTATTGCTCTCTACAACTACCTGAAAGGAGGTTGCAGCGAAGTGGGGGTCGGTCTTTTCTCCCTAGTAACAAGCAACAGGACGAGAGGAAACAGCCTCAAGCTGCGCTAGGGGAAGTTTAGGTTGGATATTAGGAAAAACTTCTTCACCGAAAGGTAGTCAGGCATTGGAACAGGCTGCCCAGGGAAGTGGTTGAGTCTCCATCCCTGGAGGTATTTAAAGAACGGATAGATACGGTGCTTGAAGACATGGTATAGATGGACTTGGCAGTGACAGGTTGACGGTTGGACTCGATGATCTTAAGGGTCTTTTCCAACCTTGACGATTCAATGATTCTATGATTCTATGCTTGAATGGACATGATGCACTCAGGACAGTCTGCTGAGAGTGTCTCTCGGTGATTCCTCTTCCTTTTTATCACTGAAAGTTTCCAGGATGTAAAGCTATTTGCCAAATACTTGAGTGATTGACATTTATGTTTGTCCTTAAAATTGCATGGTTTGTTATTGTTTCTTTCTGAGGGAAGACTTGAATGTCACATTATAAGGAGATTCTTATACCACATGCAGGAAAGGGTGTTGCAGGTGTTGACATTTTTTAGTAAACAGGGAAAGGGCTCATCTGCCACGAAAAGATAGAATAGAAAATATTGCATGTCAAATTCAGTTCACTGCTCTGTAATTTTAACACTGACACATCCTAGGGACCTTGGGATCAATACTGTTCATAATCTGATTTCCCAGAATAATTTTTTCTCATATGCAAACATCACCAAATCAGTTGTCATTTACAATTCAGCACTTTTGCATAATGCCAGAGAAGCTGAGCAATAATTAAATGAACTTACTCTCTCTTCATTTTTGACCTTGAGAATTGATATGAGAGAATCTGGGATAGTGGATCTCTGTGGTGAGTTCCTGTTTAGCAGCAAAAGAACAAACTGATCTCTGATCTAAGGCTGTTAGTCTCTCTGTTCAAAGACATTAACATTATTGGATCTGAACAACATCAGTGCAGGAGGAAATCTTGTTCTGGGGACATCACAAAATCTGAATGATGGTGCAGAAAAAAAATTCTGAGAAGAATGCAAGCTGATTAAAATATCCACAGGACTAAATCTGAGCACCTTTCTCTGCCAAGAATACCTGCATTTAATTAGCTTGAAAAGTTGTGATTTTCTTTTTCAGAGTAATAACTGCATTTCAGACAACGACAAGAGGTAATGTTGATCTGTATGTGTAGTAATACAAAATCACATTTATATGCAGGCTAAAATGAACCTCAGACATGTGTAAATACTCTAACCTCTCCTTTGACTTATTATCTAAATAATAATGTCATCCAAAGCACTTTCCATGTTTCTGGGAAAATGAGACCTTTCCAGTCTTTTAGAGATTATTTTTCCCCCCTTACCACAGATATCCTTCCTAGGAAATCTATCTAGCACTCAAGGCCTAGCTAGACTGCTTGTTTAGAGCTAGCTTGACTTTTCAGAGCAGTAGCTTTTTTTCCAAGATGATGTAGTGCTTTGTGAAGATTGTTGCTACTGCAGTTAAAGCTGCTCTAAGCACAAAAGCCAGCTGCTCTGGTACATTACACGGGATCTGCTTAACTTCTCATTCTAACACAGCGGATTTTGTCTTGTTTTCTTCTGTCTGAGAATAGCTTGTTCCTGAATCTCTTGCTTCTTAGAAAAGCTTTCTAAGATTTCTAAAACTCAGAAATGATATTAAAAAAAAAAAAAAAAACAAACCACAAACACATGAAACAAGAACACTTGAGATCTAAAAAGTTCCTTTTTTTAAAATTTTATTTTGGGCTTAAAACTCTCATGTACCAATTAAAACACTTAGAACAAACACAGCCATGGATAGCAGAGGCTGAGGGACAAATGCTCCTTGGCTTGATAAAGCTGAACTCTTTTTTTTTTAAAATAGTGGAGTGTCAAATATAGAACTGTTGCCCTGTCAAAAGGCAACAAAGAGGGAAAGTGCTGTTCATTCAGTAATGTCTTGAGATATTGCTAAGACATTCAGCAATGTCTTCAGGCACAAAATACAAGTTACTTTAACAAGCATTGGGTTCACTATTGTCTAGCATCCTGCCCTCAAGAAAATGAGTCACTGTGGCATATAATTGTTACCTTAGTCTGACTTCAGGCTGCAGAAAAGGGTATTTTGTATGACAGTGGGAAATTTCAGCACTCAGACAACCAAGAGAAAAATACATTTTCTCTTACTAGGGTTTTAATTTGGAAATTAAAACCAAGCCAGTAGAACAAGATTGAGGCTCAGCTTCCCAAAGCGATGACCCTTCTTGAAGGACAAATGCTGTTTCTGTTTAGATTATCCGCCTACGTGGATCCTAATCATAGACCAATGAAATTTTGAATGCTTTCACCAGTCATTTCTTTTGAGGTAGCATATGCATTCAGTCTGTCTGCTCTTCCCCTCCCAAGAAGCATAAATCAGAGAATAATCCCTGTTCCTGATCAGTTAATTTTTGTTATTATTTATGAAGAATAACCCAGAGTCCATTAAATTACAAGACCTAGGTTTTATATATGCTTTTTCTCACTGTTCTTTTTCATTTGGTACTTTGATTTCACTTTATTTATGCTGAGGCTTGTTTGTGGGGATTTTTTTCTCTCTTTTTTTTTTTCTTCATGACAATGATATATAAAATTGTTTTTCTCTAGGTAACTAAGGTTTAGAAATAATCCAGCAAGATTCTTGCTGTCATGGAATCAGGGTTTGTAGAGTGCATCTTATTTTAGAAAATTAGTAAGGAGTAATGAAACTATAAAAGAGCCCTCAGTAAATGTTTTTCACTGTTTGAGCATACTATAAAAGCAGGTTCTATACAGTTTTATTTCAACAACTGATTAGTGACTGATTAGTTCAGAAAAAATTGTCACAGCTTTTGGGTGATGCAGCCAGTTGCCAACTGTTTTTCTCAGCTTTTTTCTATGGAGCAACATTAATAAATCTGATCTTACTCCGTCTCAGTCAGTGGAATTAATAGCAGTTTATTCTAGGCTCACAGGTGGCTAAAGCCACAGGAAAATTGTTTCATATCATCTTTCAGCTGAGAACAGAGCTTCAGAAGTTATCTTTGGTCATTGGTCAAACTGAGCCTCAGGTTATTTGGACATTTGGTTCACAGATTCTCTCAACACTATTTATTCAAGAAGTCTGTAACCTGTTTACAAGCTCAGCTGGCAGTGGATGAGCCTTGGAGTGAGCTCTGGCATGTATATTTTTCCCTCTTCAGTGGTGCACAGGTTTGTGAAATGCATGCCAAATAGTTCTGTTTTCTATCCCAGTATCTGATGCTTCAAAAACCTGGTAGCTGGAGTGAGTATGTGTGAAGCAAGCTCCTTTGGATCACCATTAGGTATGTGCCTAATGATTTCTGCTGGATGCTGAAAAATCACCCAGAAGAGCTATAACACAGACATGCAATAAGAAACCAATGTTTAACATAAACTTTCAGAGAGGAGTAAAATCAGACCATTTTGTCAAGAACTTAGTGTCAATGTAGCTGATGGTGACAGTCAAAGAATCAGTGGACTAGCTAGGCAGAAAGTTTGCATCATTCTCATCATCCCATCTATGACCCCTAAAGAAGTCAGAGCTGAACAATGTTTTCACAAGTAGAAAGTTCCTAGTAACTCCCATTGCATCTGGTAAAAACTAGCAGAATCAAGGACTGCTCTGAAGGAGGTATCAGTCAGAGCACCAGAGATGCAGTTTACTTAGTCATATAGTCATGTTTACCTGGCATGTATTTTCCCATTATTTCTACCAGTTCCAAGTCTTAAGAATATACCACACACTTCCACACCTAAAAGCAGGTGCTTACCAGCCAAGTCTTTCAGCTGAGGCACTTGATAGCAGCTAGCTCTTGTAAAAGAGGCTTAGTCATTACTGTAGTGCAACATCTAAGAGCGTTTACTAATTCTATGAAATCCATGCATCTGCATTTGCATTAATTCCTCTTAGAAGGGGAATCTTTTTATAATGATCTAAGGATCACAAAAAACTTTATATATAAAACCAGAACTGGCTCTTTCCTAGAAGTATTTGTTTGATTATCCTGCATTAATTACAAAATATGTAACAACTAGGCATAAATTAAACCATCAGCGTTGTTGAAATTAGACTCCATTAGTCTCATCTCACTCTTCTGGAACACAGCCCTCGCTGAGTTAGGACACAAATGCAAAGAAAAGTCAGTTACTCTTGTCAGTACTGGCAGTGTGATAGCTTAAGAGTGTAAGTTGTTTCATAATCACATTTAAAGTTGGTCTGAGCTTCAGGGTATATAGGTCAGCCTCCAGTGACGTTTTCTAGTACAATGAAATGAGCCCTGTGAAACTTCAAAAGGACCATGTAATCTGAGAGAAGCACTAGGTAAAGAACCTAGAGTTTGTCCAGCTCGGCAGCAAGAAAGACATCAAGTTTTAGATTCTTCCAGAAGACTTGAGACCAACAGATGCCCTCAAGAAACAGCAGAAAGGCTTGACAGATTTTTATTTATTTTTTTTTAATAGGAGGGAGGAGCAAGGGACTTGTTTCCAACCCTCCACCCAAATGTTGAAAAAAAGCCAAAGGAAACCAACAGTGAAATCAGTGGTGGTATTTCTAGACTAGGTACTTATTTGCTCACGCTTTACCTGTATAACTATGTACTTTATCTTGGAGAGGAACTTACCTACTCTGTTTTTCCCTTGTATAAACTGAGTTACCTGAGACATTTCAGGTAATTTCCTAAAACAATTTTTAGTCAACTTACTTGCACTTTATATCTACAGATGCAAAAGACTATACAGCACGTTCGTCTTCCCTAGACATCAGACACACTCCAGATTAAAGTTAGTATTTCTGTAGGCAAAAACACCCATACATGCAACATAATAGGTTGTGGTGGAGTTGTGGTTCAGTATCCACATCTGACAGGATCTCTGGAGTATCTGAACTGCCTTTTGAAAGAAACTGGCTCGTCAGTTCTGGAAGCACAAGATGAAAGTAATTGCCTGTTTAACAGCACAGAGAATACCTTCAGCTCAGTGCTACACCCTGAGAGCTGTCCTTTGGGGAAATTAGATAGTTATTTCATCCAGAACTAAAAAGTCCCACTGGCAAGAATGAAAACTCTTACCTTTACAATCAACTGAACTATCAGTGAGAAAATTAATGAGAAAAGTCTAACACCTGACTCATTAATTTCCTTTCTAGAATAATACAAAGCTTTTCTCTACAACCTCCTTGTGACTCACAAAATATATTTGTGTCTGCTTGGGAAAAGGAGATGTATTGAATTTGCATGCCAAGGCGTGTGTAGCGGGGGACTGTTGGAGTGGCCCCCATGAGGAGAGGCTGAGGCTATCCCATGCCAGATACAGCTGGTTCCTGCCGGCTCCAATTGACCCACCTCAGGGCACAGCTGAGCCCCTCAGCCATCGGTGGGTGTCTCGGGGAAAACATCTCTAAGAAAGGGCAGAAAATTCTGCAGAGACAGAGGAGAAGGGAACATCCAGTTCGGAGGAGGAGGAGGAGAAAGAGAAGGAGGAAGTGCTCCATGCTGGAGCAGATAGCCACACTGCAGCCCATGAAGGACCGCGTTGGAGCAGATATCCACACTACAACCTGTGGAGGACCCCACACTGCAGTAGGTGGACGTGCCCTGGAGGAAGCCTGTGGAAAGCCCACACTGGAGCAGGGGAAAGTGTTGAGGAGGAAGAAGCGGCAGAGAGGAACTGTCATGTATGGACTGCAACTCCCAATTCCCCATTGCCTCTGTGATGCTGGGCAGGGTGGGGTGTGGGAGAGGAGTCAGGAATGAAAGAATGAAGTTGAGCCTTGGAAAAAAGGGGGTGGATGAAGTATCTTGTCTCTTTTTTTCTCACCATCTATGTATATTTTAATTGGCAATAAATTAAATTAATTTTCCCCAAGTCAAGTCTGTTTTGCCCATGACGGTAACTGGCTAAGCAATCTTCCTATCTTCACCCATGAGCCTTTTCATGTTATTTTCTCCCCCTGCCCTGTGTGGGGAAGGTGAGCAAGATGCTGGGTAGGCATCCGGCTGCTATCCAAGGTCAACCCACCACAGGAAGGCTGACAGATGTTCCTGCAAACATCTTTGCAGGAGATAAAGCTTACGTCTTCCTAGGAGCATCGGTAATATGAGCAGAATTATTTCTTGCACTTGCTATACAGAACACAGTGGAAAAGTTTTCTGTGATCTTTTACCGCCTAGATAAATTCTACTTAACTTTAGGCACTTAATTGAGGCATCTAAGTTAGAAGCTTAGTCACCCTAGTCAATGAAAAGGAACATGTGCCTTCAGAGGATGATTCAAATCTTTAATTGGACAAAATTTCACTCTGGAGGTGTTGGGCTCTCACCATTGATTATGAAAGAAGCCGCAGACAAGTGCGTTCTTACCAAGGTGTTTCAGTTAAGTGCCTTAAATTAAGCAGGATGAACCAGGGCATCTGTGACTGAGGAATTACAGCACTTGATCTTTCTTCTACAAAAGGAGAACTTGGTAATAACACTTAATAATCTGCTTTTAATGTATTGCTCACACTAGCCATGCAGTTTATTCTAACCTTTCATACGTAATTGAAATGTCCCTTTCTGCTTAGTATACGAGGCTATTTTAACATTTGATATTTTTGGACTCAAGGTTTAAGGTAGATGCACATTTTATTGTTGCAGTTCTTTTCTACACATGTGCTGTGCTTCCCAAGTAATATTTCTTGCAGATGAAAGCGTTACCAAAATGAACCAGACATCACTAAAAACAGACAGAAGATTAGGAGAGAATTAAGTGTAGGTGTGCAATTTTAAAATCCAAAAGGCATTGTTTGAGCACTGAGCAAATATTATGTGACACTTAAAATCATCCTTTTCAAATTTAACTTTTGGATAAAATATTTCATTTGTTTTCATGCCAATTCTAGCAATCATCACATAGCACTAATACAAAACTGGAAGTTGATGGCAGACACCTGAATTTTTTGTTAGAGTGATGTTAGTCTAAAAAAACTATGGGTTTAACTATTTATGAGTTAAATAATGTCTCCTTTCAACAATTTTCCTTCTCTCCTCCTAAATTGGTTGTTGTTGAGATGATGCTCTCCTTGAGTTATAGCAAAGAAACAATCAATTCCTGTTAACTGAAACTTTTCTTTTGGGTGATTTTAGTGACTCGGTAATAAGGAGCAGCTCTGATCAAGCTTAGTCATCATGCATACTAGAGTCACTTCATAAATACAGTAATTAACATGACTGATAAAAGGAACCTGGGCAACTTGAAAAAAAGGCTATAGTTCTCCAGTGAATTTGTAATGACATTGTTATAATTTTGGTTGATTTGTTTTTTTTTTCCTAACTGTGTTCTTCATAACCATTTGTGGCTTCTTGTCCCTCTGCCTCCCATTGTAAACTTTGTTTAGTCCTTGTTGAATTTCTCAAACGTTGTATTTACCTCTATTCCTGTACTTCCATGCAGTGTCTCAATTTGTGCCTCCTAGAGGATGTTGCTGCAGGGTGCTGCATTTTCATTAACAGTAATACTTATTTTGAATTATCTTCTTGCTATTGCAGGCTGCAAGGTTGCTTTTCCTGCTTAAATCTCCACGTATAATCTGTTTCTGCAGCAAATTCTGTTATGTTTTTTGTTTTTGTTTTAAATGATGAAAACTATATAAAAATGGGTTAGAGGAAACAGTCCAGTCCTTTGTGGTACCTTGGCTTCTCTCCAGTGCATGCTCTCTGTGGCCTTGCCTCTAATTCATCTGGTTTGTTTTCAGGTTTTCTCTAGCCAAAATATTGCAACAGGAGGTTTGCAGCAGATATGCAAAAGCTGGATTTTATACAAAAAGTGCAGAATCCTCCCCCCACCTGTCCTCCAGGAAAGAAGAAAGTAAGGCTAGGTTCTCTGCTGGTAGCTTTGTTAGTATCTTCAACATAACAAAAGTTTTACAAGCAGCAAAGGCAAAATAAAAAATACAATATTCAGTACTGTATTTCAAATTAAGCCTTACCTGGAGCCACCCTTGTGCTTGCATATAAAGTGAAGAAAATTATGAACTCAAAAGGAATCTGTAGTTATTGCTGAAGATAAATATCTCAATATGAGACATACGTACTAAGTAAGATATATACAGTCATACCAGAAGGGCTCAGATATTGTGGTAATAGCTAACTATGTTGATTGTGAGATGTACTTATATTTTGGCAACTGGAAAAAAAATGGTGCAGTGAGCAGTCTTATTTTAATATACTCAATATTAGGCATGAGCTGGTAACTATTATTGCATTTTGTTTTACAGTTTCACTAGCTACTCACTTTGGACCATAGGCTTTTGAAAATACTTGCTGTTCTGCTTCCTGAGTTTAGCTTTAATTGATATAAAGGGGCAAATGGAAGTACGCTTATGAAAAAAGACATAATTACCTATTAGAAACCTGAAAATGTATATATTTGGTTTGTAAAACATCAGCTCTCTTTTTTAAATAGCATAATCTTTTTAATAGCATTAAGGAATACAAAATCTGGAGGCTTGTTTTCTTATTGGCCTTTATGGAATTAAGCTTTTTACCCAATGCATTAAGAATTATTTCTTTTGGCATTTTTACTGAATTGAGCTCCTCTGCCTCTCTGATTCCATCATTGATTAGCTGATAACTTGCAAAAAGGCCATGGCTATATATTAAAGACAGGAGCCACAACTTGAAAAGAGCTACTTAATTCAGTTTTTGTCCCAGTTGTGTATGCTAATAAGGTAATTTGCAATATGTATGATATTAAAATGAGTCAAATCAGCCCTCTGAATCTGGCAGACCAATGTGTTGTTAGGAGCTGGTTGTGCCTGCAAAATTATGTGCTAATCAGTTTTTCAGCAAATGTGCAAATGACTCTGGAATTCTGAGGCCACTGAACAAACTCCTGATAATGAAACAGCACTACATACAACTTCTATAGAAGTTGAATACTCATTTTCATTGAGTATTTCACCTAAGATATAAATACGTATCCAATGGTATAACATATAAATGCATACCCTAAAAAGTATCAGGGAAGTGATAAGGGGTATTCTGATGAAGGAGGATGTGACCAGTCCCTATTTTGCCAGTGCAGTCACAGTGATCACAGCCTGCTTACTGACCACACACAATGCCAGAGGGCCTCTTAGCTATATGTTACAGGTGCTTTACACAATCTTGTATGATGTTATCTTGGAGTCCCCTTGTTTGACCTGGAATCATGATTCTGCTGAAGTCCCAATTGTCCTAAAGCTCACTAGTTGATAAAAAAGTCCAAACCATCAAAAGCTTTAATCATGCCATCCTGAGACATTTGTGTAGAAATTTCCTTTTGTTCCATGGGTACAAGAAGATATTCATAATAATGCAGTGTGATCCAGCACATTTTATAAATGTTGCAGGTTGCTTGAAAAATGTCAGGGTTTTTTTTTCCCCATGATTTTTCTGATGCAGCTGTCTTGCACCAGGCAACAACATTATATTTTCACTCTATAGCCCACCTCTCAATGAGACTAATCAGTCACACATACTCTTCCTGCTAGCTGAAAGCCTTTTCCTTCACCATGTAGTTGGCTTATGGTGTCTGGACTTAAAAATTGCTTCTTTGACACTCTTAAAAGAAGAAGCAAAACTGCAACAAGCAAATTACAGCAGGAACAAGTTGTACCAGCACTAAAGCTGTATTGTAATATAATGAAATTCTATCATCAGGCAAAGAAAAACACAGAGCTGATATGAAAAGCAGTTTAAAACTCGTGTATCATCACTGCCCTTCCTCAAGTGATTACAACATGAAAAGAGGTGTAAGAATAAATTTGCATTGTTTTTGTGTTCTTGGAACAGAAATTGGTTATGTGAATGGCTTCTTGAGGAACTAATAATTGACTTGGGGGTCTTAAGAAGCGAAATTTCTCTGGTGCAGCTGCTGTCTCATTTTTAGATAAGATAAGGATTAAGAATATGAATTGCCTAATAAAGAGGAAAATCTTTTCTGTTAAACTTGTTTTACTCCCTCCTGTCACAGGGGAAGCTGCAAATGCTTAGGTTCCTATTAAGAAAAAATTCTTAACCGTCTTAAAACACATTCCTATGCCAGGAAAATAATGTGCAGTTTTCAACTTCTTGTTGCATGGCACTAAGTGTGACCATGTTTTACCCTTCCTGCCAGATGAGACCAAAGGCCTACCTGTATCAGTACATGTCCTTTAACAGTGATGAGAAGCAGATGTTTGAGGAGAAGTTTAATATTCAAGCCTTCCCCAATATAACATATTTCTAGCTTCTATCATGCATCAATATGAGGACCTCTGAATCAGAGAACACTGTTGGATCATTGTGTGTAAAAGCATCAATAACTTTAAATATAATTTTGCCAGCCTCCCTCTTTGAACGGTTTTTTATATTTTCCCTCTAAAACATTCTGTGGCACTGAGTTCCACAGTACAAGCCGTATGAAATATGTCCCTTTGCCATTAAATACATGCCTTAAACGTGATAAGAGGGTCATTGTGTGCTTCCAGCTTCTGATATTATGAGCAATAGTGAGTTATGATATCACAGGAAATCCCTGCGCCAACAGTGATTTTACAGACCTGTGCCATATTTCTTCTTAGTTCATTTATTTCCAGAAAGAGGAATCAAAATGTTTAGTTTCTCCTCATATAAAATTATTGGCTATGGGGTTATAGTTGGTTCCTTTCTATGTTTCTTTTCTAGTTCTATTTGACAGCTGTAGCAGCTATCTGAAGTCTATAACCAGCTACTTGCAGAGCTGAACAGAAGCTGGCAAAAAAAAAGCCCATTCAGATCTGAGATTTACTTTAGTTTTCTGTTTACTTAAATAAAACAATGGTAAGAAGCAGCTATTGGCAATGACACTTCATCTTAAAGCACTAAAACATGTAATTATTTAAAAAGATAAACTATTGTTTTTCAAGCTAGTTCAAGACCCAAAAAATGATGTGCTACAGGAATGACAATGGGATAACTTTACTGTTACGCTTTTGAGAGCTGGGTACATGCTGCAAGATGTTTGCTGTGAATATTTAGTAGTAGTTTTAAAGAAATTTACCTCAGTTCCATTTCGCCTCCTGTTGCTTCTTTGATAGCTATTTATCACAGATATGTTAGCAAATGTCTTTTTTTCCTATTCTGTTTATTAAAACAGCCTGTGCCTAAGAAGAAAGTGTGAAGTTTTGGAATTAAAATTTTGAATTCATAGTTATAAGAATTCACAACAAGAAACATCATGGAATAATTTCTATCTACCGAAGTGTGGGATGCTTTATTGAGGTTGGTTAATGTAATAATTTAACTACTTCAGGACCTTGGCAGAAATAAAGGAAGAAACCTTTTAATATTGATATTTCGCACCTGCTGACTTAAAGGTGATATTGGCCTTTTTTCTTGGTTTTGGTGTTCCATTATTGGCTCCTGCAAACGTACGAAATCAGACTTCTTATTCAACAAACAGACTGCTACCAGCTATGTTGGTGTCATGCTCTCTCTCTTCTTCTAAAATTAAATTATGGCATTTCATTAGAAGTATTGAAAATCTAAGAGTTGTGCATCAGTTTACGCTTGGTTTGGCACATCAGCTACAACAAATGCAAAATTGTAATAAATGCTTTCATTTAATGGTCACAAAGGAGATAAATATCAGTGTTCAGAAAGCTTTAGCATCCAAATGTGAAGTACAAAGACACAGAATGGAGCTTGCAGAATGTCCTTTTGCAGAGGACAGGGTGTGATACCAACATATTCTTGCCACAGGTTTCCTTGTTGCCTCCCATCTGTTTCTTTTACTAAAAATCCTGCAAAAAAAAATTGCAAAAGCCATCCAGAAAGTGGCTATTGAGCTCATACTGATCACTCATGCAGGATCAATTGTAGGATGCATCAGACTTGCTTCTCAGGTACAATTGATGTGGTTTTGAATCCCAGCCTTTTTTTTCCCTAGTTGTCCAAACAATGACAAGGCAAGAATGATACTTTTTTCAAAAGCAGTAACAAAAGCTACTCAAATAGATTGCCTAAATGCCACTGAAATCTGTTGGAGATCAGGTCCCTTTGTGTAAGAGTCCTGATCTTTTGTTTCTTCGATATCTCCACAATTCTTTCATCATTTCTTCAAGTAAACACAATGAAGGAAAATAAAGTTCACTTTGGGTTATGTAAATGAGCAGACAGGTGAAAACTTTCATAGAAACCAAGTAATGTTTTTAAAAAAATGCCAAAATTGGCTTTGTCCTGACATAGAATAGATCTTGTTTCTCTGAAAAGGGTGTAACATGAACCATGACATTTAATAAAGTATTGGTGTTGTGTTGTATCTTTTTATGTGTCTGAGACTAGCACATCCAATGCAACCTAGAGAACTGTGAATATCTGTGTCTCTCATGAAAGGGTAAATCAGCATTCAAGGGAAATACAGCATTTGCCTTCTAGTCAGTTGGATAGCTTTGAGGATCAGGCAGTCATGAGCCCAGAAGCTTGAAAACAAGGAATAGCTGTAAGGCTATCTCAGAGCAGAGTATGGAAATACTGAGAATCTCTTGAAATAATGTCTGAGAAAGGAGTCCTAAGCTAAAGATTTTTACAACCGAGCTTCAACTCTTGAAAAAATCAAAATGGCAAAAGGTTTTTTGTTTGTTGGGGCATGTTTTTTTTTTCGTTTGTAGAGTGAGACATAAGCAAATACAGCAGAGAGCGTGGCTGGGTTTTTTATCTTCATTGGATGGGAGATAAAAAGACTTTTAGGAGGCTGAAATGCATCCCTAGTTAAAAACCAGAAGTCCTGTTAATATTTTTAGGTCCAACGCCCTGTTTTCAATTGTTGTAGAGGAAAGGCATTAAAGGAACAAATTATTCCTTTAGGGACCTCCAGAAGATTTTTCATTTTCAGAAAAAATTGAAGTGTCTATCTCATGATGCTTTAACAGCACTACACTGGCTCTAGCGTCCTTGCAAGATCTGCGTTATAAATTCCCACAGTCATTTTACCAATGATTTCTCATTTGGAAAGCAGTTTTCGTTCATTTTCCTGTAACCTTTCCTCCATTTTTACCTCACATTCTTCATCTATAAATGGGTTTATTCTTTACGTGCCTTTATACAACTCCTGTAGATTTCAAGAAAGACTGAAGCCCATCTTCACTGAATCTGAGGTCTATACACCAAGTGTGATTGACACCTGTACATTGAGGAAAGATAAAATTCTGGTCATACTTTGGTAACACATACCTCATCAAAGCAATTGACATGCAATTCATAAGGTGGAATGGCTGAAAAATTACTCATGATTGCCATGGACCAGACCCCAAGACAAGGAGCATGTTAACTGAAGGTCTCTAATGTGTTTCTTCATAGGAAATGAGGACTTAGGTGTAGAATCATGTATTTAAAAAAAAAAGGTCAAAGTCATCTCTTGACCTTTCTTACAGCTAAAATGCCTTTTTAAATGAAAGAGAAAAAGAAAAAAAAAAGTACTTTAAAAACTTATCTTATTTCTTTCAGTTTCAAATTAAGAAAAAATATAATTTCTATTTAATATATACTACATTCACATCTCTTTCTAAAGTATGAAGCATGTGAGCAAGTAAAGGACAAGATAAAGCAGAAACTTCATTTACCCAGTCTAGTATATATGGACACTCAAGGCAGATAGAGTAGGTTTGCATTTGCAGATACATTTATAAGATGCTTCCAAATCAACTACAGTAGCAATATACTATTTCAAAATGGCTTTTACAGAAGGTTTAAACACCATGTGTACTTTGTCAGAACTGCCTTGTTTTGTAGTCTCTCTTATTGCTGGATTACTAGTTTAAAAATTGTCAAAGAAATGAAATCTGGAAGAACTGTCAAATTTCAGAAAAATGCCTTGAGCTGAATTCTTTGTTTATCTGAAATACCATGGCATAAAAAATAAGAACTGCCAAAGAACTGCCAGTGTTTAAAGGAAATCAAGGTGTCAGCAGAAAGAAATCTGTTATCAATAAAATTTCCATACTAAAAACACAGGATGTGTTTTCAAACAGTGTCACTTTAGGTATTCATAAATAAAAGGTAGTTTTCCTTCCTGAAAAATTACCTGTTGTGGCTCATTTCATTGTTATAAACTCATTGATGTGCAGTCATTTCATTGTGGTTCTTGTCAGAAAGTTCAGCACCTTGCTGTTACTCTGGGCTTGCCTGGTTTCGGTGACAATTTCCACAGCCTCCTAAAAGTTCAGTTAGTAGCAGATAACTCAGCATCTTCAGCCCTAAACAAAAGGTTTCTGCCTCTGCAGTCAATGGAGAATTGCAGTGATGTGCAAAGATATCAGTTTAGTTTATCCCAGACTCTTCATTCAACAACAAGACCAAAAAAGTCAAGCAGAGGCAAAGTCTTAGAGTTAGGTAGTGATAGAATTAAGATTGCTAGAGCAATAGAAATTTGTCTCTTTATACACATGCAAAAAGAAGCTGACTTTAAATGCATAATACACTGATTCTTCACCTCATTCTGAGGGCTCCTCCACTAGACTCCTACTCCAGCTTTCTCAGCAAGTCTTTCCCCTTGTTCTCCATGTCTAGACATGGGTTTTCAATGTCTAATATTCTAATAAATGTTGCTTTTGCATTTCATTTCAGGGTCTTCTCCCTCATTGCCCCTCAAGCCAGCAGGGAAAATACAGATTGAAAGAGGTGCCTGATATGCCCACTGCCAGACTCGGGATCTGCAAGAAAAGTCCTGTTCTTTATCAGATAAACAATGAGGCTTTCTTAATCCAAAATTCTTCTTTGATGACTTTGCCTAACTGATAAGACTCTACTCAACATGTGTGAATAAACCACTTTTTTTCAATGTGATTCTGAAATGGATGAAATTTACAAGCATAGACAAAAAAACATTGTGGGGTTTGTTTTTTTTTTTTTTAGTTTCATTTTTTTGAGTATTTGAATACGTCCCATTCAAATTGTGTTTATATAATAGTATTATTACTATTAGTACATACTATTTATATAATAATGTTATATGTTTTACAACACTAAACAGAAGGACATGTCTAGCATGAGAAATGTTTGTGCTAATGGCTCTAGTCTTGGCAAAATTATAATTGATGGCAATAAGGTCTTATGAGAAATAGTAGAAAAGTTTAAGAGGCAGTCCTACTGACACCGTTGATAATAAGTTTTGGTTACTATCTGTTTCTTTGCCCCAACAGCTACCCAGGATTCCCTTATTCTGAGTTTTGCTTTACTCCTGAGCTCTAGACAATCAAATACATTACATGTTTATTTGTTGCTGGACTTTTGTGTATCTGAGCGTGATTTGCATTTCCCTTTCAGTTCTGCTAATTTCACAGTTTTTTGTAGTATTATCCTGTGAACTGAACATTGAAGTAATTTTCCTGTTTAAGACTTGTATTTTGTGGTGAAACACTGCTCTGAAGAGCCAGATTTGGATGGTTTTTTCTGCATGTGTGATTGTTTACTGACTCCAAAAACATTCTTATTGAAATCCATGTTATTTATGAGGTGAACTGTGTTTGACCATCAGCTTTAGAAACTGGCCTGTGTTTAAAAACCTTCGTATCCACTGGTACTAGCCTATCACTTTTTCCTAGAGATCTAGCAACAGATGACCTGAATAAGAAATATTCCTTACTATTCCCACACAGAAGGGCCAACCCTAAACTCTAGCACTTTGCACCCTGAGGCAAAAACTTCCATGAAGATGGAGCTGAATAGGTGATTAAGTCTAGGCTCATGCTGGGAGTTGCATAAATAGAGTACCATAAACATGAAGCTGTCAGAGGGTGGACTGAAAGTGTGCCAAGGCAGCCCTGATGTAATAATGAGGTCAAGCAGAATAATAAATTTCTGTAAACACAAAATTCCTTATAACTAAGTGTTTTTCCTTGAAATATTTGCTTCCATATTCATGCATTGAAATGTATGAATCATTAAAAAAGAAAAAAAAAAAAACAAACAAAAGTAGGGTAGTTATAGGATTGTATCCATCCAGAAGATTATATTCAATTTCATAATCCTCAAAGGTGGCATTACCTCCCCACACACATATGCACAAACAAAATCAAAAAAATAGGTACAATAATCTGATCGTCACCTCAGATCTTTTTTGCCACATTATTCTATCAACACATATGCAGTGTTCCCAAGTTTAGAACATGACATTCTGGATTCTAAAAATGACTTCTGGAAATGTTTTGACCTGCAGTACATAATTTTGATAAGAAAACAAGATATTTTAACAATTTCACTAACCATGTAAATTAAATGTATTTCAGCTGCACAGTGGACAGGGTTTTTTTGCCTTTTGGAGGGTTGGAATTTTTTTTTTTCCCCCAAAATGCATATTATGAAGACATAATATTTTTGATATGCCACTTTTAAAGGTTATATACATTTTTTCTCATTTATGAATAAATATTTTTGCTGTAGGTGTTATGCTCAGGGAAGTTTTGGAAGTTTACTGTGCACCAGGTGCTCTTGAGAGAAGATAACTCATTTCAGACTTATTTAAAATGTATCGAATAAGATGGTTGCTTACCAACTGGAAATATTACAATTTCACTTCTAGGGCAGAATATTTCTGTTAGGCCTGTCTGCCTGTCAACACTTTACATTCTGATCACCACTTTCTTTTTATCTTTATAAGCATAACCATCACTATCAAGTACTGTGGTAGAACCATTTAAAGGAAAGTTGGGGGAAAAAAAGCCTGTCTTGAAAACAGTATTTGCTGCCACTCCAAAAAAATCCCCAAGAAAATCTTCTTTAACTTTGTACTAGCAAGTTATTACTTGGTATAAAAACAATAGTGATTTTTACATCTTGAAATTTCTTCACTATGAGCCCTACAAAAATATCCAGTATTTGAACTATAGTTTAATGTTAGCTATACCCTTTCTGCTTTTTGCCAATGGTTGGTACTAACTGGTATAGGAGAAAAGAAGGGGAAACGTAGTGGTGCACTCTCTCAAAGATTAAATTTTCTGAATGTTTGTCAGTCTTTAAATATTGAGCAGAGTGTGCCATTGGTTCTTTTTGGTGTCTTTAATGGAAATTAATGGTTTGAGAATAGAAAAAGAAAATTTCATAGGAATGGTCAGTTGTGGAAAAGTGGCATAAAAGGGAATAAAGTCTTAAACCTGTACTCTTGTGGAAAATGCTGTATAGCTTATAGATAAGTTTTGCTGCTAGTGCTACCTATAATAAAATTCACTTAGACTTTCTGTCTTTCCTTTCATCACAGTCCTTTGTTTCTTCTTCCTCTGCTATTGCTTATTCTTGTACCTCATCCCATCAAATGAATGACTGATTAACAGGAGGGATAAATATTATTTTCCATTTACTTTTTCTAGTCAGGCCACTATGTTGATCTGTCTGTCCTATCAATACAATTTTAATCCTGAAAAAAATCAGATATATCCTAAAAGAGAAAACTAATTACAACTTGCACAATAAATGAAACTTGTTTTGCTCACTTCCTGGGCTATTCAGAAGCTGAATGGTTCTGTAGAGACACAACAGGGTCCATTTAATTTTTTTTTTTAAATAACATAGTCATGTCCCTCTCAAAAGAGTATGTGGAGTGATGAGTAAAGAGGAAGCTGAAGAGCTGTTCAGAAAGCATACTGAGCTCCACAATTCCTTATCCTTTTGACTAAACCAAATTGTGGCCTAAACCCTGTACTAGGCACATTTTACTGCAGTGAAATGGACCTTTTGTAGCAGTTTCTTTAGTTTTCTTTTAATTCTAGCATTACAACCTTGCTTGTAACTACCCATATATACTTATGTCTATTTATGTATGTGTATACATGTGTAAGTGTGTGTATATATACACACATATGTAGTATGTGTGGGGCTTCAAACAAGAGGGGCTAGTAGAAGCAGCGCTCTGTTCTTTGCTGTATTTTATTTCACTCGTTTCTTATTCCAGTGTCTCCTGTTTTCAAAGTATTACAGATTTTCCTTAGGAATGCTAACACCAATACAAAAGATATTAAGAGACAGAGTTTGAGAACAATAGGGTTGTTCATCATATCTGACTATACAAAAATTAATTTGGAAAGGATACAGATACTAGTAGGTAGAAAATAATACATTATACTTGAATCCTACTGTAGTTAGTTAAAAATAGAGACATCTAAACTGCCACCAATACAGCTGCAGAGTTAACCACTTCTTGAGATGAATGGCTTCTTTCTGGATGAAAATGCTGTCATCATTTATACTCAGTTCTTATTTTTAAGGTTATCTATGTCATCATAAGCAGTAAGAACATTTTTTGTTCCAGTGAAAGCTGAGACTCTAGGTCACACTTAATATGATAATATTTTTTTGCTGGAGATTAAAGGGATAGAAATGCACTACCACTTAGCTTTACAAATGATAATTTAAATAAGGGTAATGTAACTGTGTATATGTGCAAAATTGTAATTTCAGTCCCTTTCCCTCAGGAGATCTTTTTAGTTAATATTTTCACAGTATGCAATAGTGATTCCATTTAAGGGCAAACATTTATTTATTATACAAAACAGTTTATATCATGTTGATGTCACTATTTTAAAGAAAATAGCAGTTTCAAAGTTTGTTATTATTGTCTGTGATAGATACCTGTCTAAACCAGTGGTAAGATTCTGGGTTTATATACATAGATATCTAGTATGTTGTTAGCTTGTTGTTTTAACTTGGTGCTAATCATTACATGAATATTCATTAACAGATACCTAAGATATAGTCGCAATTAAAGAATTCATATTATCTCATTAGCATTTTCAAATTTGAAATTCTCAGACTTTTTTCTGCATTACTTAATAAGGATGGTTTTGAGCTGGGACATTTACCTTTTTTTTAAGGTATCATTTCTTTTCCAAGATACCTCTTTTCTCTAGTTAGTTCTTTTCAAAAGATGTTAGCTGGAAGGTTTGTGTTGTTCGTGTCTATTTGTCAGATCCCCAGAATCTCATCAGAACCATGTCAAATTGCACCAATCCAAAATGTGTCCTGGGCTTCTGATAACACAGTGCTATAGGAAAAGCATGGCTTGAAGGTTGTTGGAAGACAAATAGCTTTATCATCATCACAGAAGTACTATAAGAGATGCAATAATTTATTGAATGTTCACACAATAAGATTTTTTGTTGTACCGTAGTAATCTGAAATTTTCAGTAGCCTATGCTTTACAACAAACGTACAGAACACTGGGCTTAATTTTATAGAGGTATATGTAAGCCCTGCTAGGGGAAGGATTCTCTTTCTCCAAAGAAAGACGTTAATGAGGTAGAGATAGCTTTCATTCTGGCCCCAGAAAAGAGATAAATACTGAAACAGGAAATTAAAAAATGCTCCCTGAAGTTAAATATGTTACAAGATACTGCTGCCCTACCTATAAGGCTAGGAATGTAGCAAAATTGCATCCTCTGGCTGCACAAGCTCTACCAGCAAATCTTCTGGCATAGGTGCAGATAAACCAGTCAGAATGTCTTTCTGCTTCTGCATTTTGTAGCACATGACAAAAGACAGCCTATCAGAAAAATGCACATTATCCTATGCTGCTGCTACCATTACACTCGGGTGCCTTTAGAGTTTGGACAAGCCTGGGCACACACAGAATGAACATTTCTCATTTCATCCCTGGACTAATGAAGCACAGACGCTAAGTCTGTCAGAACCAAAGAAGAACAGGCATGTTTCTTGAAGTGTGCTACGGCTTTCTCTGGCAAAGTTGATACCTTTCAGAGAAGACTGTTTAATTCCTTTTTTTTTCACATTTTGTGAATGATTGAAAAGATCTGGCACGAGATTCCGTACATGGCCCTAAATTTTCTCATGAGGAAGCAAGAGCTTTGAAGGGACAAGTCCAATTTTTTTCTCCCACCCCCCGCAAGGCTAGTTACTCTTGCGCCAGGCTTAACTTGCATAAATCCCTTAAATCATTCAATATCCTTTTGGGACTGAGATTAGAAAAAATTTCAGGCTGCAATTACCAGCTTATTGAGGAAGGGAAAAAACCCAAGATATGTTCCTGAAAGTTCTCCTGCAATGAAGGGCAGCAATGTCATCTCAGCCAGTCATTTCTATTTGCTCAAGCAATTCACTCAGTGAGAATGACACCTTATCTGGTGTCTATGATCTTATTATTCCTTTCCCATATGTCTTGTCCTAATGAGCCTCCTAGCCAATGGTACACAGTGTAATACATTACCTTTTTTCTTATTGGGGTTTTATTGATGCTCTAGAGTAAATTATATTTAACTGCTGTTGTGAATCTGATGCTGGGAACATGTTTAAAAGACAGTTTATGCGATTCCCTAGCAGTGGCTCCATCTAACTCTGAGAGTCAGAAGATTGCCTCCACTGTATTTAGTAATAACAGAAAACTGAATTTCCTATAGGTCAGTCCAAAATACTGGCCACCTGTACACCAAAGTTCTGTCAACTTCTCTGAGTAATTCTCATTGGGGATTTCCTATGCAATATTGTCAATTTTATTGTGAGTCTTACAAATATTGGTGGTTTTAGCCCTCAGTCAGAATAAAAAGTTTAGATATATTCAGAATACCAAAGGCAAAGAAATATCTAGCATTTATTGATTTTTTAAAAATCATATAACTTTTATTCCAGTTGTGACTTTAGTGGGACGAACTAATAGATTCTGAAAAAACAAATATCAACGACATTGGATTCCCAACAGTGTTCTTTTGGACCCAACACACACCTCCCTTGTATCAAAAGAACTCTCTTTGACTTCTTTGGGGTTTGGCTTAGACTCAGGAAGCTAAGTGTATAATCATCAAGGGCGTGAGAGACAGCAATTTCGTATTATTCCTGCTTTGGGGCTCTGTCAAGTACAGCCTAGGTTTAACGTATCTGTGTTTCCTATGTACCCCCTCTCTAGTGCCACCACTGCTGCAAAATGTGACAGTAAGGTTCAACATAGGGAGGGCTTCTCACTTCTCAAAATGTGTCTCTGAGGTTATGTCTTTTCTGCCAAGTTAGCTGACATTAAGGTAATCTAGTCTGAATGCCTGCACCACAGTGAAATAATACTTGAACTACAAAGTCCAAAGTAGTGTCACTAGTTCACTTACAGCTCTAAGACCTTTTACTGACACATCTCATATTTTTTATTGCTGCAATAATATGATCTACATTATAAATTCCTTTGTGTTAATATGGCAAAGAAAATTTTCTGTCCTGTTGGATACACGTGGGAATTGTGAGGAGGCATTAAGAATCTAATAGAATTTGATAACTTTCATCTGTATTGACACAGCAGTATAGTCTTTTTAAACTATGATGAGATCAAAATTCAGCTTGTATCCCTGGACAGGCCAGCAGACCAAGTAGCCACAATATGCTCACACGTTCAAGGGTGCATGGACTCTAACTAGGACCAACCCCCAAGCTGTAACTTCAGTCATCTTTAAAGCAAAGACAAGACTTGGAACTGGTCAGGTTGGGTGGATTGTTCAAGTTCTTTATATTGTTAGACTCCCAAAGTTTGCAAGTTATTTCTGGTATGTTGTATGTTATGCAATGTTGACATCAAATATATTACATTGACATGGAAGGAAACAATTAGTTTGGGAAACAAGCATGAACATTTGGCTGATTCTGTGGAAATCCCAGCTCTTTAGTGTGCACAGAGGGCCTTTTGTCAGTTGGCTATTTTTTTGATTGCAAAATGAAGTCGTGAGGGACAGACTCCAGTGAAATCATTGTCTCCTAGCTGGCTGTGAGATAGACAGAAACCCCTCAGCCAGGGAACAGAATTCTCTTTCTCCAGTATAAATTTCCATAGTTTGCTAAATAATTTATGAGCTACATTGGCCCACATTTTCCAGACTCTCGTGTAGCTCAGTCCGATACCAGGAAATTCATGAATAATAGGAACCAGTGTTCCTCCCACTGTATGTTGGTGCCAAAATTCCTACTTATTTTACTGGGAACAGGAGAAGGTCTTTTTCACTCCACCTTGCTTGCTAGTGAGGAAAATCAACTTTCTTCTAAGGCCAAAAATGCGCTAACAAATCCATATTTTTATAGTAAAAACACTAAATAAATTTAATGTTGCAGTTCTTCAGTTTGCCAAATTGTCATCTAAAGCAACAGTAAGAATATGAGTCCAGTTTGTTCTGCCAATTTCTGAAGGTATCATAGAGGTTAAATAACAAATACCTAATGTTTCTGCTTTGGATGGTGTTATAAAGGAAATTGGATAAACACTGGAACATAAATCAAGAAAAGGTGCTAGAAAATGATGCCATCAGTTAGAAAAATGTGCCATACTAATACCTGATCTGTCCTCTTACTTGCTGAAAGTATAAAAGAGAAAAGCATTTAGTATCTTGAGTAGTCCAGGCACTGATTGATTGCATCCCATAATGCTTTCTAATGTATCTTCTAGAATACCTTATAAATCATAGGCGGGCTTTTTCTCTTTAAATGCTGCTTTATCAATTCTCAACTGCTCAACTTTCAAAATAAAGAAAGAAAATTAGGGTCTCAGTGGTTGCGGTTTCTCTTCTTACCGAGGGCCTTGATTCAGTTCAGTATTTAGGTGCCTGTATAGCCTGAAGCAGGTGCACATTCCCATTAAAGATGTGTGCTTAAGTATCTTTGTGAATGAAGACCATTTTTGGTCTTTCAAAATACTGTGACATTTGTTGCATGTTAGAAAATCATCCTACAGGAAAAAGGTCAGACAAGGAAACAAGGAAAGCAGTTCTTTTCATGAATATAATTATGAGCTTGAGTTTCAAATCCACAATACAATGAGTTTTACGCGGCTTGGCATTTCACTGCTAGTGTGTGTGTGTGTCTTTTACACTTTTTTCTGTATACAAGCTGACTAGACAGTTGTAACCACCCAATGAGCCTCAAATCATGGGAAAGCTGTGAAACTCCTCTGCTGTGAAAGTTGTGCATAGCACAAACTGGAGAAGGCAGTTGTGCTTGTTCCACCCTGCTCTTTGCAAACCTTTTGCTTGGCAAAAGGAGATGGGGAGATCTTGAGAGGTTTGGAACATAGATGCGATGTTGAAGAGCACCTGGATCTCATGCCAACCAGTGTCTGAACAGAATTTTTAATCTCTCTGACCTGTGTAATCTTGCTGAAAATTCTTCGTCCTAGCAAATAAGTCTAGGAGTAGCCCAGTACAAATCAGCTTTTCCCATCAAGCAAAAAAAAAAAGAGCAAGAGAAGATGACAAAAAGTAGGTCACAGGGATAGAAAGAGGGAGCACATTTACAAAGAGAGGAAAAGTAACTAACAGGGCCTTGGCCACTCAAGTGTTATCTACACTTCTATGATGTTCATTTTGATTTATTTCAGGCTGCTGGGCACTGCCACCTCCTTCTCCCGAGCTGCAGTTGATTTCAGCCCTATGTTTTCAAACCTGGAAAACTGTTCAAGCTTGGGTCTATTTGTAAATTCTTGTAGGCAATATCTTGCAAAGCCTTCTTTAGGCAAGAGCTACACCTTGCATTTCTTCAAGCACAGATGAACAGAGTGTTTTGAAACAGATTTGGAAATATATAGTGATGGTGGAGAACGTCATAAATCTGGTAGAAAGCATAGTTCAGCAAAATGTTGATAATTATGGGGGTTTACAGAAGCTGTCAATCTCCTTGAATAGAGATGAAATAACTGCTTTTATTACTCACTCCTTTAGCCCACTTTTAAAGGGATGTAGGAAACAAGGCTGAGAGGTTATGCAAATAGCAATAGAGCAAGTCTGTATCTGAGCCAGGAAACCAAGTTCAGGGCACCTTCTACTGTTACCTCCCCTCCCACCTGTTGATGAAAGAAAGCAGAGCACTATATCTCAGTTAGTATTTGGATCCATTTTAAATTGCAACCAACTGCTAAGCTGTCCTTCTGAAAGACACTAGTAGAAATTTCTTCTGCAAGTATTCTAATGTTACATTTCATATACAGTTGTTATAATATAAAATGATATTCTGATTTTCTGTATAGGCATCTTTTGATGTTCTCCTTATTTTTCCATCAAAAAAAATGTTCTTAATGGAATCAGAAGTCATAAATGGAATATAGCCTATTAGATCACTCAGCCCATCTTCCATCAAGGGGAAAGGCTAATAAATATAAGCCAACTTTTTTATAAATAGTCAGCACAAATGATGCAGAAAATTGTAACCAAAGCAAGTCCATGTGTAGCATACAGTGGTTACTTTCCTAACTATAATGACAGGGAATTTCAGAGATTTGTGGGATCCCTGTCTTAAAACTCTGCCCCTGTTTTCTAGCTAATGTGTGCATGATTTTCCAGCTTCTGATAGAAATCATCTCTCCTTCAGATATGATATACTTTTCCTGCCAGACTTATTTTTGGGGCTTTGAATACCAACATGAAATGAATTTGAAAGTATTTCCAGAATCTAACTTCAAACTGAATGATTTGCCTTTCAGTTTGTGACCAGATTGAGCTGAAACCTGCTTATAATCTAGTTCAGGGAGCTTGTCATACATGCAGAGCAGAACCGTGATGGTTGAGTTCCTCATGGGGGCTACGCATGTGGGAGCAACCCATCACACCACAGTTGCAGAGTTACTGGTACCTGTGCCAGTGTCACGCCATCCACCCAAGTCTGTTAGTTGCCTCTCCTGAGGTAAAGCCTTGGCAGTCTTGGCAGTTTTAGTCACCATGGTGCAAAACCAATTTCCCTGGAATAAACAAGGTCCTTACAGTGGGAAGGGGGAAAGAAGGAAATGGGATTGTTCAGCATAGTTCAAGAATAAAGTCCAGCTTTTTAAAAGCAGATCTGTCCAAAGTAAACTTCCCTGTGAAGTAACACTGCTTTTCTGCTAAGTTATTGTTGAAAGGATTTACATTTAATGGGAACAATGAATAATCCTCCTTGTTCTTCACTCATCCTGTCAATGAGCTCATGTACTATGCAGGACTTAAGGCTTATCACAAAATGCTAGAGGATCAGAGGACTGCAGGGATAAAGTGACTGTCAAGTTCTGTGGAAATTAGAAAACACAGCTGTGTTGAGTTGCCAGACCTGCTCAGATTATCAAGACTGAAGGCTGGTACTGCACATAGTGCTGTGTCCAGCCTCCTTATAGCAAGACTCACCACCTCAGTTAGTATGCTATGTTCAGGAGTGAGATCGAAGACTGAAAGTGAGGTTGGAGAGTGAGGAGCTCATTCCTTTCCATATTGAACTGTCATAAATCACGATTAGTGCTTTATAAGTCACTGGACTAAGAAGAACATAAAATAGATGAGACAAAAAAGAGAGACCATTGCTTACTTTCTGTTATGTCACGCTTTTGTTCACTAACTCTCTACGTCTGAAATATCTACTTATTTGAGAAAGTGAGGATTATTGTACACATGTGGTGACAGTTTTCTCCAAGATCAGGGCTGATACCAGATGCATTGTATGAACATGAGAAAGGTTTCATCTTCTAAAAACTCTCAGACTAGCACCATAAGCCAGAAAGAAATACACATGAGATGTTAAGTAACAAAGAAAGCAACCTTTTTAGATGTCTCATGGTAGAAATTAGTATACTATTTATGTCAGGTACAGTAAAAGTACAGCATTGATGCCTTGCTTTTTTCTCCAACAATTTGTTCTACATGCATGAATGGTCAAAAGGACAGATTTTACTATTTTGCTAAACATCGATTTAAGGACAATGCACCAGACTGTGAGTAGTTCCATCTGCACTGTTCTCCTGACCCTGTGCAATAGAAATTTCATTATATTTGCAAAGACACTTTTTTTTTTTTTCTCTCAGGGACATTATGGTCACTTGTTTTTGCTATCCACATCTGGCCACAGTGATATTAATCTGTGACATTAGCCACACAGAACTGGATGCACAGAGGTTTGTTGGAACCTGCCTTCCTTAAGGTCTGTGGCTCAAATATCCCTAGTTGGGTAACAACAGACACATCTTTGATGCTCTTGATGTTCTCCGAGAAGTTCCCTGCAGGCAGATATCCTTGTCATAACTGACATGCTGGACAGCATGTTTAACAGAGAGACAAAGGATTACAACAACAGCACAGAGACTGAACTTCTGTCCCTTTCTCTTCTATCAGCTGACATACTCTGCGAACACTAAATTCCACTTAAAAATCAAAATAAAATGAAGTAATCTTTCCAAGTGAATCCTCCCATTGTGGAGAGGGACTCATTGATCAGGACAGTAGAGAATTTTGTGACAGTAGTAGCCTGCAGGGCTTCCTGGTGGTTACAGCATCAGCACTCTGCTGCCCGATGTCGCAAAGTCAGCTTCTCTCCTGCTGAGCATCAACACTGTGAGTGACTCATTGAACACAGCAGAAATAAAGGAAGAAGTCAAGGAAACTAAAAATGAGAAGGGAGGACAAGGGAAACATTAATAATCTCAGCACCAATCCCTAACAAAAGACTAAGAAGAACAACAATTAGCTATAAAAGTTAAGCCACTCTGGAAGGAAAATAAACATGTTGTGAACTACTGTTCCAAAATATCAGATATTTGATATAAAGATGATAAGTCTTATGAAGAAAAGTGCTTTTTAAAAAGATATTTAGGTTTCTATAAACAGAAGAGCCCAAAAATCCCCCTCATGGCAAATGAAAATTATACAGCGATTCTTGCACATATTTATTAACTTTCTTCATTAATTTAATCCTCTTTATGCATATTTTCTGTATAGATTTTTTCTTTAAATTATAAATGATTCATTTATAATATTGTAAGCACTGGAAAATATTTTATATATTTCACCTAAAATATTCACAATATGCTCAATTTGAAAAATTTGATTTCGTGTGCTCATATGTTTAGTTACAAGATCCACATTTAAAAATGTCCTCAAGGGTATGAAAAATGTTGCTAGGTTGAAAGAAATATTTTTCACAGAGTGTAAGAATTTGTTCAAACAAGCATCTGACAGAAAGCAAGACTACAACTCAAGAGTGCTGTGATTTAGAAAACCAATAGAAAAAATTCAGGTAAAAGTAATGCGGAATTACTAAGTCATAAACAATGGATTAAAAATATGAGTGAGATCTCAGGAAAAAAAACAACTCAAGTAACCTGAACAGGTACATAACTACTGACAACACAAAATCCTTAACCACAAACAGTTAATTTCTGGATTAAAATTTTTTAAGAGATGTGTGTTATTAGAAAATTGAACCATCTCAAGGAAGAAGCACAGCTACATGCTAAGAGTATTAGAAAAAGATAGCCTGAGAGAGAATGTAAGTGGCTGGCTGAGAAAAAGTGAAATGTGAGTCATTACACCAGCAGAAAATACAAACTAAAAAATTGCATTAATTCATGCTGGATTGAAATGGGAAAGTAACTGAACTTAGTTATTTTGTTTTCCAGTTATTCTGAAAGACAGAATGAACCCTACGCTACAAGGCAAGAGAGATGCTTTAAGGTGCATAAGTGTGTAAAAGTTGATTAAAATAGTAAAGAGACATTGTTTGTAATAGTAAGCAGCCTTAGTTTTTTGCAGACAATGGTCTAAAAGTTTAAGAGTCAGCAAGGTACCACTCACTGCAGGATGAGGAGTAACACAGTTGTTGTTCTGTTAAAATTTTACTTTAACCTGAGAAGCTGTAGCACTGAGACAGAGGACTTACTTACAAACAACTTTGGAGAAGGCAAGCTGCCACAGCCTCTGCAGTCATTGCAGGCAGTGCTCATCATCAGCGCCCAAAGGCTGTATGCAGGAGACTAATTACTGAAACTGTCAAGATGGTATGGGAGATGCAGAAGTCACAAGAGCTGACCTGGAGAAGACCCTGAGGGTTCAGCAGAACATACAAACATCTGTCACCCAAACACCTCCAGGGAAAGAGTCACATCCAAAGTCCTCCAATCTCAGCTGAGGAATGCCAAGCAAGCTTATATTGATGAAGACCAAGCAAAACAAGGTTTAATTTGAAAGACTCCATTAGCTGGTGTTCCACTCTAAGAAGATGTTTGAAAGTCACCTCTCAGCTGTAGTGTTGAATATCTCCTAATATGTTAACCACCTCTTCATAAAGCAACTTTTCAACAGTTCTGCACACTACAAACTCTTTCTAAATTAATACAATCCCCTATCAGTATCAGGACATAGAAGTAAATTACTTTATTGGTGTGCAGATGTGTATGCATGGAAGCTCAATCAAAACCCCAGTATGCATAAAATTTTCTCCATTCAAGAAATGGTTTTGCACTATCTTACAGTTTCTCAGCAACTTTCCCACAATTATGTTGATTATAGACAACATTTGAAATGATACCTGGCCATAGATGTTGGGCCAACCATCTTTCCAGCAGTCCATTCTAAATGAATAATTTTGGCATCTTTAACATTTGATGAATTGTTAAAACAAGGAGAAAAGGCACTGCTTTCTGTTACTGCATTTGTTACACATTTCAGGCAAGTTATGTCTATGAGTTATTTACACATTGTATTTCCACTAATTTCTATGCATGGTGTGATCCTCTAAATCTCATAGTTTGTTTCTGCTCCTATTAGGGAGCCCAAAATGTCTTAAACAGGAGCACAACAAATATTGAATTACAAATATCAGACAATGAAATACACTTCTTCAACACCAACTTTAATAGATGAACAATTGTTTTTCTATTATTCTTGAAACATGCTGGATTTAGCAAGGCAAATTCACTGCCGGTTATTTGTAACATCTTTTGGAAGCATTTTTTTAAAAAAACATTGAAAAGTTCTAATTTCAAATATAATGTCTTCTGTTGTACAGTTATATAAATCAATGATGCTGACTGAGGGTATCTAAATAAGTGGAAGCACTTACATGACTATTCAGATCTGGTAATCTCAAGTTTTCTTTCATTTTAATCACATTTCATTCTTTAGAACTACTCCATTTTTTCACATCAGAGGATAAGATGAATTAACTGATTGACATGTCTATCCCTGTTCTTTAGAATAAGCACTGTAATTGCTTGGTCACTATCTATAATTGTATCATTTAATTGACGTTATAAGAAGGGGCAGTTTTAGTCTATGTGTTGTCCCATTTGACTCTCTTTACCCCAAAAGAGGAGAGAAGCAACAGGGATGAGACATGGATTTCAGTTTCTGCATATGCACAGGGCAGATCCTCAAACAGGGGAGCTCAGAAAGATCCAGTGGGAGGGAGCAGTAGGAGATGCACATGACTGGGCTACGCTTCTACTGGCATGCATTCCTAGGAGGACCCATTCTTTTTAGTTCAGAGAATCAAAGGTGAGAAAATTTGTTTCTTCTGTGCATGTCACAAGTACCAAAGAGTAAGACGTTGGAAAGAATGTGCTTTGACAGAGCAATATCTCTCCAAGACTCTCCTTTGCCACCAGGTCACAACATGGTCTGGCAAATTCACCTGCTTGGAAGGAGATTCTTTGCATCACTTTATCTGCTGCAGGCAAATAACACAGATTATATGATATAATCTCATGATATAAGAAAAGAAAATGAGACTCGTGGAGCCAAGATACCGAAAAACTAACATTCTCAGTGGATGAAAATGGTGTGACAGCTGCTCTCATGAGGGAATTTGCCTCAACAGTCTTAGCCAAAATGTTAGTTTGTCCCTGTGATAGCTGAAGTTGCTGTTTTGCTAGCTTCCTAACCTCTCAGAGATGACGGAATCTCAATGTTGATGTAAGTGAATCCAGTTCATAAGAGAGATCATTTATGTTGAAAGATGGTATATAAGTATGATTTTTTGAAATAAATGTACTGTAAATTATGGGAGAACTTTGATTTAAAACTACTTAAGGGGTTTTAAATGTTATATTTCACACAGTCACTTTAAGAATTTGGATGCTACCAGACTTAGTAGTCCAGAGCAATGCAAAGCCAGAGGGAGAGAATATTAAAGGCCCGTGATTTTTTCTCTTTCTTTTTAAGGATAAGGTTCACCAAAACCCACATTTAAAACAAAATGGCATTTTCATTGGTCAGTCATTTGAGGAAATAAAAGCAATTAAATGGCACATTGATTTTAGATTTCCTTCTTCCACACTTCAACTGTATCTTCTTTGAGAACTAACAATGAAATATTGTTATTTTACATCCACTTCTAGCTATGGTACAGTACTTCACAAACCATGCTTGCACAGTGTTATGCAACATGGAGCCCAGCAAATTAAGCTGACCTCATATTCCCCTTAAGTAAATAAAGTAGTGAGGGATGAGATGCCATTTTAGGAATAATTGTGTTTAGGTTAAGCTAGGGACAGGCAGCTTAAGTAGCTTAAATGTTGTGTTGAAAAATTTGTCAGAACAGATCTTCTAAGTAATGCTGAGCACTAGACCAGCTTTTCTCTCGTATGACAAGGGAAGTATCTAGATGGACTCTGCCTGTATTAACCATAAGGCCAGAAGAACTGCTATATCCAGTCCAGTTAAAGATTCCTGTTGCCCAGCAGCCTGCCTCTGACAGCACCCAAGATCAGGCATTGAGGGAAGAGTGTAAGATCAGTTAAACTACATGCTCATATTCTCCCAGTCTCCAAAAATTTGCAGCTCATATTTGAGCCAAAGGTGGTATTTATATTTAATAGTCCTTGGTGGATTTTTTAACGAATTTGACCATTCATTTCGAACCCATATAAATATTACTATCCACAGTATTCTGCAATAAGCAGCTTAGGTAGCTAGTTCATGCACTAAACCTTTGGGAAAAAATGGCCTTTTAATGTGAATTTTTACTTCATGCAAATAAAATTAAACAACTTATAAAGAAGGTTAAGGTTCATTTATAGGCAGAAAAGGTACTTCAAAATATGATTCCTTTCATTATGTTTTCTCAAATCAATTTGGACCATAGGAAGAAGCTGGTAAACTGTGTATACTTCACAAAACAGCAATATAATAGATTGTTTAGCACAAACCAACTAACAAGGATACTTGCTTTCAGGTAAGGAATCCCTTTGTTGTAAATCAAAGAAATTTTTTTTTTTCTTTTATTTGGAAGAGTTGGCTTACAGTCAAGGAATACAATGTTGAATTTTGGATGGACAATAACTATAACAAAGTTATCAGATTAATTTTCAGTAAGTTGATAGTTTTAACCGGGAAACTATTTTTCCTTTAAAGTGTTGTGCATTTTTTTTTAAAGAAATTGATCTAAAAATATTCTGTGTCTTTTGTTCTTTTTGTGATGAACAAAATTTAACTTTCCTTAGATATAAGTGAACTATGATCTCCAGGTTATAAAAAATAGCTTCCAACTCATTTGCTTCTTATGTGGATGCACTCCTGAACTCAGTTCAGTTGAAACACTGGAATCCAGTCATAATTTACAGACTTGTGATCGAGACATGTCTCTCTGCATTTTCAATGGCAAAGGTTGCTCTGTTATCAGGTATGATACCAGCTGCACTCTTGACAGCCTACTTTGGGGTATTTACTTCCACGGCAGGCAGACAGCTCAGATGATTAAAGAAAAGCTACTGTGTGTGAGCTATCGGTAATCAAATCCTTCATATGCCCTTAGTGAAGAAAAATGGATTTTAAAATTCAAAGTTAGATAGGACGAAATGAAAAAGGAAGAAAGAAATCCCCCATCTTCATAGTCAGAAATTCAAGTTTGGAATTGTTATTTTGTGTTTCCTCTCCCATAAGAGAGAGGGAAACACAGTTATCATCATTAAACACAATAGTAAATCCAAGGAATTATACAGTACTCTCCATCTCAAGACCCTGGGCAGTTTATAATCACTAATTAATTAAGCCCTGCAGCATTTCTGGAAAGGATATGCAACTTGAATAATGCATTTCTCAGGGGATCCAAATTGTAGGCTTTTTGTGTGACCCACAAGATAACTGGGAAATTCTGGATCCCGTATATCTCAAGACCTGAGATGTTAATGTATTTTTAAACTCTTTCAACTCCAGTGAAATTGTCCCACTGTGATGCCTGTGCCACAGAGGGGGAGGAAATAGAACACAAACAGGGGTGTGTGGTTATAGTGACTACAAAGTAATGGAGAAGGAAAGTGATGGGAATTTGAGCCAATTGCACTTTACTCCACATGTTCAGAATTTCATTTAAGGTTTGGTTGTCAGGTGTGTTTTTCCAGAGAATTTCTTATCATGCAAAGCAGGCCTGTAAAAAATTGTACAATGATTATATGTGCCCCACCTTCATTAACGCCTTCCATAGATATAAGGTATAACACAGCTACTTTATACCTAAGGGCCACAAATACTTTTACAGATAGCATATTTGCGGTATCAAAACCCCAGTCTGGTGTACAGTCTGCTGTCACTTAGGTCAGTAATCTAGAACAACTTTGATGAAGTCGTTAAGTGGGTTCAGATCAGCACTTATGAAGTCTAGTCCAAATGTAAACTGACAATATTAAACAATAATGGTCTCTGAGAGAGACAGAGGGAGAAAAAATATGAATAATTTTGGCCTAAATACCAGTGAAAGCTTTCAGTAAAGCATTTTCTGATTCCCACTCAACTGGATTTTTTCCTTTCAGATATATCCAAAGCACAAACATGCCTCTAACATTCCTCCAATCTTTCAATAAACCTAAATTCTGCTGCTGATTTATAAAATACTTTCTTATAATTTACAGTACTTAAAGGACTATAGATCCAAAAGTGTACAGAGAGATTCTGAGCTGCCGCCACAGTAAAAGCAGATGTCTCTTTTACTTAAAATATTAATTATCTGATCTATCGTCAGAATTTGAATGACTGTTAAATGATATATTGATGATCAGTTTGTAGTACTGAGTTATAAAAACCTGAACCACCCTCTTAGAGGCTGGCAGAAGGGAAGATTTATGTTAAAGTACTGCTGTGCTAGTATAATGTGTGCTAACCAAGAAGACGACAAGACACATTTTAAACAGTGCACATACTAATAGAGTAGAGATAACAAAAGGGAAAAATAAAGCAAACTGTAAAACTAAAGGCATGATCTGAATTCTTCTCAATTTAGAAACATGACACTTGAATGGGATTTTCTCCAGGTTAGGAGAAGGAAACTATCCTTCCCTGGTTTAATATCTGGTCCTCACCAAAACTGATTAATCTAAGGAACACTCTCATATTCTGAGGAAGTGGTCAAAAGTTCCAAGGTAATTAAAAGTGAAAACCAACAACAACAAAAAAACCCCACAAAAAACCCAAGAATGTTGACTGTTTATTAGTTTAACAGTCTCCCAGTACATAAGTAGGTGAGACAGATAATCAGTTGTGTTTATTCTGTTCAATATATCTCCATTTTGCATGAATCCAACTATGATCTGTAGATCTCTTGGATTCATCCTGTGATAAACCTAAGATTTGACTTTTTTCTTTAATGCATGTGCTAGCTACCTGCATGGCTACGTGACTGTGCTTTGCAGAAACATTTGCCTGAAACTGTCCTAATGCTAGCATGTTTCCATATTAAGTCATTGGTACAGAATTACTCCATGCAGTCTAGTCAATCTATTTGATAATCCAGACGTCATCCTAATTTTATTATTCTCAAATCTGGATACCTTCTCGGCATATCCAAAATGATAGCAGCCTCTTGGCAACTGTTCAGTATGCTCCTGTTCCCCTTTCCCAGTTTTAAACTAAGACCAGACAAAGAAAACCACACACATATACTTTGAAAAGGTCAAGTTCTGTGCTCAGCGACAGCAGCGTACCTGAATATAGATTTAGGCCCTAATGGCTGCTGTCTGTCAGACTATGTGATGACTAAAAATGACAATAATTTCTCCCTTTCAGTAGGTAATGAGTTATAAAAAATAATATTAGAACAATAAAAGTGCTGATGATGAGTGAAGCTTTGATTAGAAGGACATAAATATGTTCTCATTGATCTAAATAAGAAAGTAGTAGAAAAATAGTCATAGTGAGTATATCAACACAGATGATGGTTTGTGGCTTGCATAGCATAACTTCTGCATGTATATCCTATAGCACTTTTGCATAAATAGAAAAAAACACACGTCACTGTAGCTCCACTTAGTCTGAAGTAGGCCACTTAAAGGCCACCACATCATGATATGGCTGTGACTCAGTTAAACCACCATCACCACAAACCTGTGTAGAAGACAATTAATCACTAGTTTTATGAAAATCTATCAACTGACTTGGCTGCATAAATATTTTTGTTCTTGTTATTGTTGGTAGTTTACAAATTTGGATATGATTCATTTATTTACTTCTCCTTAACTGGTTGTCATCTTGCAATATTGAGACAGATTTAGGTTTTCTTTATGTCTGTGTTCTGTAGAAGTTTTTGTTCTAAACCAGTATATTTCCATACGCCTCAGAGCACCACCCGCACAAGAGACAGCCACGTCCTCTGCTAAAATGAAATCATACAATTTGTCAGTGCTTTTTCAATTAAAGTCAAAATAAGCAAAACCCAAAACTTTGTGAATCCTTTTTTACTGGGTCTAGCATTTATGCATAAAAACCTTACAAAGTGTCAGCTAGGGAAAAAATCTTGTGAATACTCAAAAAAATCAATGTCTATTTTCTTTTAATGTCAACTAAAATAATTTGTGAAAAGCATCTTCTGGAATTGACTCACAACAGGTGAAAAAGGAACTTTAAATTCAGTGAAAGAATTAGTCATGTAATCTGAAACTTGGGGCTGTGAGATAAAATCAAGTGGAAAGAAGGGATGCACAGGTCTGATTCTTGATAGCAGTAAATTAATGAAGCTCCTTTGCAGTAGACCTTTACCAAAGGAAAGCAATGAAGAAAGTAATGACATGATGACATATGGGGTTTGCTATACGAGTTCCTTCTATGCAAGATTTTTCTACGGAATTTCTCTGTCACTATGTATTCTTCTGTATTCTTCAAAAGAAGTATTTAAAAATATGGTTATGCTACTATTTTATTATTTTTATTTATGTCATTATTTTTATTATGTACTACCAGCAAGCTCCAGCTGGGTTGGGACATCACTTGTTTCAGGCACTTCAGGTTTCATAAACCTGAACTGACTGTTTTCATCCATGAGTTGATCAGATAAGAAATATATTGGGTTTTGGGAAAGGTATTTGAGACATGAATAGAGTGAAAAATATGGTGTTCTGCAAGTCTAACTCAAGTGTCATTTTACCTGCTGGTTTTTTACTTTCAGCTGAGACTGGAGGAAAAAGGGCAATAAAGAGTAAGTGGCTTCAGCTGAGGACAAGAGACCTTGAAGGAGAAAACTGGAACAAGACTGTTGACAGAACAAAGAGTAAAAACTGTGTCTTGGCAATAGAAAATGGATGCTTCTCTGCTCATCCACTCATTGCTATTGCTATGCAGTCTCCACTCACTTCTCTCTAATATTCTGACTGGCAGCCTCTAGAAATTTTTTCTAGACATGCGATCACACTATTTTTGAGGTAGGCTGTCTGGAAAAGCAGACTGCACAGTTTGAAAGGAGTTTGTTGGATTTTGTTTCTCATTCACAGAGAACAGTACCACTGGTAATATTGGAGTTGTGAATATGGATTCCTGATGACTATTTGTTTATGATTAATATTTTGTATTTACCTCCTGTTGATGCATCTATCGGTTTCAAAGTGCAGCAGGATGCAGGAGTAGCTCAATCTGTAGGTAGGAGGGGCAAGCAGACCCAGCAGAGCTGCCTGGGTGCTCCTGTGCCGCTGTGCATCTAGCCAGAACGCACACACGTGCATGCGCGGTACTTGCCTGTGTACTGTGGCAAGACCCCAAGGCTTACGCTCAGTAATGGGGGTCATAAAATGCTTTAAAAAGGCTTTTTTAGGGCCTTCAAAAGGTAAAAAAGAGAAGTCTCCCACTCATTGGGAAACAAGCCTTTGTTTCCCAGTCTCAATGGGATGTTGGTGCAGAAAGCTCCAAGAAAGAGGATGAATCCTACTGCCTGAAATTATGTATGATTTGAATATTACACGGTCAAGGAACAAAGGTAGCTGCAGCCTTTAGAACTTGTGTGTGCATCCTGGAATGATTTTAGGTATTTCCAGTAAATCCACAGTGCTGTTCAGATTCTCCTGTGTATTACCAACAAGAACATTCTTTTGTTTCTTTTTTCATCAAACCTAGGTGAGCTTCTGTAAGGATATCCGCAGACCCTGACTGACCGCAGGACTTCCTATGTTTCAGACTTTGGACTTTCTACCTGATGGCTCCACTATATATTGGTGCTGGAAAATTAAGATGAATGTAGCCCCAATATTTAAATGGCTTGGTGTTACACATGCACTGTCTGCAAGTCAGGGAGGAATTGAAGTACACTGAATATCACCAATATTGTAAAACTGAGGATTTATGTAGAAAAAAAGACTGATATTCCTGAAATATCAGTTCTGACAGAACAGCATTTTCTCACCCCTAAGTGACTTAGCTCCAGGAAAAACAGAACAGTTTTTGATCAAACTTTGCTGGGACTGAGAATAACAGATAAAGACCAAACTTGAAAAAATAAAATTAAGCATGTATACTGTGATAAAGTTACAAGCAACTGAAAGAAGGGTAATAATGGAAAGTGTTGGCCTCTTAACATATCTGTTGCTACCAGCTTCAGACATACTCTAAAAAAAAACCCTAGATAAACATATAAAGACACTCAGACAGCTTTGGTCTCCATCTGGGCTTCCTCCAAGTTCTCTGAGCTCTAATTGAGACAACAAAGAATTGTGTTGGTTTCCAATGTGTCACTTATCTGAAGTCACAGAAACATTATCTTTACTCAGCAAAATGTACTTTGCTTTTGAAAATCAGTTCATTGAACGAAATGACCTGCTGCTGGCATGACTAGATGGAAAAAGATTTGATGTGCACAGTATCTAGTTCTTCAAAAATACATATAAGCTCACTTATTTCTGTTGCTTAAAAAGATCCAAATATTTCCTGTTCACAATAACATTTGAAATGTGGAACAGAAAATATAAAGCTTCAGCTTTTGCCAGTTTTCATAATTTGATGTAAACCCCTGTATTGCTTTCCTTACTAAAAATAGAAAATACTGAAATGATGTGCGTTACAGCATCATGGATTTGTCAACAAGCCATGAAATCTTCCCTTGACTTAAACAAAGGCAGATTATTTGGTATGGGTATTCTTTAGGCACAGTAATATTTGCCTAAAATTGCATAGAGCCTGAAAAACAATTCCACAGAAACATAAAGAAGGAAAGAATTTATAATCATAATTATGAAGCCATGCCTCAGAAGATGATCGGTCCTCAAAGTGAATTGCAAATTGGAAAAAGCAAATACATGAAAGGTATATTTGTTGATTATTTATTTATTTTAGATTGTGTATTAAGTCTTACACAAAATTGTTCCTTAAAGTGTATCTGGCAGTAGGAGGCCAAAGTTTTTGTGGTTTCTTTTATAAACTCTATTTGTGATAAAGGCTAGCCACAGCTCATAAGAAGGAACATTGATAGGACGTTAGTACTTAGAAATAAATTCGGCCCTGTTGTATGGAGCAGCATATTTCATGTGGGAGAAACAGTAATCTATTTTTAGTTCAGCTGTACTCCTAAGGAGTGCACCTTTACTCCCACCGTAAGAACGTATTGTACTTTCACACCTCAGTGGACTGTTAGTAAAATATTTCAAGCACAAAATCAAGTAAGACTCAGTCAAGTGTATTACAGACTTCAAAGTCACTCACTGAAAATTGCAAATTCTCTATATGAGTTAGTTAAGTCTAATTCCTCCCTGATTAGTACAAATACTTCAGCTCTTCCTTCTCATTCTTTGGGCAAATCCCTCATGTGCAGTATAAACCCCTTTTCAGTTTGTTTGTTTGTTTGTGTTTTGTCTTATGATATTAAAAAATCACTCATTCAAATTCTGCTTATTTAGCAAGTTAAGTTTCCAATGGCATTCTGTAGATAATATGCAGCTCAAGCTAAGCTTTCAAAAGTCATGTTATATCTAATGAGCTTTATACAGAGGTTTTTCCACTGTTAGGAATAATATTCTGTCCACAGAATAAATTAGGCAGTCTTATAATTGAAAAAAAAACTAGTAACGTCAAACACTTTTCATCATATAACCTCTTTCTGAATTGCTTATAATAGTAACTATTTGAAACTATTAGTAACTTATTGCTTAGTATAGTAACTATTTGAAATGAAAACTTGTCATAAGTGCATCAAGTATTTTTGTGTGGTTTTTTAAATGATTTTATTGAAAGTAGTTTGTCTATTGTGAAATATACAACAATACAGTTCTGTCAAAATTTAAGATTTCCTTAGCTGTCTCTTTGAAGAAGAGAATCTACTCCGTGCTTTGGAAGATGTGCTTTTGAAGCCGGCACAAGCATAATCCTAGAGAGAGTGGTAAGATAATCAAACAAGATTTGGTCAGGCTGCACTTCTAGGAAAAACATCCACTTGCACAAGTTCAGTAGTTGGCAACATGCCCTTGCTAAAGTTTCTTCAGGTTTACCTAAAGTCAGTCAATCCAAATGATCTCACCTATACTAAAACAGTACCAGACTACACCTGAGCACCAGCATGCAATCAGCTGTGTCCTCTGATAACTCACACTCTTCCAAGCAATTCCTAGGAATAGGTCAGAGTTTAGCACAGATCAGGGATGAGTCCCAGATAGACAGAAAAGTTGGTGCTACTCTGGCATGCTTCTCTGTCTTGATTCCCCAGCCATATCTTAGCAGGCCTTGCCTGTTCACTTGCACATGCAATCCCAATCCACCTGCAGGAGCGGTGGAGATGCCCTCATTATTTTCCACAGACAGGGAGGAGATATGATCAAAGGAGAGCCTCTCCTCATTCCAGGGGCCCTCCACTGGGCTTGCTCCAGGAAGTCACTGCCTGGCATGCACTGACAGGAAAGCCCAAACTGGATATGGTCCTCCCAGCAAGGTCTCACATGGGCCAAAGAGAGGGGAGGAATCAGCTTCCTCGAGTTGCTGACTACACTCTAGAGTCTTGTGTGAGTATCCTCCATCATCATAGAGGTGCACCGTTAACTTGTGGTCAGCTGCTTCTCCACCAGGACCCAAAAGTGTTTTTCTGCAAGGCTGATCCCCACCCAGTCTGTCCCCAGCCCACACTGCTGCATGGGGTTACTCCATCCCAGGTGCAGGACCGTTCTCTTACCCTCGTTAAATTTTATGAGGTTTCTGTTAGCCCGATTCTCCAGTTTGTGGAGGCTCTTTTGAATGGCAGCCCTGCTCTCCAAAGTATTCACCTATGGCCAGTTTAGTGTCACCCACAAATTTGCTAAGGGTTGTGACATTACCCAGTATTGGTCCTAATGTTGTCCTGTGATGGCACCACTAGTAGCCACCTGTCAATTTTGTACTGCCTTTGATGCCTTGTGATCCAGCCAGTAGTCAAGCAACTTGTAGTCCTTTTCTCAAGTCCATGTCTCACCCATTTCTCTTGCTAAAGTCAAAGTAAACAACATTGTTTACCTTGCTTACATTACCTTTTCTCTTGCCCACCAAGCCAGTCTCACAAGTGCCAAGCAGAGGGGCAAGAATCTCTTCCCTCAGCCTGCTGGCTGTCCTCTTCCATGTGAAGGAGCTGACTACTGCCCAGCTTGCTGTCCACCAGGACCCCCAGGTCTTATTCTGCAAAGTTGCTTTCTAGGCAGCCAGCTCCCAGTTTGTATTTTGCTGCTTGGATCCATATCGGGAACCATTGCTCCTGTACAGGTTGGTATAGATACCCTTTTGTGCTCCTTAACTCTACTGGATGTCTGGCCAAAGGGATAGTGTCTAGTGATCCGTGGCCTGGGGTTTCAATTTAGTGGGTGCCCTGACCCACATCAGAACTGGGCCTCATTTGGCCTAGGATCATGGGAGAAAGTGAGGATGCCCGGGAGAATTGTACTCTTGGCTACCTCTGTTCATTACCATCACTTGATCACCTATTCCTATGGCAAAAGCGAGACCATATCTCAGATAACATGTAGCCACAGAGGTGTACCTCTGCATAACTACCAGCTATGTCACATCTCAGGGTACCCACCTAGGAGCATCTGTGCCACAACTGAGGTAAACATAGTCAGATACACAGGCCTACCAAACATGAATGATCCTTTCAGACATCTATAAATGGCTATGCCTGAAAATCTCCCCTGACCTGTTCATCCTCAGTAAAAGGACAGGCTGCTGCTTTCAGCATAGTCCCAAAGCCACTCAGAAAACCCCCTGATTTTCCACATAACCCCAGAAGCAAGAAGTAGAGCTGGCAAATCCAGATTTTTCTTGATTTGCAGGACATAATTTATACAAAGAAATTGCTATAGTAACCTACCCACCTCTTTCATTCCTGTGTTTTTAATAGTCTGCAGCCCAAAGTTCTTGCAGTCTACCACAAAATCGCAATTTTCGTTGCCTGCTCCCTTACCTGATGCATGTCTTCCCCTACCCCCAGTTCCTTTTTCTTCTGGCACCTGCTCCATTTACCACTCTCCATCAGGGCTTTGTAGAGGCCATATTTGCACATTAGGCAGCAGGCCTGTGCCTCATCTGTCATTCAGGAGCCAGGTCCTCAGACCCTCAGACAGGGAAGGTTCAGAGCCCAGAAATGAAGAGCAGGAGAGGTAAATCTGGGTGTGGACTCTTCCATTAACCACCATCTGCACTCCCATCTGCACCCTCACTGTCTAACGAATCATGGTATTCATGGTTATCTGTAGAAGAATAGCCCTTTCAGTGGCCCCAGTGGATGTCTGGGAATAGCAGGAATTCAGAGGTGCCCTGAGGTGTGTTGGCAGCAACAGTGAGCAGGATGCTCAAAGGGCAGCCTCCTAAACCTTACAGACAGGTTGATGTGTCATGAATGGGACAAACAAGAAAGGAAAATATACCCTTAAGATGTATAGAAAGTAGGTGCCAAGGCCAATGACAACTAACAGAGTTACAACAGGCCAGTTACACCAGGGAGTAATGAGTTTAACAGCCTAGGTGTGAGTTATCAGCTGTGCCATGCCAATTAACCTCAAGAGCAAATAATGGGTTTGGACATGTCCTATTTATTGGTGTAAACATAGCAAGGAAGTTCCCATCCTCAGTAACTTTGCTTCATGAAAGCACTGGTTCAGGGCATATAACAACAAAAACCACTTTGTTTTGCAGTTGTACTTGGTTGCAAGCCTTGAGGAAACCTGTTAGTCTCAAATTGTATGGCAACTATCCTTTACTTTGTACACTTAATACTCCTTTTTCTAGTGAGCAAGACTTCACATTGCTACCTTGTGAAACAAATAAGGATGTCATTTATATGTTAGAAAGAAGGTTGAAAATTAATAGAAAGTAAGACAATCAGTAGTTTGTGCAAAATTATGCTTTCTAGCGTAGAAAATCTAGGTCTTACATAGCCTCAGGGCCTTTTAGGATGAATGGGGCACAGTTTGGAACTTGACTCTGTTCTCTGGAGTAACCTAGTTAATTACTTCCACAAAGGAAATATACCCACTTTCCAGTGTTTCTCTGCTCTTTAGCCAGCATGATTAGGAAAGTGGGGCATGTCCCCCTCGACTGGTTAGTACTTGTTAAAGGTAATACTACACCTACTATGTATTTGAAGGTGACCTGTGCTGTAAGTATTAGGGGATTGTACTCCAGCCTGTTGACAAGAATGTATTTGGAAAATAAGGCAAAGAGGCTTCCAAGTTCAATGAATCCAGCATCCTGCTATTTCTGGCAACCATGGTGATAATTTGCCTAATTTGTTGTTGATAATCACTAAATGAATTGATCTTTTTTTTTTAATTCTTGCTGTATTTTTTGTTTTGGTAATTTCCTGTGGCAGTAAGTTCCACAGTTTAAGTTAATGAATGGAAATCTCCTTGAATCAGTTTTTAATTGACAACTTTTCAATGTCATCACATTTCTTTGCATTTGCATTATGAGACAAAGGAACAGAATTTTCTAATTTCTAATGCTTTTCTTATATAATGAACTTTTATCATGCCTCTTTCAACTCTTTCTTCAGTGATCAGTCCTAATTGCTCAGTTTCTTTTCATATGCAAGCACTTCTAGACCACTGGTTATACTTTTCAATATCCTAAGAACTAACCTAAGTTCTGGAATGCCCCTTTTGGGACAGGTGGTCAGCACTGTGCACTCCAAATGAGGTCGTATCATTAATTATAAAAAGGCATTATATGCCAATGTTAATTACCCTATTAGTCTTCATGTAACCTAAATTCTTTTTGGACTCCCAGCTACATCTGCATATCAAGCAACCTATCGCAATTTCCAGGTCTGCTGTAGGAATTTCTTCCATAAATTTAGACTCCTCTGAGATGTCAGAGAAGTGTGAACTTTCCTTTTCAATGTGAAATGAAACATTTATTATGTTGATGAGTAAACTACTTGAATTAGGCCTCTTCAAAGTTTCTTTCAACCTCTGTAACCTTTCACGACTTAAATGACTTAGTGATACCCGCAAACTTTAATAAGTAGAATCACCACTGTCCTACAGTTCTTTTGGAACTATTGATAGGCTTTAAACAATAAAAGCTTGAGTGTGGTAAAGTGCTTGCTGTGTTTGGTGGGTTGGGTTGGTTTGGTTTGGTTTGGTTTGGTTTGGTTTGGTTTGGTTTTTAACTGGTCATTTAATTGTGCTCTTTGGCCTTTTCTGCATGACAATGTTGCCACTCAAGATTATTTTATTTCGTAGAATCATAGAATATTTCAAGTTGGAGGGGACCCATAAGGATCATTGAGTTCAACTCCGTGCTCCTTGAAGGACTACCTAAAGGTAAATTACATGACTAGGAGCGTTGTCCAGATGCTTCTCGAACTCTGACAGACTTGATGTTGTGAGCACTTCCCTGGGGAGCCTCTTCCAGTGAGCAACCACCCTCTCAGTGAAGAACCTTTTCCTAATGTCCCATTTGAACTTCCCCTGACACAGCTTCATTCCATTTCGTCGTGTCCTGTCGCTGGTCACGAGAGAGTGGAGATCAGCACTTCCCCCTCTGCTGGCCCCCTTGGGGAAGATGTAGACTGCGATGACATCACCCCTCAGCCTTCTCTTCTCTAAGATGAACGAGCCAGGCAATCTCAGCTGCTCTTCGTAAGTCTTGCCCTCGAGGCCTTTCATCATCTTGGTTGTCCTCCTCTCAACATACTCTAATAGTTTGATGTCCTTCTTAAATTGAGGTGCCCAAAACGGCGCACAGTACTTGAGTTGGGCCACACCAGTGCAGTGTAGAGTGAGACAATCACCTCCCTTGACTGGCTAGCTCTGATGTGCTTGATGCACCCCAGGACACAGTTGGCCCTTTTGGCTTGTTTCTTCTATAGAATCTTATTCAAGGACGATGTTAAAGGCTCTTCAGTAGTTTTATTAAATTATGTAAACCAGTTTTCCTTCATCTATCCCTTTATAGATATGGTCAGAGAACTAAAAAAAAAAAAAATTATTAAATAAGATTTTCCTTTGCAGAAACCATGCTGGTTTTACTCTACTTCATGATATCCCAGACACTTTATTTTTCTCCCTTGGTAAGTGTCATTTCAACTAATCTGCTAGGTACAGGTTTAGGCCTTAATTATCTAAATATTTTGAAGAGCTTTTTAAAGAGTAAAATTCTTACTATGAACTGGTACAGCTGGCTAATCTAAGAATTCTGCTGAAAATAGCTCTACCAATATAACAAAATTTAGGTATTCCTAAAGAATAGTACTGATGTTATGGCTTTAATGAACAATAGAAGAAGATTAATTAGCCTAGAGTGGGCACTGTGCTAGTAAGTTCACTAACTCAGGTCTTATTCTATCTGGCGTTGCTTGGAATAGTTGTACTCTGAGATTTCCACTACTTAAAATGCTTCTTTTAGTTTGAAGAAGAAAACAAGGACAAGAAAATCATTTTCTTGAAAACTGTCAATACCTTTTTCCTAATATAAGAATTGATGACACCGAAGGTCTATTGAGTTGAACAACTATGACTATGGTCAATAGAAGGTATCTAAGATAAAGCATAAGAACAGGACAAGTAAGCAGTGATATTTCTTGAAAATACTCTGCGGCCTTCAGAAATGTGTACTTAGGGATTTCTTCAGCTAGATACCTTAACTGTCTGTTTAATAACCCTCAATGGAATTTTCTATAATATTTTTCAATCACTCTAAACTTCTGTAAACTTTTAGCATCCACATTATCCTTGCTAGCTGGAGATCAGGTGCTGAGTAAAATTGTTAAGTCTGTACTTTTTAGTTCAACCCTTCAGTGAATCTCAACAAAAGTGAATTAAGTTTTATTGGTTTGTGAAAGGTGTTCAAACCACTCTACTGATGTTAGATATGGTTTAGTAAAAGAAGTATAGCTTTTTTCCAGCACCGAAAAGACCTTAGGATTTACAGTGAAATTCTGTCTTGTTGGAGGGGTTGTTTCTGCTGCTATTAATGACTATTTTGCACTTGGCATCAGAGCAGAATCAGTCCATTAGGGAATAAGGTTTCTGCAGAATAGATGTGATATTATAAGATTCCATGATTTCACCATTAGAGCCAATGTATACACAGAGGTGCTTATACTCTTTTTAGCATCAATTTGCATATATTCCTCCTGCCTGGTATAGTTCCAGAGGTGATTAGTCTTCAATAAAGGCCCTGAGTAGTGATTTTAGCAAAAAAGGCAGAGCCTTCTATCACATTCTCAAAGCAACCTTTGTGCAAATGGAGAAAAAATGGAAGAGCTCAAAGCAGAAAGTTATACTGTAATAACCTCCCGTATAATTTCACTGCAATGAAATTTTCCAATTATAGGGTCATGTTTCCCTCAATTAGTATGTGAAACTTTTGTTGTCACTTTCAGTGGTGTCAAGAATGTCACCTCTGAAGTATCAAGAAACACTTTTCAGTTCTGTAATGACAGCTTTGCTTGGCATCAAAGTTTTGTTAACCAGAATCTCTCCTGTCCTTGCCTTGTAAGTAGACAATCAAATCAGACAGTTTTAGACTTTCTGAAACTAGCTGAGGTCCATGGATTTCTGCCTGTTTGAGGACAAGAACATCAGGATAAAGTGTGATATAAAAGAAGTCATACTTTAACCAAATGTTTCTAAGATTTGTCCTGATTTTTGACGGAGGCAATAACAAACAAAAGCAAACATTTAGCTTAAAATAAAAGATCCTGACATGCTCTAGAGATGTGTTACCAACATGATGGCAAATCATTTCACTTCTCTTTCCTTCTAGTTTGAAACCTACAAATTCGCAAAGCTGCTACTTAAGTCATCTTTCCATGTAAATTGCTTTAAGGTAGCTACATGTAAAGATTCACAGAAAGAATTAGTAATTATCATTGCAGACAGCTCAAGCTGAAGAGAACTCTACACTTCACAGCAGCAATTAAAGAAAGCAAACTTGGTAAGATGGATAATGAACAGGATATAAAGCACACAAGCATCACATTGGAAATCAATGGAACACTCTCTTCAGATTTGATCCTGAAAAGGATGAAGAAATAGAGAGTGTTCAGAAATGAACAGTGAGAATTATTAGGTGTATGGCATACAGAAAATTATTTTACAAAGACATTATGACATCAAGATTGAGTTATTTGGGAAGTTGATTCATACAAGCTACCCATTTAAATATATATCACAGAGAATCACAGCATAGTTTAGGTTGAAGGGACCTTTGGAAATCATCAGTCAAGTCCCCTACTCAAGCGGGGTCAGCTAGAGCAGGTTTCCCAGGACCACGTCCAGTCAGGTTTTAAATATCTCTACAGATGGAGACTCCACAGCCTCTCTGGGTAACCTGTTCCACTGTTTTACAACCCTCATTGTGAAAAAAGGGACGGGGTGCTGGGGAAGGTGTATATATAGAGACAGACATGGGTAGGTAGATATAGATATAGATATAGATATAGATATAGATATAGATATAGATATAGATATAGATATAGATATAGATACAGCTACATAAGTACAGACACATGTATTTACCTTTATCCTGCAATCCTGTCTGTGTAGGAGTGGTATGTGTGTGCAGGTAAGGTTAAATTTATCTAAGAATTCCTACTTACTGAATCTTTGTTTCTTCCTGCCATTTTATATGTGATATCAGGCAAAGCGGTTACCAGAGGCTGTGGGTTTGCTAAGAATTTATTTTCAAGTTCCAGTACCTATAAAGAGATATGAATTGTCTGAGGTGAGTATTAATTGTATGAAAATATGATTGCTTGTTTAACTCATTCTCAAAAGATAACTCAGAAGCTTGGTAGGATACTAAGCAAGTCATTGCTGATGTTATTCTCATTTTAAATAGTCATTTAAATTGATAAAAGGATATGTCTTTCAGAATCAGATTTAGAATTTCATTCTTTTAAGTTTGAAGATATTTTGGAGGAATACTTCCAAAGATAGAAATATTTTAAACTTAAAGCAGATTTTTCTGTAACTGACTACTGAAGGATTTCAGAATCTTCCCCTAAAATATCAGCTATACTTTAGTGCCAGAGATTTGTCACTGGACTGTGGAAATGTTGTCTCTGCTCTGTTGTAGTCATTCCTGGGTAAGCACAAACATCACTGGATTTTTCCAGCAAAATGTTTTGCAGTATTTTACCATTTCTCTTGATTTCTGTCTGTAAATAGTAATTTCAAAAATATAATTGTAAATTTTACATAATGTGAGAAATACCCCACAGTGACCTACCAGCACATTTTTCTCAGTAAATGACATAGAATGGTTTACCAAATAATAAAATGAAAGAGTACTTTTTTCCAGAATATTCAAAAAGCAAATTTTACAAATCCTTTTCCCTTTTTGGTTTAGGTTTCTTAAGTATCCAAATTTATGTGGTCCAAATTAATCTCTGCAGCCTCTCCTATTATTCCCACATTGTATTCTGATCCCAGATACATGAACATTTCCCAAAAAACAAATGTCTTGTTTGCAGTGCAGAAAAATACGAAAGTATCCTGGGGCATTTCTTGTGTATTAATTATAGCTCTGGTTGGTTTCCAGGAACAACTGTTTTAGAAACCTGCCTGTGGAAAGTGACACTGATGAAAGAATTTGTTATTGAAAATACTGCTTATTAAAAACAATCAGATGGATTACTTTCAGACAGAAAACAGAATAGTGGATACGGAGATTTAGACATAATATTCATGAAGAAAAAAGAAGGAAATAAGAAAGCCAAAGACTTGAAGCATCTTTAGGGACATAGCAGGAGATATATAGATATAAAACATGTATACATAGACACACACAAACACACACACATGCATGCACACACACATATCCTTCCACTTGTTTTGTTCTCTGGGTATTGCTTAGTATCTTGTCAAACATCATCTGCAAAGATAATACAATATTTTGTGTACTAACCTATCCTCTGGTCCAGAACTGTGCCATACGCGTCATTATATATTAAAAGTTTTCCAGAGCAGCGTCCAATTTTTACATCTGTCTCAGATTTTCAGTGTGCTGTTTGAGTCTGATTTCAAAAAACCTGCATATTCTTAACCATAGCCAGAGAGAAAAAAAGCTGCAGAATCCTAGAAGTAGATGGGAAATAGACATCTATTGGGTATCAGACATAGGCTGGTAAAAGAAGATCTTCTTGCCCTACTATATCACGGTACTTAAGGAGAGCATGCAAAAAACATCGAATTATCAGCTGGTACCTGGGAATTATGGATGATGTGGCATAGCCAAACATGAGAAAGATTTAGCTCCACCACTCTCAAAAGTTGCTAGTAAAATGTTGAATCAACTATCCTTCCCTAATGTAATCATCAGGTCAACTAGGAAAGGTTATCCCTTTAAAGTGATGTCCATTACAAAAACCACTGATCTACAACTTCTTTGATACCACATTGTTTATTAAAACAGTGGTCCCCTGCTTGCAAGGTGATTCGTGCCATTTCCAGTATAAAGCTACCAGACCCATTTAAACTCTGTCTTCACTACTGCGTGATCTTGTGCAAAAGAAAATGGCATGATCTTGCCATATCAAGGTAGACCTAAAAACATAAACATGCCTAGAAACTGTAGAGTGCAATGCAAAAAGATTATTGATAGTGTGCCATAGGCTGTTTCTGAAGATCTCAAGCATTTTATGCTCCACTCACGATTGTTCAGGACTTCTCTCTGGGATTCAGAATAACCATTAGCCTTCATTTTAGGAAGAATTCCAAATCGTTCACAACTGCTGAATTCAGCATTGCTGGGTTAATGCATTGTTGTAAAATCTTCATTGAGCAGTCCATGAAACCTCTGGTGACAGAAGGAGAATGACCACAAGGATGGTGGCTTACCATAGTCAGCTCTGCTGTAGTAACATGACTGTATATTTCAGGTTAAGGCATCTAGCCTGTAGGTGCTTATTTTTTCTAACTCACACAGATTACAATGGAAATACCAAGTTCCCAACAGTTCAGTTTGGTTTTTGTCTAAATTTTTAAGAATGGCATACTTTTAATCACCTTATATAAGTAAAAAGTTATGGTCCTCTTTTGCTCTGTTTTCACTTCCATCCTATGAAACAAAGAGTTCTTGTCTGCTTCTTTGAGGGAGGATGAAAAGGCACTTTAGTAACTAGTGTTTGCAAAGTTCTAAGAAGTAGAAGTCCTAAATTTCAGTCACTGGGATCAAAATAATATGAAAAATTCTCTGTTCTAGAACCTCTGTAAATGTCCCCAAGTATACACAGCCTTTGATCACATGATCAAGAATGTTCTGACAGCTTTACTCACGTGGAGTAGATTATCGTACAGCATAAATAGTCCTATAGAAATCCCACTGAAAGTATTTGTGGTTTGCAGTAGTATTCAATGCAAACAAGAGCATCTACTACCAATTGATAATGAGTAAAGAGGGTCCACTTCAATTTTAATTAAATCAATAGGAGTATTTTCATTTGCTTCGCTAGATAGGTGCTTTTCCCTTTTTACAAGCTTTCTAATAGTCCATTTTAAAATATGTTTCTCTCTAGTGAGATCAAAATGCATCCTGTATTGTCATTAACAGAGCACATTCTCACTGCCATTCTTCTGATCAAAAAGGATTTTCAATATGGTTGCAGTCATTGTGCTATTTACAGAGTGTAGCATTTACAATGCTTCTTTGGTCATTTGTGTGCCACTGAAATAACGAGACAGACACAGAGTGTGACGTGCAAATAGTAAAGAATACTTTCCTTAAGCTACAGAACAGATAATAACATGCTCAGCCCCTTTAAATAAAAAAGCATCACTGTTTTTAACCATAAAAGAATAGGAAAAAAAATTGTTACATTGACTAAGTAATGTAAAGGATGCAGTACCTCCACCCCCTAGACAGTTCTTAAAAACTGATAGGTCTTGTAGCTTGCCAAAGCTTCAAGCTATTTCAATACACAATGGTTTTTCTAACAACTGAAAAAAACCCTCAGAACAGACTCATTAAAGTGCATGCAAATATTCAAACAGAACTTTCACCTAGTAGAGCTTTCTCTTTAAAATGTAAATGAGGCTATGAAGTTAGCAGTTTAGAAAAAACAAAACAAACCCCTTGAACATTTTTAATAAAGATCTACATTATCTGAAAGTGATTGGGATGAGTAGTGCTCAAAAGGAAAGAAATGGATGGCTTGTGTATATGCTAATACTCGTGCTATTGTAGCTCATATACATTCCTGCCAGCAACTGTTTACATTGTCTTTTCATGTAATACTGAGAATCAGACTTGAAGCGGAACTCTTATTGGTTTTTAGGGCCATGTTGTGAAATAATGTCTTGAATTCTGTTAGGCCACCCATGCAATTTCTCACTACTACACAACCACCTGGATAACATTTTTAAAAATAGATGTATTTTCACAGCCAACTGTTTCTCCATTTAGGGTTAATTATTATGACCCAGAATTTTAGCTTGCAATATACAAAATACAAGGCTACTAGTAACCTACAGACATTTGCTCATTTCTAATTTAAATAATGGATAGATTTACTCTCCCACAATTGCTGGAGTGAGTCACTCAGTGGCCCAGAGTCACTGCGGCTGTACACATGCAAATGAGAAGACAATTTGGCCTGCCATCTGGGCTTTGCAGTGTAGATTTACCTATGTTCCGTGAATACAAACCAGTTCTGCTTTCCTTTTGTTTAGCAGGCAACATACTATCATAGTTATTCATTTAACAGCGTCACACTACTGTCTGTAGCAAGCAAGTAGTTTCCAGTGTCTTTAGAACACTTCCTCTGTCACACAGCAGCCAGGCTGCAGCTCTTGAGCATAAAACTTGAGGAAAAAACATGCACATGATGAGTACATTTTGTGTATGATCTCTATATGCAAGTAAAAATGCTGCAGGAAAGAAAGCTAAGTTCCTTGAAAGTTTCAGGAATTTTCTAGTATACTCCATGAATGCGAATTCCAAGTTCTAAACCTGTCTGCCCATATTATTTTGGTAATCTACTTTAAGTTTTTTTATAAGACCGGATTCTACAAAGAGACAGCCTTGAAAAAAGTGAATGCACTGATTGAGCTCAATTGAATTAGCTTACCGAGAAGAGTAACTATAAATGCCTGTAGAAAAGAAAAAAAAATCACCTTGATTTACTTGGTTACAAATATGCTTTTCCATAACTGCAGTTAAAAGCGAAGTCCTAGTTGCGTGCTCCCTTTGAGTACTCTAGTGAGCAAGGACAATATAGGTAATCCTTTAAAGTGGACAGTGATAAAGCACTTTTTCTCAGCACAGGTGATGTCAGCAATTCAGCAATGGCATCGTAGGACTTTGGACCATCTATGAAATCCATTTGAAAAACCTGAGTAGACTCTCAGGTGAGTAATCCACGCTCATCTCAACCAGGTATTACAGGCCGTATAAAAAAGGACTATCTTTCCTTTGACAGATTACCACTGACTCTTTCTTTTCCACCTCTCCTTTTAGTTACTTTTGCTAAGTCTTTAAACCTGGAAGAGCCTACTAACTGCAGCCCCCAGGGAGCCCTTACATATTCTTGCAATTTAGTGGTGGATCCTCTGATTTCTTTTCTCTCTATCCACTAAATGTTTGGACTTTTGTTGCTTGTGGTGGTTTTTTCTTGGGTCTTGTCTCCAGCTGCTGGTAACTATTTGTGTCTTGATGTAGCTGCCTGGATGTTTTGGAAAAGGATTAATTTTTCCATGGGGTGGTTTAAGGGCTTTGGTACTCTGGTTTTTTTGGGGTGAGTTTGATGAAGAGTTTTTCCCCGAGTGTTTACTTTGCCTTTGCTACCCTGAAACCGGTACTGAAGGTAGCAGGGAATGTCCTCCTGACATGTGTGTGTATAGCTGTTCTTCTTAGCAGGGTTGAATATTGCTCTTTATTTTATTACATGTATAATTTACCTTGGGTTAAAGTAAACTCCAGGTTAGCTCATGAAAGGGGGTTAAAGTAAACTCCAGGTTAGCCTGTGGAGGGGGAAGTATTTCACTGCCCACAGGTCTGTCCAAGATTTTTTACAAATTCAAAATAAGGACATAAACTGTATCTGGTCTAAAGAAGTTACTACTTAGCAAACTCTGTAGAAGTGTTTATAGCCTTATGTCTCAGTATTTATGATTGAACTCTGTTCAATCTGCACAAAAGTAAGAGTAGGATTAAATGAGGTGTGTTTGGTATGATTCTTTCCTTCTATTGACTCCATCTCCTTTGTATTTTCTCTTTCAGTTTACTATGGTTTACCAGGTTGGCTTGGATCTAATTGCTGAGTTTCATCTTGATTTGGCAGGTTCTCATTTATTGTCCTAATATAATACTGATAGTGTTTGGGTTTGTTACTTTACAAATACCCTGTAATATATAAAATATATTGTATTTTTCCAGTGGTAAATGCACAGAAGAAGGATGCTTTGTAAATCTTCTAGTATTAGGCTCTGTAACCAAGGTTGGTTTTTTTCTGAAATTCAATGTAATTTTCTTTTTGAAATTAATAAGAATCTTGATTTTCAAAACATATATAAGAATTTTTGTTGGCAAAGTTCTACTTACTACCCTATGACAGGCCCAGCTATAGTCTTTTCTCATTGAGGATTATATATTTATTAAGCCATTACAAATAATTGGAAAGTATCTGAAGAATTGACTTAAATTCCACAGTGAATTTAATCTGGCATATGTTCGTGCTGTTGCTGAAAAGGTCATTTCTACTCTTGTTTTTATGATGGAGCTAATGTTTATGTGGCCTCAGCATGAACTGATTAAAATAGTGCAAGGTGAAAACTAAGCCAGAGGGGAAGTGGGGGGAAGCTTGTTCAGGATGAGCAGCATTTTTGTGAAGAAGTTTGTGGCTGCATGAATGCCAGCCTTGGCACTTGGGAACACAGAGAAGGAGCTGCAGGACACGATGGCTGTGACTGCTTCTTTGGGTACTAGCCCATGCCAGATTTAAACCTGAATCACTGAAAGACAGCGTTTAACCCTCTGTTTCCATAGCTTGCGCTCTGTTAAACATCTGTTCCTCTGCCTCAGAGATGTGACTAAGCTTCTTTGTACTGAGCCACTTAAACATGAAAACAAACAGCACCCAGCCAAGAAGTAATTTCTCTTGTGGTGAAATAAAATGTAAATCTTGATATAGCACACTGTATTCCCCAAATCCGTAGGCTGGTTTTACTTGTGACCTAGCAGACAGTGACCTATGTATTTTTCACTAATTTAAGTGATTTCTGACCATGTCAATTTTGTTTCACGGTAAAGTAAACATATAATTTAACAGTCCCAATAAAGGGAGGGTCTGCAGAAGCACAGCTAACATTACTGTGAATCCTTACGAAACAGTGAAGATTGTGTGTCCTAATGTGTTTGGGACTAGTCTGAGATAACACTGTCTCTGCCCACTGTGTTTATTCTTCTCAAAATGAGCATAACTGAATTTTAGCTCTAAAGCCTTTACAAATTACAGGCATCTTCCTTTGACAAATATTGTTTGGTTAGGGTTTTTTTTACATTTAGACTGAATGAATGTGTGTTTATTTTCTAAATCATAATCCCATTCCTGTCTCCAATTTTTGGTTTGTTTTGGTCCTCTGACTTGAGAAAAATTTAATTTCAAAGACCCTGCAGAAGTAGTATAAAAATGTACTGTTCCATACATTAAAAAGTACTCCCTTTGTCTTCTACCATAGTGATTTATAAGAACAAAGAAAAATACCTGTTCACTACACATGAAAATCCCTGGTGAGTTAAATTTTTCCATTTATAGTGCTGGTTTTGAGTGATTTATGGTCTATGATGTATGGGAGTGTATGATGCATGGGTGGAAATACACAAACATTTAATATGTTTGTTCCAAAACCTGAGCAACTTAAGAAAGACTGAATATGGATTGCACATGCTATGTGTTGTGATCAGTATTTAACCTTATGTGTAACAAGAGCCACTACCTTATGACAGCAGCTGATGTCAATACAACGTATTCTGACTCACAGAAGTAAATTTGTGGATTTCTGTGCCCAGTATTCCAATCAGAGATTGCTTTTAAGTCTTGCAGGAAGAACATACTTCTGGCTGTGCTCACCGGAGAGGTGTTGTCATTAAGAACTTGTTTAAGCTAAATTTTGTGTATGGTGAGGAAGGGTGAAATGCATATAGTTTTTTCCCTGTGCCAGTGTCTCCCAGCTCACTCTCACTGGCATTACAGTGCCTAGTGATGGCTCTAAGATAAAAATGCACTTCTGTTCCAGCATGCTGTGTGTTGCTCTTATTAGCCATGGGACAGCCTTTCATTACTGTTTCTGCACAAACCAGTAATATCTTAAGTGTATTTTTATCATTTTCCTTCTTTATTTACAGCACTATGAATAGTTAAATGTTTCTTATTGCCTCTACATACATACGTACATATGTACTTCCTTCTCTCATAGTTATTTGCGACATAGTCAGTGAAATTATAGCATGAAACCAATGAAAGTAAATGCTTTTTCCACTTATATTGTAGAACTGATGTTTAAGGCTATATCTATGGTTTTAGTGTCAAAAGATAGTATGCCATATTGTCTCTATTGCATTGCACATTCTTTCTTCTTTTTAACACAGCCACACTGAAAAGAAGGGCAGATAGCACAGTAAATGCATACAGAATCATTGACACTTGAAAGGTGTGAAGCTGGGTCAAAACAAACAAGCAAATCTTAATTTATCAATCAGTTTTAATCAATGTTTATTCACATAAAAGCTTATATAGTAGCTTAAAAAATAACAAATGACACATAGCTGCTGGATATTAACCTGTTCACCTAGACTACAGCAAAGTAAAATATTCTGTGGTGCTGCAAGGCTAAAATGAGTGAACACTTTTCAGTCCTCAAATAGGAGGTGCCATGTAAAAGTAGTGTATGATCTTAGATGTTACACCTTTGATGCACCTTTTGACGTTGATAATTTTGTGATCCTGTCACTAGTGGAAGCAATCCGTGCTTACAATTTGTTTCTGTGTCACACCTTGGGTCCAGTAGAAGTGATCTGTTGAAATGTAGTCCTACAAAATGCCTTAGAGCATGAATGAAGCTGGAGAGACGGAGGGTTCTTGCATCGACCATGTGAACTGAACCTTTAGAAGTGTAGCGATTACAAGACAGTAATTGGTATTTCATTGATGATGCTATTGAGACAAGAGCTCAGAACAGAATGCACTTCCACACACCCCCTTCATTTGAAACACTACTGACTGGGAAACAGATTGAAGTGCCTACAGCTGAACCTTGATTTGGCCCCATACTGATTTCATGTATCATTTGCCTTTGTTTTTCGAATACAGTTATGAAATTGCTCTGTATAAATGGGAGTGGTACAAGCATGGGAAAGAATTATCCACTTAATTCCAGCCTGTGAACATGATCTATAATAATTTAATGGAAAACCATGCTCTCATGTAAATGTTCTCAGGGCTAAGGAATTTAATAAACCCTCCGTATGAGCATCCAGGATTCTGAACTGGGTCCCTTGCTTCAGGATTATAGCCAGAATATATGATTATAATTAAAATTTGCTTATTTCAACAATAAAAAAATCCCTTCCCCCTCAACATATTTGTGATAGAGATTTCATTTTCAGAAAAACAAGGCTTTTTAAATGCCTCGATAGCAGATGTTGCTGTTAACAAAGTATCCCAAGGATATATGCATTATGAAACAATCACCTGGAAAGGATGTAAACTGAGCAAGGAAATTTCACTGCAGAGTCGTAAATATCTCATTCTGCATAAAGTAACTGCTTGATACTGCTATCTATATAAAACAGCCATGTAACACAGAAAGAAAAACAAATGTAAAACAAATTAGCCATAGACACCTGGTCAATGAGAAGAATTGTTGCCAGGGCTAAAGCAAGTAAAACGAAGCTGCAGGCAGGTCAAGAAAGCTTCCAACAAGACAGACCTGTCAAGTCTCAGTCTTGAGGCCTTGCAAACTCACTACAAAGTACCAGCAATACTGTATTACAGGGCTACCCAGTTACATATGTAAAGTAATCATATTAATGGGTGAAATTTAACAGTGAGTCAGGAGAACATGTAGGGACCACTGACTCCTTAATAAATTAAATGAACAGATGAATGTTTCAATATGTAATTTTACTTCTTGTTAATGGTAAATGTGAAGTCTTAAATTGATGCATGTAATTCTGACCCTGTAGTTATTATTACAGTTGATTAACTCCTTACTGCAAGTCATGATCTTTTTTAAGTCTCTCTGGATATCATTGAATGACTTTGTGTTTTACATTACCGCTGCTAAAATGTTTGAGGTGAAACAGAAGTGAACCTCATCTGTATTTCAGGGAATAATGAAATAAATATATTGCACTTCTCTGCACTTGACCTTGTTTATAGGTGTATATCCTGCAAAGAGAGACTGGTCTTCCATGGCCTTTGCAGAACCAGAGAGCACTGGGAAAGCAATAAAGAGACCAGTCCTAGTCAGCCAAAAGGAAATCAAAAGAGGATCTGAATGGGAACACTGATTTAATCTCATTAGCCTCTGTAAGGTCATGGGTCCTTCATGACCTCATGAGACTTTCTCTTGTTCTGTAAAAATGAGTGACATTTCTGTAAGGAAGCTCTACCTCCATACACTGTCCACTTGCAAAAGGCAGTAGGAAAACTGAGTTGTCATTCTTGTGACTCACTTTGTTGGCAGTTGCAGGTTCATACCCTTCATGACTGTCAACAAGGAACAATACTACGTAAGAGCTCTATGATGTGAGTTGTTCTTTTCCACCTTTCATTTTGCCTTTCTTTCCTGTGCGTGCTTCACGGTCCAAGTTCATTAGTTTCTAATAGAAAACTCTCTTATTATACATTCTTTCAAAACTGCAATGCAGTCAAACAGATGCGAAATCTCTTCCTACATTTTGGGCACATCTTAAGCTGCCAACAAAGTGCTCTTGTTTTGGTGTTCTGTGGTCTGCTCAACTCTTCTGCATGAATAATTCCAGATTTTACATGAATTTTCTTAGCAAACATCTAGATCTTGGCCTCCATCTCTCACAGTCTGCTTTTGGGACTTTTTTTTTAAACCTTTCACCATCCTTTCCATTTGGATATCAACTCTCCAAACACCTGCAACCTACTGCTATAGCAGTGGCTCCAATTCTTGAGCATTCTCTTTGCTTCTCCTTAGCTAGGAGCTAAAAGTCTAAGTTCAGTGTTACAGCACTAGTCTTGAAATCCAGAGCGCAACATGTTGTGCCTTGGATTTTAAGCAGGAGACTCACTCTTCATGATGCCTTGTGCTCCCCCACTGTGTGGCTTCTGGTGCACTATCTCTGCCCCTTCTTGCTCTGGGTCTCCGTAAGCTAGATGAAGGTCATTAGCAGATCTGTCATGCATCGACCAAGTGAAGCTGGTTCAGGGAGCCTGAAGGAAAGCAGAGAAAGCTGAAAAAATATTTTAAAGGAAGCCATACTCCCTAAAAGTAGCTTAACACTGTGAACCCAGGCCTAGATATGATACATAAACTTATGTGATACACAAAATCATTATATAGTCTTTCTGCAACAAGGCATCCATTCCAAGAGTTGAAACTTGTCTCACAGACTACTTACTCTTGCAGTAGTTCAAGAAGTACTGACTTCTCTTCAGTCCTATAAATGGAACTGTAGTACCTCTAACTCCATGAGAAATGTATGAGTGTTTCTGTCATGTTTTATGACACTAATTTAATCACTTTTGTACGGGGTTAACTCATCCTTTCTCCACAAGAAGCTATTGTGTTTGAAATAGGGAAGTCCTTGCTGAATTTGTATGCAAAATGGAAGTACACAGAAGGTGGCAACAGGGGTAGTCTGCCCAGGAGCAGTACAGGAACATTGCCTGAGCATGCAGGGCATGTGGACAACGTCATCACAAGGCTGCTGCCTATCGCCTTTCAGAAGTTATGGCAATCAGGGAAGTTCCCAAAGACTGAAAGGAAACAACTGCTATGACAGTCTTTAAGAACAAAAAAGAAGATCCAGGTCAGCCTCACCTCAGTTCCTGGGAAGGCCGTGGAACAAATACTTCTCAAAGCCATTTTTAGCTACTTGAAGTACGAGTTTATTGTGAATGGCTAGCATGGATTTAGAGAGGGCATATCATGCCTGGCTAACCTTATTGCCTTCTGCAATGAGATCAATGGCTCTGTGAATAACGGAAACATTAGATATTGTGTACCTTGACTATAGTAAGGCCATGGTCTTCCATAGTGTCTCTATAGCCAAAGTGATAAATTTTTGTCTGGATAAGTGGACAAGAAGGTGGATGGAAAATTGGCTGAACCATCACTCTCAAAAGGTGTTCATCAGTGTCACAAAATTCAACTGGTTCCCTGTTACGAGTGGCATCCCTCAGGGACAAATACTGAGGCCGACAACATTTAATGTCTTCATTAATGACCTGTGTAATTTTGCAAGTCTGCAAATGACACTAAAATAGGGAGGAGGAGGAGGAGGAGGAGGTCTGATATGCTGGGGGCAGGACTGCTATTTACAGGGTCCTCCATAAGAACCCATTTTGCTTAGTCAAAATACTCCAAGGTCTTTAGTTTTTCATTTTCTAAAGCATTTTGGCTGAATCATGATTTTCCAAAAGCAGCTCTCCAAGGAAGGGAAATGTAAGGATTTTATAGAGAACAGCAACACGGGAAAACAGCATTGCAGTTTGGCAAAAGCTGACTCTAAAATAAGCAGCAGAGAAGTTGATCCAGTTGTAATCCCCAAGGAGCTGTACCAGCAAGTACTGATTTGGCCCTAGGAGCAAAGAAACTATCCTCTTCCTTCTCTTCTCTTGCATATGTCTCTTACTATCTTTTCTCCACCTGATGGTGAGGAGGAGGAGAGAGGAGAGCAACAGTTATCAAGATTCCTTAATTCTGAATCTCAGGGGAATTGCCTCACCTTATTTTACCCCATTCCCTATTATTTTTCTTGGTTTTGCTAAGAAGAATCTCTTAGATTTAAAAACAACAAAATCTCAATTGAAAAACCTGTGGAAAGACGTGACCTACTATTAAGGATAAGAATACCCAGTGTTCCTGAGCTAAGTTGGGGGTGAGAAGACAACCTGTTTGGCTACATTTATAGTTTTATGTATGATTACAGCTTTGTTTAGTTCCAGTTAAATATAATTATTTCCATGTTAATTTATTAATAATGCAGAAGAAACTTTTAAAAATTTTTCCTTTAAAATTGAAGCTTTAAACCAGAAGAAAACATAGGTGTTTTGGTTTGGGGACTGTGTATCCATCACTGTGTTAGGAGAATAAAGGCCGATCCGTTACAGGATGCTTATGCAGATATGAAATGGTACCATTTGCAGAACAGTTTTATTACATGAATTATTTTGAGTCAATTATTATTTACTCTTGGAATTTAACACTCAGCTGAAGGCTTTGAAGGCAGCCTCTGGAGAACTGTTCCCTCTACTCTACTCACTTGGTGCTTGCTTATGTTTAATATAATCAGCTTGTAGCATACACTGTGGCAAAAACAGCAGTAAAGGATTCATGACATGTAGTTAGGCAAAATTCCAGCCATGCTTAACGTCAGCAAAGTGATGTATTTGGGGATCAGCACAGTCCCTGGGTACAGATGACAAAGTCAACAAGTGATTAGGAGGATAAGTGTGCAAGGTCTGAGAGGAAAAATTTCTAGATGAGAAAAGAATACATCTGGGGGGGAGGGATGTTACAGAGACTTTCCCTGAACTGGTGACAGTCTTTGATTTAGAGATGGAGTTTATAATTTAAGAAACATCAGCCAAAATGAGATGTAAGCAAAACCCCAAGGGACAGCATGGGGTGAGTGAATCTCCTAGGCAGCAGATGTAATTAGCATCATCCTGGCCAGAGCCTGCAGGTAGGCACATGCCTCCCAGGACTGGGTCGGCAGTGGGTGCATCAGCACGATGCTTATAGCAGCTAGCCTGAATTCAACGAGCCTCTGGACCCTCTTATAGATTTGCTTGTCGTGAACCTGTACAAAATGGTACATAGTAAGAAGTTACTGAACTCCTGGAGGTAGGAACTCCACGGCTGTGCAGCTGCTTTAACACTGTCTTAAGAGTTGTGACTGCATGTTGTATCGCAGCCCTCAGTTCTGCATGCATGTGTACTAGGAGAACATTAAACACTTTACATATGCAGCAACCTTTGTCCTGTGTTGTACTTTCTCATTTACATCAGTTTTGCTGTCATGGCATGGTAGTGACTGAGCAATCTGACGTGCTCTATCCTCATGACCTAAACAGAAATTGAGTTACTCTTGTAAGTCAGGTTCTGTGTGCTGTGGGCACTTAAAGTCTTCATTTAATTCACTAGGAAAAAAAATATGCTCATTATCTGTCAGAATTTGGCCCTCTTATTGATTGTCTACCTTTCTGCATTTGATTTTCTAATATTTTTCTTACTGCATATTTGAATACTAAAGGATATTTTAATGCCACTCCGAAACATAATTTCTAGACTTAAAATTAAGACCCTGCTTCATTGTGCAAAACATACGCAGTGGGTGAACCTGAAGTATTTTCTATTTTAATGATTTCTTTTCTTCCCAGTGATATTTAGTCCAAATCACTAAATTCCTCCTCTTGGTTATTAGAAGCTTCAGTCCTAATAGTTCCCCAAAACTGATAGAATCTAGCAATATTCAATTACATTCTACTTAATTCAGTGAGTAGATTATTTGTTTCCTTATGTGAACACGTTTTGTGGCAGAATATGCTCGCATTGCTGTGGTGACTGAGCTTGATTCTTTCAGGTCAGGTATTTTTGCACTTACATCATCTTTTCAGAGATATGTGCTACGTGCACCTTGCTCCTTTTCTAATAACCACTGCTTACAGTGGCATGAAAAGCGGTGTCAGGGCTGGTGCCAAAGCTGCTGTGGCTTGGAAGCTTCCACATCACACTTCTATGTGTGTGCGTGATGCTGCTTCTGCCTGAAAAACCTCCCTGAGAGCCAGGAGCTGCTGCCACGTTCCCCATAGCACACAATTAACCCGTGGGGAGTTACTGCCGCAACCTGCAATCCAGATCAAGCGTTTCCAGTAGAGCTGACTCGTTCTGAGGACGACGAAATAATTCATCGTTTCATAGGATGAGATTCCCTTTCCAGCGCTGCCTTCAGTTTAAGAAGTAGGAAGCTGACTGTGATGCTGTAAGTGCCGAGCTGTGGTTGGGAGCACTTGCTACATCTGTGCTTAAAAAGGAACGAACCATTTCTTAGAGCGCAGCGCTGTTGTCCTGTGAAACAAAGTGTGAGGGAGAGCAAAGAACCTGGAATGGACCCGATGCGAAGGAAGTCACAGTAGGCAGGGCACTGAAAAGACAGGTGGAGCAGAATGGACTATGGCAGGCCACTGGGAGTTACAGAGAGGGGGGAGGAAGAAGAAGGGAAGGATGCGCAAAAGCTGGTTAGACAGATGGAGAGTGTAAGTCAGCAGGGAACCTTCCTGGGAAATGCAAGCACCCTTGCATGAGAAACAAAAGAGCAGGGCTGACGTGTAAAATATGTTAGTCACCATCCTATTTCCACAGATCTCTATTATTCTGGTTTTTAAGGATTTAAGGATTTGGCCAAACCTGCAAGGACATTAAGCAAACTGGCAACAGTTCTTAGGAAAAACATTGAGCTCGGAGATTAGAAAAATCGGTATTGACAGTAGCCGTGCTTCTCACACTTTCCAATATGCCACGTTATCTGTTCTATCTCCCACCCCCCAGGCTTTAAGCCTGCTTCACCACTATCATACCATAATGGGTTGCATTATATGAGAACAAGGAATATACGAAGATTTCAGGCTTTTGGCTTTTGCGAGTTTTTTGTTATCTTTCTTTAATAAGCCTCTCTTCGTTGCTTGAAAATGTCATTCTAGCCAAAGATCTTCTATAATTAAAGAGCAAAACTGTCCAACTAATTAGAAGTTTTCTCTTGCCCTGAGCATAGCTCTGGGCACAGAAACAGTGAGTTTAAGGCAAACTGCACAGCAGTAGGAGTAATTGAATTATTTAAAATGAATGCCTACTTTCTAAGCCATATTCCATGGAAAAAAAATAAACAGCAAGATCAGGAACAACAGAAAAATATAGGGGATTTTCCTCAGTAAAGTAATCAAACAAAAAGTTACAAAAATCCTCTCTAAATTGCATTGAAACAGTGGGATCCTGTGAAAGCCACTGGCTGTCAGGCCCCTAGGGCTTCTGGCCTTGATTATGCAATTGCTGCACACTCAGGACTGGCTGCCAGCAGTGACTTTCATATGAATTTCCTAAAGAAAATACTACAATAAAATACACATTTAGGTGCTTTTCATTCAGAAGATATTGCCTGCGGTAGAAATCCTTGGGTTTGTTCTCACTTTCTGATGATGGAGGGAGAGAAGAGACTTGTCTAATTAGGTACATCTCATCCAAGATTCCCTCTTGCAAATCTCCCATCTCTGATAATGAGGTGTTCCTGCTCCCTCTGCAGGGGCTAAGCAGGCTGCAGTCATAAAACAGCCAGCTTTTGCATGCCTGAGAACCAGGTGAAGGCACAAACCCAACCATAATTGTCCTCTCATTAGTGCAGCATTGAAAAATTTCCTCAGCTGAATGTTTGGGGCAAGTATTATTTGGGGTATTTTATAACTGCCTTTCTCACTGTTTTTTGCAGTGTGATAGTGGCAAAAGCATAAGTTAGTTTATTTTGTGCTTGTGCTGATTGCATTTTCTGGTTTGCTAGGCTGGTTTTCAGGGTATGGGATGGTATGGCATCCTCAGGGACCAGCAACTTACCTTCTTTCACTGGTGGAACATCAGTGCTATCAATGCTGCTTGGTAGAAAGGAGGCAGTTAAATGTGACAGAACAAAAGAGAAGCAATATATAAGCATGCCTGTGCTAGCTGCAGCAAAAGTTCCTTATAGCAAACTTTTTGAACAAAACTCTGCTTAGTGTGCAAAGTCCTGGACTGCACCCATGCATTTCAATAGAGTTTCATTCCTTTAATGAAGTTGCACTTCACTTATTTACCTTAAAATACTTATGTGGCTGTCACCCAAGTGTTTGGAATAGAGATAACAACTACTCCCCTTTCTTCTTCCTTGGAGACAGGAGAAATGGCTTGATTAATTTATTATAGGCTTTTGTTTGCTTTATGTTTGTATGGATGACTGGGCACAATGTGTTGGAGACTGAGTGGGAATAAATTATCAAAGGAGAGCTGTAGCAGAGTTGAAAAAAGGGAGATCTGTGAATGTTCCTTTCACCTGAGGGTGCTTTCCATAACCTGAAGTCGTTCTCCCAGCGAGTTCTCTTACTAATAGGATGTATTTGCTAACAATTTTGAATTTTCATGCTGTCTGGCTTCCTGTCTATATTTTGTTTGCTACCATCCATTCTGGCACCCATCACACATATTTTATTAGTTTATACTCTTCCTCATAGCGATCATCACAATTTTTTGTTACTTGAATTCTTTGAGCAATGTGCTCATCATCATGTACATATTCTCAGACTTTGCATGAAAAAAGACTTACAATTAAATTCTAATTTGCTATGATGTAAATATAGTGTTCTTAGAATACAGGCTAAAAAGGTATCCTTTCTTGTAACTCCTTAGCTGTGACAAGTGCAAGAGGAAATTTATTTCTCACTCCCCTCTGTGGGAAAGGAAGAGGAGGCTTCCATTAGAGATTGAAAAGATGCCCATCTCCTAAGGGAGCTTTTAGCTGGAAAAGGGAGATAACTGGTCTTTAAATGATGCTCTACAATTATTTGGACCCAAAGTGGTGGAATTTTGTCAATAAACTCAGTGAAAACTTCAGCCTTGGCTTTGAAGAAAGTCTCTTCATCCAAAGCTAGTAAATCCCTTTCCAGTGGTGAACAGGCTGTAACGATGCCTCTAGGGTGAAGAGAAGTGTAAACTGGCCAGAGAGACCTTTCCTTATCACACTGGAATTGCAGTGATGGGGAGCTGGGAGGAGCACCGCGACAAACCACACCGCTGCAAGGGGGCCTTACCTGCACAGAGAAAATGATGTGAACGCTTGTTCTTGGCATCCCTGACGCCTCTTTGGAGTGCTGTACGTATGTACAGTTATCAGCCAACTGTGCACAAGCAGCACGAGAGACAAAAAGGCCAGTCCGGCACCAGGTAGAGCCTGGAAGCAACTCTGTTAAAAACACTGTTGAAATTTCATGCCTTTGTCTCTTGGGGTTTTAAAAAACACTTTATTATCCCAAACTGCATTCACCTAAATGTCTGCACACACATTTCACTGGTGCAAGATTTTGATTGTGTTAATATTTTCCTAAAAGCTGAGGCAAAGACAGGAACTGGTACCTGCTCAGTGAACTCTCTTGCCTGCTTTCTAAGATAGCAAAGATGACTGATTAGTATGAAATGAAATTGTGCAGCCATATTAAAACCTAGAGATTTTGTAGGCTGACTTATCTTTCTATTACCCTTCAAATTAGCTTGTGATTTCCTTTTAGTTCTTTCCTGCACTGTCAATGGGTTTGTGTTCACCCTTGCTGATTATTTTTTCAACTGTTCTTCCCTCTGCTCCAATAGAATACATAGTATAAACAAACACTGTAAAATTTAAAAAATTGCAAGACTAAGAAAACAAGCAAAGGAAGGAGGAGGCAGAAAACAGTGAGAATTTAAAACACAAAGGAAAGAGAAATTAAAAAGACTTTACCGCTAAATTTATATAAGTATATAACCCCTCTAAAATGGATTTTTACTTTGAGGCAAACAAACCCTCAGACTATGGCCAAAAAAAAAAGTTAGCAATTTTATATGACCAACTGGAGATACCAGGTAAGGACAGAAGTATTCAGGAACAAGTGACTAGGACCTTCTGAAATGTTCAAATTTGATATCTAGATATTTAAACACTAAGTAGTTCTGAAAATTTCAGGCCATATTTGTATGATAGGGTATTAATATTATTATTATTATTGTCTATGGCCTGTAAGTGGATTGGGGAAAACTATTTTGGGGCACGTAAGATTCTCTGTTTTCCACAGTCAACCTTTCGGAGCTCAGAGACATACCCCAAAATTCAGGATGCTCGTTCAAATGGACATGTAGATTTCCAGTTCATCTATCTCTGGAGATCTGCATTAACCGTGCATTTGAATCCCTTTGTAGAGAATCTAGGCACTTAATTTCTGATACATTTATTCTTCCCCTTGAGGAGTCAAAAGAGATCTATAGATCTTTTGGGGAAATGGCTGGCTTTATAAATTATTGAGGCATAACTGCACTAATTAGCTAGCTTTTGTCAGCATCAGACTCCATATATAGCAGAGCTGCTAATCTCTTACTGGTTTTCAGTGCTTTTGTCTCCTTAGTAGATTATATCTGTATGATTGGTTTTGATCACTTCATAATGAATATTGTATCACAGTGTGCTAAATAGACTAGTACCAACGTTACTTACTTCTTTAGGATTAAAATGTATGTGGGTAGTTTTAAAAGGTATTTGCATCAACTAGAAAAATCCAGTGCTTTCCAAACGATTAGATACTGCAGATTAGGACAGTCTTTGATTGTACGGGATATTACTCCGATGTTATTGGCCATAGTAAGTCCACGTGAAGCTGTTTTGGATCTAAATTGGCTCACAAAGACAATTCATCATTGTCTCCATCCTGAGGTGTATACATCCATCGTGTGCTTCAGGGGATGGTGGCAAGTATTTTAATCCTGCTTTACAGATGAAAAAAATCAACAATGAGAGCTGAACAGGTTTATCAGACACCACAGCGCAGGCCAAGTGAAGCAAGAAATGTAGCTATAGGAAACTCTGATGTCCTAACCGTTAGAAGTACGTGGCCTTCCTAGAAAAGTTCGATAAAGATGGATCCGCATTTTACTTAATTATCCAGACTCAGCTTTTGAGAACTTCTAGCTGAGAAATTAATCTGATTTATTTCAGCATGCTAATAGCTGCAAGTGTCTCAGATGTAACTCACTATGTCCACCCTCCTGGCTTTTCTCAATTCCTCTTTGTGCTTATACAGTGTTAATTTGGGTTGGTTTTTAAAAACTCCTAGGGCATGTACAGTTTCTCTTCTGTGGCAGATGGTGCTAGGTTTGCATGTTGCAGGGCTGATGCTGCAAAGTGATGATCTTGCTGAGTGTGGCCTTGTAATGTTTCAGTGGTTTGCTTCTCCAGTCACCATGCTTCAACGGGCCATAGAAAATAGCTTTGGGCGACCTGTTGACCAACCTACACACTCTGAAATATGGCAGAGGGTAGAGTCAAATGTCAGATATGATGCCCTGTAGCCCCCTGATGCATCTGACTATTTAAATAAAGATGATGCTCATGAAACATCAGTTAATGTGTGCTGAACTGAGCCTACAACTTCTGTATCTGGTTTAGATGCTCTTCTACAGAGTTGAACAGACATCGAATCCCAAATGACAGAGCCATTTGTCACCGCTGTCCAGAACCATTCTTTCAACTCAGGCCTGTGAAATGAATCAAAATGCTGCACTCAAACTCTTGAAAGCATTTCACACACAGAGCATTGCTCTGCTTAACACATTTCAAACTACAGTAACTGCTAATAAGATAAAAAGCAGTGACAAATCAGAGAATATTGCCTCCAACAATCATGCATGGCGAACACATCCTCGCTGAGGAAGGAAAGTGCTCAGCGTCCGTTTCAGGCCTCCTGCTGCAGCCTTTTATGCTTTTTATTTTTATCCCGTTTGTCAAAATAACAGCCCTTTATCAGTGCTGATTGCAGAGATTTTGACTCCTCGCCTGCTGGGTTCCCCCTCTGCTCCATAGGGGTTTCCTAATTGAATATTTCCCCTGTGAATAGAAAAGCTTTGAATAAGAACAGGAAAAAAAATACTAACAGTCTTGAAACCTCCCCCAAATCTTCCACCCCAGTCCTACACACAAGCTCCATTTCTCTCCCCAAAGTGCAGAATATTCTTTCAGTGAGCAGCCTCAGCTCCTTTTCTGAAACTAATCACATTTATTATACGCTGAACGTTGTAAATGAATGGTAGTAAGATCCTAACATAAGGACCAGGGGAAGGAGAGAGAGATATTCATTCAAAATAAGCTATAAAGGGTGTCTGGTTTGGTTAGAGTCATCAGTGCCTCATTTCTCACATTTGTGAGTCAAAAGCAAGGAATCATTTACTGCCTGCGTTGAGACCTTGCATTAACAATTTCTACCCATGTCTTGGTGGATGGCATAGGACTTTGAATTCATCAAAGGATGAATTGTAAACTCTCTTTTCTGGCACTATTATTCCTATTAAAGCAACAGCAGGCTGCATGCTGTGGTTCATTTGAGGAAGGGCCAAAAACTTCTGTTTCAGGTCTCAATGTGTGCGGGAGCTGGCACTTTGAATTAAGACACGAGGAGGGCTTCATCTGCCAAGTTCTTATCCTGACCATGACGGATACTGCAAATGCTCACGCTTCCTCCTTTCTCATCAGAAGATGCTGCTCAGATGACCTCACTGCATCCCTCAGCAGAAGAGGCACAAAAAGCCGCGGCTTCAAAGCCAGCTATGCAGAATGGAACCTGCCTGACTTGTCTGTGAAAAAAAAAAAAAAAAAACAACAAATAAAAAATGTCAATGAGGCTGTTGTGCACACCTGGCCTCTTTAAAGCAAGGCAGACTTTCATAGAAAAGGGAGGCTCTGCTGTATTGTTCCCTGGGATTTCTCAGCTAAGTGTTTCCCCAAGTTTCGGAAAGCTCCCTACCCCTCTGTGTGCACGTGCGCGCGCACGCACACACACACACACGGTACAATGGATGGGGAGGATGTATGAAAAAGGAGGGAATGGGAGAGGATACATAAGCATGGAAGGACTTAAAAGGGCTGAAGGGAAATTTTTCTCTTTACAGCCCTGCTTCTTCAGCCTCTATGCCAGCATGGATTTATTTTTTCTTCTTTTTTAAAGGGCACTTTGTTCTTCAGATGCTTGTGTCAATAGTCTCACAAAGATATTCCATGTAATCTTTCAATAGCATCAGCTCACAATAATGAGAAAACCTGAGGTGTTCCCACTCTCCAATTTAGGCCAATTATATCCTATCAAGGGAGGGCAATCTGCACATTCTGCTCCTGCTGTCCCATCTCCAGGGCTATACATCCCTTAGCGCCTTTTCCCATATCATTTCTGCATTGTATGAAGCAGGTTGGTGAATCCATTTATCTGTTACCCAGCTGCATGTGCTGCAAGAAGATTACAGCTGGCAGTTATCTCTCCTAGTGAGAGTGAGCAAAAGGGCACCCCTCAGTACCCATCTTCAAAAATCATCTGGTCTCCTATCAAGTGACCAGCTGTTGAATTTCAGCTTTGAAGCAAAACAATCTTGAGAGGAATGCCCATTAGGGATAGTTAACTGGACTCTGGTACTCTCCATAGATCATTAACAAGAGGTTAATTAGATCCTAATTCCTTGCACAAGCCAGCTGAAAAAAGCAGATTTCAGCAAGTTTTGCTATGTGTGTACATTGTTCTGCACAGCCAACTCTGGCTCAACAGAAAGGGAACGCCCAGAGAGAACTGCATCTGCAGCAGAGCAGGCTCAGGTGTTTTCATGTGGGTAGGTAACACAGGATTTTTTTTGCAGGACGGATTCAGCCATCACCTGAGGAGGAGAATGGGCTGGGCGAGATGACCAAGGTGGGGGAGTCCTATGGCCACAGGCTGACTAGACAGTCGGGTTTGGGGGAACTCCTGAGCACCTGAGTCTGCTGCCTCTCCTGTCAACATGAGGGTAGGAGACAGGTTGCAATCACTGCTGGAAAGCACTGGAGGGAGCCTGCCGTCTTACACCCCAGCTCTGCTTTTGTCCCTTATCTGAGCAAAGCAGTGATGGCCCTGGCTTTGTAGAGTGCATGAGCATTGGGGAGAACAAGGTCCTGGACATTTAGCTGCTGCTGAGAGCTTGCTGCCAGTTTTGATTGTGCCTGGAAACAGCTCTGGCTGCAGGCAAGAAAAAGTAAATCATTCTTTTGTAAATGAAGTAGTTTGATACAGCTAGGTACAGAGACTAAACGTGGGACCAGAGCTTTGAATTCCCACAGGTGCTCTTTAGTGTGCCTCTTCTTATGAGTCCCCACCAGATACGTGGAAGAGCATAGCAAGTACTTTGCTCTGTGTAATCACATATGTTGAGTAGCAGAGAAATGGTTAAAGGCCATAGCAGAAGGACACATAGTGCTACGTTGCTGCGGTTCTTCTGGCTATTCACAAGTTGCTCAGTAAGTGCAGCACGAGAGAGCGAGCTATTAATAGTTCTGCTCATCATGGCTGCACAGTGAAACAGCATAATCCTAGCACATGGGAAGATGTGAGCCATGAACTGTAAAGCAAAAACTTCAGGCACAGAAGACAGCCTCAAAACTATAAAATAATTAACAAAAGAGGGAAACAATATGTTTAATAGGGGCTAGTCATGAAGCTACAGAAGAACGCCTCTGCATTAAATAAAATTTAAATGAAGCCTTGCACCTGAGCCAGAGAGCAGAGTGTCCCAGCTCACTCTCACAAACTCTATAAATGTTTTTGTGAACAGATCAATTAAAGTGTTTGGCATACAGGTACCTAAAAAATATTATGTGTGCTGGAACATGTTCATCTCATTTTGATACACATCCATGTCTTCATTAAGGTTCATGTGTGCCTCTACAGCTATGAACTAATTCTACAAGTCATATGCTTCTAGAAATTGTTGGCAGAAGAGTACAGGCCTGCATTTCTATCAAAAGCATTGATAGAAAAATGCCCATATGGTCAGTTTGACCGTGTCCTTAGATAGTAATTTCCAATGAAGTCTGTGATAAAATAGATTTCCATTATTTGTACATGCCAAAGACTTACATAAATACGCATCTAATTTTACTGCATAAAGTGCATTCACAGTTTCCTGAAATTACCAATGTTATGGTCATGACTCTCAGACAAGAAGAAGAAAACCCTATTAGTGCATTCCCACAGAGAAAAACAGTATGCTTTGGAATAACCGAAGGCCTTGAAGATAATATATGTAGGAGGTAATATTTGAGTAAATATTATAATATTTGTATGTGAGTATTATGCACTATATTTATGAAAAAACCTTCTCTGTTAAATGCTTATGCCTTGATTAAATTCTGTAAAAAATGCTAAGTATGTTTCCAAGCATATTTCTATTACCACTTTACAACATTTGGATCACTTGTATTCAGAAGGTATGCAAATGGCCTTAGCTGGGTCATCCTTTATCTAGTATTTCTAACAAATATAACGCCATGGGGCATTCCTCTCATCAGAACACATTTATTTTATTATCTAGATGACTATGGCTGTATTTTTTCCTCACATATTCTACCTTGATGATATGCTGAATTCTCAGATTTTCAACAAACGCTTACGATGCAATTACTTTAAATATAACATGATTCAATATACGGTGTCTTTTATCCCCAATTTTCACAGACCTTTAAAGTTATTAAGTTTCTATCAAAACTAACAAAGCGAACAAATTGGTTATGGCCCTTCTACATAGGTGGAACTATCATTGATATTAGGCCAAAATATTGTCATAAATGTTAAAAACATGTACAGTAAAGTATGCAAATGCTCACACACAGAGTTTAGAAAAGATAGAGCTATAGGCTACTTATTTCAATATTTCCATTTAATTAATAATAACAATTCCAATTTATAGGAAATGTTATTGTTGAAGAATCTGTTTTAATTCAAGATGTGGAACAAAAAGAAAAAGCAATTTATACTTTAAAAATGGGGAGTTGAATGTGAGCTCTCACCCTCCAAAATGTCTTATTAATCAAGCCCTAGTGCCATTTCTATTACTGCTTTAACATGAACAGTCACTGGGAAAAAGAAATAAGAAGGTATTTGAAATCATGTCCCCCACATTCTTGCTGACTGGCTTTTCAGCTGCTAGGCTAATAACTCATTTCTAATGGCTCTCATTTGTTTCACATTCTCTCAGCTTTCTGTTAAGGCTTTATCAACATTTTTATTTTTATTTTTTATTTTAATTCACTCTCTTCTTTCTCCAAATACATAAACATTAACGTTTGAAAAATAGCCTGGCTAGGAAGGAAATATATCTGCAGTACAGAATACAAACTGTCTTGGGTAAGGTTTATCAGAGGAGAAAGCACAGGTTTACGAAACAATAAAAATTCAGATATACCAGAAGTGGGGTTTTTCCGAGTCACCATGCTCCTCTAGAAATAGCTTATTTGCAATGAACAGGAAAAGAGAGTAACATAAGTAATTAATACCAAATTCATGTAAATCTTCTGTCAATAATTTCATTAATAATGTGATTCATGTACTGTAACCTTTGTCCTGGTTGTAAAAATGACCATCAAATAATTAATTAATCCTTCTATGATGAACAATAGGCAGGATTAGACAAATCTGTCTGGACCAAAACCTGGGCAGCCTAACTCCAGGTGAGGTCCTGTCAGTAGGTGTCAGTATGTTGAAGGTGTCAGTATGGGAGATGCCCCAACCATGCACCAAACAACCTCTACTATAATAGAGCCTTTGACCTTAAAACCAGATTAGGGTGGGTTTGGTCTCCTACCTGGCAACTGTAATATAGGCATATACTTAAATGTTGTCATTTTATGGCTATTTTATCAGTTTGCTACAGGCAGTATGAAAATATTGGAAAAAGTAAAGTCTGCAATGATATTAGAGCCAAATAAAAGTTTCAGAAATGGATCCTGAGTGTCTGGATCTCTATTTCCATCTAACCATGATTGCAAAGCATAAAGGCTATGCCAGTGGTACTACAAGAAGGCTACATTTCTAGGGAATCCAGTCTTTGGTCTCTGCTAGCCATAAAACATTCCCAGAATAATTATTTTGAACGTGCTGTGAGTTTTTTTCATGTTAACAATACTGCAATCCTTTAACTTCTTAAACACGTCATGCCATGTGATTGAGAAGAAGCTCAGAGGAGGACAAATGAGGATGTGATGTATAGGGCAGCACCTCTGTGAGTGGGGGATGATGCTCGTGTCCGCCAGCATCTGCCTTTGTGTGGCTGCCACCCTCCCTGTGTGGCACGGTGCTGCCTCGTGGGCTTGGCCCCTTGGAGACTGTCAGCAGGAGATGGGCTGGCACCATTTGGAGAGGAGCAGGGCATCTGGCAAATGCCTTCCACTTTCTTTCAATGGCATAGCATGTTTTCCAGAAGAAAGCATTCTCCAGAGGAGCACACAGGCACCAAATATTCACCTGTTTGGAAAAAAGAAAAAAAAAGTTTTCATGAATTGTTTCAGTAGTGTAGACGTATTAATCCCCTGTTGCTTAGACTGATATCAGTCCATCCCACATTTTATGTACTATCTTTGCTTAAAAAAAAATAAAAGGAAAGAAACGCCGTGAAATAAAGTGATGTACTATTGAGCTTGAGCCACTCCCTCTGAGCAGGGCTTGTTGCTATGTGCTGTTAGTCAACAAGGGAAGAACAACCACAGAGCTGCTTTAATTACTTGAACTATTCACCTAAAATCCAGATAAACTGACTCTCCAAAGAGAAGGAAATCATTGTTTTCTCTGCTACTGGAAAGGAAAATGCTGAGCTAAAAAAAAAAAAAAAAAAAAAAAGCTTCATTTGCCTCAGGTTTCTACTTAGAATTCCTCCCATGACAGTTGGATAGGGGAAGTGAATATACAAGACGCACAAAAAGGGATCCCATTTTTGGCAGGAAAGGTACTGCCAGCAGCACCTCCTGCACTCCAGCCTTAGTCTTCTGTCACTAGGGGAGAAACGACATGAAGCTGGCGTCTCTGTGTGATAACATGCAATACCACTGTCTTTTTGTCCAGACATTCAGGGACAGTCTTCCCTGCTAAAGAAAGTTGAAATCATGAGAGCGGGACTAGCCTTTTCCCAAGGTGCTGGAGACAGTTTTGCCTGAAGGCACCTGAGATTTGGAGAACAGACTACTGTGGTCCTGGAGAACTGATAGAGACCAGTGGGATGCACTGCTTAGTTGCTTAGAGGTAAGAAATCAATCTAAAGGTCTCTGCTCCGCCTTTTATCAGTAACCCCCTGCGGACCTCTCTTTCTGTGCTTGAGTTCATACTTTTCCTACCCACAGACAGGTCATAATATGTTTTTGTAACTCCTTTATGCTAATGCAGTAAACTTTGTAGAACAACTCTCCTTTTCTGAGGAGCTGTTCAGCAATTAACTGTTGATGGAGACATGTCAGCAGACTTTATCAGTGTTGTGGTTTAACCCCAGCCAGCAACTAAGCACCACACAGATGCTTGCTCACTCCCCTGCGGTGGGATGGGGGAGAGAATCAGAAGAGTAAAAGTGAGAAAACTCAGGGGTTGAGATAAAGACAGTTTAATAGGTAAAGCAAAAGCCGTGCAGGCAAACAAAGCAAAGCAAGGAATTCATTCACTACTTCCCATCATCAGGCAGGTGTTCAGCCATCTCCAGGAAAGCAGGGCTCCATCACAAGTTATGGTTACTTGGGAAGACAAAACGCCATAACTCCGAACATCCCCCCTTCCTTCTTCTTGCCCCAGCTTTTATTGCTGAGCATGACGTCATATGGTGTGGCATAGCCCTTGGGTCAGTTGGGGTCAGCTGTCCCAGCTGTGTCCCCTCTCAGCTTCTTGTGCATCTCCAGCCTCCTCACTGGCAGGGCAGTATGAGAAGCTGAAAACTCCTTGACTTAGTGTAAGCACGGCTCAGCAACAACTAAAACATCAGTGTGTTATCAATATTATTCTCAGCACAAATCCAAAACATAGCCTCATAACAGCTACTATGAAGAAAATTAACTGTATCCCAGCCAAAACCAGCACAATCAGACAAGGTACAAGAGAAATGATATGGCAAGGAGACATTTACTTATTGAAAGCCAAACTGCAAAGGGGGAAGAAGGAGTTAATTGCTGCTAAAGTTGCTTCTGGTAAGGGGCGTGTTTTTTTTTCATATAACCACTTACTGTGTTTCTGCAAGTTGAGGCTGCACCTTCCATAATAGATTATTCCTGGATACTCTAGAAACTAATCAGGAATTAATTTCAAAGAAATAACAAGATGCAGAGAGCTAAAGTCTATTTTCACTGTGAAAACCTATTTTTCTGCAATATTAATCAACATGGCTCAGCCTTTGAGTACAAATTTTTCAATTTACTTTTTCTGTCAGAAGGTGCTAGAAAACACACGTCCCATTCTGGAAACACACAAGAAAGACAAAGTCAAAATCAAATTGCAATCATTTCTGAAACTGGGGCTGAGGGGTTATGCAAGCCCAACTACTGAAGTCTATGCAAGCCCCTTTGGCCCAAAGAGGCTGCCAGATAATCTCCTAGGCTGTCAAATAAAACTGGAAAGAAAGTTGTGTTGTTGACTTTTCAAGTTGATTGCTGTGAGAATGGAGGTAATTTTCTTGCACTTGACAAAACAGACACAAAAGAGAAAGAGACAGTGTAGCAAAAAGTAGGGAAGCATGTTTTTGTGTTCATGTTCTCAGGGTATGTGGCAGCTGGTCAGTCACAGATGAATGCTCTGGGCTGGCAGGTCGGCCATGACAGCTGTTGCTTTAAACCTTGGCTTGTTTCCCTGGTCCACAGCATCATCAGGATGGGTTGAATAAATCTCTTTTCTTCCCTCATTCCTTGCAGGCTAGGCTCAAGTGAAGGGGTCACTCTGTGCTATGGCATTGGTGGGACGCAATGCAGCTCACTTCCAGGACAAGAGGAATGATGAGAGAGAGGACTGGACAAGGTTGGGATCAGTGAATAAGGATGTACAGCCGCGGGATGATGGACCAAGAGCTCATGCAGCTCAGAGCATTCGAGCTGGATAGCCCAACAGCTGATACTTGTGCATAAAGATCTGAGTTATCCAGCCCTGCCAGCCTTATGCCTGTGCATGCTGCAGCAACTCATCACCTCTTCGTTTTGGTCCATAGTGTTGTGTTTCTCTTTGGGTGTGTATATGTAAAGCTCCCCAGACTCTAGACTAATGTCTGATATAAATAAAGTAATATATATTGGAGTCACCAATTAGACCTAATTTTTCTCCTTCACTTAAAGGTCTTGACAATACCACAGCCCTTGAAAATTAATAGTTTATTGTGTTAGAATTATCCTATATTTGTCTCCTCTTTGTATGCCTTCTGTCATTAGTCATTAGAGACTATCTAATGACTACTGACTACTGTCATGGGTAATGACATATAACATATGATGAACTTTCACCAGTTTCCTACAGCTAGCAGATCAGTGGCCTCAGTTAATACCAGTATCTTTTTCTATTACACACAATTGCTACTCATAATCAACCATTTCTTCACAAGACTGCAAACACAAAAGGAAGAAATAAGAAAAATATAACTGATAGCTTTGTGTTCCTTGCCCCAGATTGCCCCAGAGAGAGTGAGTTATGTACCAAACCTCTATTAATGCCCCTTTCCTCTCCAACTTTTGAATGCTTGCAACCCTTGATCCAGCAATCACTGTCCTGATGTCACCAGGCAGGACTGGCCAAATGAACAACATTTTTAAGTCTCAGCTTAGGTCTTCCTAAGCTCTCAGCCCCATGGTACACATCTTTGCAGTGAGACATGCTACAGTGTGGGATGTCTGATGTGAAGCCACTGCTAAAAATATCAGCTAGCTGTGCTTCCTGGGTAGGAAGTCCCATGAGGAGAAACTTCCTCCCTTGGATGCAGAGCTGTAACTTCTCTATTGCTTGGGGACCACAAGAGCAGCTGTGAGAACCTGTGGCAGGGAAGGGGAGATGTAAGACCGGGACAGCTAAATGAACTCTGTGCTCGAGGTATAAGACATGACGTCTCATGCGTCGAACGCTGCTGAACAGTAGGGAAATATCTGTGTACTCTGAACTTGCAGCTGCCGAGACAGAAACGTTTTATTTGTCATTTCTAGCAAAGTCTGAGAGCACATGCTGAAGAACCAGAGGAGCTCTGTTGCCTCCAGGAAATTCCAAAAGACTTTTGGATTTTGGTGAAATCACGACTGGGATGTCCTGAAAGAGATTTGCTTCAGTACACTGTACCAGGGGACGAATGTAATGGTAGTGCACTTACTTTCGCCAAATGTCACTAAAATGTCATTTGTCTCACTGTTCTGGTAGTAATTGTTGAGGTATAAGTATTATCACAGTCAATGTTTACTAAAACAGATTACAGAGATGCCAATCTACATACCTAAATAGTGCTACAGCATGGCTAGTATTGAATTAAATAATGTTCACAGTCTCATGTTGGTTTGGTATTGGAAGATATTTATTCATTTGTATTATTTAAAACTTTTTTTTTTACACAAATGCACTCATTAGAGAAAGAACGTTCTGTATGGCTAAAGAAATAAAAGGATCTTTAACAATTAATCTTAAAAACAGGATATGTATGTATCTAATGCATATACGCATAGTATTTATATAAGTATATGCATATAACTCTATTATATGTGCAGATTTTTAATATGGAAATTCAGGAATGACAAAGTGTTTTCAGTTCAAATAGCATGAGCATATTAAATTTGAAAGCACAAACAAGAGCAAAATATAGCATTTGGTCTTCCAAACCTGAGAGAATATTCCAGTTAAGAGGAAATGGGGGCCAAAGCATTTCAGCATTTGGAGAATGCAAATTATCATGTAGCTAATTTACCCTGGGCAAATGAGCTGCATTTCCTAGAGGGCAGGACTTCTATCTAGACTAAAAAACACGCAGATTAGATCAAGTTTACATTTATGAAAAGGAAAAGGTAAATTTGTTTACAAAAACTGAGTACAGAGACTTTCCCGTGTGCAGAAAATGATGTCTTCTGATTTCATTATGCATGCTTTTTGCTGTGCTGGGAGTCAGGAGCTAAGCAGTGCTTTTCTCTGCTCCTCTAGCCCCCGTCCCCAAGACACATGAGGAAACTCTTGGCAGCCTTCAGCTCCTGGGGACCACTGCAGAGACGCTGACCAGCCTGCTTGGTTTTGTAGCCTACCACAGATAGAATAAAAATATAATGACAAACTGGGATTCCTGGAAGAGCAAATCTGATAACCTGGCCGTGATGGTAGCAGAGGAGGGATTTGTGCCTCTGCCACACGTTGCAGCCAGGCTGCCTTGCAAGCACGGGAAGAGGGAGATGCACTCTGTACCAAAACCTGTGTAAAGTACACCACGGAGCACTCCTGATGAGGGAAGTACAACTTCCTTGCTGCCCTCTGCCCAGCAGAACAAAAAGAGGGAAAACCAGCTTCTCCCTCAGGGACTTCAGAGCCCTGCTGACAAGGAAAATACGTCGTCAGTGCTTCAGTTTAACAAACCTGTGGCTAGACAAATGAAAGAACGACATTTCCCACAAAGCAAGGCCTCCTTTGATGTAAAAGTAAATCTAAATTAACTTTTCTGTAGAGAACGAGATTACACAGGGTTAATTTCTATTTCAGAGAGGAAGATGAACTGAAAAATGCTGAAAGTGAATACATGTATAAGAATTTCTTTAGAGTATATATTCCTCTACAGCAGATTGTGCAGCCAGGCTGTGTGTAAGACTTTGCCTGCTGAGGCTGTGCTTTTTTTTTCAGTTTTACTCTAAGTAGCATCCATAGAAACCTTGCCAAGCAAGACTCTGGTGCCAACTCATATGCTGCATATGGCCTGAAGTGCTGGGCTGTTTGGGGTTTTGTCTGGGCACTGGGAGGAGAACAACGTTGTTCTGGTTCACATGCACGATCCCCGAGTTCTCCCATTTCACTGAGTTTTCAGGAAATGAACATATGGCTTTGGAAAACCCAGCTCTTCTTCTTGGGCTGTCAGCTGTAATGAGGAGAGGAGCAGCACAAAACACAGGCAAGTCACTCACACATATGTGTCTAGCACAGGAGAAATAACTTCAAAGAATGCTGAAGGAGTCAGATATTTCATTCAGGAAGACAGCACTCGGATTTGGGTATTAAACACTGTCATCATCTTTTTGGAAGTCACAGACATATGCTTTCAAAATGTGCTGCAGAAGGGACTGTATTGATCTGCTGTGCATCGTTAGTGAACAATTCTCACAATCTCTTAATTCTCAGGTCAAAAAAATGGTCTTCAGAAGGAAAACAGATGTTCACCTTTATGAGGGTTGGGCTTCAAACCACGATTTGTCTGTGATGCTGCTCAAAAAAAGGGCACAATTTATTTTTTTAACATAAGGAAATACTTTCTCTTCCACCTCTCACCCACCAGTGGCTGAAACTGTGATATTTTCAGACCTGAGAATGCAACAAGTATAGATAAACAATTGAAACTCTAGGGATTTTCAACTTGATAGCTGGAAATTTTAGCAAGTTAAGTAAAGAAAAGAGTATTATTTAGTGTCTCTGGACACTGTAGAAGTGACAGCTTCTGCTGTTTGCTGCAATAGGTACAGATCAGGCCATCCATTAAATATCACTAGCCCTGCTGTCGCATGCTGTATTAAGAGAGTGAATGTTTGCAAATAATAAGAGAGAATAAAATTCTTGTCTACTTAGGTTAACGTCAGTAATTATTTCATTTCTGCTTTTCTTCTGAACTCCCTCACTGAAGACTCTTATCACAAATGTCAAGAAAATAAGTGCTTCCCCAGGAATTTCTAAGGCTATCAGAGATGGGAAGCGCCGTACTGTAAAATCCATTGTCATTAAACTAAAGCTCAATAACTGATAAATCCCACTATTATGCAAATTTGTGGTCCCAGTATTGGAGGAAAACAGTTAGTACTTTGCTAGTCTGCTTCGAGCCTTGTCAGTTAAATGAGCGGCTATAACTTCTTGTTCCATGCACGGTATCTTCACAATTTCTACCCAGTGAACTTCAAGGGTGGACATTTGAAATGAAAATGTAAATGAATGAAGTCAAGCTTCCAGCACCAGCTAGGCAGTAAAAGACAGCTGTAGTACTGAGAACTACAAACCAAGATCAATGGCATTTCAAAAGTACCCTGAAATTGTTTACTGCCATTAAAGCACAAACGCCTTTGACTGGACGTGACACTAGAGTATTAGGTGTCTGCTCTTGTTCCGATGTCTCTTAAATGAACAGGCTTTAAATACATTGCTTTTTATATGCTGCACTTTTGTTTCCTCTTATGTAATGGATTATTCAGAGCACTTTCTTTGGGGTAGAGTTTGTCAGTCAGATGGAAGTTATTTGATTTCACAAACACATTCACATAGCAAGACGTATGCCTTTTATACTGAACATTAATGCAAATACATGCAGTCTACCTAATTCAAGGAGATGCCATTCTGTTAGAGCTTCTGTGCTGATCTGCAGCTTTGCTCTGGCTCCTTTAAGCAAAACCAAAGTGAAGAAAAGGTATGAAGATGTTCAAAAGTCCCTGGCAATAGCAACTGGGGAACTCCTCTGACCATGCACAGCAGAAGCAACCATGAAATTGCCCTTTGAGTACTTCATGCAAGTTTAAACATGGAAATGATAAGTGTAGGACCTGACAGATGGGTATCAAAGATGATACAGAGTTTTAGGGCGAGTCTGTATTACATGGGACAACCCCAGGGAGATGACTGGAGTTTAAACATTCCCAGAGCTGTCTAAGTTACATGGCCGCCAGGGCAGACTGAAACACGCAAGTATTTATGCCCTATTTTAATGACCTGCTGTCAGTTCCAGAGCCCTGTTGTTCTGCCTACCTGTGGACAGCAGGATGAAGCTCACTATGATTTTTTTTTCCCCTCCCCATAGGGATTTTCTGGCCAGGAAGACGAAAAAATCAAACCTGCTGCAGTGTGTTATGTAACTTCTTTTTTTTTTTTCTTCAGATGAGAAAGTGTTGATCCTTTCCTTTTTCACAGGCTGGCTTCCCAGCTGCTGGCTTCCTCACTTTTATTACAAAGCTCTGCCACTTTAATCTGATCCTTTCTTTGTGCCACATCATTCTCTCACTTTAGCTTGTGAAGTTTGTTCCAAGTGGACTTCATTCATTTTAGACAAATTGACTGCTTTCAACTTTAACCAGCTGAGGTTGTGATTGTGTGCTGTTTACCCATAGTATGAAGGGGGAAAACTCTTTTTGCTTGGGAGAGATCAGAGGAGATCGTTTAGCCTGAACTGTCTCCAACTCCCAGGACTGAGACTTCTTTCGGTAAGCTTGCTGACACATGGAACATCACTTTCTTTACTCATCTGCATTATTTCCTCTGCCATTTTAATATTCCTCCCCCAACTACCTATCAAGGTTACACACTACTATCCTGAGATTTGGTTTATTTGCTGCTGCAAGCAGTTTAAGTTCTGTAGCATCCTATATTATTTCTTCATTCATTGCAGGCACAAGGTGGTATATTTTCAGAGAGTTTCACTGGGTTTTAGCTGAGAGATTTCCATCAACACAGCTGCTTTCTACGCAGCTACAACATTTGAAAAGCTAAGGCTTATGCATAGCAGCCAGAGCCACTTGTAAGAGGTGCTTCATGGCCCATTAACAAACCTGTCATATATGGCTTGCCTTTAATTAAATATTGATAGTGATTTAGTCTTGGTGCAACATTTCAGATTAATATGGAAAAATCCTTTTAATCTGCATGACAGATAAACATGCCACTACACTGCTCACCCCTGTACTTCTGGCTGGATGAAGCTGAGGCACACAAAATGAGAAAGTTCTTCAGCCTTTGGTGCCAGTTGAGTCCCTACTGTCTTTACTAGCACTATAATTAAGCATGCCAGTTAATGTCAGCGATGGTTTATGTGAATGGTTGTTTATACACTATGGGATTTTAATTCTCATGAGGGGAATCACCAACCTCTTTCACAACAGTTCATCAGTAGGGTTTTTTCCTGCGTTTGAATCTACTCTCGAAAAATTAAGAGGTCTGTAAAAGTTTCCCAGTTCAGTATCAGCCTTATGCAATTCAATAAATGAATAGTTTTCCAACTGAATGGTTCTCATCCTGAGAAGAATTTCATTACATGCTGCCCACTCCCTTGCACACAGCAGGTACTCCTGAAGATCGCATGTCTTTTTGGAACACTTGCCTTTAAGTTAATTGTCTGTGTGTGCAATTGCCATGGCTGCTAAAGGGTCTCATGTGATTTAGATGGACAATGCTGTAATGCACAAGAAAGAAAGGCAACTCCTTTTTTTTAAGCTGTAGCCCATGTATTCGAGATTCTTTCACTTTTAGGCCTGCCTTTTTTCATTAGCCATTTAATAAGTACTTGTAACTAGAGAGCTCTAACCATTTTTTTCATTGCTTGGAAAAAAAGAAAGATAATGTGCTGACTGTCAATCTGAGTGCAGCATTGAGGACTTCTTTTCAGTTTTTTAAGAACACATTTCAGCCTCAGGAGACATTCCACAGAATCAGCAAATTCTGACAAGTATGAATGATTCACTTACGCTGTATTTTTCTATTGTGTGGTACTCATTTCTTCTGATGCTCAATTTTACTGGCAAAATTGTCTTTGAAGAGTACAAATGAGCTCCTACCTGGATGTACAACATGCTTTGTGTTGCAATTTTGCATGAATGGATCAGTCTACTTCTAACATGGATTTCTTCTAAATTTGGGTATTTTCACTATATTCAGTCTCACTTAAATATTTTCCTTTCTGAATTGATACAGAATTTAATGAAAGAAAAACATTAACAAGCTTTTTTCTATCGCTTAGAGCATTTTATTATCTTCATATCTCGTCCATAGGAATGGCATTCTTTTCTCACCCCTAAGCTTATAAACATCAGCCATAGCAGTATTGCACAAAATAAGCATAAGGAAAATGCAGCTATAGAAACATTTAACTTTAAGAACAAACAATTTCAAGCAATTTACTTATTGGAGTCTGATCTGTAAAATCTGGTCCTGGCATTTTGCTCAGGAACCGTTTCAGGCTAGTAGTGCTTGATAGAGGTCCTGTTTGCTGATGTATTTCCAAGTGCTGTTATTACTAGACCGTGTAGTTCTACACCTGCCTTCCTCCAGTGAGGAAACTAGTCTTTTTAAAGGAGCAATCTCTAATGCCGTGGTCATAGAATTATAGAATCATAGAATCGTTAAGGTTGGAAAAGATCCTTAAGATCATCGAGTCCAACCGTTAACCTAGCACTGCCAAGTCCACCACTAAACCATGTCCCTAAGCACCACGTTTACCCATCTTTTAAATACCTCCAGGGATGGAGGCTCAACCACTTCCCTGGGCAGCCTGTTCCAATAAATGGTCAATGGATTCTACTTCTTTGTGCACTTACCATGTGGTTTTGAGTTGTACTGAATGAACAAATCCTATAGCACTAGGTCTTCTTTCAGGATCTGAGCACTGGCTGGAGGTAAATCCAGCTCTGCAGATGTTTTGTTTTGGCAGGACTAATATTCAGCAAAACTGTACTTTGATTATTGGGTACACTTCTTCCAGCACTCGGTTCTGAGTTGTTAGTTTGTGGAACCATGTCCTGAGATATAAAAGGCCCTTACTTTATTTCCAAACCCCTGAGCAATGGATAGTCTTTATAACTGTTTCAAAACCCCTTCACATTTGTGTTCTTTTGGCCTGCTCTGCATCTGGATGCATCTGCATCACCTTACATTACGGGGAAAAAAAAATACAAACGAAAACTGAAATTAAACTAAAAAAAAACAAAACAACAAAATAAACAAAAAAAACTTTGAAAACCCCAAGATGCTCCAAGAGCTAAAGAAAATGGAGCAAATTAATAAATAGTAGTTAAGCATTACTTTGTATTGGGGAGTCACAGAAATATTAGGCAAACAAGCACCGCATGAGTTTATCTAATAATTCTGCAAGGCATAATGGCAATGTTGGTCTATTTAGCAGCTATTACAGAGCAAGGAAGCTGAAAGAAACTCGTAGGAAGCAAAATAAGTGGTAGCAAATTCTTCTCAAGAGAGTTTAAGAATCCTGCCTATTCTGTAAGAAGAAATTTTATTCAGTGATGCTGAATAGCACCTGTAAAGTAGAACACTTTTCAGTAAGAGACGATGAATATTGCAGCTTCAAGAATGTATTGATTACTGCAGCGACAAGGGAGGTTGTGCCAGTGAAACTGTGATATGTTCATTCTTCTGAATCCAAATAATGGGATCATGTGTTGTGCCTCTGCAAGAGGTATTTGAGTACATGTAACATTCACTAATGGGTCTTTATAATCCTCAAAAACACATATGGGATAGATAAACAGTTTCCCTATTCTGTACACGTAGAATTGAAGGGTAGGCTAGATTAAAAGACTTGCCCAAGGGCATAGAGGAAGACTGAATCCAACCATTGCTCTTGTCAACTGGCGCACCATTTATCAGGTTGCTGATTAAGTGGAGGGTCCTACATTCTATTATTGGTGATGCTGGTCTGACAAGAAGGATGCATTAGTCCTGGTAAGGTGGCATACAAATGAACCATGTTAATTTAAGTACCATTAGAAAGACAAGACAGAAGGAAGAAAATCAATGCTTTGTTTTATAGTAAAGAAAAAATCAATAAGGAAAGAAATGGTATTTTATAGGATCTCAGAAAATGTGTTGGACAATGGGGAATAGTTAGAGGGAATTAAAACTATTTAATATAAGTTGCTGGTGTCCTTTTAGAGAACGATGGTCTAGAGCTATCATTCTGTAATAAAAACCTGAGTAAAATCCAAAAGTACAAAGTTGTGAGAAGGAAACAATATGAAGTAGAGCCTGGTGTTTGTTTGTTTGGGGTTTTTTTTAATTAAACTGGCAGCCAGTTGCAGTGAATCTGTGAAAACTGCAGAAAAGATGCTAACATATCAAATTTAAAAATAAACATGTATGGCAAATGAGAGGCTACATATAATCCCAAAAAACACAAGGCAGGCTTATGTAAGAAAGCTGCCAAAGGTCCATGTCTAGACTTGTTTTTCTGTCTCTTACAGTAGCCCATAGCAGATGGCTAGGGAAAAAATGTAAAAACAAGCCAAAAATGGAATAAAGTTTTCGTGGTGTTGACTCTTGCTCTTGGCAGTCTCCAGTTTAGAGACATCGTGAACCAGTGGTTGCATCTGGACCATCCTATTTAATAGTCTTTGGCATTACTTCCATAATTTTTTAACTGCTCTTTGAAGACAATATTCTGTCAAAACAAATCCCACCATTTAAGTATGTATTATATTAAAATCAGTGGGTTTGGTTTGCTTTAAACTTGTTTACTTGTCATTGGGTACCCCTACTTCCAATAGCACAACAAATGTTGAAAAATTGTTCCCTTAACTCCTTCCTCATAGAGTTTCACAGTTATCCAACAGATTTCTTTTTCCCCTTGCTCCCTGTGCCCAAAAGTCATTTCTTTGTTAAATTGTTGTGGTCTTTGGCATTTATTTTCTCTGAAATATAAATCATTCAATACCTTTAAATATCATTTTGCTCTTCTGTTTATCTTCATAGGTACCTTGGATACCATACATAACATTTAGGATATGAATTTATGCAGTGTCATAATGATGGTCTCCTATTTGTTTTCTGTTTCTTCCTAGTAGTTCCTAATGTTTCTTTTTTTCTTTTTGACTGCCAGTGAGTTTTGTACAGTAGATTTAGAATACCTACCAACAGTGCCTCAGGAGTCTTTCCTAAGTGATAATATACCTGATGTTGAGTCCATCAGCTGTTTGCCCTTTGTTTTAATGTTGATTGTCACACTGTATGAAACTTTGTCACTCCTATTTTCACCCCTTCTCCAGACCTCTCTTATTATGGTGAAAAAAAAAAAAGAGCTGGCCCTGAGGAATGCTGCCACTCCTGCCTGTCCCTGTTGCTTCCTGCCTTTTAGCTAGTTTTCTGTACACAAGCAGATCTTTCTCCTGTATCACACTAGTTTAATTTTTAGCACCTTTTGGTGAAGGACTTTGTCTAAAGTTTTACAGAAAACTCCAATTTAGTCCACTTAACTAGTTGGATCATTATTTGCCATATTTCCATGGACTTTTTTTTGAAAAATTTTAAGGAATTTGTGAGGCATGATTTATTCCTCATTATAACACATTTGCCATCTGTTTATACATTCATGCATGTATTATGGACTCACATAATTTGCGTGTCAGATGAATCAAAACTGCTGATCCATAAGTACTTTTGGGTGCCTTTTAAAAAATATGTAACTGGCATTATAAAAATATCCTCTGTTTCTCTCACAGCAAGGCCAATATAAGTGGTATACCACACAGAGTACTTAACGGTTACCAATTTCATATTTAAATTATTTTAGAATTCCTGGAATTCCATTAGAAATCTTAGAACTCTCTTCAGATGGTTTATTAAGAATTTTATTTATTTGTTGCAAAGGCTCTTTTGCTGACACTTCAGTTTTGGCCACAGTTTCATAAAACAGCATCCTGTAAAGAAGGACTCTGGCCCAGAAATCTACCTAAGTTTGTTTCATGGCAATAAAATAAGATTACTTTGATTTTTTTTCCCTATAGTCTTATGCCCCCTCACTACTCCTATTGCATTTAATTTTCTATCTGGTATTTTACTAATTTTCTCATTTTTAAAGTTTTGGAAAAAGTTCTTAACAGATTTGAATTGTTTTACCAAGTGTTCCTCAAAAATCCTTCTTTTGGTCTGTATGTTGTGGGTTTACATTTAACTTGCCGGTTTTGTAGTTTTATAATTTATAACATCTCTGTGTGTGTATATACTATAAATATATTGTGTTAACATATCCCTGTAATACATTCTGTATTGTATACAATATATTTTATTGAAGTTCTACATTTATACCACCAGTTTCTTATTTCCTTCATTTGAACACAATTTCAAACTTTGAAGTAGTCTACTAATTCTGTTAACCTCCTCTACTTTGCTATTAAAACTACGCCATCTTTTTCTTCTTGTTCTAGTAATTTCTTCTTGACAGGAAATCTTGGTTTAGTCTGGGCCACCAACACAGTGTCTCTAAACAGTTTTCCTAGTATCTGAAAGCATCTTACCCTTTCCAATGCTTCTTTCAGTCCTTTTTCATAGCTGTTTATGTAGTTCCCATTTTTGAACCTAAATGTTATGTAGTGGATGCTTTGGCTTTTTAACTACTGTGACAGAGTGGATCATTGTCAGATACACATTTACCAAGTTCTGTGTTGCTTGGGATTAAATTTTCCTTTTATAGATTCTTATTGTTCCAAAAAATAGTCTAACATAATATGCAAATCCATTATAATGCCTAAAAATCTAGTCTCTGCATCACTTCTTGTGAAATGTATCCAAATGCTTACCACTGGGGATAAGTGAGTTCTTCGATTATTGAATTTTCTATACTTCTACTATATGTAATAGTTTTCAGCATTATGCAGTCTTTACCACCATCCTGGCTGGGTGGTCAGTTATACCTTATGTCACATATTTAATACATACTGATTGTATTTAGGAATGGAATTTTAATACATAATGATTCTGTATGGTCAAAGTCTCCCAATTCTTTCATATTTTATCTGTATCCTTTTGCTCCATTCCACCTTGTTCTTTTTTTCTTTCCTATATTTAGAAAAAACTGTCCTAAAAGACGTATCATTCTTCTTGGCAATCTATCATAATCTGTCTCCAAATTTAGACAGGTCAAAGTTGGTCATAAGCACTAACCTAATTTTCAAAAATGGTTAGAAAAATTGAAATTATAAACATTACCACGTGGCCCAACACTGTAAGCATTTCTGAGACAATCCTAAAATCATAAAACACATGAAATACCACAAGGCAGTATCGTGTAGAAAATTGGAGGTGAAGTACTGCATTGTGCCAGAAGTTGCATTGAAACTGGAAGCTTCCCACCGCTCTGAACATAAGATTAACTTCAGAGGGACTAGGCACTGTTGGGAAAGAAGTTCAGAACATGCAGAATAATTCCTGAAATATCAGTTCACTGGCCTCCTAGAGGAGATGGAGGATACACAACTCCTTGCTAGTGCAGTGAAGGACACAAAAACAGCTGTTGTGTTCTAGATTAAAACTCCAAAGTTGGGTATCTTCCCTCTGAAAGGGGACAGTAGTAAATGACAAGGGGAGAGTAGAGCTAGCACACTGTAGAGTTGTATATTTGTATCTAACTGAGTTTGTTTCCTGAACCCATTTCCACCCGCAAGATCTTTTGGCAATGAATTTCACAGTTCAATATGGAAGGTATGGCCAAAATATGTCTTCATTTGCTTTCTTCTAATTCTGCTATTATGAAAAAGGGTGAATCATCATTCTCTATTCAACTTCTTCATGTCACTCTTGACTGTCATGTGTTCATAGAGTCATCTCTTTTATAGGTTGAGGAGACTTGGTATACGCAGTCTTTCCTTGTTGGCTGAATTATTTGTTCGCGCTTGTCGCATTTTTCTGTTCCTTTCCTCAGCCAACTGTATTCATTAGGAGATGATGGGAATCAAAACTGCATGTATGGCAGCTCTCCATACTCTTCAAAATAATGTCTAACATCCTAGTCCCCTTTTGATTAGCATCAAGCGATATTTTCTTAGAGCTATCCATTATAACTCCAAAATCTCTTTCCTTAGTGGTACTAGCTACTTTACAGTTCATCATTATGGACTAGCTGGAATTCTTTTTTTTTTTTCTTTTTCCCCTCATGCTTTACTTTGCTTTACTGATGCAGAGTTTCATCTGCCATTTTATTGCTGATATTTTTTCGGTATAAGACATCCTCTGCAACGGCTTTCAGTCAGCTTCTGTTTTTACCACTCAGACTACTTTCTTCCCATCCAATCTCTTTTCCAGATCATTTATGAATACAGTAGATCGAATAGGACCCAGCACAGATGCCTATTTCCTTCCATCGTGAAAACTAATGCTTTATTCCTGTCCTTTTTTTCTATGCTTTAGTCCATTATTAGTTCATGAGAATGCCTTCCCTTTTACCCACCTTAGTTAAAGTCTTTTGGGAAAGAACTTTAAAAGCTTTCTCCCCTCCAGATTGATGTTTTCAGCTGGATCACGTTAATCTACACCCTTCTCAGTTTCCTCAAAGAATGCCAACAGATGTGTGAGGCATAAATATCCTGCTTGACTCTCCCATAGTATATTATTTTGCTTATATGCCTACTGTTTTTATTCTTCAGTATTGTTTTAGCCAGTACATAAGTCAGATTTTCTTCTACAGATTTTCACCTACAGATTTTCACATTATGTCAGGCTTTTCTGGTGCCATCTCTGGAACCCCACGAAACCCTTAAAGTTCATATTACATTCTTCTGATAACAAGGCTGATGTGAGAAATTGCATGTTGCTGTTATAGTTCAGTATTAGGCTAGAGCTCTTGGCTGAATCCTGAGAAATCACTGCTGTATTTTACATCAACTTTGTTCTGAAACCTTCAGTTTGTGATACAACCTTTGATGCACCCCTGTAAAGAAAGATTCTCCCACAGTGAACAGAGACAAAAAATTCATTTAGCTTCTCTGTTACGGCCTTGTTTCTGCCAAGAGCTCCTGTTGTAGTTTGTTTCAAAGAGATGTGTAGGTTTCTATTTCCTTTTCAAAACTAAAATATTTTATTCTCCAGTTAGAGGAATCAAGGAATAGAATACACTGGGTCATCCTGTTGTGGTCAGTACCAAGAACGTACATGCACTGACACATACATGCACTCTTGGGTTGTACCCACATTTTGGATACTATGGAGGAGAAGGGTGTATGGCATAGAAGAATCATAGAATCATAGAATCATTAAGGTTGGAAAAGACCCTTAAGATCATCAAGTCCAATCGTTAACATAGCACTGCCAAGTCCACCACTAAACCATGTCCTCGAGCACCACATCTACCCATCTTTTAAATACCTCCAGGGATGGAGACTCAACCACTTTCCTGGGCAGCCTGTTCCAGTGCCTGACTACCCTTTCGGTGAAGAAGTTTTTCCTAATATCCAACCTAAACCTCCCCTGGCGCAGCTTCAGGCCGTTTCCTCTCGTCCTATCACTTGTTACTAGGGAGAAGAGACCGACCCCGACCTTGCTACAACCTCCTTTCAGGTAGTTGTAGAGAGCCATAAGGTCTCCCCTCAGCCTTATCTTCTCCAGACTAAACAACCCCAGCTCCCTCAGCCGCTCCTCATAAGACTTGTGCTCTAACCCTTCACCAACTTCGTTGCCCTTCTTTGGACACGCTCCAGCACCTCGATGTCCTTCTTGTAGTGAGGGGCCCAAAACTGAACACAGCACTCGAGGTGCGGCCTCAGCAGTGCCAAGTACAGGGGCACTATCACCTCCCTGGTCCTGAACTGCACTCCGCTGGAAGACTTTTTAATCAGAAGTTTCTGACAAACAAACAGATTGATTGAGTCAGACTGAATGCAGCCACGGAAGTGTAGCTGCTTCACTGGGATTTTCATCAGGAGGTATTTGAACAGCAGTGGAATAACTGTTACTTGGGGATTGGGCAGTTGCATAGGATGCAGGAAATCTTCATGTTTATGCTTTACTGCCCTTGCTAGTGAGTTAGTTCCATTGGGTGATCTTTGATGCATGTATTTCTTTCTCCACACTTATGTAAAAAATCCTTGATTTGGAGAGAGATGTTGAGGTCTATAAATCATAGATATGGGGCTGGACAATATGAAGATGCAGCACTGAGAGTGTTACTGAAGTAACTGTGGCTTTTGAGAATGAAAATTAGATATTCTGGGATGTCATTCAGCCCTTCACCACCAAACACAATTTAATATGAATTATTTAATTTGATCACAAATCCACACATTTGATCACAATCCAACTTTCTACTTCTTAAAAAGGATGGAAAATCAATTTACTTATTATACGTCAGTGATCCAGAAACACTGCAGAAGTCTCTCTCAGATGTATTCCCCCTCCTGAACACATCCTTTCATATTCTACCTTTCATGGTGTGATGATCTCAAACCTGTAAATAGAGACAGCTAACCAGAAGATTCCGCTCGTTCAGTAAACTTTCTAACCATACTTTTCTATGAATTTACATACCTGTCAAAAATCAAAGGCTTTTGCAAACACAGTGTGATGATGCTGAAGTTCCAGCGCAGCCTTCCCTGCGAAACTTGCCCACTTGTGCTCTGCCGCCTTCTTGCTTCCCCGCCTTTCTCCCAGGCAGGCCACTTGCTGCATTGCCAGAGCAATTCTACAGGCAGAGTTGAGGCATTTTTTATTTTTCATTCCAGTGAGGTTTTATTGTGTGGGGGAGGGAAAAGATCAGAGGAAGGAAGAGGATTTTTTGTTTTGTTTTTTGTAGGGTTTGGTTTTGTTTTCCTTTACTGTTTAAAGTATGCAATTCTGGGATGACATTTTCAGGTCTATTGCCCAAATTCTTCTTAGGTGACTAGAGCTAAAATAATTCACTATTTCTTTATGCTAGTTGTATTCTGAGTATGAAAAATCCAAGTTGTGATGCCCCAGCAAGTTGGACAAAGCACTCCAGCTTTGCCTGTATTACTACTTCTTTCTCTCCCTGATGCAGCATCAATGCAGCTGACAAAACATTGCATATATCTGTGCTGAGAGATTTGACCTGAGGCTTGTCATCAAGCTCCTACAGCCTTGATATAATTGACTGTTTGGCTTTGACAGCCCTTTTCAGCAATTGTATCAATTAACCCTGAGGACTGAGGGCTCCTCAACACCAGCACAACACTAAATTTCTCTCCTCTAGACAAGAACTTAATGGATCATCTAAAGGAGGTTTCTTCCTGAATCACCTACTGAAACCTCTGTTTAAGATGAAGAAGAATTGTGGGACCCATTTGCCATAACTCAACAACCAAATAATAAAACATTTCTAATAATTCAAGAGCCCTTGATTGTCCAGCTGCCAACTGGCAAGTAAAAAGAGTAACATATCTATCCACGCAGCTTCTTTTATCTTGTGGTGTGTTTGGCAATCTTGAGTTGCTAAGAATAAGGGAAAAATGTTATTCTTTAATTTGAACCCAACTTCCCGGCAAATTAATCTCTCTCAGGTACACATCAAAACAGAGTAACTTTTTCTTGTGTAATCTGAGCACTGCAGCACAAAAGAGCACAGAAATTAAATTACAGTTGTGATCTGTGCAATGCAGACTCTAAAAAGCAACGTATAACACCAAACCTGGAAACCAAACATATGAACTAAGGCAGCAAAGGAAGCTGTGAACATATTCTCATTAAATCTTGCTTCTATCAAAAGCCTCAGTCAACCTATCAAAGAAATCCCATTAGTACCAACGCCAGAGCCTAGATACAGACCCGGTGAACTACTACTGGATTTTTGCCTCTGCTGCAGGGATTTTTCTTCCATCTACAATACACCGTGGATTTGTTTAACTGCAGGAACTGTTTGTTTAAAACCTCAGGTGTGCTTGATATTTTCTTTTTCCAAAAGCAGTTATAACCTCTATTTTTCTAAAGAAAAATTAATCCCAACTGAGAAAAAAACATTGGAGAAGGAAGGAGGGTTTTTTTTCCCCTTTATCTCATTCACTTCTGTTTAATTGAAAAAGTAGAAAAGTTCTGAGAGCCTGTTCTTACATGTTTACTCCTTACTTAAGGCCTCACTAGAAAAAAAATGGGGTTTAAAATAAACTCCAGGCAAAAACCTTTGAGAAGGAGAGTTGGGAGTCTGTGCCATAATCAACCATCTCACTTCTGTGAAAAGCACAAAAGTGTTTTTCACTAGGCTTTTAGCCAAAGATAGCTAGCTCGTATTAATAAATTATTCGTACTCTAGGAGAAATCCAGCCTAGGGGTCTGAACTATAGAGGCACCGGTGACCTGCAGCTCTGATCAACTTCAATGGGAAGCAGATGTCTCTGTAGATCAGAATTTACTGGAACAGAAATTCAGCCTCAGGATAAAATGAGACTTTTTAAAGAAATTTAATTTACAGTGAGAAATGTGACTGCTTAGGGTGGTTGCAAGCTGCTATGTATAGGATGTCTCCAAAGGCCCCAGCCAGTGTTTGATGGAGTAGTGGCAAGGGCATCTACTGTTGTGGCTACAACTCATATAAATTGTTAGTCTCCTTAATTAAAAAAAAGAAAAAAAAACCAAAAAAACAAACCCACAATTGGAATTGATTGATTTCCAACAGATACAGGAGGAAAAAGAAACTCCAACAGAATATCAGGCATAAAAGAGTGAATGGTATTATAGCTTTAGCACTAAGGAGTAACTTAGGTTCCCAGTCCTTTGAATGATCTTTATGTAGAAATTACTGGTGTCAAACAAAGCCTAATTTCTTGAATAAAAGTTCTAGAATTCATCCCAATAGTCCATGAAAATTGTAAATGTGCAAATAAACACCTGTTCTTGAATCTGTCAGGAAAAAGAAATTTAAGTGGAGCCTTGTAATAAAAGGAAGGCAAAAGATGACACGAGGAAAAAAGAATTGTAATTGCCTAAGTTTCAGAAATCAAACAGCTAGGGAAACAAAGCTCATTTCAATGTCAACACCTAGATTGCTTTCTCAGCTGATAGCTATTTTGGAGAAAATAGTGACAAGGGATGAACTGTTGTTAGGAACCAAGTAAAAGTACTAGGCAGCGCTTTTAGGGCATGCTAAGGGCTAAATTTTTAGAAGTCCTGGACATTTGTTTCCACTGTGATTCGAATTGCTACATTTTTCAGAGCAGTTCAGTGCCCAGTAGGCTGAGGTCCTTTGACAAACTGGCTCCTTGTTATTGTATTTACTTGCTTGGCTAGCTAGGACTGTGGAAAGGCTTCCTGAGCCTTGAAGGTACCAGATGCATTGATCTTCCTTTTCTTCTTCTCTACTCCTGCTGCAGTTCTTAGGCAGAAGCTGAGGTATAGCTCTCTATGAAATTACCACACTGCTTCAGCAGCCTGAATCTGCTTTAGCAGTCCATAATTGTGTTAAAGCTGCATTAATTTTAATAATGGGGGAAGGCAGGATGTATTTTGAAAACCTTTGAAGGCAAGAGTTTAACACTCTGTGAGGATTACCAAGTTAGGGCTGGTTGGTTCAGGCAAACCAATTTATGGCTGATTCAGTTTAATATCCTCATATGTCTCCAACAACCATTTTACCCCTAGAGCAGGATGCAACTTTTTATTTTTTTTTTTAGCCAGAGTTTTTGGCAGTTCTTGCTCAATGACCTCTGTTCTAAAACCAAGTTGAACAGGCTTTGCAGAAGTAGGGACTGACACCTTAGGACACAAGTTCACATGAAAATTTATTTGGGTCATGTCTATGGAACATTTTCTGGTTACGGTTAGATTTCACAGAACTATTTGAAGAACACGTCTCAAATCCAATCTGTTTCTAAGCTCTGAGCAGAGATGTAGACCAGCGTTAGACGAGGTTTGCTTACATTTTCCTGGTGGAGTTGTTCTGCCTTGACAGTGGTGATGACTGAGTCCTGGCCTCTTCTCCAACAAAATGTTTCATGTGTATAAAGCAGAACAGTATTAAGTGAGAAACTAATCACCAGTAGCCTGGTGCTTAGGGAAGGTAGGACTATGGGGTTAAATGTCCTCAGGCAGGGGAGGGAGAAACCTTGTAGCTCTGCATGGTGTTTGGTCCCTGGTTTACTGGTCACTAGTGTCATAGGGGAGTTTTTGTGAGCATCTAAGCTGTCACTTTCTTCACTGACCTTGCAAGCACCTAATCCGAAAAGTCAATTATTTACCAGGCCCTGCCTGTAATAACTCTCAAGCAGTACTGTCGGTAGTGAGGGACATTGCATTGTTCCCTTTTATCTTCTTCCAACAAATAGTAAACTCGAGCAGCATGACCAGCTTGCATTCATTATCACAATTACAGAACCCCTCTATTTCTTTCATGTTAGACCTTGTAACGTGGTGCTTGAGCACCCTGCTTGTTACAGTGGTCCTAAGGACATCAGTACGTCAAGGCCTGGTGGTAACAACCAAACAAGGCACCAAGTTTTTTGCACAAATGAGCACCTAAATTTTTGTACACATATAAGGACATAGTATACCAGCTACTCAGCTATGCACTCAATATCTTACCAGGGAATAAAGTCAACATGGAGTAGTAAATGGTGCATTGAAAAGGGAAGACGAGGGAAAACCAGGAGCTTTATATTAACTTCTCAACTCAGTTACTGACCTGCTGTACGACTTCAGGCCACTCATTTCTGCTCTCCTTTCCCTTCTTTCCTGGTCACTGGAGAACGTACAGTTCTAGGGATACCAGCCAATTTGTTAAGCGTTTGTGCAGTGCCTACACATGGGGGACCCAGTTGCATCTGGGGTGTCTACATCCTGTGTGCAAACAGAAAAAATAATTCTTCTGTTTGTTTCCCAACTCAAGTTCTAGCCCAAAGATTGTTTACTCTGACTTTTTTTGCTCTGCTCTGACAGCTCGTAGCCTAAATCATGATTTCTGAGGCATGTAACTTTTTTCATTAGAGAGAAAACTATATCACTAGCCTCTGTGATTGCAGAAGGTCCTGGATGTAATCATCTCCAGTAATTAGATCTAAAGACAGAACACTGGGGAATCTGCAATTCATGAAACTTTCAATATCTTACAAATCATAATTTGCCCAGTTTTTAAAACGATGACATTATCAAATGTATATGAATTAATTTAAAGGCCTCACTGGGCCTTTAATTTAAAAAGAGCAACAAAATAATCCATTGCTTACCTGGTACTGTAGTAGAGGCACTTGCTAAGGGACACAGGGACTTCTACAGTAATGTAGGGAAGGGTAATGACAGGAAAGCAAAAGGATTTGAACACCAGAATTAGCAGAATTTTCTTGTAGATTGGTGTTTTTAGATCAGTTAACTCCAGCATCCAAGGAGGTGTAAGCTCTACTCGTCTAGCATAGCCTGGGCATTTATATGGGTACTGCCCCACGTGGAGCTGCGGGTATGTAACAAGGCATGAGGTCACAGCACATCTTCAGTGACAACCAGTATAAGGTTGCTCTTCTCTACCAATCCACCTCTTTTTGTGAAACTTTAAGAATTCAATTCCTTCGTCAAGTTTGGTTGAACTTAGCCAGCAGGTTCAAAAAGTAAGGACGGCAGCAGGATAAGATGTGTATGCATTATGCATGAAGTGTCATTGCAAAAGCTTCAATTTTTACAAACTGGATAGTAACAATGAGAGAAAAGGAGGGCAAAGAATAGGAAAAGTTTGAAGATATGTTCTAGAAAACATATCACTGAAGGCTTCATATCTAGGGGTTTATGCTCAGTAAGTTTTGAAGAATATCCTGTAAGAGGCATGATGGTTCTCTGAGCCTGCAAACAGTTACATTACAGGATCAGATGTCTGGTGGTTGTATTTTAATTCTATAAACCATGGGAAGAACGCAGGCTTTTCAACATGTACTGTGAATTCCTTAACTTTGGAATTCTTGACTTGACAAACTTAATTTCAACATATATTTCATCAGCTTGTCCAACAAAAATGAAAAAAATGTAAAAAAAACCGTTCAGTTATGATATAAAGCATTTTACATGTTTGATGATGCAAAAAATGTAGAAGACATTTTTAAAATTATTTTTAAGGGCTTGTCATTGTGCGAGACAAGACTTTAAAATTACCAACCACACAATAAATGTTTTTACTCTACACTAATTCAAATGCTCTACACAGAGCATTCGAATCAGAATAATGTCTCTTAAAACATTTTTATTTCTTATACATATATTGTCCAGAAAACAACCTATGTTGTTTTTCAAATAATTTAAAGAAAAACAAATACTAAACAGTACAATTCCTGTTATGGAAGTTTTAAAGAAAGCTAGAGAATGGAAGTAAATATTGGTGTGAACTACAGTGCTAAATCAGTTCTGACAATAATAGCTTTTATTTTTCCCTACCTTACTATAAGCTACATAAGAACTTTTTTCTTCAATCCCATTTATTCATTAAATTTAGTTCAATGATTAATACAATAAAAGTCAGAAGTCCTGTGAGTACTGAAGAGAGAGCAAAGCTGGGGTTTTGTTTTGGGGTGTGTGTGTGTTTTTCCTCTAGTAATATTAAAGAGCAGTGAAATGATGAGATCTATTAACTTAAAATGTGGAACAATACAGGAACAGATTTTCTTTCATAAACCTTGGGATAGTTGATGTTGCCTTTATTGAAGAAATTTACTGTAAACACCAATGTATCTAGAGAAACTTAAATATTATAAATAAACAAGAATGCAATTATAAATAATAAAGGGAAAAGTAATACTGATCTGTACTTTTAACTGAATTTCAGATTCTATCTGAAGAGAGCTAAACAGAACCTTAAGAAATACTTTGTTCAGTTTTCCAACAAAATAACTATGTAAAAACTAAAAATATTAGTAGTGTATCCTTGGGCTTTGCAAAGGGGAAGAACAAGGTATAGTATTAAGACCTGTTTATGCAAAAGATTGTGTATTTAAATGTTTCATGTTATTTTGTGCATGTCCATGTGTATGTACATGCAAAAACATTTTCTTACCTCTTTTCAAGCAAAAAGGCACAAATTTCAAATAACATTGTGAGCCATGATTAACATTCAATTTCTCCAGCCTACTGAAATTGTGGTGAAAATAGGTGCATCAAAATCCATTTATAATCACTCTTGTGTCCTGTAATTACAAGCACAAAGTACTGAGCTTTGAATAGACAATTATTTTTTCCTCAGAATGAGCCCATACGCACAGGTCCTGAATTGAATCCTCCTTGCTCTCCAAAGGTTTCACTATGCAATTTTTAATATTATTTAACTACAGTGGTTAAGATGGTAGTAACACTTTTCTGAAGTTTATATTGACAAAACCTCTATTAGAGATGCAACAGGCATGTAAGAATAGAAAAGTGATTTAAAGTGGTAGAACTTGTAGACATCTCGTATACAAAAAGGCAGCATGTATTTCCCTCTCTCTTTCATGGACCTAGAAGGGAACCGTTGCTGAGGTGAAATAGGTGCATTAGAGTCTCCTCAGAGCTTACAGGGCATAGAAATTGATCTTGTCACAGAAAGAGAGCCTTTCTGAGTTGTTTTAAACAAAACCAGTCGTCTTTCCCACATTTTAGTACAAGCCGCGTTGTGAATACTTTTAATTAGGATATTTTAAATTTAAAAAAAGAATGAAGTATTTTATTTCCATTTGTCGTGGTTTAACCCCAGCGGGCAGCCAAGCCCCACACAGCCGCTCACTCACTCCCCTGCGGTGGGATGGGGGAGAGAATCAGAAGAGTAAAAGTGAGAGAACTCACGGGTTGAGGTAAAGACAGTTTAATAAGTAAAGCAAAAGCCGCACACGCAAACAAAGCAAAACAAGGAATTCATTCACTGCTTCCCATGGGCAGGCAGGTGTTCAGCCATCCCCAGGAAAGCAGGGCTCCATCACGTGTAATGGTGACTTGGGAAGACAAACGCCATCACTCCAAACATCCTCCCCCTTCCTTCTTCTTCCCCCAGCTCATATACTGAGCATGACGTCATACGGTGTGGCGTAGCCCTTGGGTCAGCTGGGGTCAGCTGTCCCGGCTGTGTCCCCTCCCAGCTTCTTGTGCACCCCCAGCCTGCTCGCTGGTGGGGTGGGGTGAGGAGCAGAAAAGGCCCTGACTCCGTGTAAGCGCTGCTCAGCAGTAACTAAAACATCCCTGTATTATCAACACTGTTTTCAGCACAAATCCAAACCATAGCCCCATACTAGCTACTGTGAAGAAAATTAACGCCATCCCAGCCAAAACCAGCACACCATTATATTTACATTTTCCTTAATAATGAGAGAAATCATAAGAGTTCTTAGAACATCAACCATTAGCAGCAAAATTCTCCTTTAAAAGATGTTTCATAAATTTATGACCTCTAAAGGTTAATCTCCCACTGGTCTAGAGAGATTAGTTTTTATTACAAGTAATAAGCAAAATTTAAAATAAAAAATCATTATTTATTTCCCAGCATGCAAACTGTGATTTACAGAAGTGTAAAGAGAGTCCTTGTACTGAAGATCCTAAACTCTAAATGACAGAGGGTTTTTTTTAAGTTTTGTTTTCACGCATGCAAAGCAGAAAAAATAATGTTGTAACCTGTGAAAAACTGAATAATTTAAAAACAATTAATGAAAACACGATTGTAACTACAGCTTGTGTAATACTTCTTCAACAACTACTTATCAGTCAACTAAAGAGACATCAGACTAGTGAAAAAAGAAAGAAGTGGAGCAGTACATGTTCAGTATCCTTTGACAAGTGCCATAAAGAAAATAGAAGAAATAAAAATGAAAAGATGAAAGCTAACCTAGTTTAAAAATAGTTATGGAAGCTTCCTTTTTTATTTTTTTTTAAGAGTTGTTTAAACTGCTTATTTATAAGCGAGCCTTTCAAATCCACATGATTTGTTAGAGTAATATGTACTTTGCCTTTGTCTCTCTCTTTCTGCCTTCAGACTGACTGCTATTTGAAGGCCTTATTTTATATGGCCAGACTAATACTATTGCACAAATTGCTAGCTTTCGAAGGCTGTGATGTGAACCTGCCTGAACAACTGCCACTTTAGCACCACAATAAAAAATACCTTTCATATAACAACTCTCTTCCTTTCAGGAGGAATAATGACACGAAGCAAAATAAAAAGGCGCAATCATCCGTTTTCCCAGAGGAGTCAGGCTTTGGGGACGTTTTCTCCCCTCTCAGCTTCTGGAGTTTCAGAGCTGCTAAGCTGAGATGGGCACCGGCGGCCCGCACCTCCTGCTGCACGGCTCCCCGGAGCGTGCCCTGTCCTCTCCCGGGTCTCAGCAGACGCCCTGCCACCGAAGCCAATCGCGCTATTGTGTGGGGTTTTCTATACACCCCTCCTGCTCCCCAATTGCACTGGGGCTCCTCTTCTGCCCCCCTAGCCCTGCCCTGCCCAGCTCCGCAGGCTCTCAGGGAGCTTCCTCCTCCTTTCTCTCTCCCTGTCTTCTCAGTGAAGACGGGGGACACTTTTATTAAAATAGGAAAGATGGGGCACGCTCCCTGCATGAGATCACATGAAGGGATGCATGTGTTTGTTAGGTGATCCCCTGGTGTGTGGGGGCTGCATACCCATGTTGGGGTGAGTATGTGCATATCCCGGGCCTCACTTTATCCATATATTAGGCTAAAAGTGGTTGTCTTCAGTGCTCTTAGATGTCCAGATGAAGTGTCTGCATGGCTGTGACGTTTTGTTTTCATATTGCTGTTAACCAGGCAGAGAACCAATTTTAACTTGGTAAAAGATACTCCTACATTCGGGTTCTTGTCATTCACACCAAGGCCACTCTTAAAAAATATTTTTCAAAATTTCAGTCCCCCTGATCTCATGGAGTAGATGTTTACTTAAGTTTTTCTGACTAATAGCCAGCTATCTTCAGCATGGATGCCCACTCTCACTGTCCTGAGTCTGGTCTAATGGAGACGGTCATCACACCAGTTTAATTTAAGTCATTCCTCACCAGCACCATTTTTATTTCAGCTACTGAGTTCCTTTTTGTTTTCCCTTCAACAGCTTCCTAGTAAAATTAAGCTAAAACCAGCATAAGCCATTTTGTGCACGACAGCTCTGATTTAGCTAATGCAAAGTTCTTTCTCATCATGCAGACAAGACCCAGCAGAAGGGAAAGCGTCTTGAACGGGATGCAGAATTTGATTCTCATCCAGAGACACAGTTGTCCTTGCTACTGTTGCCTAAGGGGAGAGCAGAGTGGGGAAACTTGGACCTGTGTTTTTGTGCCGTGTCTATCCTGTGAATAAACAGAAGGACTTCAGTCTCCAGGGCCTTACATGTTATACCAGAACTATAAAACTCACATTAAAGACATTGTTAAAAGCAGCCTTCAAATAACAGATTTTCATGTTTCTTCTTCTAGATCACAATTCACACTGAAGAAAACACCAAACATTTCTTACATATCTGCTGTTTGCCCATTTGGACTAGAATATATCGCAATTTGGTACTACGACACTAATGAAGCGGTCAGGTGTCCGTTCTGCAAGGGTCCTAAGGTCAGGTACAATCTACCACCTAATATACCTATGAATCTGAATAAACAGAGGCTGAAGTCCAATGAGAAATCTTTTAGAAAAAGAAACGAGGGTATTTACTTCTTAACTTTGCCAAGAAGGCTAGGATGGGCTGCAGATCGTGGCTATGAAAGTGCTCTGAGGCTTTGCCCATCTTGTTACACAGCGGTATCTTGAAACTTCAGCCCTGGCTGATCTGTGTGCAGTGTAGCTAGGTCTGGGAGAGGCAGAGCTCCTACAGAGAGTGCCCCGGATGCTGAAAATCTCAGATTTTGTACAGAAGTTTCACCTGGGAACACGTGAAAAAGTCAGAACCATAAATTGGCTTCTCTCTCCTCTTTATCACAGGCGTAGCATTGCCTTCCCAAGTCCCCTATTTCCTTCTGTCTTGCTCTAGCCATAACTGGCTGCTGCTCGGCAGCAAAGCTTACAGCCTTGTGAATGCAAAGTAAGGACGGTCCTTCGACTTGTTTTTCTAGAATTAGCGATGTGGTGTACTGCTTGCCCACCCCATAGCAGGGTTTAAGCTATATAGGGCATAAAATTACTTTTTTTCAGAAAAGATTCAATTCTTTATTCAGAGGTAACGAGATGATAATTTGAAGGCAAATACTTCTTAATGATTATTAGTCAGGTGATGAGAAAGGTCTAGCTTAACTTTGTAATACTTTGTCTAGAAACCCCACAGCAATCTGGAATTTCATTTTACTAGTGCAAACTATGGAAACATTTGACTTCTTTGTATCCTTCAAAACTTTAGTCTTGTATTTTAAAGTTTCAGAAGACTAAACCATTATTTAGCTGCTGAATATCTGACTGAGCGATAAGAGATGGTGTCAATAGAAATAATTTTGTAAACTAGACAGGACTCATAGATGTTTATAGCGAGAAACCAGCAGCCAAAAGAGTTTAGCACCTGCATCCTCCTGTGGAGGAGTTTAAGTGTCTGGGTTTTCACAAATAACAGGCACTCATGAAGGTACTTAACAGTGAAACATTGGTATCCAGCAGATTTTCATTGCTGTCCTGAGTACTGATATTGCAGTGCTACCATTTTAATGAAAAACAAAACAAAACAAAACAAAAAACCCTGAAAATTTTACCTAGCCTAAAAATTTCAGTTCTAGTGCCAAGTACTTTGGGAAATCCAGCCCTAGCCACGAGTAAGGCACAGGAGGCTGCTAAAGAGCTACTGTGGCAGAAGGGTTAGTGCAGCTGGGACTGCCCTGGAACATCCATAAAGCAAAACTCATAGAAGAAGATTATAGTGGTACGTCATCTAGTGCAGCTTAAAAATAAATACATAAATAAATAACCTTTTGGGTTCCGAGCCCTTGCTCAGCTCCAGAGTAAAAGCACCTCTGGCTTTTCTTTGCGTTCCTGTCCCACCAGCCTGACTATCCGTGGTTCAGCCATCATCTTTAAAATAGACCGTTCTGTCCCTTTTTCTGTATCAAAAATTATAAAGGAGAAAAATGCAATTATATTTAAGCACAAAAGCGCCCATCGGCCATTCAAAAGCGTAAGTAAACATTGCAACAGTGAACCACGCACCACTTCACCGCCAGAACAGGCCAGCGGGAGAGAGTTAAAGCAGCGCCATCCGATGCTGCAGCGCGGACGGCCAGAGACGGGCGCAGCCTGCGCTGCCCCGGTTCAACGCCGCTTAACGGCCCCTGCCCGCGCCCCGGGCTCGGCTACAGCGCGGGTCTGCGGCCGGGCCCGCACCCGCACCCGCGCTCCCCCCCAGCGGCCGAGGCCCGGGCGGCGGGTGGGCGCCGGGCACAGCGCGGGAGAGCGCCCGTCCCTGCCGCGCCGAGCCGAGCCGCGGGCTTTGCGCGGGCAGGGCAGGGCAGGGCAGGGCAGGGCAGGGCAGGGCAGGGCAGGGCAGGGCAGGGCAGGCAGCCGACGCCCCGAGCGGACGCCCGGGCACCGGCAAAAGTTTCCACCGTCGGTGCGGGGGCTGACCCCGAAGCAGCCCGCGCCGCCCCGCGCGCCCTCCCGCTGTCTGAGCCCCCCCCCCCCCCCCGACCCCCGCGCCGCTGCGCGGCCCGGACCGTGCCCGCCGCGAGGCCCTGCGGGACCCGTGGGTCTGCCCCCCACGCGCCGCCGGCGGGGAGGGGCGGGCAGGGGCGCGGCGCGGCCCCACCGGGTGCTGCCGCCCCCCGGCGAGCGCCGAGTCCCCTCCCCGCGCCCGGCCCGGCGGCGGAGGGAGGGAGGGGGCGTCCCGTCCGGCCCCGCTGCCACCGCCCCCGCGGACGGGGGCGCACGGCCGCCATGTGAGAGAAACGGGGGCCGCGGCGGAGCCCGCCCCCGGGGCGGCGGGGCCGGATCGGCTGGCCGCCGCGCTGCGCTGCAGGCTTTGCAGGTCCGCGGAGGAGGAGGCGGCGGCGGCGGCGGCGGGCGGGCAGCAACAAGGCGACGCCGGCCGCCCGCCCGCGGCCCCGCCATGGGAGCTGGGCGGGGGGCGAGGCTCGCCGCCCCCAGCCGCCGGCGGGGCTGAGCCCGGCTCCAGCGCAGGTAGGGAGCCGCCGGGCCGGGCCCCGGGGGAGGCCGCCGGGCTGGGGAAGGGGGTGGCCCCGGCTGCCCCCCACCCCAGCGGGAGGGGGTCGGGCGGCGCTGCCCGGCCCGCCGGAAAGTTTGGGCGGGCGGCGCAGAGCCCCGGCTCCCCCGCGGCGGCCGGGCCGGCGGTGAGGGCCGGGGGAGGCGGGCGGGCAGAGAGGGAGGCTTTAAAATGGCTTTGAGGAGCGGTGGCTCGGAGGTGGGGCCGCGCCGGGAGGCTGGGGCGCCTTTGCTTGTCGTGGCCGGAGTAGTGTACGTATTTTGGTTCGGTGTGGGGTTTTTTTTTCCGCTTTAGTGTGCAGCGTTTTAAGGACAGGAGCCGGGAGCGCTGCTGAACTCCTGGAGGATGGGGGTTAAATGAGCCTCTGCTGCGGAAACTCTGAGCGGCTCCGCTCTGCTTTAAAACGGGGAGAAGGAGGTGCTGTGGGCTTGTTCGGGTACTTCGGAGGACAGGTAGTTCGGCTCTGCTCGCTTTAGCGTGCTCGTTTTTAGTTGTCTTTGACAGAAATGTGCTCACTGGTGGGTATTAAAAAAAAACAAACAAACAATAAACAAGCCCAAACAAAACAACAGCACACTTCAGGCTGAATAAGAGGTTAATGAAAATCATCGTGCATGCAGTCAGCGAATAGGACTCAGTTGGGTGATTTCTGTTCCGGACTCTGCTGTGTTTTGGGGAGCTGCATTTCATTCGGCATGCGTCCATCCTCTTCACGTGTTGTCATTTGAAAGGAAAAATAACCCCCAGATGTTCTGCTTTTTGCATGCACCTGCCTTTGCAAATCCCAGCTCCCCGGAGTTCTGCGTGGTGCCCTCACGGAGCCGAAGGCGCCCGGTCGGTGTCCAGAGCCCTGCTATTTATAAGACTTGGCAGAGCGGGGGAGGAGGAGGAGGGATGCAGCACCAGGCTGTTGTTTGCCTTTTGCATAAACTACCGAGACAGGTTGCATATTGTTTGAGATGTTGCATCGGTGGAGGGGGGGGGAGGGGGTGCAGGGGGGAAGAAGTGCAGAAGCTGAAGTGTTCCTAATCCTTCTCTTCCTAGGGAGTGTGGATCTGTGAAGCGCTTCCCTCCGATGTGAATGCAGTGTCCCCTGTGGGATGCAGTAGGTGATGCCCAGCTCTACTGCAATGGCAATTGGAGCTCTCTCTAGTTCTCTTCTTGTAACCTGCTGCCTCATGGTTGCCCTTTGTAGCTCCACCATACCTGTACAAAAACTGGCCAAGGCTCAAGACAAACAGGAGATAAAGGCGAGCCAGGAAAAGAGGGATCACACGTCTACAAGGGACAGCCAGACAGGCCCGGGGAAAATGAATGAGATCGGCAGGAGCGGGAGGGAGGAGGGTAGCAGAGACTGGAAGAGCAAAGGAAACAGGAACTACTCGAACAAGGAGTCGTGGACTAAGCAAAAGCAGGCTTGGAACAGCCAGGGGACGAGCAGTAAATCCGGGAGCATTCAAGTGCAAGAGCAACGGGACGCCACTCCCGAGGAACCTCAGGTGGCTGAAGATTTGCCTCTCCCAGAAGCTGTTGCGAGTGTCACTCCTGAGCCTCCGGAGGAGTACGCCTACCCGGACTACCGGGGGAAAGGCTGCGTGGACGAGAGCGGCTTCGTCTATGCCATCGGGGAGAAGTTTGCGCCGGGCCCCTCTGCCTGCCCCTGCCTCTGCACTGAAGAGGGCCCGCTGTGCATCCAGCCCGAGTGCCCCAGGCTCCACCCTCGCTGCGTCCATGTGGACACCACGCAGTGCTGCCCGCAGTGCAAGGAGAGGAAGAACTACTGCGAGTTTCGAGGGAAAACCTACCAGACCCTAGAGGAGTTCATGGTAAGGGCTGAAGCCAAAAGTCATTTTGTGGGTCCGTCTGTCATTTGAAGGGGCGTTACGTTCTTCAAGTGGTTTCGCAGAAGGCGTTCTGGGTCTCCCCCTCCCCTTTTCATTTCTGTGTTAATACTACTTCTGCAGTGCTGTAAAATATTCCCCTTAAACATGACCTTTCTTGCTCTATGAAACTGTAACATTTTTAAATGAGGGGGCTGATCTTTATTAATTCCTTTGGTATTTACAGTAAAAAACGCTCCTTGAAAGGATGCTACTTGGTTGGTGATGTGGATTTTATGAGAATTCCCAGCATTACATTTGCTTCCTTATTTAACTGTTAACTGTGAAACTTCTACCTTGCAGGGATCAAGCGGGGTTTTGTGGGCTGACTTCTATTCCTAGTAATCAGTCTGTGATCATACCTTCTTCCTAACAGTCATTTCTCTGTTCCTTTTTTGCTGTTTAAGCTGTGCTGCCAAGGTTGCGTAATGTTTGCTTTCTGAGGATGACTGTGGGCCGTCTTTCTAATGAGAGCATGGTTTGCAGTCTGCATTACAGTGATACCTAAACAACAGACTTGAAAAGCTTTATGTTTAGGGAAATCCTTTTAGAGTAGGGCCCTTTTAGCACCACTGTGCAAGGTCATTATCATTGAAAATGCAGCTTATTACAGTGCACTGAAGAGTTTTGGAGTTGAAGCCGATTCCCTGGTTGCTTACCTTGCCTTTTTCCGTTTAGTATTTTATTGTGGCTGAGATCTGCGAGCAGGCTCTGAGGATTTGCTTGCGAATGACTGTTAGGTACAGGGCTGGTTCAAAACCCGTGTCTGAACACACCTGAGATTCTTCAGCTGAATATGTTGAGGGGAGTACAAAATCCAGTTCAGGGTTCTGGCAGCTCGAGCCCGTCTCAGGATGGAGAAAAAGAAAGTGCATTTGTGAAGGCTGTAAATTAGTTGCCATCTCTGCTCTCTGTGGTAGTTGTGTGTTCTTGGAAACTTCGCTTCGATTCATAACGTCTTTCCACATTCTTCAACTTCTTGAATAATAAACAAATAAATAAAGGAGCAGAATTACTCTCTCTGGAGTAAATCACAGTGTTTCCCCTTGTTCTCTTTAGGCAATAAAGTGTAGATCATCAGTGATTTTTCAAAGCATGGCAGAAAGCATCATATCATCCTCCCTTTTTCCATGTTGCCCTCAAGGATTGCATTCAGCTTTGGGGTGGCAGCTTTCTATTTTAAGAGGGAGAAGGTACTTCTAATAGCGGCTAGTCAGTGTGACCTTTTTGGAGATGGATTGTGAGATTCTTCCTTTTCCAGAGAAGTTAATTCTGAGGGGTGGCCAAAACAGTGATGCTTCTGCACATGGTGTCTGTAGGTCTCCGTATTTAAGAAGCTTTAAAGGCTTCTCCCCCACGCTCTTCTAAAGAGTTGCATTTCTTTGTCTTTATGTAGTGGTGTTGTATTAATGGCTGTAAAGCAAGCCTTAAATACCTTATTGTGTTAAGCGTGTAGTGAGGATAAAATTGTGGTGCTGCCTGTTACATTTGAACATGGCTGGCAGTCTTGGTAAAAAGGGAGTGTTGAATGGTGACATTTACAGAAATGTTCTGGAAAGGCTTTGGCTTTCAGATTTCTTTTTAACCCCATTCAGCCTTCAGCCCTTGCGTTGATACCTTCCTGTAATGAAACATCGGTTCCTTTACTGCTTTGTGTTAGCCAGCTTTGGAAACACGAGTGAGAAGGGATGCCTGCTCGGGATGCGCGAGGGAAGTTACCGACGCAGTTAGGCAGAGGAGCTGCAGCCTGTTTATTTTGACGTGTGAGGACATGGGTTTTTAGTTGGGCTCCAATGTTGGTTCCAATATTGTGAGCACAAAACTGTAAACGCAGCTGTTTGCCCGTGCCACTGCAATCGGTGGAGATGTCTGGTGAGGTAAGGTACAGATGTAGTCAGATTGCTGCTGCTCACTGGAAGCAATTGCAAATGCAAGTAATTGCACACGATTTCAAAGGCCATTTTACAAGTTTAAAGTTGATGGTCTTAGAGAGGTTACTAATATGCTACCTCTTGATTAGGGTCAGGGAAGGAGTTAGTTATAAATGAATAGCGATCTGATTTTTCTCTGTCTGCACCTATTTTTCATGGCAAAGATTACCAGACATCACTGAAGGAAGAAGAAGATGATCTCCTAACTTTTAAGTGACGTTATCTGCACAAACATTTATGTATAGATGTGTAAATTTTCATGCAAGCTTGGGAGTTTGCTTATATAAAATTCATATATGGCTTGGCGTGGCAAAAAATTGCCCTGACTGGAGCAAGTGCTAACTTGGAAGCTGAGTGTGCCAGGGAATGGGAGGTTTGATGCAATTTCTTTGATTCACAGTCCTTCCTGCAGGCTTTGCTTGTGTGTGTGTGTATGCACGCGTTTTTCTCTTTTTGAAAAGGACATGGATGTTGACGCAAAAGACAACACAGGTGTGGGGGAAGGATGAGGTCTCATAAAACCGTTTCCATCAGCACCACTCTACTCTCCTGTGGGTATTGTGAGGCAGGATGGCAGAGGGATCACAGCATCCATACGAGTGGAACTGGGAGCAGAAGCCTTAGTTGGTGAAATGCAATGAGGATAAAATTCTGCACTGGAGCTGGAGATTGCTGAGCATGTGCTCCACTGGATGTTTTTCACTCTTACAGTAAGATCTGAAAATGCAGACTGACTTACAAAGTAATAGCCTTACAAGGACCATAAATTCTCTTCAGAAGTGTAATATGGTTTGGGAAAGACCTACATTTTTTTGAAAGTTGTTGCTTCGTGTGTTTTGTTTAGAATTTCTCTGCTACCAAAATTTGTATTTATTTGTGAATAACTTGGAAATCTGGAAGCCAACAAGCCCAAACGGATTTTGAAACATCTGTGGTATTTTGAAGGCATAGAGAGTAAAAAAAAAGCCTGATACGTTTATTCTTGTCAGCCTAACCCCCATTCGTGTTCTTCTGAGTTGTGTATGTGGCAAGGAAATATGAATAAAAATTCCAGCACAATAGCAAATCAGTTTGGGATTATGATTGATTATTTTTTTTAAACTTAAATGTTTTCAAGGCTCAAGGAACCAAATGTAGGTTATATATATATATTTTTTTTTTTAATTCAGATTTTTTGTTGTTTTGTTTTTTAATTAAAATTTGGCATGTGGAAAGGGGGAAGAGAAAGCTCAAATTACTTTGGACCAGAACTTCGGTGAGTGCAAATGATTTGTCACTTCTTAATTATGGCAATTTACACTAAGTTGCTGGATAAGCCTACTACCCCTACTAAGCTGCAGTTTTCTTCATGCCTCACCAGTGGGAAATCTGCCTGTTTACACAATTGTGTGTTTGCTTTTTTACAACATCTACAACTCCATTTATGCATCTGCTCATAAACTTCCCTTTAAACAATTCTAAAGAAGTTATTTTTTTTGCCATCTGTACTCTATTTTCTACAGGTTTTACAGCTGCCTGGTGACTACTTAAGACTTCTGTGCCTCTCGTTGTCTTCCCGCAGTTTTTGCATTGGCAGAACTGCTGCTGCTGTAGAGTTAATAGCTTCATCTGTAGACCACAGAGACGTGGTATCATTAGTCTTCAGAGAGAGGTTGATAGGTCGTATTATTTCCAGTCCAGCCTGGTTATGTCAGATGTGCTAAGCGTGAATGCTGCTGGGCTGGTTGTTTCCCAGATGAACAAGTGGAGTGCTGGTTGCATTGGCTGCCACTAGGAACTGCACCGCAGGTAATGCGCTTACATTACAGGAGCAGAGGAGAGGAAATGAAGGACCAAATGTGTCTTTTCATTCTGATTTATTTAGCTGTTGTTATATATACACGCTGTCTTATTGTCTCTCTCTAGTGATGATTATGTCTGCAAGTATTAAGCTGCCATTAAGATGCAGAAAGAAGTGGGTTTTTTCTACAGTTCCTGCTACATCCTGATGATGTATAAAAAGCAATACGGTACCGTTTAGTCCAAAGATGAACAGATAAAGGTTGACACTAATACCATTTTAGTAGCCACTGTGGTTCACTTACATGCCTGAAAAGAGCTTTGTAGAAATTAGCACATGGAGACTTCCCTTAACTCTGCCACCATTACTCATATTGGTGGGTTGTGCAGATGACAGTACTTCTTAAATGTGTGCTATAGTTATTCCCCTGAAATCTCATGATCTGTTACACAGGAAGGGTATTCATGGCTGCGGTATCACATTAATAGTGTACTCTGTTCATGAAAGATATAGCCTGCAAGTGTCTGTGCTGTATAGGATGGAAATGCATTATTCTGAATCATCATTATTAGATAAAGATCAGATGAATTTTGTTTCTCATTCAATAGTATTTTCAATGCTTCATTAAATGGTGTCTTGTTCTGGGAATTTTAGGCTTCTGTCAAATTTGGAATTCCAGTAAACAACCTACTTAATTAGAATATGTTTAAATCTTACAGATGACAGATTTTAGGAATAACATCTGTGTGCTGTCTTGTTTCCTGATTATCGTCAGATATTCTAGTTTTTACATCACTTCTAATATTGAATGGCACAGCTACTAAGTGGAGTCCTGGGAGAGGGAGTATCTATTGTTGTAGCTACTGGTCTCATTGAACTGTGATCATTGGCAAATTTGCATCTTTTTCAAGTGATGGCAAAAATGTTGAAACGAATTGAAAGCTATAGGTTTGCCTTGTTGAGCCTGATCCTTGGAATGGCGTTCTAATAGCATTCATCAAATAGGATTAATTAAAAATAAATCAATAAATCAATACTCCACAAACAGCATGTTTTCATAACTTAGTAAGTATTGTTTCTGGATATAACTTCAGAGGGAAGGATTCTTACTATTGACTTGCAGATAGTTAGGAACTCAGGTTTGCTGACGCTCAAAATTTCGCCTGCCTTTCAAGTGATTACTTGGAATACCTGAGCCTCTCAACTCTGAACACTGGATCAGAAACCTCCTCATCCTCTGACACTCCAGGTCTGCAAGTGAACGTGGCAGTTTATAAACAATCACAGGACAAAGTTCTTGTCCCAAAGCCTGCAATAAAAATCTGCAGTACTGGGCTGTCAGCCTCCTTGTATCATTTTATAAATGTATGGTGTGGTGTTACCCTGGGTAGAGTGTAAAGCACAGAGAAAACTGAAAGTGAGTAGCTGGCAAAGGAAGCCTGAAATAAATAATAGTAATAAAAGCAGAAAGCAACACAGCAAAAGACCCTATTTAGGCTTTCTAAGCAGAGGGGACGGCGTGAAAAGATATGTGAGTGCATAAGCAAATAACAGCCCTGGCAGGTGGGAAGAGAAGTGGCAAAGCATGGATGAGCATTTAGTTGGAGATGATGCTGTGCAAGCATCGACATGTTTGAACTTTGGAAGTGTGAAGGATGTGAAAGAGGCAAGCAAGCAGAGAGTGGATTTGAGGAAAAATGTGTTGGGCTGCTGAAGAAATAGGGAGAAGAAACCAGATGACCTCCAACTTAGACGTCTGGATGATTCTTCACAAAGAATAATTTGTTTTAGATATGAGGTTAGTCTGCTTTTGTTGGAGAAATGCAACGGGTGGTTGTTTGGCATCAGCTGGTATCTGGAATGAAAAAGGGTCTAGAAAAAAATGACCTCATCCTTAAGTACACCTAGAATCTGCACAGACTGTGGATTTAGAGGATCACTGGTAATAACATTCAGCTGCATTTTCATCCTGCGCTCTGAGGATGTATGCCAGTGTGGTTTTTTTGCAGTACAGCAATGAGATACAGTATACCATTTATTGCTCTTCAGCACCCTTGCTTCCCTCTACCCCCAGCTCCTTGTGTGGTACGAGGACATCAGCGATGCAATGTGCAGCGCCTGGTCAGGAACGCTGAAGAGGACAGCTGGAATTCTACATGTGGCAAATGCAGACATTTTGAAGTCCGTTTTTTCCTAAATAGGGCCTTGATGCTGTTTTGTTTGGAATTAATTTCATTGAAGTAGGTCATTCGAGTAATTATCTCATGGTACTCCTATTCTGTAGAGTTCTTCAAAACCAGTAACATTTCAGAAGGTAAAAAGGATGACTTGTATTTTTCTTCACCTCTTTCTTTGGATTGCAGTTTCTTTTCAGAAAGTTACAAGTATTACAAGAGTGGTCCAAATACAATTAACCTATGGGAAATACCTGAATTCAAAGGATTTTTTTTTCCTGACTTCTCTTTGAAAATGATAATTTTCAATAAAATGCAGCTTCCTGCTACCAAAAAGCTTTCAAAGTTTCATATTTCATTTAGCAAAATTTTTCTTCTTTAAATACAATATTTTTTGCTAAATTACTTTTTGAACCTGTGATAGAATTAAACCAGATTTCATCTAAATTATGAACTTAATTTGCTGGAAGTTCATTAGAAATGTGGTAGGGAAATTTTTACTTTATTTGTGTTAAAAGTCTGAAGCGTTCATGTTCCCAAGATCCCTTTGACTTTCCCATTTGGGGCACAGGTTCAGAGCAGAACCTGTATTTTTTTTCTGCGGCGGTTCTGTAACCTTGCAGGAGGCCAGCTTCACTCTGCATTATTCAGACCACAAAAAGCATTTTTTTGAAGCGGGGAGGAAAGAGGTGAAGGAAAGCACAGTGCAGATGGGAAGGTAGGCGTTGCACACTTCGGGAGGGCATTAAGTGAAAGAGTTAAAAGATGACTGGATTTGTGTTTCAGGTTTCTCCGTGTGAGAAGTGTCGCTGTGAAGCCAATGGTGAAGTGCTGTGCACTGTCTCGGCTTGTCCCCAGACAGAGTGCGTGGATCCGGTATATGAGCCTGATCAATGCTGTCCTATCTGCAAAAATGGTAAGTGATGCCTGCAAAACTAGAAGGCGAGAGATCCGCATTGCTCTGTTCTGGTTTTGAAAAATAATTCCAATATTTTCCCTTTTCCCCAAACGGAGATGGAGAAGAGTTTTCTGTGGGTGATGTCTTCCCAGTGTGAGGAGCCAGATCTTCCCCTGACTGGGGTGGACTCAATTAGGACCTACAGGGATTTCTGTTACCCAGGAGACAATTAGGGTGTTAACACCAGATATTCATGTGGCTTCTGAATACAAATTTTGCATTAACTCATTGTGGATATGTTTTATATCGGCACATAAAACAGAACTGAGGCTTTTCATGTTATCCACCTTTCAACATGAGCAGTAAAAGTTACTTTTGTTCTCCCTTCTTACTTGTTCCCCTTTCAGAGATTCTTCTCTTCTTTTTTTTTTTTCCTGAGGCAAATCAAATGTACTTTATTGAGCTCATTTAATTTTCATAACTAAATGAATTAAACTCCCAAGTTTAATTGAATATTTTTCGTAACTAAATTAGACAGAAAGTCTCTCTACTCCCAGCAAGGGCTCGCATTAGATCAAAGTCTTGGTCTATTTAGAGGAAAAAATTACATGACACACTAGCTCATCACTTATACAGAAGAAATGATAATTTATTAATAGAAATGAAAGCTGCAAAATCTCAAATGAAATTACATTTAAAATGAAAAAAAGATATTTAAAAATATTCAGATAATTTGCAGCCATATATTATTTCTCTAGAATAGGTGGGTTCCATTACATTAACTAAAACAAACTGATTAAAATTGTGGAAAAGCTAGGGGAGGAGAGAGTGTACAGCATATGCTTTCCGCAAATTCAACAGTAGATGATAAGGGATAGTTAATTGCATTGGAGGAGTTTCATTTGTATGGGTATAAAAGTAATTGCTTCACATCCCTTAATTGGTTGTAACAACCCTGAAGGAATTTGTTCTCGGCTGTACAGCTTAAGGGCACTCTGCTTATGGAGATGAGGACAGGCAATTTTTGAGGCATTTAGGGACAGTTCCTGAAAACAGGCTGAATTTGGGAGCTGGTGGTATTATAGCTGGCTGGTCCAGAGGATCCTTTAGCGCTTGTTTGATGGCAAGAGCCTTCTGACATGCTCACAGGCTTTTTCTCTGCACCACGCTCTGCGGCAGTTCCCCAGGTCGGGGTGACTCTTGGCAAGCAAAAGGTCTGTTTTCGGTATCGGGGATGGAGTTGCAAGCATAATGCGTGAAGTCTACGTGGTCTTTCCCACTGAATTCCTCCAGCAGTGTTAACGCTGTTTGGAGCTGGATCGACTTTCCATTGGTGCACGTTCTGCCACAAGCATCAACATAATGCGCTGCGGTGGCCGTCTCCGAGCCGTGGCTTGCCTTTGGACTAAGGTGGTACGGTAGTGCAGGGCTTGGCTTGGCTGTTCACATAGATCTCCTGACATGTTTCCCAGAAATGGGGCCTGTTTAAAAAAATCATAAGTAAACATGCCTTAGTTGTGAGGAGGCTGCCTTCTCTGAGTGCTAAAGCTGAATTACTCGAGTTCTACCTGCAAGAAAAGGGTGGTCTTGTTCATCAGCGTCTGAATCCCGAATATTAATTGCATATTCCTTGAGTATACCCACAAGCTGGCATCCCTGACCCAGTTTCAGACCAAGGTGACCAGAGCTGGCTGTTTCCAGTGAGCTGTACTGTCACTTCTCTGCATGTCAGAGAACCAAGAGGGGCTTGCCTTGTTAGCTTTTAGACGAGGAAAAAAGCCATTAACAATAACAACAAAAACAAGATCGTTCAGAAGAAGCTCTACTTTTCCGGTTCAGTGGCTTTGGTACAGTATCACAAAGATATTTCTGAGGAATGCTCTCCATCTGGGGAGTGCATTTAAAAAAAAATATCAGGCCGTTTGCTTTCAGAGGTTATTTTAAAGCGTGGGACACGTGCAGTTTGCAAGGAACTTCAGTGAATTGCTGAATGTTTTTAATTAGATTGGAGCAAAAACCTACTGAGCAGGAAAACCTAGCCTGCCTCATCCCCTCATTTTCAAGCCTACTGGAACAAACGCGCTGTGAGTCGAGGAAACAGTCATCGTGTTGTGCTTCAGGGTTGATTGTTGCAGTGATGACATCAGCAATATCATGTTCGTGACCCAAAAGAGCTTGGGTGATGTACAGGGAGCTCAGCCGCATAACCTGAGTGGTGGGAAAGGTGGATCTGGGGAAAGCGTATAAGTGGGGTGACTGCTGTCATGCTCTGCATCCCACCCTCGGTAGAGCAAGAAGGGGTGGGAGGTGAAGTTTGGTTTCTCTACATTTACTAACGTTTGTGTCTTAAAAATGCACAAAATCCAACTCAGATTTCCCTCCCTTTCCTGGCACTTCATAACATAGGAGACTTCCCCAGCTTCCCTGGCCTGTGGATTGCTGGCAGTGAACCAACAGAGTCGGGGCTAAGCAACTACATCTGTCACTGGTAAGACCACATACAAATGCCTGATTAAGAATTATGGAGGAGATCTAGTGAAAGCCTGCCATTATTTGAAATGAATGAATCCAGTCTCTTGGCAGGTGTGAGGCAGCGCGTTGTCCCCTGTGGGAAGGAGGGGGTGTAATCGACTTCCCCAACCTCATTCCACAAAAGTGCTGGCAACCCTTCAGCCGAGGGACAGACAGGTAACTGCCCATCAGGCTGACACAGCTGCGACCATGTATAGGTACGGACTTACTTTGAATGTAAGAAGTAGTGAACGGAAAACTTGCAGAGCGAAGAACAGTCTTATGTGTAGGATTCAATAATCTTCTGTATCGCATCCCGACTTTCAAGAAGGAGCCTAGATACTTCCATAGCTGAAGGTGTTATTTTCTTCGTGGGCAGAGACAGGGAGTACTTTAAAGAAGTGTCTGCTCTGAAAAGTAGTCTATAGAAGGGACAAAAGGTGACACCTCACTGAGAAAATCTTGGGGTGAGGGGAATTTTCCTGCTTTTTATGTCTCAAGTCGCTACAGCTAAGGGAGCTGTTTTGTGTTTATCTTATATACATGCCCTGCAAGGAAGCAGGGTGGGGACAGAGGGGAATGGAGGGGAGGCTTTCTTCTTGTGGGGGTTGACATGCTGAGCTTCATGCTTTCGGTAACCAACAGCAGCAGCAACAAGAAAAAATGTCTAGAAAGTTAAATCTGACTTCAGAGAGCTGCATTAACAGGTGCCCAATTCAGATCTCCATCCTGCTTTACAGTACTAGCAACGTAGTTACTTCTGTGGAAGCCGTCCCTGTTAACAGTGATACCAATAAGCTCAGAATCAGGTACAGACATTTCTACAGTTCATATGGAGTGAAGGGTAAATATAATAGGCATACAATTCCCTTTCCATTAGGAAAAAGCTGGGCACTTGTCACTGATTCATTTGGGGCAGTGGGAGGGGGGTAATACTGAAAGTTGAATTATCTTGCTAAATTAAATTACCTTGGCTGTCTGTTCCACTTCTGTTTCCAGTATTAGAGCCCTAATAGGCGTACACACCCGAATGCCACTTTGCCTGAAGTATGCAGCCCCAGAGCACTTGATGGATTTAAGGGTGGCGCTGCTCCTGCCGGTGTCTTTGCAGGAGGATGAGATTAAACCCACAGCCCACATGGAGCCTGGAGGGGGAGGCATGGCTGCTAGACCAAAAAACATTTTGTTCTAAGGTCCCCGAGAGATTTTTATTTCATTATATGGCTAAAAGTTTGCCCCAGATAAGATGAAGCTGATCCTGGTGCCTTCCTAGTGTTTATCTGTCTGTACGTCAGTGTTGTTTCTGTGTCTGCAGCAGGGAAAGCTGAGCTTCTTCTGTCAGCGAAGGCTCGTAGCTGTGGAGTCGAAAACACAAGCACTGATGCCCAGGGGGTCACGTATGTTCTCAGGGCTGTAACGTCCATGGGAGATGTCTTGTCTGTTCGCACTGGCTGTGCAATAGGGAGGCTTTACTCTGGATGCAGTCATTTCAGGTGCCTTAGGTGGAATGAGTCAGGACCTCATTTCATATTTGGGTTCATAGTTACGGTTGAAATATATGCATCATGTGGCTGAAATGGGTGCTGCTAGTAAGGTGCAGGTCTAACGTGATGTGGCCAGAGAGGATAAATGGTCATGGTTTTGTATACCCGTCCTGCGAGGTTGACTCACTGAAACTTGCTTTAGTACCTTTATGTACAGGTACAATGTTTAGGCATGGGGTGACTTGAGAGTGCCTCTGAGTGGCAGGTGGGGACCTCCGTCTGTGCGAAGGAGCTCTCAAGGGGGGCAAAACCCTGATACAGTCTGGGAAAGCTGCTGTCCCCTTCTGTGACTGTTGGTACAACGGGACTTTGTCTCACTGTGGGACTTGAATCTATTAAAAAATGGTGCTGGTCAAGGCAGTACCATAGCCCCTGTGAGCCGTCATCCCTCTAAAATCCGGGTGGAGAGAGGGTTTGTTGGGCTAAGGGACCTGTCTGGCCATAACACGGCTGAGGATGTCTGTTCTGGGCGGATAAAGGGGGGCTTCACCTTGGCAGCGAGATGGATGTTTGCTCTTCCCTGCAGCCCCAGCTTTGCTCAAGCACCATGGAGAATCTGACCTGTAAAATTTAATGTCCTTCAGTGTGTTTAAATAAAATATGATATTCCTTCAACCGTATATACCTTGATCTCAGCAATGAAGAAAGTATCATAATGCTGTCCAGATAGAGGTCAAGGCAGGACTATTGTAAATATCAGGAATTTAGCTGCTGTGAAATTTAAATAAACAGTGCCTTTGATTGTCCTCTCTTCCTCTTTCTCTTTTCATTTTAAATACCTTTTTCAGTCATGCTTTGGCAGCTAATTTATATATAGCAAAGAAGACCCAGAAGTTTTAAAGCCTGAGAGTGGTTTTTCAGTCGATGTTAAGGAAGGGATTAAATCAGGTGGTCATGGTAGTCTCTTTTAGATGTAAAATATAGGAATCATAAAATGATTGTAAAGTCTAGTTTCTAAGATTGAAACAGTATTTCATTTATAAAAAAAGGAATTTACATTAAAAAATAATAACAATGAACAAGAAATCATTTCAAACTAATCCCAGTTCTACCCATACTGTATGTGCCAATGTGATTTTTTTTCCCTTCTGACGTGTTTCGTTCAGGCATTTGAATGCTTGTGTATGCAGGGTAGTATTTGTTCCATGTTTCTGTCTGCATGAGTCGCTTAGCAAAAACTTCTGCACAAACTTCCTGCCTTAACAGGCTGTATTTCACAAAATGATTTATAATATGGGACTCGTAACCAGGAACATTAATGTTTCCGGGGGAAAAACACCATTAAAGTTGCATGAACAGCTGTATGTGATTAAAATTGCCTAGTGAATATGCAGGTAGGTTGAAAAACTAGCAGATATTTTGGCAGCTATTTATTGAAAACAAAGAAATATCAGACTTGCTTCTTTTTGGCTGCATTGGGTGTTTAAAGTGGCTTCCAAATCTGGTAGGTGAAGTCGGTAAACTAGTCGCCGTAGTTTTTGTTGTTGGTTTCTGCTGTTGATGAGAGGAAGCTCAGTCTGTGCTGTCTTAATTCAAGGAATTCCTTTAACCCCCTTTCATTTCTTCTCACCTCTCTCATTTTCTCTCTCTACTCTGGGAAAGTTGGTGGCTACACAAGCTACCTGTGCTTCCTGTGCAGAAATCACAGAATTTTCTTCTTGTGCTATTTTTTCCACTTAGATCAGAACCTGTTTCAATGTGCATGGAGTACCACTGCAAATGGGGCTGAGCAAAAACTTGTGCCAAAACCACACAGGCCTTGTTGTTTCCAACTCACATACATGTGCACGCATGCACATGCTTATGGGATCCAGTGTCGACTTGGTATTTTCATGTTGAGCTGGCTAAGTAGTGGTAGGTGGTGGTATTTCCTCTAAGGGTTTTTATTTAGGGTACAAGTTATGTTGACTTCCAAGGTACGTGATTTTTTTCCTAACGATAGAAGGCTGCCAGAGGATGAGAAGGATCTGTCTGAAGACATGGCAAAAGTATTCAGTTATACTGAGCCTAAATTGGTTACCAGGACAAATCTATTTATATGGTGTGTATGTATTTATGGCATATACATATTGTGTGTATATATATATTTTTTTTTTCTTTTTCACCAAGAAGCCAAAATGCTTTCAGTTGGGAGTTCTGCTGCCAAAAGGCAGCAGTAAGTGTCCCTGAGTGTATAGCGTCCTGTCATTTTGCTCAGACACATGAGGAGAATCGGAAATTATACTAGTGTTCGGCAGGAGGATGTAGAAGAACCTATTAAAATACAAAAGCAGTGTATCCTATAAGCTTTCCAGAACTCACTTTGCAATATTTTCTCATTACAGGCTGCTACAGTGAGCCTGAGAAGCATTTCTTGGGCAGTCGATTTTTCTCCTCTTACCTGATAGTGCAGGCTTAACTCATGTATCCCAGCTAAATTCTGCTATATCAGTCACTTTCATGGCAGCTGCTTGCAGGGGGTGTCACTTTACTGTAGATTGGAGCAATAGTCGATGATGATGTGCCCCAAACAGTTGTTTAGCAGTGATGGTCCCAGGTGAGTGTGGGAAATAAGCTGCCAGCTCCTCGTGGTAGAGTCAGAATTTCAGTGTATCACAGTTCCTGGGTTCTTAAAAGACGTTTTGCTTCAGCTGCAGGAGCAGAATGATGAAAATGCTCTTTGTGCTGATAGAAAAAAAAGAAACGCTGAAATCCTTGGACGGAGGGAAAAGAGTAACTTTTCTGGCAACTTTCATGTATTTAAAAAAAAAAAAAAAACAAACAAAAAAAACCACCACAACAAAAAAGAGAGAGAGAGAGGTCTGATGTACCTTACACTGCTCGCCATGGCAGTTTCACATATCTGCCATCCTGTGTAGTCCTGGATGCTGGTTCTGGTTGAGACAGAAAAGTCCTTCATGCTAATATCCACCAGGGTGTTGGAGTAAACAGCGTGCTATTGCTTGATTTGTCTTCCCTGACAGCTTCTCTTTTACATAGAGACTCATTTGGGGATTTGCTTGTTTTCTAATGAAACAGCTAACCTGTGCTCCTCAAAATGAAGTCATCAGTTGCTTTACAGTTTTGTTTGTTTTGTTTTTGAAGTTCTTCGTATAAGAATTTTCTGAATTTGTATTGCAGTTTTATTTACACACATACATGGAGATAGGCAGGATGTTAAAATAAAAAAAAATCTTGGCGCTCACACTGTGCCCCCTTTCTCCTCCACACTGCCCCCAGTGTTCATTCTTTGCTGGTTGAAGGAAGTTCAGAAAACTAACATCAAGGGAGTTGAATTTCTTCTTAGGTCCAGTCTTGTTCTTTATGCTATTCATTAGAGAAAGTATTCCCAGTGTTAACTTTGCTCCCCCATTCTGCTACTGGATGTCTATTTTAATTTTGTATGTGTCACTAATTGAAATTGTGGCAAAGATTTGGGAGGTGTGTACAATTTCAAGGTCTGAAATACTTACGTGCATCTCGCTGTATGCTATATCCTTGGAATACTATTTCCTATCAGTAGAACACTATACTATTTGATTAAATTATGAGCTCTTAGATTCTGAAACCCTGTCTTGCTCCACATTGAGTTACCATAGGTTAATGCATTACCTGATGTTAGCTGAGCCACTGACACTGTCCACGTGAGCTCTTAGTTTTATTCTTTGCAGATAATCCTGTTTGTAAATAGAAACTATTTACTAGCTAGGTGCTACAGCGATACAGTAACAGGACTACATGACTGATTAGTATTTTGCAGTGTGATTAAAAGGAGCAATGAAGAAAGATATATACATAGTGTGTTTTGCTTTATATTCTTTTGGGTTTTTTCATTGCTATTTCATTAGGTTAAATAAGGCATCCAAGAGTTTGCTTGGCTTTGAGGGGAGGTGGAGGCTTATATTAAGTGTTGTGGTATGTTAGTATATTGGCAGTGCATCCCTCTGATGATAAATGATATATTCAAAATCTCCTTTTACTTCTAAGAGCAGTGTAATTTTCCTTGCTTATTTTTCACAGGAAGTTAAGGTTTAGGTGTTAAAGAAGATGTGAATTGATCCAGGTGACTTACTAATTGATGGAAGCAGGGAATTGGCTGATTCATTAAACTTCATTTCTTAACACGTTGCTCTTCTGTGGTTTGTGTTTTGCAACTCTGACGGCCTTTCCACGCAGTGCAGGATTTCTAATGCAAGGTCTGCCTTAACTGCTTGTAACTCCTCATTCTTTGGGATATGTCTTAGGTCTTACAGGAGCATGACAGCAATCTCAGAAGTTTTCTTCCAGTCCTTTTTTAACTGTATTTGTAAATGAAGTACAGATCTGATGAAGAATAGGAAAACCTCTTTCCTTTCCTGACATCAGTTTGACGAGGGGCTGACTTGTATGCCTCTGCCTGTGTTTGGACAAGGGTTCTGAAGGAAGAGGAGCGATAGGTTCTTAGGGGAGAGGCTAAAAGCTTATGGTATTTTTTATTAATATGTGTAAATTTCAGTGCTTGTTTTTCTTGTTGCTCTAAATAGCATCTTACTGTTTTCAGACTACTGTACTGGGGAACTCCCCTATGCTGTGTGCTGTGAGTCCTGAATTAAGTCCCTGATGATTACCTTTGCCCAGCACTTCAGACATCTTTATCAGCTGGAGACTCAAGTGCTTTCCTAATTTAAAACCTTGATCTTTAAGTTGGAAGCAGCTTTTACTTTGTGAACCTTTGGATTGTTTCCATGGGGGTAATTATCCACGCAGTTTTGCTTCCTTGAGCATGTTCATCTCTACAGCAGTGATTTAAAAAAAAAAAAAACACAACACTTTTTAAGTAAGTTCTTTCCTTCACCAGCACAGTTAACCATAATGATTAGCATTCCAAAGTTGATAGGCAACCAAAAACTTTGATTGCTCTTTTCATTTAGGAAAACCCTCTAATGGTTTTTGGTTTTGGTTTGGTTTTTTTTTTTTTTTTTGCTGCCTACACTGGTGCTAGTTAAATTTTCATTAGAGGAGTGACTTCCTACTGGAAAACATCACTTTCTTCTAAATGCCCAGTTCTTTTGCTGAGTCTTCACATGTTTGCTTGTTTCTGTGCCAGTAGCCCTTGGATGGAGGGCCTATTAAAAAGTTGCATGCATAAATCCAACTTACCTTACAGTCTTGTAGATAATGTGTGGTTTTCTTCTGCATCACTTCTTCTCTCCTTGTAGCACATTGCTGTTGCACGCTGGTTACTGACCACTTTTCTTTGAAGTGCTTGCAAGCAGCAGGTCACACGCTGTTTATCACCCGTGGAAAAGATAAGTGTATCTTCACTGCGTGCTCTCCCAACGTGTGATTTATTTCTTTTTCTTTTCCAATGGAATTGATCAGATGGAGCAGTGGCAACAAGAAGAGAGCAAACCATGCATTGTAACAGGACTCAAAATACTATTTGGTGAATAGCATTGAATAAAGAAGATTTGTATCCAAGCAATTGCTTTTGGGCCTCTTGTGTTTGAAATACTTGCTCGCAATGTTATCTCCTTTCTCAAAGGTGGTTCCACAAGAGTGTGGTGTTAATTACTTTTCCCAGAAAAAGTAAAGGTATTACTACTTATGCTCCAAAATAGTTCCTATTCCCTTCTGATAGCATGATCTCAAACCCTCTCCAACATTTTGAGTTCAAAAGAGAAATCGCTGGTTAAGCTGGGCAATTTTGAGGGAGATATGCAGTTGGTGACTCCTATTAAAGACAGAAGGAGTATTAACTGTTAATGATATCTTACGAAGCCAAGTAACAAGACAGCACAATGGTAAATGAAATTCAGCGAAACCATATGTCAGGTAGTGAAAGAAATTGCTTGGATATTTTGATGACCTCTTGTTAAGATTTCTGCCAAGTGGTTTTAGTTAAATATCAATGTGAAATGCTGTATGTAAACATCTGTCAGGCTTCATTAAGAAAGGCTTGCATTTATTAAAGTATGCTATCATATAAAGACTGGTTCCTCCCACCTGATTTGTGTAATCTTCCATGTTTGCTGAGCACTCAGCAAGAAGAGGCTGCAGAAGTACAGAGAAGAGCAGCAAGAAAGCTGAATATTCCCCTGTGAGAACAGATGAGGTCTCTAGTAGTGATAGCACATGAATTAAAAATCACGCGATAAAGTGTGGTACTGGGGGAGAGGGGTAGTACCAATGAAAACCTTCCCTGTGCTCACAATACAAAGTCAAGGGAGAAGCAAGAAAATCACAAGGCAGTGTACATAATGTCTTTAATGCACCATGTAATTAACCCATGAACACACTGCAGAAGATAGTGCTGTTACACAGTTTCCTAGGATTAAAATAAAGATCGTAGCTTTGACAGAAGGAATAAAATACCGTAACCTAGCTACGGTGAAACTGCCTGGGGTGACATGCTGTAGAGCCTAGTTAGAAACCTGCTTATAAGGAGTTCATTTTCACATGAACAGAAATGTAACATTATTGTTTCTTACTGTCCACATCTTAGAATTTCCTTTTTGAACTGCCTCTTTTTGAAGCACTTTGCAGAAAAATGGTTAGGCTATCTTGACTTTAGCCTAGCCAAACCCATCCTGGAAGTCCATGTACCTTCTTATTAAGACAAGAAGGCAGACCTAATTAAGAGATCTTTAAAACAGCAGCAAACGTTTTCCCCCACAACCATTGCACAGTCATTGTGGTGTGTGCTGGGACATGATAACACGTTACTTGGTACGTGCAGACGATGGAGGAGAGACCTAATGAAAATGCCTTTTGGCATGGTCTGTTTTCAGCTATTCTATCAAGCTGTATTTAAATAACCTAAAGGTAGGTCACCCATAAATTGCTTGTGTAATAGCTATTCATACTGTCTAAGACTTCTGAGATTGGTCAAAGGACTGTCTAGTTATAGTTCGTGTGTATTTAATACAATCTACTGAAGGGCTAATTAAGGGGGGGGGGGAGCTCAGAAGCAAATAAATTATAGCAGTTTATGGAGTTACTTGTTATGTCAATGCAATAGAGAATGTTGCCACCCCACAATGGAAAGCTAATTATTTTCCTGCCATGGCAGCTTGCTAACCTGTTATATTGCTAATGAATGGATTAGATGGAGGTTTGGCAACCACTAACATGAGTGAATGATTGTTTTTGAGACCAGTTCATACCAAGCCAGGTAATGATTATGACAACTTAGAGGCAATTCTGCATCCATTATTTAGTGCATCTCTCTCTCTCTCTCTCTTTTCCTATAGATATTTAAATCTAATTATACGTGTACATCCATAAGCACTCATACATACAGCTGGAGTACGTGAGCAAGTCTCATTACCTAGTTTGTAGCCTAAACATTAAATCCGCAGGTTGGGTTTTGATTTCAGTGTGTTTAAATAAGGTATGTTTTCCTTCTCCTGTGGCTGTCGTGTTTTGCTGCGATTAGGTAAGCTGCTAAGAAGAATCATCAGGTCCAAGCGTTGGGGGAGGCGAGGTCCAGGTGTGTTGCCAAAGGCTCCCTGGCTTGCGGGCAAGCAGGCATTAGTCAAGTGCACCATTTAGATGCCTGTGGTGCTGGAAAATAACTGCTTTCTTGATTTTTCTCATTCAGCAGACTAGTTTTATCCATTGTGCAGTTTTCATTATGAGCAGGTGATGTATTTGTCAGTATGAGAGGACTTCTTAATTTCACATCTGTCGAATGTTTAATCTTCAGTCATCTTAGTTAAGTTTGTTCTGACAGCTGATTCTTTCCAGTCAAAATGACTGGAGAGTCAAGTCAATTATCTTGAAATACGTGGGCTTGTATTTGTGCCTAGGTATGACTGATTTGACTTTGGCGCTGAGGTCTGTTGTGGTGCACGCTCCCTCAGGGCCCTGGTGCTCTCCCCCTGGCTGTGCTGCTGGCTGTGCGGTCACCTGGCTACGGCTGTGCACCAGAGGATGCTTCCATGAAAATCCCTGTGGTATCAGCTAAGTGGAGGAGCAGTCTGGAAACCTTTACAGTCCTTGAAACAAGTTCTGGGGAGAGCAGAAGTTTTCTGGACTCTGGTTTTGAGGACTGCTACCAGGGACAAATATTTGGGAGGGATAGTTGACAGAAAGTGAAAATCTCCTGATGCAAGTCATGTTAGTGTAAATGAAATAGACGGATTACAACATCTGGACAATGAAAAGGGAACTGTCTAGATTCAGATGACATAAAACCCAGTCATATTTACCCCCAGCTGGGATCAGCTCCAAAAGTGGTTCTCACCCTTTGAGGTCCAGCTGGCAGATTTCTAGCCTCCTGACTAAGCATGTTCTGTATACGTGTGTGTGTATGCACATATGTATATATACACATGCTACAGGGGTTGTCAGACACCATGCTTAGCGAAAGCACTTCCCACTTTTGAAACTCCTTCTCGAGACGCTTCCCTGCAGTGGGCCATGGCCATCACCTTCTTACTTCACCTCCCAGACATTGGGGACAAACTTTTTAGTAGGGCCTGTAGTAATAGGACAAGGGGTAATGGTTTTAAAGAGGATGGATTTAGACTAGATATAAGGAAGAAATTTTTTATGATGAGGGTGGTGAAACACTGGAACAGGTTGCCTGGAGAAGTTGTCGATGCCCCATCATTGGAAGTGTTCAAGGTGAGGTTGGATGGGGCTCTGAGCAACCTGATCTAGTTGAAGATGTCCCTGCTCATTGCAGGGGGGTTGGAGAAGATGACTTTTATAAATATGTTAGTGACAAAAGGAAGGCCAGGGAGAATCTCCCTCCTTTGTTGGATGCAGAATGTAACCTGGCCACAAAGGATGAGGAGAAGGCAGAGGTACTTAATGCCTTCTTTGCCTCAGTCTTTAATGGTCAAGCTAGTCATCCTCGGGTTTTTCAGGCCCCTGAGCTGGGAGATGGAGATAGGACGCAGAGTGAAGTCCCAGTTATCGAAGAGGTGGCAGTCACTGACCTGCTCCTCCACCTGGATGCACACAAGTCCATGGGCCCAGATGGGATCCACCCAAGGATACTGAGGGAGCTGGCAGAGGAGCTTGCCAAGCCACTCTCCATTTATCAGCAGTCCTGGTCAACCGGGGAGGTCCCGGATGACTGGAAGTTAGCAAACATGATGCCCCTCTACAAGAAGGGTCGGAAGGAGGATCCCGGGAACTACAGGCCTGTCAGCCTGACCTCGGTGCTGGGGAAGGTCATGGAGCAGGTCATCTTGAGTGCCATTATACAGCAAGTGCGGGACAACTGAAGGATCAGGCTCAGCCAGCATGGGTTTATGAAAGGGAGGTCCTGTTTCACTAACCTGGTCTCCTTCTATGACAAGGTGACCCGCTTAGTGGATGAGGGGAAGGCTGTGGATGTTGTCTACTTGGACTTTAGTAAGGCCTTTGACACAGTCTCCCACAGCATTCTCCTGGAGAAACTGGCTGCACACGGCTTGGATGGGTGCACTCTGCGCTGGGTTAAAAACTGTCTGGACGGCCGAGCCCAGAGAGTGGTGGTGAATGGAGCCAAATCCAGTTGGTGGCCGGTCACGAGTGGTGTTCCCCAGGGCTCAGTACTAGGGCCAGTCCTGTTCAATATCGTCATTGATGATCTGGATGAGGGGATTGAGTGCACCCTCAGTAAGTTTGCAGATGACACCAAGTTGGGTGGGAGCGTTGATCTGCTGGAGGGTAGGAAGGCCCTACAGAGGGACCTGGACAGGCGGGATCATTGGGCCGGGGCCAACTGAGATTCAACCAGGCCAAGTGCCGGGTCGTGCACTTGGGTCACAACAACCCCATGCAATGCTACAGGATTGAGGAGGAGTGGCTGGAGAGCTGTCTGGCAGAAAAGGACCTGGGGGTGTTGGTTGACAGCTGCCTGAACATGAGCCAGCAGTGTGCTCAGGTGGCCAAGAAGGCCAATAGCATCCTGGCTTGTATCAGGAATAGTGTGGCCAGCAGGAGCAGGGAGGTGACAGTGCCCCTGTACTCGGCACTGGTGAGGCCGCACCTCGAGTACTGTGTTCAGTTTTGGGCCCCTCACTACAAGGACATCGAGGTGCTGGAGCATGTCTGGAGAAGGGCAACGAAGTTGGTGAAGGGTCTGGAGTACATGTCTTATGACGAGCGGCTGAGGGAGCTGGGGTTGTTTAGTCTGGAGAAGAGGAGGCTGAGGGGAGACCTTATTGCTCTCTACAACTACCTGAAAGGAGGTTGTAGCGAGGTGGGGGTCAATCTCTTCTCCCTAGTAATGAGTGATAGAACGAGAGGAAACGGCCTGAAGCTGCGCCAGGGGAGGTTTAGGTTAGACATTAGGAAAAACTTCTTCACTGAGAGGGTGGTCAAGCATTGGAACAGGCTGCCTAGGGAGGTGGTTGAGTCTCCATCCCTGGAGGTATTTAAAGAACGGATAGATACGGTGCTTGAAGACATGGTATAGATGGACTTGGCAGTGATAGGTTGACGGTTGGACTCGATGGTCTTTTCCAACCTTGACGTTTCTATGATTCTATGATTCTATGATTCTTTAAAGGTCCCTTCCAACCCAAACTATTCTATGAGTCTACATGCAAAGACAGTAAGGTGGGCTGCGTACTGGAGTGGCAGCTGTAGCTTCCTTACCACTTTCTTGAGACAAGGTGGTTGGCAGTTTGCTGTAACATGCTTATACTTCCATCTGGACTATATTGAAGTGGATGCACAGGTGAAATACCTGCTCCTGTGGGCACACAGACCATCACACCCTCGTTTGCACAGAAAGCTGCCCGAGTATTGTACCAAGAGCTGCAAGGCTACTTTTGCTACAGAGCATTAGAGGAGAAGAGGTTGCCTTGGTATTACAGTCCCTGAGATGAAAGATGACATCTTGGTTGGCTGCCTGAAGATGTGGCCAGTTGTCATGTCATTAGTTGTGCCTAGCTTATGCTGTAATAATTTGTTACAGTTACGAGGCTCGAAATCTAGTGTTTGTATTCCTTTTTGTTGCCTTTTCCTCTTCTTAATAGGTGAAAACAGAGGTTTGGATTTAACCATAAAATTTCTACAGACTGTAGCGCGTCACCCATAATTCACCCGTGACTGTAACTAATACACACGAGTTGGGGGCCCTCCGTGGCTGCATGCTCCTTGCGGTGGGGGTAGCTATGGATTGGAGATGCAAGAGCCAGCTCTGTAATTAGAGTGGCCCGAAGATGCGTTCCCAACTGAGCAGCTCCATAAAGAGGTAAATTCCCACCCGTTGTCACTAGAGGTCAGTGTTAAAGTAATTTTAAGGTCAAATCTCTTTTTACCGTGTAGTGGATTGTCTGTAAATTCAGGCTGTGGGTGGTTGTGGCATAGGTGGGACTTGCATGAAATGAGCAAAATACTGAGCTTAAATATTTGGGTTGAGTCGCTTCATATATTCTTGTGACCCCTCTTGTTTTGATGGAGTGACTGCTGATTTACCTCCAGATCAATGAGAAGATGATTTGATCTGTTATCTTTCGTTTTCCCTCCCTGCTTACTTGCCTGCTTTATAATCAAAAATCTGTGTTCCTTTTTAAATTTGTGGGTTAGTTCATTAGCAGAGTTCCAACTGAAGAGCTGTTAAAATAATTTTCAGTTGGGGGCAGAAGTTAGATACACAGATACTTTCACAATTCTGTTGTGATTCGCTGTTTTTGCACATCAACAGCTGTTATAGGAAGTGGTGTCCACATGTGTGAGTGCATCTTGCGTGGAGTAGGAGACATAAAACTTCCTCACTAAAGCCCTGGCTCTTTGGTGTAGGTCCCTTCAATAACCTTTAAATATCCTAGCCAAAGAAGAACTGTATATACTAGGCAGATCTTGCTGCAAGTTGAATTTGAGTATTTAGTTATTTTGATTTTTGGAATATATGTGTTTTGTTAAAATAAAGACTAGCTTTTGATGCCCAGTTTTTCCTTGTGGAAGTAGTGTATATAGATACAAGTCTCAAATAGCAAGATGGATCCATTCATGCAAGAACGTCAAGTGTATGGCCAAGTGGAGCTGCATGTCTGTGTTGGGCTATTTGGAACGTGTTTGTAGGCTGTGCTCATAGAAAGCTGCTGGATTAACTAAATTTCTGGCTGCCTGAGAACACTGGGTACAGGAAAAGATGCTGCCAGTCGCTGCGGTTCACTGACCCAGCCCTAATCTCCATGGGAGCTACAGGACTCTTGAGGAGTTGGTGTTATCTTCTGCCTGTGAACTTCCAGAGCTGCTTGTCTTTGGGGTTGTGGTGCGTGCTTTGTTCATAGAAGATTGGACTTAGCAATGATTGGCACTGTGTCTAACCCTTTCTGGTTTAGGGCATATTGGCAAGGAAGAGAATTATATGACATGACAATGCCTGGAAAATAAGAGAGTAGCCTCATGGGAATGTGATTATTCATCAGTATGGGTTTGAACATTGTGTTACACATCGAGAAAGGAAAAATAGACTTGATGGAGAAAGGAAGGAAACCTCCCTGATTTCAGGGAGAGCGCAGTGTCTCATGTGGCCTTTGTAACACTAAAATAATGAACTTATTTTCAAACATAAGATTACTTGATTATATTTACCTTTATAATTCCAGATAAAATAGTGTTATTTAAATGGGTGTCATGCCTTCCATTTATGGAAGGTGAAATGGCATTTGCATTTTGTGCTGTCTCAAAGCCTTGACTTCCCCAAAATTGTTTTAGTGTGACAAACCAGCCTCAGTGATAATTAAAGAGAGAATAGCTTAGCATAAATGCATATATATGTGCTTTCATAATTTTTGTAGAAAACCAGCTGAGTAGTTCCCAGTAGTGAACTCTCAGTTCCTGTTTTCCATAAAGAAAATTCAAGAAATACTGAAGAATACCCCAAACCCAATGATTTCATCGCTCACAAGATGCACCCACAGGAATACCAAGCTGCTGGATGAGTCAGTATAGATGGCTTTCCATGGATTGTTTGGGAATTTGATAACGTGACACATTTATTCAGTCAACCTCCATTTCTGGGGTATTTTTGTTAGGAAGGTCAGTGATCTGTCTGAGCCTAATTATCCCATCTGGTGAGTGCGCTTGAGGCACACAAATTTCCTGCAGTTCATGTGCACAAAGAAATGATGTGGTTAGCGTGTTATTTATTTAGCTCTGACGCCTCAGCTGAACGGAAAGGTATCTGCTGGCAGTTGCATTGCCCAGGGTACCCTTAGATATGGCTCTGGGAACAGGCTTGAGTTTGCATCTCCAGCTTTATGGGGAGAGCTGCTTCTGCTGCTCCACTACTGGGACTCTCGTTTTCATTCTGGGTTTTTTTTGTTTGGTTTTTTTTTAACTCATTCTTTTAATGGTCTCAGAGAACAGTTAAAAGCTGTGTGTTGATTCAGAACTTCTTTTCAATTTTTCAAAAGTTTCTTTCATTCGTCTGGTACCACTGAAATGTTAGGTGGACTTTTCAGAAAGACCTCCAGGTCTTCAAGCTGCAGCATCATGCAGTTGGCGTTGTCTATTTCCAGTCTTTATACAGACCTCCATGAGCACAGTATGTAGTCTGCCCAACCATCTCCAACGCAGTTCAGCCACACAGCGCCTCTCTAACGTGTAGAAGTAGTGTTGGAGAAGAACGCTTCTGGAGCAAGTACCACGTTCATGGTCATGCACATACAAGACACGGACAAAAAAGGAAATGAACGTGTTAACTCTTGGGTTATATATTAGCATACAAACTGCTAAAACCATCCATTCTTTCCTAGGGCATCCATTCAAAATGCCAGCAAAAATTAATATGGATTACAGACAGTCAGTATATTTAAACCTTCACCAAGACTATGTGCAAAACCGAAATCTTCAGAGACATCATTATTAATGAAGCTGCTTAGTCATATGCAATAATATAGATATATATTTTAAGACATCCATTTCCGTGCTTTGTAAGCCTACGTTCTTTTCAGAGCTGAAATAGTGCATATAATTCTTGCTGGAAAATATTTTAGATAAATCTATGAATTCAGTCAAAGCTGTATGTCCTTTATCTGCTGCTAAGTTCTTTCATTAGTGGCTCTTGACAAAACAGTGCTATGTAAAAGATGACAGTCAAACTGATAAAAATCCAATTTTCTTTGTTTAACCAGAAACAGGTGTGCAGTCTATTTTCTCTGTGAGCTTTGAGACCACTGACGGGATTGAGATAGGTCTGTAGCTATCAGGTTTGCAGCTTGAATTCTGTCACTGGCCTTTTTCCCACTAGTATGAACTATACCTATTAGCGGAGGCACAGAGCAATGCCATGCCAAACTGTCATAAAGATTATATGCACTAGAATGATAAAAGAAAACAAAATATTATTGTATCCCAGGAATGTGCTGATATATAAAGGTTTCGAAAAACTGTAATAAGGGAGGGAAAACTCAAAGGAAAACCTTGCTTTTTTTTCTTTTCCCCACCTCTGCCTAGAATAATTTCATAAATGAGTAAAACAGAGCATGCTAGCCCTTGTTGTGTCTGTGTTTGTAAACATGCACACTTGTAGATAGAGTAAACCCATCTCTTCTCGTGCTGCAATGAAAATGTAGGTGCTTTTTCCAGTATAATCATTGAAATGTGAAATGTTTCAACAGAAAGCTTATCGTTCCTTTGTTTGAAAGATAAGTCTGCGATACGGTGGCTGTATGGAACTAAGTAACATTGTTTCCTTTCCTGATAAATTTAATTTGGTACACTGGTCTGGTAAGCAATTATATATAATTGCTCAGAGCAATTATAATTGTGGATATTTGTCGATCGTCTAAGCTGATCATTAATTCTGGCAACATCTTAGTTCAAGTAGTGCTTAAGTGATTTAAGGAAAGGAGATGGATGGTATGGGAATGAGGAAAAAATGAGAGAGAAGAATGAAGAGGAAGAAAAGGTAGAGAAGGAGTCAAGGAAGATGGGAGAGGGAGAATTAGAGTATGGCACGCTGAAGAAAAAGGTTGCGTACCCATAGTGACGTAGGCAAGAGGTGCTGTTACTTGCAGTCTGATGTATGTGTTTGTTACCTGTGTTTGGGGGAGAAGAATATACCTGGCCACAGGGTCAAATCCAAATGTTTGCAAGTAAAGAATGTGGGAGTGTGAGGCATGGAAAGCAGAGCCATGGTGGCTGTATGTTCTGCACAGACCCTGCATCTGCTTGGCTGGCTATAACCCTGCAAGGCAGAGAGGAGCAAACTTCATGGTGCACGCGTCTGTGTCTTCCCTGAATCCATCCTGCACTCCTGCGAGCACCAGGTTTATTTCATTGCTTTAATAATCCTCAACAAAGTCATCCATCAGAGTCTTAAAACTTTCGTCCTACCGTAGGCGCTAAGCAGCCATTTTATTGATGAGCTTATCGAGATTTTATATGTGTCTGACAGTGGCTTTCATCACAGCATGTTTCTATTGCTTTGGCAGGAGAATTTTATCTAAAATGCATGAGAAAAAGGTGGGGCTTGGCACAGCTAAATGTTTATTAAAAAAAAAGGGAAGTTGGTGGTAGAGTCTGTTGTCAGTAGAGGCACTGGGATGTTCAAGAAATAGAACTATTAGCTGAAAATTCATAGGGTTTTTTTGTTCTGTTTTACTTTTTTTTTAATTAGTTATTGCCTTTAGTCATAATAGATTTTTCATGACCTTGGAACTAATTGTGAGCAGCAGAGGAACTTAAGGAAAGATTGAATGATTTCACTTCTGAGTTGTTTTTCCTGGGTAAGCAGACATGATGTTTTTCATTGTTGGCAAAAGGCTTCAGTGGTGCAGATTGTAAAGATACCATTTTGTCTTTTGCAAGCACAAAAATCACAGGGAAGTTGGGGTTTGTTTTTGGGTTTTTTTTAGGAGAGCGGAGGAAGGAGGAGAAGCTGTAAGATGCAGCCCTACATGTAAAGTATCCTCTAAGTTCAACATCATACGCAAATTCTGTGTGATGTACTTTATGGACTCCCAGATTTTCAGTATCTAGGGCAAGCATCCCGAGCGTGAGAAACTCAGGGAATGGGGAGCCAAGGGTGTCTCATCCAGTCCATCATGCCCCTATGCTCTGTTGTTTGAGGGAAGACCATGATGCCCAGTTCTGCTTGTCACCATCAAAGCTGGTGTCAGCTGGTAAAAAAATATTTGAGGTTTGGGGAATGATTTGCTTTTTCTTCCTCTTTCATTTTAAGGAGACGACATCTGTTTCAAATGGGAAGTGCTGCAACAACCAGTTCTGATCTGTCTAGTGACACCTGTAGCTCATGTGAAGTTTTTGGTAGTGATAATGGATTCACTGCTTGGCTAAAATGACTCCCTCCCAGCTGCCTTCTTTGCGTAGTTTTATGTTTGCTTGCACAAGTAACTCAAAAAGGATTTGTAGCATAGATTTCTTGACCAGATCAAGCAATGTATTGTGACTTCTCAGCGCCTCCTCCCTCAAACCACGTGGTCAAAAAATTCATTTGCTTAGAGAGACTTCCAGTCCCGGGGCAGCTTTCACTAGGTCTGTGATTGGCTCGTTTATGTTGGCAACAGCACTAAAGACCCTAAATCCAGGAACTAGGACTAGATTAGGTAGTACGTCTTATGTGAATAAAGAATAACAGGTAAATCCCTGCTTTAATAAGTTTACAGTCTAAACGCCTATTTTTCATAAGAAGTACATTGTTATTTTCGTAAATGCAATTCTCAATGCCACAGTCCCCGAACTGTCAATTCCTGAACTATGTATTGCCTATCCTGTACACAGAGTGGTTTTCTCACCCTGAGACGCCACCTTCGATAGCCACAAAACATAGGGGATTTGGCTGGCGCTGAAGGGTGTGTATCAAGTATGGAGGGAAAAATTCTGATCATGATTATTATTCCTGAATGGGACAATTCAGTACAGTATATTGTTAATCCTGCACCAACGTGAAGTTTGAAAGTACTGAAAAAATAAGAGAGTAGCGTCAATCATTAATCTGGAAGCTTGGCCAGTGAACGAAGCAAGGAATCTTCAGGACACCTTTAAAAGTAATTATTATTCATTAACATGCTTACTCCAGTTTAATAAGCTTGCTTATTTGACCCTGACTTCAGTTTCTTTAATTGTTTTCATTAACGTGCAAAGAAGGTGTAAATGTTTACGTAAATTGGGAACTTTCCACTTCTTTGTCCAATCTATTTATTAAGAATATGTGTACTCAGGCATGTATTAGTGCCATCAATATTGCCTGGCTGCCTGGTTTATTTGGAAAAAAAGGTGTAAGAGGTATTCTTAGATAAGGATTTACATCCAAATGAAGGTGAAGTGTCTCTCAGGTTGTTTTCTTGTTTAGTATAATTTTAATTGCCAACCTTCTGACTCACTGGTTTGGACTGGAGCCAGGTTAGATTTGGGTCATTGCCTATTTATAGTGTTTTCAAAATAGACGGTGCAGGTGTTGAGTTTTGTGTACGCTTATAAATGTTTCCTGTGGGCTTCTGCTATGTGCAGTTGTGCAGTACGGGAGAATTCAGATTGCCATTGTAACAATCTTAGAGATTTTATTTAGCACAACTGCAAGGAAGGAGATCCTTGTCCTGTATATGGACATGTAGATAAAATGATAGAGCTTTGAGTTACCAAGACTGATGCATGGTTTGTGGTCATGCAGTCCTAACATTGAAATTAGGATAGACTTATCTCTCAAGAAAAAAAAAGAAAAAAAACCCAAACTAAACCGAAAAAAACCCCAAACTAATCAAAAAAAAAAAAAACAACGAAGAAGAAAACACCAAAACAGTACAACAGCACTGCAGCAGGATCCTGATCTAGGACAAGGTCCTCTGTTGCTACCCATAGTAAACATCAACAGTTGCATTTCACCATAGGAAAAAAATAGGAAATGACCCAGATTACTGTATATATTACATTCACTTTACAGAAAAGAGTTGTGTTATTTTATTTTGTGTTTATTGATAATGGAAAGACAGCTGTGAGGTGAGAAAGCAGACAGCCCCCACTCTGAACAACTCGCACCTTAAATAGATAATTGTGCAAGCGTAAGGAGAATGGGAGAAGGAGGAGGGTGACACTGAGTTTGCACACACGCTGTCTTGGTGTATGAACGTGCTTTGTAACTCAGTACTTCTTAGTGCCGGAAGCCTTCAAGGTATTGAACTATTCGGAAGGTCTCTTTTTCACCTCTGCCACGTGTGAGTTTAACTCTCTACCAAGCTGTGGTCCTGCGTGTCAACAGCTGACTTGGAGTGTGTCACGCCATGGGAGATAGCAGTGTCTTTCTGTATCTCCCAAGCTGATGACGTGGATGGCTCGGAAAGGTTTAACTGAGGAGAGGTCTCTGCACCCTTCCTTCGAGCAGGGCTTCAGGTTCCCTGCAGTGTTGTTCAGTCTTCTCCAAGACTTGTCCAAGTTCAGGGGTCTCCGTTTCCTATCTTTGGCCAGCAGGTTTCTGCACTTTTCAAGCTCCTGCTCGCCCATGAAGATGTGGTGGGTTTTGGGGGCAGGAACTCCCTTCCTTTCAGCTCTTCACATGTGGATTGCTGCTACCTCTTCTTCTGGCTTCTGGGTGTCCTGTGTAGTAAAACAGGGTGAACCTTAGTCCCAGGAGCTTGTGTAGCATGAAACAACTGGCAGTGGAGAAACCAACGCTCAAGAGAAATCTAACGGGACTGCAGAGGGTGTTTGCACATACGGATGGAGCTGAAGGCATGAGCTGCTGCGGTGCTGGGGGGAGCTGAGTGGACCGGCAGCGCTCGCTGAGCAGCGGCTGCAGCACCGGGAAACCGCCATCACGTGGTGCGGGGTAGAAGTGAATTGCCTATAAATAGCCTTGCGGTTTGAAGGATTTATATTAGTATGTGGCAGTGTGTGAGTCAGGTGTGCCATCAGACTGGTCGGTGGCAACTTTCTTAAGCTCTGGTGGAAATCAAGACAAAACTGGCAGCAGAGAGTTGGCGTGCCAGAGTTGTCATTCGTTTTCTCTGTAAGTCATCTTTGGATTACTGATAATTACAGGATATGTTGACTCATTTGCCTCTGCTTTGAAGCTAATGATTATTTGCAAAGGAAATAAAGCAACCTCTGAATGAGGCGGTGCTGGCTGCTCTGAACGGGGAGCTGCCACTGCGGGAATCGTGCACCCAGCCGTAGGTTTAGGATTGCACGTCTGTCTTTGCTGCAGGTTTAATGTAATTTAAAATAAATGGGAAGATTGAAAGGCATGGGACAAAGGGGAAAGTGCAATGGAAAACTGGATGTCATTAAACTGAAAAATCGTCTGTTAGAAAGTGTGCAGTTTTTGATGTCTTGGTTGTTTAGATTACATAGCATTAAAAATGGAATTAAAAAGTGTTCATTTTATGCATTTTATCTCCACCATTGCAAGCACTTTCAAGTTCCAGTCAGTTAAGGAGCTTTTAATGATAATGACCCAATTATTTTTAAGACTTGGTAGTAAACATATCATGTCGATATTTTAAGGGTTTAAATTAATGATTTCAGTTTTACAACTTGGTAAAAGCTACTGTAAGAAATAAGCATGCCATATGAAATTCCAGTGGCCAGGCACCCTTTAATCATACTTTGTTCTTGTTACAACAGGAAACTTTCATTAAAATTGGAAGCCCGTGAGTAATTATTTCTTTCTTTGGAGTTTTCTTTGAATGGCATTATTACATTCAAATCCTGCGTGAAGGTCGTGATTTAGGTGGTTTAAACATCAGTGAATAGTTTTCGGTCTTTCAGAGGCAAGGAACCACATACTGGTGTTTTCCTATACAGGATGCTGTCACAGTTGCACTGTTCTTTATTTTCTTCAATTTGATTATTAGAGTTTCTGATTACTTCCTTAAAAGGGGAGGAGGGAATTAAAATGGATATTTTATCATTAGTGTAAGATGACCACAGACTCTGCTAATAGTCTTTTGGGGATGATAGTGATTCTGGACAGGTGATATTACAGAGATCAACTCCTCTGTAATAATTGCCCATAAGCACATGCCCAGTAGTAATAATACGCTGAAGTAGTTTATCCCTTTTTTTGAGTTTTGAGGAGCAAGTAGCTTTATTCATTGCAGGGTTCAGACTCTACCGCTGCTCCTAGCTGCCTGGCACGGCAGCCCAAGAAAGTCCTGAGCCTCAGTCAGACCTGTAAGATACTGTCTTGAACCAGGTGGACTTGCTGCTCCTTAAAACAGCTGCGGTTTCTCTTTTAGGCAGGGCTTCGAGAGAAGGGAATAAAGAACTAAAGAACCAAGAACGAATTAATCTAAATTGTCCTCCTGTTGTTCTCTTGTATGCAGTTGCTTTTGCTCCAGTACCACACTGTTGAAATGGAGGTACCCGACACGGTGTGAGTGAGAGAGGGCTGTGCTCGCTACATGGGAAAAGGGAGGCTGAGCTCTTGTTTGGCGTTTTCTGGACAGCGTAGTGTTTTCTAAAAAACAAAAAAAACAAGCCAAAAACCTCAGGGAGTCATGATGAAGCCTATAACTTTAAATTTCATCTTGCAGAACAAAGACTTTGTCAGTCTTTTTCTGCTTTCCTTTGCTCTGAGTTTTCATGCCAGATGAACCAAGGCTGTTTACTCCTGGGACCAAGTATTCGGCTTGCACCGTGGACAGGTAAATGCTGACAGAGCTGAGGCCTCTTGCAATAATGACTTAAAAGTGGACTGTGCAGAGCCGGTGGCCTGAGCACCTTTCACGTGGAGTCTGGTGTTCCTCTTCTCAGGCTGGTTAGTGGACCACTAAAGCACATGTATATCCCTGCAACTTTGTACACTGCCTTAGCGTTAAAAAAAATTTCAGTTGCTCCTAAAGAAGCATAGGACACCAAACCCAGATCTTGGCAAGTATGTAAAAGAAGAAATTGTTTTCATTGACAGTCTTCTATTTCCTACTATATTTTAATAATTTAATTGTATACATGTATTTTATCTCTGATTTAGAACATTAAGTAGAATACTATCTTTCTCCTTACATTTTCTGCAATGTAGATATATGGTGTAATATATATTATATAATAATGTACTATAAAATACACGCAACATACAGTTATATATGTATGTGTGTATATGTGTGCATATATATATGTGTGTGTGTGCATACATGCATATTCTTAATTTAGAAAACCTTGCTCCTGCAGTGAGTTTTGGTGTAATTTCAGTATCTCATTGACAAGGACAGGGTATAAGTTGTGTATGAAATTATCTACTTATAGCAAGCTAATGGCAGGATCACAACTTAGTGCCATTAGTAATGTCCCCTGGTACGTACTCTGTAATTGCTTTAATTGGTCTGTCTCCCAGCTTTCCTGTGCAGAAAATGCTACTGAAAGGCTGCCATAATACACTGTAAATATATTGCAGTCCATGCTTCTAAATGGGTAGACGTCCTCCACCAGTCTGTTCTAGTCATTGAGCTGCGATCTGAAATTTCATCTGTTGCTACAAACAACAAGGTGACAAACTTTTGGGTTTTGTTTTGGCGTTTTTTTGAAAATGCCTGTTTGTAGATTCTGGTTTGGCCTTGATCACCGCCTCTCGGTGGTAGCCTAGAAGTGATGAATACATTCTAAATGATGGCACCCATCAATATATATGCTAGAGACATTTTTATTTAAATTTTTTAAAAAAAGGTTTAATATATGTATCCACGGATAATAACTTTGAAATACCAGAGGGGAACTAAATAATTCTGTGGCTGATTTGGCAAGAAAGGATGCAAACTCATTTCAAGAGCTTTGGGCTACTTTGGGATCCACTGAATTGCCAGTGTTCCTTTTAGTATTGCCTATCCATCCATAACTTGTTGGTCTTGGTAGGAGATGTTTGCATTGCAGGAGCTGTCTCCAACTGATACTTTCCTTCTCCTATATGCCGGATGAGTAGAGAGCGAATCAGGTTTTATTTTGGCAAGGGAGGTTTTGTAGCAGTATTAATTGATAACAGTTGTGCGTTTAGGGATGTGGAGGTGGTACGTGAATTCCTGAATTTTCTGCAAGAGAACAGAGAAAGCACTGTGTGCATTCACACACACGAGGAGGAGTATATTCCGCAAAAAACGCTTGTCCAAATGTTTAAATTTCCCAGTTTTCTTTGCTTACAAGTGCATTAGTCAAGTATCGCGCCAAAAAAGCATTCTGATTTGTCAGTGCTCTGCAGATTTTGAGCCCATATATTAACAACTTGATAAATCTTTGGTTAATTAGTGTGGCATGTTCTAAATTTCTGGTATACTGGACACGTTACATCATTGCAGAGCCCGAGCAGAATGCCATGCGTGTATGCATTTAGCACTATTAGGACTGACTTGGGTCTGTTGTGTGTAGGATGAAGCACAAGCAAAGTCATTTGTTTGTGGTGTAGAGGTGATTTGAGAAATGGGATTTTCTTGCAGGGGTTTTTGGTTAGCTGGAAGAATAATTAACCAAAGACATGGAGAAACTTGTTCTGCAGGACCTCTCTGTTGTTAGGTAGATTGGGTTAGCTTTCATTGACCCACAGGTTCTTAAGCCTTCAGTAAATGTTGATGAAGTGATAGGTTTTTTCCTCTGTTGTTGTAACTTGCAGCTATTTGCTCCAAGTGAATGTTTTTGCTCTATCCTGTGTTTTGTGTTAGAACGTTTTAGGAAATCTCTTTTTAACATAAAGCATGATTTAAGTTCACAGATTTTTTGCACTTGCATGTAGAGCTGATGGTTGAACACATTCCACAAACTTTATAGATGTTTTGTTAACACCATCAATTCCTTGGATCATGTTCAATTTGTCAATAATTTAGATAGATGGCCTTGGAAGGTTTTCAGCAGGGCTTGTGCTGTACTGTTCTTCTAAATAAAAGTACCCATTTTGGTTTTTGTAGAGTCCCATGTACCGTTACCAGCATGGTAGGAAAAGGGGCCAAGGCAAGTGTGTCAGAGACCCTCTTACATCCAGCTCTTGCTGTTTTGAGTATTATAAATATGTCTGAATTAATTTGAGATCTTTGCAGAGCTCTTTCTGTGGACCTCTGAAAACGTATTTTCTATTGGGACACCTAATCATAACGTTGAAGTGAAGGAAAACGGCTTTTAAGGTGATTCTTAGTGAATTTATTGAATGTTTGCATTTCTACTCTGTGTAGTCAGTGTATCACCAGCAACATCTGGCAGAGTTAACTGATGCATCAACAGACTAACAGGACCTGCTTGAGCAGCATTTGTTGGATTTTTTCCAAAGTGCTTAAGAACTGCAAGAAAAAGGCCTCAATATCTGAGTGATCTTTTCAGATACTAAATATCTGCCCAACTTGCATCTGTCCTTTGGGATTGTTCAGTTACAACATATCCCTCAGCAGTCGGGCAAGTGCTTTGACAGCCAAAAACTATGGTATATCTGTGTAAATTCCCAAGGTGGTAACAGCATCCTTATTCACTAATACTTCGTCTTAATTCAAGGTTTTGTCAGGAGCTGGAATTACACTTTGCATGCAGATCTGGGCAACTTATAGAAGAATACCCATGAAGATACGTCCTGCAGTGACACCAGCTGTGGTGCGTCTTCTGTAGCGTGCATTGTACTGTCCTGTAGGTTTGGAAAAATTTTTTTAGCATGTAACTGCAGAACAAATACATGATGCACTTCAAGCAGGTCTTTGTTTTCAAATGGTACAAAAACTTTCCATCACCCTGTGGACTGGTAGTAACTGAAGTACAGACAAAACTGACAAACAAAATTTGACACTGTGGCATTCAACTTTCATGTTGGTAACCATCTTGAAAAGGTGCCCTTGTGGCAAGTCAAACTTGTATAGAAAGAAAATTCTGCTGTGCAACTGAAACTTGCCTGATTTAGATTTTGCAGCTCAGATTCTAACAGTTCCTCTCTCCTCCATGACTAAGAGATGGGGACATGGAACAAGCATGTGGCTATCACACAGAGTTAGTGCTATTCAGTGGGAGAAAAAGTAGGGTTGTCATCATATTGCACGAATGGTTTGTGGTTGATTTCTATACTCCTGTTACTATATTTTAAATAGTGTTGCCACTGTGACTGTGGGTTGGTCATAGCTCCCAATGATTTAGGTGGTTTGAAACCAAAACCTGTATTTTTTTAACTTGTTTTGGAATTTGCTCCTGGTATTGAATTCAGAATTGCCCCATAATGAACAAACCAGTGATATCTGATTTTGCAAGGGTAAGACATCCATGCAGAGTGATCTATTTTCCAGTAAATGAGAGAATGGCATTTCTAACTGATGAAGTACGTTCTCACATCAGATATCTTTTGTATGCTTTTGTTACAAGAATCTGTTGCTCTCTGGAAATCTCTTCAATAAAAAGAGTCTTTTGCCCTCGACAAGCAGATTCTTCCTTTCTCTGGTTTCTCATCAGCCTGTGCAGTGGTAGCAGGACCAAGTGCCCAGATATCAGTGGAGGAGCGTGAGGCCAAGGGACGTTGGCTTTCAGTACAAGTTTTTTTCCACTGCGAGGAACTTCACTGTGTGTATTTCTGTTGTGAAAGCACGACCAGCACAGAGCGACGCTTTGGGAAGTTACAAGCTGGCATGTTGAGGAGACCCACGAGTACCTGCTGGGCCTGAGGAGCAGACTGATGGCCACCTGTGTTTTCCTGAAAGGGCTTGAACAAGTTCCATGTTTTGAGCAAGACGGACAAAACTCATACAGCCAAGAGCAGTCCTTGAGGTGCTTTTTAAGTGTGCTCTGCACTCATGTTTAATTACGCCTCTAGCTGGGTAAAACTTCCCTCAAGTTTTAAAAATCCCTGGCTCGTGCTTGGACTCATGCAGCTTAAGGGATATGACACTACTTCAGACTTGCTACTGTTTGTCTTCTAATCCTTCAAACAATCTTTCTCTTTTAATCCTTCAAACAAACATATTTTCAAAAGACTTTTTTTGTTTATAGATGCTGGAACGTTTTAGCATCTGTACCTATTTGCATCACCTACCAAGAGAGCAGGAACTGAGAAACAAATGCAAGTCTAGTCCAGCATGTCCAGAGATGAGGTCCTTAGTGATTACTTTTCCCCTAAACTCCTGTCCATCTTTGTAGAAGCTAGTGCTAACTAATGTAATTTCTGCAGGCAGTGTAAAACTCTGATAGGGATAGAGGAGTGATTTTGTGGGGAGGTTCTTTTTTTTAAAAAAAAAAAGAAAAAAGTATATGTTTTTGCAGAAAATCGTCCTAATATTAAAAGTAGGGCCTCAGAAGTTTACTGTCTTAAAATATATAGGTGCTAGTGAGACAAACATCCCAGATACGTCCATGAGGAAAATTGTCAGCTGCAGATGCTGAAAGAATTCTTTGTAAATCCTGTCTGCAGCTGCTGTGGGCAGAGCTGAGGTAAGTCAGCCTGCGAGCTGCTCTCATTTCTGCAGATGGTCCAAAGTACCTGAAAGCTTCACCCTGAGTGTAGGACGGCTTTGCAGGTTCCTGGTACCCAGTGCTTGTCCCGTGCTGTTCTGGGCTGTGCAGAAAGATGGGAGAGATGCAGAAGCTGGTCTGTGTGTAGTCTCTGTGTCATCAGCTGCCCCTTTGCTCTGGGGGAGCTCTCTGAGGCCCCTGTACGTTCCCATTTTTTAGTTCAGTTTCCTCCAGCTATGCTTTGCAAGATGCCTACCGTGAGCCCCAGCCTGGCTCTTCGCTCTCAGAGGCGCTGGTCACGGGGAAGGTCTGGAGAATGTCCTTGGCACACATGGGTCCCTGAAGAGCTTTCAGCTGGGTCTGGTGCAGACTCATGTTTGAGGCCATTTCAGGTGTTCCAGAAGTGTTTTTGACCACGGACCTAGCCACCGTGTGTCTCACCCCGACTGATCACTTTCAAAGCCTCATCCGATTGTTCTCCCCAGATTATCTCGTAACACAAAATGAGTATCTCCACATCACACATCACTGTGCCCCGCCGTGTGCCTGTGACTGTTCAGAAATGTGCACCCCCTGTACCAGTTAGGCATCTTTGCACCTAGCAGGTTTATCTCCTTCAGGCTGGACACAGTTAGCTCTACTTCTTTTCCATTTGCAAAGGTGCTGGTTGTATGCTGAAAGTTTAACCTTGCCTTCAAAAAGAAAATACTTAAATTCTTGCCCTCATGCATAATCATATAGTTAACAGCTATACAGCTATATAGCATTGGTCCACATTCTCAGCAGGGCTCAATTAATGCAAGTCACTCAAGCTCATACTTGAAAGTCAATGGAGATAATCTGGTGTATAACAACCATGGATCTGGCTCATTTTTCACATGCTATGAACACTGCAAAACATGTTCGTACAAACCTCTGCTTTGCCACAGAATTTCCTTGTGACTTGGAAAAAAAAGAGATTTTAGAACTTCCTTATGTTTAAAATGATGTGAATGGAAATCCCTTTCTCTTCCCTCATCTCTTTTTTCTTGCCTGACAGTGAATTATGGCAGAAGTTTTATTATATAGTAGTACATTGTATCACAGTTAGGGTCTCTGATAGAGCATTAGATATTACTATGTAGTTTTCAGTTAAGCAACAGTTCTTGCTTTTCAGTTGCTTTTCATGCTGGTCCTCTGTTCGTATATATGTGTGTGTAGATGCTTCATGTCACATTGCACAGATAGGTAGTTTTAAATTTCGTAATAATTTGAGCATGTATGTCTGTGTGCATGCCACCTTAACACAGAAACAACAATATAAGTTATATGTATGATCTAAGACTAATTTTTTACTGAACAGAAGTTTGGCGGGGGGGGGGGGGTGTCTCTCTTCTGAGTGGTGCATTTGAATGTGACTCCACTCTATTCTCACCAATGCAAAGCCTAGGTAGAATTTTATTGACTTGATACGTTCATTGCAAATGCAAGTTTCAAATACATGTAGAGATTATTATATCAACCAGCAATAAACATTTCTTTTTGCAATTGATCAGGTTTTGAATTATCATAGCCATACATAACATATTATTGAAGTAAAAAAGCTCTGATGGCATGAGTTTGGGAAGCCAGGTTATTCTGTTCTCCCCTTCTTCCCATCCTCATTAAAAAACCCTTCCTTCCAATTGTCCTGTGTCCTATTGACTAAATGTGTAGATGTATCCTAAGTCTGACATCTTGTTTGGTCTTCTGAATCATCAGCATTGCACATACTGCACCATGGTCAGAAGGAGACGGGTTTCTTGTGCCATGTGGTCTTGTCAGAAGACGTCCAGTGTCCGGCGTTAATGGGGGGGGGTGGGGGGGTGGGGCAGATGCCCCTGTGTATGGTGATGGGGTCCATGGTACACCCCACGTGTAAGACTGTTCTGGATCAGTAGGGAATGGGGTTCTTGGGATGCAGAGTACTGCACAGCAGTCCCATAAGCTACAGCTACCTGAAATGGCTCCCAGAGCAAAAGCTTTCATCCTTCATACTGTTAAAGCAGCTAAGCAAAATCCTACATAGAAAATAACATGATCTCTGAAAGTTTAAAGCACCAGAGGGATCTCTGGAAGTTTAAAGCACCAGGGAATTCAGATTGGACATGACATGATGGTTTTTCAACCTGTCAGCCCCTTGTGGTTAAACATAGATGAAATTACTGTAATTCCTGTTAAAGTGACCTTTGTCAAGGCCCTTTGTCATTTTACAGTATAAAGCCGTTCCATGTAAGCGCTTCAGAAGGTCCTGCACGGCAGCAAAAGTTGGAGTGCCTACTTAACCTGAGAGGCATGCAGGATAAGTGGAGGTAACGCAGGAAGATACTGGTTCTGCAGTGGGATCGCTCTCATTGAACAAGCTCCCAAGAGGGGGATTTAGGAAGCATTTGAATGGCTGTGGGCCCTTTCTTTGGGAAGGTGTGCATGCACGGTAATACCTGGTGTGTTCGTCACCATTTGTTTACCAAATTCCGTCTTGGGTGTTTTTTGTTCCTGAAGTATTGGTATGGTTTTGCTGATGTCATTGTGTCTGCTTTGCTCTACCCTAGGGGCACCTGTATTTCAGTATCAGATGAAATAATCTTTGTAGGCTTATACTTACAGGCTCATATAGAAGTGACTGGACTCTTAGGTCCATGGAATATGCTTTGTAAATGTATTAGTATTAAGTAGGAAAGAAGTGCATGTCCACAGGATTTTTTTTTTATAAGTCTTTCTCATATAATATCAGTTTTACTGCAAATGTGGTTTTTTTATTTTGGGAGATTTAAAAGTTTTCCTACTAAAACTACTTTCTACTTTTTCCCTTTCCCACAGCTAACCTCCCTTGTTCAATAAAAGCAAAGAGGAAGAAGTGAAAAAGTGTGGAGAGGCAGAAAGACCTTAATTTTCAATACCAAAAAAAACCCTTAAATTCTCTTAAAGTTTTTCAAAAGTTTTTTGAAAGGAAGGCTGCTTAGAAGGGAACAAACATGAAATATTTTTTATCTCATGTTCCATGTAGAAAAAGAATAATTTTGTAGTATGTTTTCAACATATTTTTAATCATCTCTAGTAAAAAATTTCCTCAGTGTATCAGATCATTTCTGAACGTTAATGTTTTAAAATACTGTTTCTGGTCTTGTACTCACAATCATAGTCTGAGTATATTTAAATGTTACAAAGCCCTGCTAGTGACATTGCAACAAGAATATTGTGTGTAGACTGACATAACAGTGTTATGAGGATTTATGCCATTAAATATGGTACAGGTTGAGAAAGTTGTGTGCCTTTTCATAGCAACCCTAGGCTTCCTTGTGTCAAATATCCTGTAGAGCTCAGGATAGTCCATAGCTTTGAATGCGTAACCAACCCATTTTGTGCTCACATTAGCTTCTGGTGGTCTGAAATATAGGGTAACCCGTGGCGCCGTTCATTCATTTCTTGAGTTTTTGGCAAAAAGAAAATGGAAATATTATTCCGACAATGAAAATATTTTATTGCAAATGAAAGATGAACCTTTTCGTAAAGAATTAATGCTTGGGTGAAATTGTTTTAGACTCCATGATGAGTAAAATTTTCACTTTTTCACTTTTTTTTTTGCTCCTTTGTGCGCCAGTGAATCGGCTTGCCCCCTCAGATATAATGGAGTATTTAATAGACTTCATAGAATGGTTTGGGTTGGAAGGGACCGTAAAGATCATCTGGTTCCAACCCCCCTGCCATGGGCAGGGACACCTTCCACTAGACCAGGTTGCTCAAAGCCCCATCCAGCCTGGCCTTGAACACTTCCAGGGAGGGGGAATCCACAGCTTCTCTGGGCAACCTGTTCCAGTGCCTCACCACCCTCAGAGTGAAGAATTTCCTCCTTATATCTAATCTCAATCTACCCTCTTTCAGTTTAAAGACATTACCCCTCGTCCTATCGCTACATGCCCTTGTAAAAAGTCCCTCTCCAGCTTTATTGTCGGCCCCCTCCAGGTACTGGTGGTACCAGTCTCCCCGGAGCCTTCTCCAAGGCTGAACAACCCCAACTCTCTCAGCCTGTCCTCACAGGAGAAGTGCTCCAGCCCTCTGATCATCTTCGTGGCCCTCCTCTGGACCCGCTCCAACAGGTCCATGTCCTTCCTGTACTGAGGACTCCAGAGCTGGATGCAGTACTGCAGGTGGGGTCTCACCAGAGCAGAGTAGAGGGGCAGAATCCCCTCCCTTGGCCTGCTGGCCACGCTTCTTTTGATGCAGCTCAGGATATGGTTGGCTTTCTGGGCTGCGAGAACACATTGCCGGGTCATGTGGAGTTTCTCATCAACCAACACACCCAGCAGAGCTCAGATTTTGTGAGAAAAAATGGTGAGATGACTGCTCCTCTGGGCTGCAGCTTTGCAGCAAGAGTTGATATTCACTATTTACTCCAAAAAGGAACTGATAGTGAAGTCTCATCTCAGGCCCTTATCAAAAAAAATGTCAGTCCTGGTGCCACTGCCTCACTTTCAGGAACCAAAGTAGACTTCTCCACAATCATCTGGCTCCTGCTAAAAGTTATGGACACACTCAAAAAAGACACCTGTAGTCGTCTTAGCTGCTTGCTGCGGGAAGCTTCAGAGCCCCCCATTCCTCTGTACGCCTGGTTCACCTCTCAGGCTGAGTCTGCCCCCATCCAGCCTACAGTAGTCGTTCATGTTTTGCAGAGTTGAGGTATAAAACTGATGCTGATATCCCTGGTCCAACCTATGGGCCCTCCCCTCCATGGAGAGGGAAATTAATCCATTCTGCTCACATAGCTAGTCCTTCTGCTTGCACATCCTTGCTTTTTACAGTAAAAGCAAAAGTTTTGCTACACAAACCTTCCTTCTTTAAATCTCTGGCATGGAAATAGCCTGAAAACCTGGTCTTTTTTTGATTAGTGAACTTTCCGAATCCTTCAACAACTCAGTAAAGCTTTTACAAACTAAAAATCAGGAAAGTAGCGAGGACAGGTTTTCCGCAGCCCTAAGAGCTTGCTACTAAGTATGTTCTGATGTATTCCTGCACCGGGGAGCGATCCTTATCACACATTCAGATAGTTCTGTAATAGTTCTGTAATACCTTTGTGATAGGTGGCAGTTTGGGACATAGGCAAAGGGAGTTAATTCCATTATCAGAAGAATTATCCTTCCCATCCCCTGGTTATACTGGAAGGAAAGAGCGAGCCCCAGCTGTGCCCTGCAGCTCCATTTAGGAAAGATCCCTCAGACAGAAGGATGGTTTCCTGTCCAAATTTAGATGGGTAAACTTGGTTCTCACTCAAGTTCATCCTCCAGTGTTTTTGGTGCTCTGACTGATTGTACATTTTGCTTTCTTACGTGCATTACATCTATGCCAAAAGAAACTTGAAGCATTTCTATTAAAATATTACAGGTATCAGTCTCCTCCTTAAAAGTTCACAGGCTGCAATTAATGCAAAACTGCTCTGAAAGATGCTTTAAAATCTGCTTGGTCTATGATTTCTGCAAATACCATTACTCCGAAAGCATGAATTAGGGAACATCCAGATAAATATATTTATGATATACTACAGTCATAGATTAGCAATGCCCAAATGCCCATAATTATTCACTGTGTTTCCTCAGTGTTATTTTCTCTGGGAGAGGAGATTTGAGTCCTCCTCAGCTGGCTGAACTGCTTTGGAGTTAATATTTTAGTTTATATGAGTGTGTGCACAGGTGCATGAATACAGCCATTTTCAGCAACATGACATCAATGTTTTGGTTTTGAAGTTGCATGTGCAACTTTTTTTTGTTAAAACCTATGGGCAATCTGTAGGTTTTGGATGGTTTAGAAAAGTTGATCAAAACATAGGAAAAACATGAGCAAAAATGTGGATGGTCACCAGACATGTAGTGCCTAAATTAGCAGCTCACTCTCAAAAACTGTAATAGCCATAGGGCAAAAAGTCAGAGCAAGGGACACCCGCAGCTGTGAAGGGACACAGCATATTGGATGGAGAAAAAAAAAAATTCAAACTTTTTTAGGTATTCAATATGCTACATATTGGGTAAGCCTTTAAAAGAAAATGTTAATGATCAAAAAGAAATGATACGAAGAAACTCTATATTACCTCAGTGCTATCAAATGAAGCCAATGTCTAGCCCAAATTAGAAACATGGAAATTTCAAGAACCCAAAGCTTTCCTGAAAAAACAATAGACAATATGTACTGTATATTTTTCTAGATTTCCATTAGAATCTTAACATGACTCTTTCGTTTGTGCTGGGGGAAAAAGACCAGAAAAAAAAAAAACCAACCTCTGTGAGATGCATGCTTACGTGTTGCTGTTGGAAAGTACCAAAGTAGTAGCAGTATTTTTGAGTCTGCCTTAAACACACCTCGGTATGTTAGGGACAACCAAGATGTCAGGACTAGCTTTTTTTATCGATATGTTCTGCAGGAGTTCAGGAGATGTGCGGGTGACTTCATGCAACATGCACTCCTCTAATGAAAACTGCAGCACCCACGATGAGAAAGCAAATCCCTGGCCAGGGCGTGGTGTTCCTGAAATCGATGCGCAGCTCGATATACTTGTGGTACCCGTCCGGGAGAACGTGATATGATGCACCTTTCTGGTCAGGTCTACTGTCGGTACTTGAACAGGCAGCATGAAGTTGTGTTATTGCACAACAGATGGGGTCCTGCAGCTGTCTCAGAAATCAGGAGGGGTTAAGGGTGAGAAAGAAAATCAGGTAAATCTGACTGGAGTAGGAAGAGATGGAAAGACCAGAGGTGAAGACAGAAAGATAAACAGAACGAGACCTTGGAGCTCTTTGATTACAATAATTTTATTTTACAGAATGCAAGTATTAAAAGGTAGGAAAATTGCATACAAGATGTTACTTCTTGTGTGTATGTGGAAGGTGGGGGACTTGGGCAGTAAGAAAAATAATGTGCCGGCAACGACGCTGGGGACCGCAATGCACATAGACCTGGCAACGGGGTAGATTTGAGAAAACTCGTTTAGATGTGAGGTGCTCATGCCCTGATAGCTGGAGGAAGAAAGGGTGCTCTTAAGTTTGATTTATATTACTTGAGCTCTTTTGAAATCTTTCTAGTGCCTTGGGCCTGGTTTCCTGAACGTGCAGACATTGACATTTCTGCGTGGGAGCGTTGCTTGCTTGTTTGTTTTATTTCCTCACTCTCTTATTTTTCCACAATTTCTTTTACCATCCCCGTTCCTCCTCTGCTGCTGTGTGACCAAGGTGCTTTATTCTCCTAAGTCTACATGGTTGAATGCCCTGCACAATCTTCCTGCCATCTTTTCACAGAGCTCACATTTGAAAACTGAACACAGACAGGGCAGAGGAGCATCTTAAGGGCAAAAAAATAAATGTGGTGGGCGTGGAAGCTTTTCTTAAAATCTTTCTTTTAATAGAAAGCAAACAAATAAGAAACCAAGCCATAGGAAGTCTGTCTGTAATAGGAGTTGAATGCAGTCAAATATGGCTAGGCAGGCTAGCCCTCTCTTTTAGACATTTTTTCTCACTTTTTAACAGCCTGGAAGGGGAATCTGGCTTTTAACCAGAATCCTGTATTAGAAATGGTCTTTTAAAAGCAATATGTCATGCACAGGAAGAACTTGCAATAGATTAGTTACTGGAAAAAATAAGTGACTGAGTGCAGCTTTTAAAGCTCCACTTTGAAAAGATGTGAAGGCTAAGGAGAGGAAGCACCAAAGGGATAAAAAGCAAAGTTTTTCTTGCTGCCTTCCTTATATCTGACATTTTATTCTATTTTAAGAGTTTGCCTCTTTCTGACTTGTCAGTATCTGCGTTCAATCATTACTTGTCAACACAATTTTATTTAATATGAATAAATATGCCATAATTAGCTAAAATATGAGTCTCATAATTACAGGTGTAGAGTTGCTTTATTTTGTGCCGAGGGAAAATGAGACAACATACCAAGAAGGCTTGAAATCTGGAATCTAAATTTATCAATCTGATTATTTAACCATGATTAAGGTATTTTCACTAAGTCCCAGTATTCTTCAACAGTTCAGGTGTTTGCAGCATAAGCCAAAGATGAAGATGCATTTAACTGTATTTTTTATTGCAGGCATTTTGAAGAGCCGCTGCTTCTGTTTGCATATGATTCCCTCAGGGAAACTGATCTTTGCAACTGGATTATTTTGCCCTGCTGCTGGGATGTTTTTACCCAGAGCAGTGTTCCTCATACAGTAGAAATCAACCGACACTCATGCTTGAGGGAAGAGACTCCTTGATGTATTTTAATCCTTGATGTAATTTGCCCAGAATGATACAAATTCTATATAAAAGTTCTCATTCCAAAGTGCTTTAGCTTATGTTAAAGCATTTAAGTGGTCTTATTCACAGCATTATGGTCAAGACTTCCTTTAAAAATTATTCTGGTTTTTTTTGCGATTGCAATTTAGAAATAAAATGATCCCTTGTTAGCCTGTAAAATAATAATACTGGAAACATTATTTCCACATGTACCTCAGATAGCAAGAATATATTTAATGGTTGTTAGAAATTGGTTGGTGTCTCTCTGTACTGCAATTTTAAGAAAAACTGTCACTTTCATCTAAAGGATTTAGGTGATTTTCCCTTTTTCAAAATAGAAGGGGAAAAAATGTATTAAAAATCATTGCTATTCTTGTGCTTAAGAAAGTGAACAGATCCTGAAAATATAAATTCATAGACCTCTGGCAATCTTACAGCATGTAAGTCCCAAGATATTGTTTGAAATCCTTGGCTGGAAGGCATCGTAAAGGAGAAAAGCCTTATTATCGAGAACTTCAGCTGTTCATTCTCTGAATAACACCTCTGCTGTCTCTCACATTAAAAGAAGTAGCCTAGCTCAATGAAATTATTAGGTGAAGGCTCAAAGCAAGCAAAGAGACATAGGTGCTTTTTCATACACGGCAGAGCGCGATTCTGGAAGCCATTGCCATGGTTTCCCCTGGCTGTCAGGAGTTTGCATGGATTTGAAAAATGGTTAGATACGTTCATGGAAAGAAAGTCCAATAAAGCAAAATGCAAGGAGCATGCAGGCCAATGCATTCTTGAGTTTTTTCCTGAGGGAATCGACATCTTTATCAGTGAACCGGTAACAGGGAGCATGCAGTTGATTTCCACAGTTTTGGATGGTACAAAGCTCTTTTGGATAGTCTGATGCTGTGCCAGTGGCAAACATCTCCAGAAGTAGCTCACAAAATGGAGTGGGTAAAAAGATGACAGACAAGGTTCAGTGTACAGTGATGCCCATAGCGTAAATAATCTAGATGGTGCCTCTGTGCTAGACTGGGAAGTGTCAGTTGTGGGTCAGGAGTGGTCCCTGAGTCAGCAGCAAGATGTGCCCTGGCAGGCAACAAAGCCAACGAAATATTGCCCGTAATCAGAAATACTGCCCATAATCAAGGATAATGAGAATAAGACAGAGGGTGCCATCTTTTCCCCACCGATGCAGCCATGTGTGAGCGCTGTGTGCAGTGCCGGTCTGCACCTGAGGAAGGGCTGTAGCGGACGTAGAGAAGGTGCGGAGACGAGCAGCTAACACGCTGGAGGGGGCTGGCTGATGAGAAGAGACTGAAAAGGCTGCCACTCTTCCTTTTGGAAGAACCACCTTGTTAATTTTTGAGTGTTACCATGTGTGGGTATGTTTGTGTTACTAATGTTAGAGCCCTGAAAGCTCTTCTGACTGTGGTCGTTCTTTATTTCCTTCATCTCTAACACACTTGTGAGAGAATTCATTTATGTTTTAATTTTTCCTTACTGTTCAATGAAATTTGTTACTTCATAATTTAGTAGTAATGTCAAATAACTAAAACAGTATTTGGACTGTCAGGCAAAGCCCTAAATGGTCCTATAGAAAGAAAAATGTTGATTGTAATTATTGTAATTAATTTCCAAATTAGGATCAGGGCTCTAACTTGCAAGGTCCTGTGCAAAAAAAATTTGCAAGAAACAGCCTCAGCCCTGAAGAGTTTACAATGCAATAAGCAAGAAAAAGTACAAATAAAAAGGGAAGGAAATCAGTGTAGGTACCATATGACTCTTAAGCTGTTTGCTGTTTGTGGACTGGATCTTCTGTCCTCCAGTCTTTGTGCATTCTCCAGTGGAAATAAGACCCCTTAAAACTCCTCCTCTCCTGACCACGTCCCCATCCTCTCTTGAAAACCCATCCAAAGCTTTCATTCTACAAAGATCCCTTACAGAACTCATTTTTTATGCATGTTAATACATGGATTTCAATGGCACATGCATAAATTACACACATTCTTGGAATAAAGAGTGAGAAAAGAAATTACTAATCCATCAATGGTTGTAGACTTTACAAGTACATATTATGCTACTGAAACTTCTGGTATCAAGTGCAAAGGGAATATTTGCAAGTTAAGCCCCTGAGCAAGACAGGAATAAACCACACCTTGCAAAAGGGAATGAGTCAGAGGAGCTGGTGATTTCTTCCTCTTGGGTTGATATTCTCGCCTTCTCTAGGACATCGATTCTTCTCCAGGAAACATTCCCTTTCCAGATCTCTCAGTCCCACGTATTTTATAGAATCATAGAATCATAGAATTGTTTAGGTTGGAAAGGACCTTTAAGATCATCAAGTCCAACCGTTAACCTGGCACTGCCAAGTCCACCACTAAACCATGTCCTCAAGCACTACTTCTACCCGTCTTTTAAATACCTCCAGGGATGGGGACTCAGTCACTTCCCTGGGCAACCTGTTCCAATGCCTGACTACCCTTTCAGTGAAGAAGTTTTTCCTAATATCCAACCTAAACCTGCCCTGGTGCAACTTGAGGCCATTTCCTCTTGTCCTATCACTTCACTTGTTACCTGGCAGAAGAGACTGACCCCCACCTCACTAAAACCACCTTTCACTTAGTTGTAGAGAGCAATAAGGTCTCCCCTCAGCCTCCTCTTCTCCAGACTAAACAACCCCAGCTCCCTCAGCCGCTTCTCATAAGACTTGTGCTCCAGACCCTTCACCAGCTTCGTTGCCCTTCTCCAGACATGCTCCAGCACCTCGATGTCCTTGTAGTGAGGGGCCCAAAACTGAACACAGTACTCAAGGTGCGGCCTCAGCAGTGCCGAGCACAGGGGCACTGTCACCTCCCTGGTACTGCTGGCCACACCATTCCTGATATGAGCCAGGATGCTATTGGCCTTCTTGGCCACCTGAGCACACTGCTGGCTTGTATTCATCCAGCTGTCAACCAACCCCCCCAGGTCCTTTTCTGCCAGGCAGCTCTCCAGCCACTCCTCCTCAATCCTGTAGCGTTGCATGGGTTTGTTGTGACCCAAGTGCAGGACCTGGCACTCAGCCTTGTTGAACCTCATACAGTTGGCCTCAGCCCGTCAATCCAGCCTGTCCAGGTCCCTCTGTAGGGCCTTCCTACCCTCCAGCAGATCAACGCTCCCGCCCAACTTGGTGTCATCTGCAAACTTACTGAGGGTGCGCTCAATCCCCTCATCCAGATCATCAATAAAGATATTCAACAGAACCGGGCCCAACACTGAGCCCTGGGGAACACAGCTCTTTGGGCCTGGCCATCCAGCCAGTTTTTTTACCCAGCGAAGAGTATGCCCGTCCAAGCCATGAGCAGCCAGTTTCTCCAGGAGAATGCTGTGGGAGACTGTGTCAAAGGCCTTACTAAAGTCCAAGTAGACAACGTCCACAGCCTTCTCCTCATCCACTAAGCGGGTCACCTTGTCATAGAAGGAGATCAGGTTGGTCAAGCAGGACCTGCCTTTCATAAACCCATGCTGACTGGGCCTGAGCCCCTGGTTGTCCCGTACATGCCATGTGATGGCACTCAAGATGACCTGCTCCATGACCTTCCCCGGCACCAAGGTCAGGCTGACAGACCTGTAGTTCCCGGGATCCTCCTTCCGACCCTTTTTGTAGATGGGTGTCACATTTGCTAACTTCCAGTCATCTGGGACCTCCCTGCTTAGCCAGGACTGCTGATAAAGGATGGGAAGTGGCTTGGTGAGCACTTCTGCCAGCTCACTCATTATCCTCGGGTGGATCCCATCCGGCCCCATAGGCTTGTGTGGGTCTAAGCGGTGTAGCAGGTCGCTAACCATTTCCGCTTGGATTATGGGGGCTTCATTCTGCTCCCCGTCCCTGTCCTCCAGCACCGGGGGCTGGGTACCCTGAGAACAACTGGTCTGACTATTATAAAGACTGAGGCAAAGGCGGCATGAAGTACCTCAGCCTTTTCCTTGTCCTCTGTCACCATGTTTCCCCCCGCATCCAATAAAGGATGGAGATTCTCCTTAGCCCTCGTTTTGTTGCTAATGTATTTGTAGAAACATTTTCAATTGTCTTTTACAACAGTTTCATCCACTCTGTAATTAAAAGCTCCTCCTTTTAATTTAGTTTTGTCTTCTAGGGGGTTTCTGTAAACTAATAACTTCTATTCCACACCAGCTTCCCAGGTCTTCCTTATGCCTGTGCTCTGTGTGCCGCAGGTAAGCAGCGAATATTTTCATTATCGCAGAGCAGAAGAAAGACAAATGGAGTAGCTAACATTGTAATCATAAATCAAGCGCTTAATTGTTGTTTGTAGGACATTTTGGTGTAATAACTTCATTAGAAAAGTAAAATGTAATTTTTGGTTTTGCTGCTTTCATTTTATTTACTACTCTTTTTCTAGTGCATTAATCTGAGTTTTATGAAAATCAGTTCAAAGTGTCTTGGGAATCATTTACAATTTCATAAGGCACTGGTTTTGCCTAGGAGAAAACAAACATAGCTTTCAGATAAACATAAAAGCACCAGCTGTTTTTCCCCCAGAATTTTTATTTCCATAATACTTGCCTTTGGAGATAATTTTACAAGAAGAAACATATAATATGTGGAAATACTTAAGAATAGGTTTACAATAATGCTATTACTGTAAATACAAAGACTAGCCTTCATGCTTCAGTAACTCCTCCAGAGGTCTGATGTCTTGGGAAGAAAAAAGAGAAGAGAGATGTAGGAAGCAGCCCAGCCTCCCAACGCCAGCTTGGCCATCTTGGGGGCCATTGCCTGGAAGCCAATTTGGTTTTTGCCAGGACCGAGTTTTCTTGACTGTTACTTTAATAAAAGGCCTGATCTGATTTCTTACTTTTCCCAGAGCATCTTTGCTGGAACTTGATGGCTACTCCTGTGCGCAGTAGCTTCAGTAATGTTGGCAGTGCCTGCATCCTGACATGCTTTTGGCTTAGTGGTAGGACATTTAAGTAGTTCAGCCGCTGACTGGGAATCTCTTGTCTCTTCCTGCTTAGAGGAGCAGACATCATTGCAACCTCCGTTATATGAATTTCAGCTGCTTAGATTGTGAGCTTGCGCTGACTAAAAACGGCAGGCTCTAAATGAGCCCTGATTTCTTTTGAAGGTGTATCTGTATCCTGCTGTCTGTCTGGGACAAACTGTTGCCCCTTCCTAGCCAAAACAGCCTGCCCTCTGACGTTACAGTTCATGGATAAATACTAAAACCAGATCCCTGGATATCTTAAAAAGCTGCAGTGGTGATGCCGAAGGAAACATTCAGCCTATCATCGTTGCCTTATGTTTCCTTCACTAGACCCTGACCCAGCTGAAATATATTCATGTACATACCACTCTGGCTGCTCTGAGGGGACTGACTCCTCTGCTGTGCTCTTTCCAATTTCACATGCCTGTGTAATGGAAAGAAAGAGTGTGCACTAATAACAGGAGAAGAGCATTGCAGTATTAAACGGTGGTCTTAACTTTGCAGCACATGGGAAAATAAGTGCTGAACTCAGACACCAGAAATTAAGAAGTTGAGCAATATTATGTGGAAGATTTCTTTTGGGTAGTGCATATCCTTTTATGTCTGCCCCATGAGTGACATGCAATTTCTGGGCTGCTGCACTTCTCTGAGGTGAAAGGATTTGTATAACTCACAGACGCAATCTTTGCATTTAACAAAACCAGTTCCCGTATCTTTCGCAATTCATGTCTCTCACTTCAAATCACCTGTCTTTCCATCTCCACAAAGAGACGATCCCTAAAATCATTTTGCCAGTCACCCTGCCTGCTTTCCTGCCTTTTTCCTTCCTGCTTGCAACCCCACTAATTTGGTTTCTTCCAACACCAGTGGCTTCCTACTCTTTTGCCTTTGCAAAGAATCACCCTTCCGTCTACTGGTTTCCAACTCTTTTCCTACCCCAAAGTATCTCTGTTAGCCAGTTGTTGATTCATGAGCTGTGTAAGGGTGATGCAGATGGAAACGAGAGGGAATTAACTTCTGATAGTGATGGATTTCCATGTTGCAACTTAATATATTTAGATTTGCTTAGTACTTGGTTGCATTTCTAAACAGCTGTCTTTAGACATTGTCCTAAGTTGAGTCTGTGAGGTCTCCTCAGGAACGGGGTCTTAAATTTGCAGCTCTGACTTGTTTACGGTTTCTGATCAACAGAATAATAAATATTATTTATTTGGTGCACCCCTTTCTGTCCTGAATATTTCAATGGTCGAAATTGCTATGCTATTTTAGCATCTCAGTCTTTATTCTGTTCAAGACCTCAATAAGGTAAGAAAGCGGTACGAGCCCGTGTCAGAAATTGGGCTGAAACGTGAGGAGGGCACCTGCTTGCTGGTGAAGGGGACAACCTGCAGACCAGGCTCGTGAACCCTCGTGGCAGCACGTGTCTGAAGGAGGTGCGATGGCTTGCCCCTGGAGGCGCCTCTTCCTTGCCCTGCGTACACGGGGGCCGCAGATGGCTGGCTTGGACCTGGTCCCTCGGTTTTAGGTGGCAAAGTTGGGTGCTGAGTGACTTATCCCCAGGGCTATGGCTGTCCAGGAGGAGGGCGCTGGAGCAGGGATGGATGCCAGACTTTTCCCGGGTCGCATCCTGGCTGGCTGGGGGAGCAGAGCTGCTCCGGGTACCAGGGGCAGGAAGGTGGGCTCTCACAGCAACATTTTTCTGATATTCTCTCTTCGGCTTCCTGAACGGGTACAAAATACAATCTTTCCAAAGCAAGCTGGCTCAGTGCTGTGTTTCATAACCACAAGGGGAAAATCATTAAAGGGGAAGAAAAGGTAGAATTATTGATTCAGCAGCATGGAGAGCAAAGCACAACCTCTCTTTCACCCATAAAAATACCGTGATTCTTCTCAGTCGTGGAGTAACTTGGGTGCATCTTAAAGTTGATAAAGAATTTTTTCTTAGGAAAACTTCACATCTCTGTTCTTTACAGGTATATTCACATAATATTAGTATCATCTTAAAATGACCAGCAATTACAACTCTATATTTTGTAAATTTTCACACCTAAAGATAGTAGTAATTCATTAGGACCTGGGGGTAAACAGGTTCTTCAGTGTCCATTCTGATTCCCATGCACTACACCTGTTTTTTAGAAATACATCTTTTTATTTCAGTGAATAAAGCTAACAATGCACAGCAAAGGATGTTGTTAGAATTCATTGTTTTTTAAAGTGATGCATGACGTGCCGACAATTGTAATTCATTTTTCAGCATAGATCCCTGTCACTTCTATCCCGGTAATAAAGGGTACTTACTATTTATCTATTTTTAGGAGGCAGAAACATTAAAAAAAGGTAGAAGGAGGAAAAGGAGGTGGTCAGTCTTCAGTATATATTAAAGAAAGTCCTTTGTGAAACTGTTCTGTTATGTTTTTAAATAACTGTTGTGCTGGGATCAGTCTCAGCTGGGTTCTCACCTTTTGTCCTGTAACTCAAAGGACATCGATAAAATGAGCATAACATCGCAGATACAGTCCAGAAGCTGCCTTAGGACCATGGGACACGTCTCTGGGTATGGAGCTGAGCAGTTCTGACGCGCTGGATCCGCCACTTATTTCTGTTATTGTACAGGCTTTATTCCCTCTAAGAGCCTCAACTTCTGTTCCCTTTTCCTGCAGTTGACAACGTTGCTCACAGTGTGTCCGTATGAGAGGGCTACACGGGTGTCTGACACCCCAAACCGCTGCTCCTCCGGTGGAGATGCCTTTTTCTAGGTTAGCATGTGTCACTTCAGCAGCAGATAACCTAGAGAGAGCCCTCTTAGGTACCGCTGTACAACTGCAACCAGAGCAAGCCAACTCCAGGGAATTTGGATGAGGGGCTAGAAATCTGTCTGTGTAGGCAAGCTCCTAAGGCCGTAACTAAAACAAAAAAAAATGAAAGGATCGGTTATGATGACAAAACCCAAAACAAAAAGGCCAAACCAAGCCCTTATAACACACCTAATTTTGCAAGTGGACTATTTAATCGGGAGAGTTGTCACTGTCTGCTGTGACAGTCTTTCTGGAACTGAATGATGCTACCTTCAGTATTTTGATATAAATCGTTCTCAGTAAGAAAGATAACCCCTGATTTAACAGTATTCAGTGTATTTATTCTAAAATGGGATTAAAAAATGGCTGATGTTTGACTGATAATGTTTTGTCAGTGTGATTGAGTAATTCCTTGTAGCAGCAGGTAGCCACTGGCCATCCTTGCGTACCATATTCTTGCTACCCAGTGTTTTATAGTGACTGGAAAAATATACTGATTTAGATTCCACTTCATTGCCAAAGCAGCATTATACTGTACTTTAGTACCACTTTAGGTTTTCAATTTAGTTGAAGGCATCAGGGATTTTTCCATAATAATTCTAAAAATCTCTTCCTTCATTAGCATCCTGCATTTAGTATGTGTTTCAGGACACATACATACAATCCTGTGCATTACTGCCTGGGTTGCTCTACACTTCTCAGCGACCTAGCTAACCTGCCTGATAGACGCTACAGCCCACCAGTGCTGCGGTGTTTTGGCTAATTAAAATATGCTTTTAGTTCCAGTGTTTGCAGCAGGTCTCTGATGCATTAAATTATTGGCCTGTAGCGCGTGCTTTTGGAGGTGCAGAGTCTATTTAAATTTGCATAATAGTTTTTAGGATAACTTGTTGCGGATCTTTCAACAAAGGCATTTCACGTGGCTTGCTTAGTCTGAAGAGTAAGCTGATGTTTCCCAGTGCGAGGAAGATGATGTAGTGCCGAGCAGGTCCTTTGCCAGGCCCCCAGTAACCCCGCCGAGCCCGGCAGGGCCACTGGGATGAATAAACAGTTAAAGAAAGGGAAGGATTAGCCCCGTTAACCTCGGCAGCAGAGCTTTTAAGCCCCCACGCTACGAGTGCTGGGGCAGGCAGCAGCTCACCCCGCTGCAGCCCACACAACTTCCCAGCACCGTTGTCAGTCCGTCTGTCCCTGCGGTGCCCGGCAATGCTTCTGCAGTTTCTGTAACAGAGGGAAAATTTAGCGATGCATCAGTTTGTTTTCTTAGACGTGACCGCCCTCTCTGGGCTTCAGAAATAGTTTCCAAGCAAGTAGCCGATGCTTTTGCTGCGCACCCCCGCTCCCATGCAGCTGCCGGGCTCCTGCCGCAGCACGAGCAGGATGCTGCGCTGCAGGGCATGGCCGGGACCCAAACCACCCTCCTCTCCGCCAGGCCAGGCTGGTTCACCGTCTGGCCGGGCTGGTGCAGAGAGGAGCAGAGAGCTGGGGGTAGCGCAGGTGGGTGGCTTTCTGCGAGCGTAACATCGGTGAAAACCTGGTCCCAGCAGGCAGGGCCGGCGGTGAGCTGGGCTGCAGGTGAGCAGCACCAGCCCCTGCGTGTTTCTGTTGTCTGAGGCATCTGATGTGAGTTTTCCTGATGCGTTCAAGCCCGGTGTCTCTAATTTCCTAATCATCTGGGTGGTGACTGAGCTGCAAGAAAGCTGAGCGCAAAATCGATGCGCGGCTTGCTGGCTTCTAAGTGTTTCTATAATTTTCTCTAAGATACACACAATGTTCAGTTCACGTCTAATTGGTGCCGTTCCTGGGTGGAACACAATATCCCTTTACAAGTCGTAGGACTTTTGAAAAATCATTTTAAGTAGAGTATTCAAGTCTTTCTATATTTTCTCTGATAAAGGAAGTTGTTTGATGTAGTTGATTTTTACGGCACTCGAGCCTCCTATTTAAGTGGGCCCTTTTATGCTCCGAGGCTTTCTGTTTGGCTCATGCAGTATTGGATTGTGTAGTGTTCGATGTTCCTTTGCTTCTTTTTGTTCGGTACACAAAAAGCAGATACCTGAAATTCTGCTTTCTGAATACACATGAAAATCCAAGGGGACAGCGGTGGCGGCAAGATTATGGGCTGTTCCCTTCCTGCAAGCAATTTCTATCTGTGTAAAAGTAACTGTGCAGCCCTGGTTTCCGTAGCATTTAGCATTGTCGTTCCAGGGATGCTAACGTCACCGCAAAGTGCAAGGCGATGGAGAATCAGAACTGAGACAAAGCAGTGGTGGAAAGGATGGGTCCAGTGGCTGTGGTGGCTTTGTTTTGTGTTCTGTGGGATTTTTGGACACTCGTCCAATTTCTAGGGCTGGAGCTGGAACAAAACATTAATAGTGCTGTCACATCTGATAAATGAAAAAGTAAAACAACAGAACTTAATCATAAACAGGGCTTGTGAGTCTCATAAGCAGAATGTTAAAACCCAACTCTAAGTAAGATTGTAGCTTGTTTTATCTTCCGGATTAAAGCACCTGCAGACACACATGGGCACACACTCAGGCACACTTAGACTACAGCAAGTGCCCGAGCTTCGATACCCACTTTGTCACAGCAGTGTCACTGAGGACATGGTCACCCCATTTAGTTACAGGAGAACTTCATTGAGCTTTCTTTGGTCTGTCCACTGACAGCAGATGCTGCTATGCCCACCCTTCTAAATTAGGTGGGAAAATGTTATTTTTAATTGTTTTGCCCTTGGCAGATTTTTTTCCAATCTGTCAGTTCCCTGCGTATCTAACAAAACATGACTGTAACAGAGGGAGGGGTTTTATTATTCGTAAAAGCACCAAGGCTCTATCTATTCCCATAGCAGCTAGGTAAAATTGCAAAATGAATGAATACCTTTATTTTTCCTCTCCCTGTCATAGATAGATAGATAGATAGATAGATAGATAGATAGATAGATAGATACACACACACACACATTTACTGGAAGTCTATTAGGATATTTGCCATGGTTCTCTGGCTGCCGGTATCTTAAGGCATTGATATACCACAGAAATAGTACATGGTTCTTCAGGGTCCCAAATTGCTCTTAAAATTGGGTCTACCTGAATCCTTCTTCTGTAATTGAAAACTCTCTTTTGGACTTGGTTCAGTAGCATCCGAAGGTACTGAGGCGAGTAAAAGGTTGCACTGGATTGGGAGCAGTCAGAATTGTGACAGCAGCAGGGGTGATGAACTTATTTTTGTGAGTGAATGAGAGTCTGCTGTAATCCTAGTCACAGACTACTTTTGCCAGCTGCTTTTTGTGCTTTATCTTCCGAGATGACATTTCGCAGGAGGTAGACGTATTATATATATATCCGCATGAGAGGGAAACAAAATCAAGTCAGGGAGATACAGACCCTTTAGAAGAGATTAGAGATTGGAAGGGCACAAAGTAGGTACCGATACCATCTCTGGAGGAAGTGATTAGATTTGAGAGGGATGAGGGACGTAATGCCTGCATCTCAAAAATCTTGCTGCTGCGGTGCTACGTGGCAGAGCAGCCTTATTTTGTCTCGCCACGCTGCATTAGCACGTTTCGAAACCTGTCTCAAATATCTCAGCAGGTGCGTGAGGGACTTTGTGTCCCAGTGCGCTGGGAGGCAGGCGCAGCCACCCTTTATCCATGGTTTGGTCCTTGGCTGTCCTAGCTCCCCGGTGTAACTTCCAGCTGGGGTGCAGAAGAGTTCTTGGTTTTGTGCTGTGGCATCCCAGGTCATCTGCAGTGCCAGACAGCTTGAAATGCAGGCAGGGAGCTTGTCTACATCTCTTCTTCCAGCTCGGTGTTCATTAGTCTCTCTAGCATCTGCAATAGGTCCTGAAGGAAGTCTCGAAATGTCAGAAAGAAGAAAGATCTGCAAGGTGGGAGGGAAGGCTTCGCTTTGCCTGGCATGTTCCTGAAATTACTGAACAACAGGAGCACTCTTGCTGTACATAGAAGACTGTCAAGTAGCATTGCTGGAAAGTGAAACTTCTCTATAACGCAGAAAGGCAGCAGCAGATTTGACTTGAATGTAATGAAACGTTTGTTTCTATGAGAGTTCTATCTGGTGTAAAATTCATAGTGTCATGAAAACCTCAGCTCAACTTTTTCATCAGTGGTCACAACAGAAAGGCACATGTCAGGAAGCAGGAGGGAAATGGGAAAGAAAACAGGGAACATCACCGTGCTACTGTACAAGTCCACGGCATTTCTCCAACTTGGATGTGGCACGCAGGTCCAGTCCTCACAGCCCAAAAAGGAGGTAGCAGAACTAGGAGAGGTCTGGGAAGGTCAGCAAGGACGGTGGGGGTGCAGGACCGGCCTCCTCAGGCTGCAGGCGAGGTGATGGGAGGGAGGGGAAGCATGATAACAGGTCTATAAGCTCATGAATGGCACGGCAAAGAGGGGGTGGTTGTTACTGCCTCTTCCACTATGAGGATTTGGGGATACCAAGTTTAGGTAGGGGGTGGAAGGCGTCAGACAACAACAGAAAACTGTTCTACTCTGTGCGCAGGAGCTGTAGACCTCCTTGCCACCTGGTGCTGTTTATATGGGTTCAGCAGGATGTTGGAGAGGTTAATCGTAAAGAAATCTATTAACTCCATCCATTAACTCCGTTAACTCAGCACACAGGAGCCATTTGCAAAGTCTCTGATTCAGAACGTGCTGGAAGCTGGGTGCGCGTGCTTGCTCTGTCCCCATATACTTCCCCAGGCATCTCCTTTCGGCTGCTGCAGGTCTAGGCGGACCTCTGATCTCACCCGGCACAGCTATTTCTTGTATAATATCATGGTTCTCAAGACTTCCAGGACAAAGTGTAGGATCTGTCTTTTCATGTTGTAACCATTGGAAATCTCTCCATGAAATCTGAAAAAAAGGTAAATAAAAAAAAATGAGGGGCTAAGCTAAATGTTGAAGATATGTCATTTACAAAGTGCTCTAATACCACAATGATGAATGCCGTAAAGCTCTTGGGGTAGATGGGGCTGCTGTCAGGTACCTTGGAAGTGACCTGTTTGACTGCTGCAAGGAGGTATTAAAAGGGCAGCTATTAGGGAATTTAGTATAAACCAGAGCCCAAAGTAGTCCTACATCAAAGCGTTATATTACAGAGATTGTCACTGGAGTTCTAATTGGCGAAAATTTGCCGTGACTTATTCTCCGGGCAAACACATTAACTGCCAGTTGCACAGATTTCTTTGTCCATAATTGGGTTTAACACATGATGCAAACGGTTGATTAAAACACGATTTACCAAATTGCTGTATCTTATATTTTTTAACTGATCGGAACACGTGCCCATGCAAAAGCAGGGGCAGGCTGCAGGGGAATCAGGCACAACTCCGTAGCGTACAGCTGTGGTTTCGTGGAAGGAGAGGAGGAGGAGAAGCTTCACAGAGCCTCTTGCGAGGTTGTCAAGGTTACAGGTGCTGCTGCTTCTGTAGGTGAGTGGCTTGGGCATTCTCTGCTGATAATTGGTATCGGCTGTTTTCTTCTGAGATAACAAAATTTCCATTTTAATTAGATTGTTGCATTTGTCAACACTGAAGCATAACATTGGAAGCTTTTCATAGGACCACCGTAAAGGCTTTGAAAAAAATTACAATAGCAGCATTTACCACAATAATATTTTTAAACTTTGTTAGTTTTTAAGCATTTAAGAGGTGAGGATCCTGTTATAAACTCTCAATGAATTAACCACCAAATATGCCTTCCTGGTTCCTTAGATCCCAGTATAAAAGTTGCGTTTGGAAGCTAGGCTTCACTGTTTGAGATGTAGGGAAGCCGAGGGCTGCATGCCAATCTGGAGCTCAGTGTGAGAACTGAGGATTTGCACTGAACTCGCTGCTTGGAGACATCGCTGAGATGGCAGCCACTGTGCCTTAGCCCTAGGGAAGAAATCTCTGCTGATACCAGCATGGTATGGCTCAGGCAGAGTCTGACAGCACCAGTGTATACTTTAGGAAAACAAATGATGTTGTGGTAGATTTCAAGCTGTGCTCGGAATAGGTACAATATGTCATATTGAATTTTCTGCCAGATTTAAGAGTGATACGGCAAGATCTTCATCTACTGTGAAGATGTGCAGCACCACCAACTTCCTTAGAGCTATATAAGTGTACGCAGTTGGGGCTGGGGCCCAGCAGGTTTATACTGGAGATCAAACAAGCCACTGCTGCACTGAACGAGTACCAGGTGCTGAAGTCGGGCAGAGCAGTGGTGTTACCAAGCGGGAGCTCAGAAAGCAGGCAGCCTGCTTTGTAGACCAAGGAGATGAGATTCACCGCTCCTGCAACAGCAACATCTAGTCAGAAAGCCCACCACTGCTTCGGAGTTGGAACAGCCCCAATTTACCTGGAAATGCTTTTCATGTGCTAAGTCAAGTAATTTTGCAAACTTTTTAAAAACTCAACAATGTCTCGGCCTTGGTGGTGGGAAGCTGAAAATCTTGCTCAATCAATATAAACTGCCCAGTTTTCAGTAAAGCAGTAGTTTCAGCAAATGCCATGCCTTCAAGGCAGCTTATCCACTCTGAATATGGAGGAGACACGTGCTTCTGCCTCCCTCTGCTAAGGGGGAGTGAGAAAATGGCACTCTTGAGTCTAACACCAGCCTTTGTGTGCCCGCTCTGCCTCCTTGCCCTCCTGTCTGCTTAAAATCTTCGATTCCTGTTTCCCCACTGTCCTTTTAGGCGGACGGAGAATTGGATCCTTAGGTGTTTCATCAGCACCATCCATCCGACTGGCAGGGGCCGGGGAAGGGCTGCTGGAGGCGCAGGTGCAGCCGGGGAAGCCCCGCACCGAGGGTCCCAGCGCTGCGGCCCCGCTTAGCCCCCGTTGCTGCAGGCTGGTCTCCCTGGCCGGTCCAGCCGTGTACCTCTGGGTTCTGTGGCTGCTCCTCAGAGGAAGAGGAAAGGCGGGAGCGTCGCCTGCTTGGTAGGAAGGGAGCCACAGGACACCAAGAGCCAGGAATAGCTCATACAGCTTCAAAATTGAATGAGGTTTGGGGTGAAGCTCAGGGTTTTTTTTCCCTAGAAGAATTCTGAGGATTTGGAGAAATGATAAAAGGAGAGCTGTGGAATTACTTTCCCATGTTTGGACCCTGTGTTGCACTGGCATTTATGTGCATGGTGTTGCTGTAATATAGTCAGTGCAGCTTTTTCATTGATGACCTTTTCTGTAACGTTAACCACGATATTGTGCGCATGCAATATTGCAAAGAAAAAGATGAGGCAAGGATGCCAGTTGACTATTGCCAGTCTAAGTACTATATAGGATTTGCAGGTACAATAACGATAGGTGCAAATGCAGAACCAGAAGATAGGCAATTTTCTGTAGAAAAGTTGCATGATACTAAAAAAAAAAAAATCTAGCTTGCTCAATAACGTACTTTGTTGCTGTCATTTATTTTTGTAGGGTTCCTTTCTCAAGTAGATGGCTATTGCTCTTCTGTAGATTTACCAACGCAATGACTTTCTCCCATATCAAACAGTTTAACAATTTAGGGCTAACTTGTTGAATCTTTACATTTAATAACTTTCTGATGTAAGAAGGACTAGTCACGCGTGACATTAAGGTGCTGCTAATTGTGAATGGAGGCATTTACATTCTGAATCCTAGTGAATTATATTACGTGTGTTGCACTGTGTTTACTTCATTCCCTGCTTGATTTTTATAACCAAGTATAGTCTGTAACATTTACTTTCCCAGAATGAAATAAATCCTACACAGGGGATTGACATCACTTTTGTTCCTCTTGTGCCTTTTACATAGTGTTTAAATTTCAAGTGGTCTTGTAGGTTTCATACAAATTCTCCATGGAAAGTAGATTCCACTTAATATTTTAACTCTTTATATCATAGAGCTTTGTAAATCATGGGGCTATTACAGGCCAGCATGCGAAACACACAGGTATCTTTACCTAATGTGCAGGTGAACCCGTCTTGGGATGAAAGTCTATTAGGTCCAAGAAGAATACTGTATTTAACTGAAACGTAGTTAGAATTATATAGATTAGAGTTGAAATCTTTTAAAGTTCCATCAAGGACAGCATAGTTAATAACGCTGCTTCATCTCAGCTGAGAGCTAGGCCACCTCCCAGCGTGTGGTGGGACCCGGGAGGACGTCTTCCACCCCAAAGTCCTCCTTCCTGTGTTGTCCAGCCCAGTGGTGCTTTGCACGGACAGACTGAGGGGGCTGCGAACACAAACGTACCGCAGCAACATTAAGTTAGTAAAGCATGCAACTTTACATGAGATATGCTGGGTTTTGCTATCCATTCTGCGTCCAAAGCCTTGAATGGGCCAGAAGCCACACAAAACTAGGGAAGACGCCACATGTTAGAGATCTTTGTCAACAGTCAGTCCTAAAACAAAATACTGGCTTAAATATTCAGAGGATTAATGGGTATGATTTGGTGAAGTAAATTTCTGCAAGTCTTGCAGGTCTCTTTCTTTCCTCTTCATTGAGGAAAGGCCTTCGTTATTGTCAATTTGGCAACTAATTCGCAGGCTGCAGTGTCAGTACACAAACACATAACCTAATCCAAAGATATAACTATTAAAATTGATTTGTGAACTGCTTGGGTTGTGTTTTAAAACGTGCAGTGTGCACCTAGCTTTGATCTTCAGGGGAAGCACTCAAAAAAAAAAAAAAATACATTGCCTTAGAAGAAGAAGCCATAGTTTGCCTTAGGTCTTACAGTAGACCCCTGGCAGTGGAAGACTGAACTTCACCTGTCATTTATTTACTTGCGTGGCAAACAGGTTGGCAGTTGATAAGCGTTTTGCACACCCGTATTTTTGGAAGAGTTTCAGCTGTATCAGATCAATATATGCTGGTCCCTACTGCACAGCCTACCCTGGTGGGCAGCGGTAGCAAAGTGGTGGTGAGTGGCCGGGCTCTGCCTGAGCAGCTGTTGTGAATGGAGGGGCCGAGTTCCCCTGCGGACATGCCAGTGTGTAGATAGGAGATGATTGGTAGGGTTTGGTGCTGCTTTACAAGTGCCTGTGGATTTTCAACGCAGAAGTAGACTGCTTTTTTTAACAGAACTGTAGATAAAACAGCACTTGCAGCCTTCTGCGGCAGAGAGATGTGAGATTGTCACCTCTTGAAAGAACCAGATTTGTTTTGTGAACGTTGTGCTGGTGGGTTGTTCTCCTGCATCGTCCTTGGAAAAGAAGTTATTTCAGTGTACTATGAAAAGTGATGTTTGTAGACTTGCTGACTTACATAAAATAGAGTATTTTATTTTGTACACGAAAAGCGTTCTCATTCAAAAGAGGCTGGAGCTATTCCATTCTACTGGAAAAGGAGTATTTTCTCAGGAAATGGAAGATAAACTAATCTGATACTTCGATTACTACACAAAACACAACGCTTGTTTCCAATGGGAAAAAAGTAATAACATTTATAAGCAGCTCTCTAGTAGCCTACAGTAGCACCGTTGCATTATCAACAGCTGGCTTTTTCTCCAGCTTAAATCTGTATTCGTCTGCGTACCCAGGTCTCTGTCACAGTTGCATGTTTCACAGTTGCACCTTCCCCTGCGGAGGGCAGGGCAGTCTGTACGGAAAGCGTCCAGCCAGATGGGACGGCAGGGTCCTTGCTCTCTTTGCCGCTTTTATGCCTTGTGCGCGATGCTCACGTTTGTTTAACGTCCCCAGCGTTGCTCACTTTGTGTTAGGTTTTCTGTGCTCGAGACTAAAACCAAGCTATGCTGGATTACAGTGCGCTATGGGTATCGCATAATAAACTCTCTCCTTTTTTTAGGCCCGAACTGCTTTGCAGAAACCATTGTCATTCCAGCAGGCCGGGAGGTGAAAACTGATGAATGCACTATATGTCACTGTACTTACGAAGAAGGCACTTGGAGAATTGAACGGCAAGCTATGTGCACTAGACATGAATGCAAACAAATATAGGGAATCTACAAATCTAAGTACTTTTCGTGGTTTTTATAAAATATCTCACAGCAGTGAGCACCCTAGATGACCCAGGGAAATCTGAATGAGAAGATTCTGGTGAGGAGCAAAGAATAAAATATTGATATTTTGTTTTTCAAAGTAACATAATACTGCAAGGCAAAGAAGTGCATATATTTAAAACGTTTGGACATAAGAATACCTGTCTTAATAAATGTGTTATTTTCACAGTGAGTACACTAAAATACACTCTATAAAATATTCTATGTATTTCTATAATACCATTATAGAGCTTAAAAATAAATGTTTTATATAGACAATACAGATTTAAGTACTGTATCATTGCCTGTCCTGTTGTATACATGCACCATGGCTAAAACATTACATTTCTGTTCTAGTTTCATCATATGAGGGTTTTCTTGGGGTTTTTTTGGTTTGGTGGGTGGGTTTTTTTGCTTATATTCAGTTTAGTGGGCCAGGAAAGAGCCAGCATATGACAAAATGTTGACGTTCTCACTTTTGAAAAAAATGGAGTAGAATATGCTTTCAGAGAACATGCGCTCATTTATGAATATTGCTGTAGTGTAGAGGTGGGTCAGCTCCTTCTCTTAGTTCCACTGGTGCATATCTACTGGTCCACAGCCAAGACAGCTTGGAGCAGTGGGTAATACGGAATGGGTCTCTCATAGCTGTTGTTATAAAAATTTAATCGGACAAAATCAATTCCTAATATTCAGTTCAGACATAACACATTTCAGCAGGACAAATTCCTCTGTGACGTAAACAATATCGCATCGTCCAGCTGGTGGAAATGATGGTAAGTAACCACATGGTATCGTTAATGGAACGCGTAACGGACGTGGAGAAGTGCGGCTTGGAAGGACTAGAGCAGCCAAACAAGCCTCCACTGATGTGGCTCCATGTTGTTAATCCGTGGGTAGGAGAGCTGGTTAGTAGCTGCACCATTCCCTAGACCCTGCTTTTGCCACCTTGCTGGTGCTGGGTCAACTTTTTGATCCTTTCTGGCAGTCTGTACAGGGTCTGTGACACTCTGTGTTGAGGAGAAAGGCTTTGAACCAGCTCTTTGAAGCCATCAAAGGATTTCTAGCGCAGAAGCTGACCCTGACTGCATGTGGCATGAATCGCATCTCCCTGCTTCAGCCACCAACAGCCTTTGCTTAGATTCATTTTGGTTTTAGTTTAGTTTATCACCAACTCCTACATTACGTCTGCTTTGAATACCTGTTAAGGCAACAGATCAAGAAGACACTTAAACATGGGCTTACCTTTAAGCTTTTGCTAGAGGGAAGACTTAATGAATCAATATGTAAAGCCAGAAGACTATTGCTTAAATTCCCACCTACCCTTTTGGTACTCACTCCTGTGGTGGAACCTGGTTACCAGGTTTCATCCATAAGAAGCATGATTTTCTGGTACTTCTGAAGACCATGGGACTTCCGCCAGTGACTTCAGTGGATCCCAGTAATCACCTCACATCTGTATTTTGAGCATGTGTCTGTCTGTTGCTGGGCGTTATTTTCCCCAGTGATGGTATGGGAGAGGAAGAGGAGTGACAGAATCAGAAACTGAAGAACCGCCTCTTGCACAGACAGTCCTGTGGCAAAGTCATGCGCGGTATTAGTCTAGTCACAAGAAGAACTCGAGAGGGGAAGACAGATTATTGGATTTAAATAGTTTTAAATCACACAAAAATCAAGTGAATAAGAACTTTCTCTGAAGTGGATGTGCACATATGTAAACATTGTACTGGAAACGCTGTTCTCCAGTAGCTGGAATTCCTAGCAGCGATACAGGAAATATTACACCTGGGTTGTCACTCAGTCTGCTGGTAGCAGTGGAGGGTGACGCAGAGTACAGATTATTTTCTTTCTTGGAAGAGGGGAAGAAGTGTTTTATGTGTTGTTTGTACCAAAACCATAAGTACAGTTCCAGATACAAACATAAACACTTGATTTTGCCATTTTATAAAAAGAGTACCTTGTTCGTTGTATACCTCTCATTAACACAGTGAGACGTTGCGTATTTGGCAGTAAAGGAGGTCTGATTGGCTAACAACTGTATTATTTTAAGTATACCTATCCATTTCATAAGATTCAGTAGTCATATGACAGAAAGCTAGCTCCTGAATCTGTAGGACCCGTGCCTCATGGCTATGTAGGCTTCTGCTTACTGAAATCAAGTATCTGCACAGCTCTGGGAAAGTGCCATGAGTGCCAATGGTCTTCCACGCATGTCCCTGCCAGCCGAGTGGAAGTACCCACGCAGGAAGCGGCTGTGCGACGGCTGTGCGACATGAGTAAGAGCAGTGAAGGTGGACTTGCAACTCAGTGTGGCGTTGCCTTTCCAAATAGGCTGCTTCGTGTCGCTTTAAGAGACGCGTGTTTTCAGTGAAATTATGAGAGACTCAGAATTTGTGTCTTTCAATGGATGGCCATAATGTTTAAGTTTTTGGAAATCTCACCTCGGACTAGCCACCCTTTGCTTCTCCTTCACTGGACGTTCTCGTTAAGCTTTATACTGTTTCCCAGGGCTTGAATTTCTGTTCTTTTGGGAAGTTCTGTCTTTATTGAAGTAGTGAGTGCAAAGTTAGAGGATATTTTAGTGTGTGTTTCTAGTGTAGCTTTTATAAATATTTTCTATTGCACATTTTTTCCAAAATCTTCTTCCGGCTTTCAGTCCTGGTACCAACGTATTAATGTCATCTTTACTGTAGTAATAGGTTTGTCCTTTCCCATTTCACATGGAATTTCCTGGGCAAATTCATCTTGACACCCAGCTCTGTGGGTGGTTTCTTAAAGAGATCATATTTCGAGATAGAATTATCTTTCTTTTTGAGAAATAAACTTCAAGTTTTTCGAGATCCTTTTTTTTTTTTTTATGTAGCAAGGTAGAAGTCATAACGAGCTTTGGACTTCTTCTGAGATGACTGGCCAGATCCATTTTGGCCTGTAGTATTACCACATGAGAGCTCTTTGGTTATCCCTGAGATGGGGAGGTGGGCTGAGGGACTTTTCCTGGGCAGATCTCATCAGCCTCGCCCAGTTGTGGAACCGCAGTTGGCACGCAGTGTGTTGCGGGTTAACCCTGGTAGTTAGCTAAGCACCACACAGCCGCTCACTTACTCCCCCACCGCCCACCCCCAGGCGGGCAGGGGAAAAGAAAGGAAGAGTAAAAGCAAGAAAACTCATGGGTCGAGATGAAAATAATTTAATAAGCGGAGAAGTGGAAGAAAAAAGAAAAAACAAAACAAAAGAAGTGATGCAATGGCAATCACTGACCACCTCCCGTGGGCAGACCGGCAGACAGCCAGTTCCCAAGCGAAAGATAGCTAACCTTACCAAAACGTCGCTCCTCTCCGTTTTACTGCTGAGCAGGACGTTACATGGCATGGAATATCTCTTTGGTTAGTTCGGGTCGCCTGCCTGGTTGTGTCCCCTCCCAAGCTCTTGCGCGCCTCCACTCTACTCGCTGGGCGTGAGTGAGAAACAGAGAAGACCTTGATGCCGTGCACAGGCTGTTCAGCAACAGCCAAAATACTGCTGTGTTATCAGCATTGTTTTGGTCACAAATCTAAACCAGAGCACCATACCGCCTGCTACGAAGAATAACTCCGTCCTGGCCAGGCGCAGTACAGGGTGGTACCGTCGGCAACCCCAGCACAGAGGCAAACACACCGAAAGACCCTGAGAGGCAAACTCCAGCAGGTGACCGCACCAAGCAGCGTGTGGGCCTCCGGCAGCGGAGCTGGGGAGCCGAGATTTGCAGTCTGCCGCGTAATGTTCCTTCGCATAGACAGAGGCTTAAAACAGAAACCTTCCTTTCTCTTTATAGGAGTGGCAAATGAGAATGTGAAAATTAAAAGATATAAAGTTAAAAATTAGCCATTGTGGAATGCAGTTGGAAACCATTCACCTTTAAACTAATTTAATCTCTAAGCAAAAAAAGTAGAATTGCTGTGGTGGCCACATGTAGTTATCTAAATGTTATGATTTGGTCATGTAATACACCTGTTCATATTTAACCTTAAAAAATAAGAGAAGAGCCACCTGCATCACTTCTGGTGAAGCTAACTCCAGAGAATATTGGCTTCTCTGCTGAAGCCTAGGTACTCAGCTGGTTTTTGCTTCAGTGCAAACAGTATTACACACTGCATATGAGGAGTTCTCCAGCTTTGCAGGTGGGTTGTGTCTATAAAAGCTCTATTTCTGGACACGCTGATAGCTCATGAATAATTTTGTATTTTAAAGTTTGTTGCTTGGCTAATGAATATTCTTCTCAGATATTCTTATGTAGCTGCATTGGCATGAATATGAGATTTCTGCTTCTACTTCACTTGCTTCTGCTTATTTCCCAGTTGAAATCAAGACAAATTAATTCTTGGTTTGGCCTCGTCCATTTTTGTTGGAGTGCACTGTACATGAATTTGGCTACAAACCTGTGTAAGTAGGTGCCTGAAGAGATGATATTCTAGATGGTTTCAGGTAATTATAAAATTGCACAGTTAGTATGCAGTAGGATTCTTTATACTACTCATTTAAACCACAAAAATGGAAGTGCTGGTATTCCCTTAAATACTTATTAAAAGAGAAAAGGGGAAAAAGAGGAAAGATATGAGATATGAGTCAGAGGAGCTGAGCGTTACGATAGGAATGTTCAAAAAAAGAAAAACATAACTACAGTGTCATACGAGTATGTCATAGGGAGATTTTCAAAGAATATCATAAGAAAAGTAAATGAGAAATGTATTTGGGCACAAATTGAAATACAGGAAATTCTAGTTGGAGATGAAAAAAAAAAAAATCATACAGTAAAGGTGGTTGAATCCTGGAAGATGTTGCCCAGAGATGTCGTGGAGTCTCCATCCTTGAGGATGATCAAACCCCGACTGGACGTGGCCCTGGGCAGCCTGCTGTATCTGAACCTGCATTCAGCAAGGTATTGGACTAGATGATCTCCAGAGGTGTAAAATTGAAAGCCAGGTTTAAATGACATTGAATTAAAGTCTTTAGTACAAGTAAGAAAGAAAAAGATATGATAAAAGGTTCCCTCACTTTGGAAAACAATCTCTTCTGTTCTCATATGGTGTAATATAAACTATACTGTCATGACGGTAAAGTATTTGATGTTACTTTTGATGGTAACTTTAATATCTAAACTATGATAGCTCCATAATCTGTAGGAGGCTTTGAAAGGCACGTATTATCTAAGAATCTAATGCAATCCAACTAAACGCTCCATTTATTCCCCTTATCAGGCAATGAATTTTCTTCACAGCCTGTGTTACCATGGGTTTTCTGTCTGCAAAAATACACCTTCTACCCTGTGTTCCCGCTGCATTAAAAACAAAACACAAACTGGGGAGACAGCATTGAACTGAGTATCACAGACTATTTTTCTGGCTATCCAAGAATTCAAATTTTTCATCACTTTTTGATAAAAGTAAGTACTACTTCAGAAAGTTTATAACTTGTTCAGTTTTGAGAAGACAGCCATTCCTTCCCAGAATCCTTTTTCCTCTTAAAAAATACTTACGCTCAACCACACTGAAAATGTAAATTTTCAGTCTTTTGAAATGACACATTAAACAACTCACACAGCAGAGAAAAAACAAACACAACCTAGTATGTTTTTTCAATTGCTCATATATAATGTGTGTCTCATTCATTCTATACGCTATTAAAACAAACACAGGAAAACTCCAAACTTGTATGTCAATGATCGGTTACAGAGAAGTCAGAAGGTTTTATTGTTTACCTGTTGAGGCTATGTGGAAATACTGATATGGAATATTAATTAGCCAGTGAAAGGAAAGCAGTGACACAATTAGCAGCACAAAAGCTGATGTTTAAAAACAATCAACTCTCAACTCACCAGAAATGCTTGTTAGGTTGTTCATGTTAGGTTCATTTGGGGATATTAGCTAATAGTAATGCTATTTCTGTAACACGTAACAGTTTCCTGCTTTTAAAAAGACGACTGCTTTTAAGAAATATACAGCATAATTAAAGCTATTGTTGAAAAGAAGGGGCAGACTATAGTAATGGAATAGCAAGTTAGTCTTGTTGAGTATGTATAATCTGTCGATTGTAAATGTTGAGTTTGCCACTTACATTCATCGGTAATCTTGTCAATTTAGTAGAACTCAAGAAGTTAGCCTGCTTCATGTTTCTGTGGCAAAACGGGAAAAATATCACATAAAACAGTAAGCGCTCCAGTTCCAGCAGGATACAGAGCACTGCTGCAGATTTTGAACAAACTGCAGGACCATCTGCAAAAGTGGAGTGTGCCGAGTGCTTCTGTGTGCGCAGATTTTACCTCGTGGCAAAGAGGTGAATTTATGAAAAATGGTGAAAACAGGAATGCAAATATCGGTTCACACACAATGCGGAAAAATAGCAAACACATAGCAGATGTAACATGAGGAAATGAAAGCAAGTTTAAAATGTAGTTATTTTGGGGAATAGATAGGCAGGGAAACCTTTTTCCATGGTTTTATATGCAAAGGAATGTCTTTCTTCTAGCTCCGACCATACAAGAGAATAAACCTAAAATATTTTAGCAATGAGAGATGTATATTTGTGTATATACAGCATGTATGCATTGACAAATAAGATTTCTTTTCTTGGTTAAGCCAGCATAAACCAAGAGTAATTTAGAAGCCCAGGTTAATACTGTTAACTGAGATCAGGATTTCTTCCACAGATTGCACCTATAGTAAAGAATCTGTACTTGACTGCAATCAGTGAATGAGAGAGAACTTTCACAAATACTCGTGTAAAGTGTTCATAGCAGGCAGAATTAAAGACAAACCTTTATAACCACTTAATTTACTTTTTCCACTAAGCCTTAAAGGGCATGCAAACTTTGTGAATTGAAGTGAATTTCACCTACCAGGAGAACCAACAAACATTGTTTCTATACTCTGCTAAAATCTATAAACTCTGTATTATTTATTAAAAACTTTGCAATTTGCATGGGGTATGATCTGCAAATACAAAACAAACAGGATTTTAAACAGGATTCTGTTACTGAATACCAACTTAAATAAGGCTGTTAATGAATGACAAGGAATGCATTGAGCCAACCACTTAGTAATTCTCAACAGTCTTACAAAAATAAAGAAGATGCGTGTCATAAAAAGTACCATGATATTTTATGTTACTGTTTGTTTTCTTCAGGTAAGAGCAAAAGTGTTATGCTCAGCGTGGTATCTTTAAAGGTGGAACAGATGACTGACCCACGTGGAATTTTGCATTCTTTGGGAAGAAGTTACCAACCGGTCAGTAGTGATATTATAATTCATCTTCAAAGAAAGTTTTTAGGATGTTTTTGCATTTGAGGCTGCATTGCAACATTCATCACCTTTCAGTGCTGGATGTACACCATGAGCTGTTCACTACAATCCTCTTAACCGATGACGGAATGGACAGGTAGATGAAAACTACAATATAGACTCCTTTCACCAGTCCGTGTCGAGAGGAGCTGAGGTCTATCAGCAAAGGATTAAGTATGCAAAATACCTCTACTTTTGTGTTTTCTTCTTGTGATTTAGTTGGTTGTCTCTATTGGTATTAACCTAGCAGATATTCTAAAGACCTTAAAAATGAAGTAGTCCTAAGTGGTACGACCTAAAACATTTTACCGATATGCTGATGAATCATTAGTTCTTAAAAACGAGTGTATTCTATTGATGTAACCAAAACAATCTGCACACATTTTAAAAATATTTATTAATATTACCACGTTGAAATACGTAAGAGCTACTGCAATATCCCTCAGCCGTTAGCACTTTGTTGCTCCATATATCAAACTTCTGTCGCACCGAAGACAGTGAATTCCATTACTAGGATTGTATGATCCTGGGCTGCATACAACTATGGACAAAAAAGCCAAGGAAAAAATGTGGAATTTAAGTGATATTAATAAAAAGTATTTTAAAATGCATCTTTATCTGTTTGAAAAAAGATCAGATTTTTTCCAGCATTCTGCTAGTTGATGATGAAAAAATTGTATATATTTTATACATCATCTATTTATTACACCGTATTTTTGTCTTCATTACTTTTCACTCCATCTACCTACAGCGAATATGTCCATCAATTACATTTTAATATGGCCTATATCCAATAATGTTTTAAATAAACTGCTAGAGCTGCTTGTGTAAGTAATAGAAGACGAAATAAAGCTGAAATCTAAGCTCAGATAATTATTAAGAAATAGTGCAAAAATAATACATCAGCCAAAAATCAGTGTATGATGCAGAACAAGTGTTCTGAATGAAACATTTGTTTCCTGTTGGATCACATTATGCCATTTGATGAAGTCTGTACAGTCATCTGCAGAACGACTTCTTCACAAAAGACTAACTCAGCATTATGCTTTTGGCAGAAAAAAGCAGAATTTGAGCTATTTGGTTTTGACTATCCTGAATCATACTTCAGTCTGGCAATGGTAGCCTTTCTTTAAGATAGATCTTTAATTAACAGCATTAGCATTCAGTATGCAAAGGTAATTAAGACCTTCCTTTTGCAGAGTCGGCGCTTACCTGGTTATTGGGTTTTGCCTGGCTTAGTAATCACTTCTTAGTCACTACTGCACAAACCTTCAGCAGGATTTTCGCTATTTGGGTTGGTTTATCTTCGTTGGTTGAGGCTGGCAGGATTCACTTGATCCCCAGTGGCTGTTATTAGCTTGCCTAGCATTTTTTGCCACTGCTATTGACTGAAGAGGGTTTTAGAGGTCGTATGAAATGTAAGAGAGAAAGGAGCCCTCTGCAGATGATGTCAAAACCTTGCCTTTTTTGTACATTAGTATGGGCAGACCAAGAAGAGAAAAAGAAAGCTTTACAAATACATGTAACTAAAGGCATTTTCCAACCTTTCTGTTTGGAAAATCAATCGTCTTGTGTACCAGAGGAATAATTCTACTCCTTTTATTGACGATTATAGGAACACTTCTAGTAAATCCTTCAGAATTTTCAGTTTATTTAATTGGAGCAAGGTAGACTTCTCTTACAATGGGATAAAAAGTTGTTTTCTCAGAAGCATCATCTGTTTGCTATCTAGCAGAAAGCATGAAAAAGAGAAAGGAATCTGAAGTAGGGACCTGTAGCTTATTTAGCCAGCTGCTGGAACGTTTCTTTAACTGGGAAACTTCACTTGTTTCAATCTTTTCACTAATGGAAAACTCCTATTGGTATACCTTCACTTCGAAAGTATAAACATCTTAGCAAAATACTCTGTCTTCACAGAGTATTTTACATACTTGCCACTTCACACCTCACAAACTGAAATGCACACAACGTCTTAATTTGTTCTTTTATCCTATAAGCTAACTAGTATTTTGCACTCTCTTCTGATTTTTAGGACTGTTTCAATATTCTGTTGAATAATGTATTTCCTTTTGAACTTTCAAGTTACTATGTTTCGGTAATATAAATAATCACCATACTGTGAGAAAGAACTGAAGAAAACCAAATTAGAACTGACTATTCAGTATCTAGTCTACTAAAAATACCACAGAAATCAAGCTCTGCAGAATAATAATACAGGACAAAAAATATTTCATAAAGCTAGTACAGGGTATGATTATCAAATTGTATCTCCAGAGAAGCCCTAAGAAACATAGGATATTTTGTACTGTATTAATCTCACAGCTGCATCTGATTAAAAAAAAAAATTATAAAGTAGAAAAATTCTATTTAAAAATTTTGATGACATGAAAGTGACTCAGTTGTCTATGTAAACTAAAATTTAATGGTGGATCATACCTCATGTAGCTGTTACCAAAATATTTAATTAACTTATTCTGGAATAATGTGCTTTATTTAACATAAAACAGGGCTTTAAAATCAGAAAAACATTAAAATTAAGATAAAATAATTTTAAATAATTTCTAAGATGTTTGTACTCATCAATTCTGTTTATTCAAGACTGTTTTACAGAGGCAGAAGACTAAATGGGATTATTAGTCAGCAGTAACTCCATGTCTTTAAGTCATTGCCTCTACAAAATCACTTGGTAAAGGGTTCTGCCTGATAACCCTGGTTCTGGTTCTGGTACCTGATGAGCAAAATTTTTATATTTTTTACCACCAGTGTTTTCTGCCAAAAAGATTTCTGTAAAGATAGATACATCACACAGTGACTAATCAGGTTAACATGTTTAATTGACTAATTCAGAAAGAGATTTAGACTACAAAATGGGAGCAGAAGGTGAGACAATAGCTCAATATTTAATGCAATTTTAATATAAAAGCAGAGGGGGGAAAAACAAAATGAGGATATAGTATGATATAAAAGAACATGAGACTGAAGCATGGGGAAGAAAATGAATGCAAGTTCTAACACAGGAGATTTAGATTGGTAGATGATGTGGTAAGTGAAAGGGTTATGCTTAGTGCACAAATTGTGTGATGGCAGTGTGAAATAAATGACGCATTGTTCACAGAGCACTGCACAACAGCATGGAGGAACCGGAACTACTAGAACACTACGTGAAACTAAATATTCTAAAAATAATAGAGGAAAGAGAACAGGTGTAACTGAACATCCAGCTATTTTGCGGTATTTAAAAATAGAGTAGGTTTGTTTATGAAACCTGCAGAAGATACGCATAGGGGTTTTTTATTTCTCCATGTTCTCCATGTTCTTGGGCTTACTCCATAACCTTTTCCATTATGTCATATCCTTATCAAGACCTGGAGACTAGAAACAGTTGCACTATTCAAAGGTTAATGTATTTAAATTAGAAAGTCTGAGTAACATGTGTTTCCATGTTCCAAACTAGAACTGGCCCATGAAGGAGTAACACAGATGATAATCTGAGGTTTGCAATGTATCTGCGGTGATACCCGCTGGTGCTAACTTATGGCTGGTAAGAAATGTATTATAAATTTTTCAGAAAAGGAAAAAAGAATCCAAGAAACCACAGAACAGCTGATGAGACTGATATACTATGTAAAGATTTCATGAATGACCGCTGACACACATGCAGGTAAGCGGAAAGTAATAAAATTTGATGGTTTACAATGAAGATAAACACGTAATTAATTTGAAAGCACCTGATATGACAGCACATACAAATGTAATAAACTACAGAAGAATACAATTAGAATGAAATTTAAAAAAGAGTACTGAATGATGCTTAAAAGGGAAATAAGAATTGGAGAGAAATTGCTAAAGGGATTGCTCATGAGCTTGCTCTTAGACAGACTTTACTAAATATTTCTGCTAACAAGATTATCAGAAGAAGTCCCAATGAACTATGCTGAGAACGAAACTGGGAGAAGCTGTAAACATGGACAAGATTTAAATAGGCAGGAAGAAATAAAAGAATGAGAAAGGCCTGTATATTTGTTTAATTAAAGAGGACTGTGAGCACGATCAGTCACAGTGAAAAGGGGAAGCGTGATACTGTTACATCATTTGAGAGGGAGCTTCTTAGGACCAAAAGAAAAGCACTAATGATGTAAAAGGCACTGGTAAGAGCTCATCTGAAATACCATGTTGAATTCGAGTCACCCCTGTGCAAGAATATTAAACTCAAAATAGGGCATGTGAGATAGAGGTTTGCTGAATGCAAACTCTTACAAAAGCAGATAGAAAGTAGTTGTCTTGTTCTGATTACAAAATAGGAGACAAAAAAAATCTACTTAAGCTAAAGGGCATTCTCCCCATCAGGGCAATGAGCATGAACTTTCCATGAATTAATTTAGATTGAAAGCTTGATCTTCTAACTACAAAACAAGAGTAGCTAAAGGGACCAAAACTCCCAGATAGTTCTAAAATGGACCTTAAAGCTGTTCTAACTGGATTACAGGACCTGGTTCCTGCAACTACAAGGGAAACTATTGGATAACCCAAGAAGTTGAACTCTGCTGTACTTCCATGGAGGTGTGTTTATCAAAATGTTTCTGTGAGTAAGTGCATGTTTCGGAAAAAGCTCCTCCACTAACAAAGATACAGGGAAAATATTTTATTTTCTATTTAAGTAACAGATCTAGGGATTTTAGCAAATTACAACTAATTCTCCCATGTTAGCATGGTCTCCTGAGAACTACTGCATGAAGTTTGAGGCACTGAAAACAAATGTAGAGAACCTATAGTGGACAGTAATCAGGGTGAACAGAGGTCTATCGAACACGACCAAAAAGACTGAACTTGAGGTGGTTTAGTTCAATGAAGACAATATCAGAAAAAGAAAATGGTCAGACTCTTCTAGGATATACAAAAGTTGTTTCAGAGATGAAAGTTAACAGAATCGTTTCCAGATTTACTGAGACAGAACAAGAAGTAACAGGTGTAAACTACATCAAGGGAAATTACATAAGTATCTTAGAAAAAAGCTTTCCAATGGTCAGGATATGCAGGACTGAGTTATATTTCCTTGGGAATCTATGTAGTCTTCTGAGGTTTTAGAGATTATGCAGGACACATCTGTCAGGAATAACTGGAGCTCCTATCTTGCCTTGAGGTAGAATGATAAGCAGAGGACCCTTTCAGTTTTACTGCCTATGACACGGTGTTTTGGATTCTGGGAAAGGAAATTGCTAATTTTACCGAGAGGTCAACTAAGGAAAAGTGTATGTTTAAGCATGCTGACAGAATGACGTCCTCAACTACGGGAAGCAGTAATCAGTCAAGTTTCTGGGCTGACTGTTTCAGATTCTTAGGTACCTCAGATGTGAAAGCTTGCCCCTGTATCTGCCAAAGAGGTGTCTGTTATGATCCCAGCTGAACAGATCAGCTTCTTGGGTTGACACTGGTGTAGGGCTGTGTAGTGTTTCTGTCTAGTGCAGGACGTAAAGGAGCACGGCATCTAAGAAAATAGTATTAATTTTTACTACTTACGTTGAACAGCCACCAGAGCTAAGATGAAAGTTGTGCTTTGAAGAAAAAAGGAATACAAATTAGTTAAGAATGGAGTAAGATATTCTGGGGGAAAGCCCAAAACAAAACTGCAGTCTGCACAAAACAAATCATCCTAAAGAAGACATGCTTTTCTAAACCTGATTTTCATGTAGCTTTCCTTGAAATCATGTGCAACAATATGCTGTATTACAAGAAATGTAATAAATTTTATATTTATGTATATCCCTTCCAGATATTTGTCACTTTTTCCTGGAAGACATGGACCAAAAAATTTAAGTTCCTTCTGATGAAGACAACAAATTGGAAAAAAGGATCATGGAAACATTTTGCATGTCCTGCAGTTTTAGAGTTGTCTCTGTCTTCTTCCATATTCTTATTATTCCTTTTCAAAGTGTATTCCATTCTGTAAACTGTCGTTCAATATGTAATCCAGTGTTTTCTTTCACCATTGCTAGGTCTGTAGGGAATCATCTCTGTCAAAAGCTTGACTACAGATTTATTCTCTATGTGTCTTGTCTTCCATTGTTCCCTTGAGACTTCAGGCTCAATATTTGGGAATCATATGAATAACCTTTTCTTGGGCGAAATGCAATCTGCCAAAGCCACTCTTTAAAACACTGATCCACTCCTTAGCATCTAAATATCACTAATTTTAATATTACAAAAATAAAATTACCAGAATTCATTCTCCCCCTTTCCTTATTCTTCCAGATGGATCACAAATTTTTACAAATTTAACTTTATTTTCAAAGCTATACAGAGTGATTATTTTATCTATTATTCTTACTTTACTCAGCTCTGGAATGTAGCATTTAAGTTTGTAATTAGATGAAAGCATTGCATTATTATGCCCCCTTTTATAAATTTAAGAACAAAAATAATTGTCTTGTTTGTCTTACCGTAAAACAGCACTTGAAACATACCTCGTCAGATTACAGATTTTCTGTGCTAATTCCAAAAAACCCCACTGCTATCTAGAGGTCTGAATTTAATCTGATTGATTTTAATTTAAATCAGTCCATAGAAATTGTGGGTCTGGATTAAAGTCTAAATCAACAAGGTTTTAAGAAAGTTCTACCCAAGTACTAACCTGATCTAGTGCTGGTTACCTTGACAGACTTGGCAGGATCACAACCCAAAACAATATGGCATAACAATTTTATAGTTAAATAGCAAAGTACTGAGTTCAATCAGAGCAAAAAACATTGTTACAGATTTAATACTTTGTATGATAAATGAATTTGTCACTTACCACAACACTCTGGACAGCCTGGATGTATTAGAGCATTCATTGCATACCCTGGAAAGCAGCGATCAACCCATACCATTTGCAGAGTACCTTCAATGTAGTATATTTCAGGCAACGGTTCAGAACTTTTCCTGCTAACTTCCACTTGTTGCTTAAAAAATGTCTCTATAAGGTGTTTTGCCTAAATTAAAACAAATACTATTTTTTCAGAATCTTTGATGGAAAGAGGTCAGAATACAAGAAAAGACAAAAGAATGTGAGTATGAGCTAGGATTAAGATTTAAAGGATGTATCACTAAATCTTTCGATTATAGCTGAATGGAAACAGGAGGACAGTCTGATATTCTTGGATATCACAGAACCACAGAATCACAGAATGGTTTGGGCTGGAAGGGACGTCCTGAGATCATCTACTCCAACCCCCCTGCTAAAGCAGGGTCACCACATTGCACAGGGTCATGTCCAGGCAGGTTTTGAATATCTCCAGAGAAGCAGACTCTACAGCCTCTCTGGGCAGCCTGTTCCAGTGCTCTGTCACCCTCAAAGTAAAGAAGTTTTTCCTCATACTCAGATGGAACTTCCCGTGTTTCAGGTTGTGCCCGTTGCCCCTTATCCTTTCGCTGGGCACCACTGAAAAGAGTCTGGCCCCATCCCCCTGGCACCTGCCCTTAAGATATTTGCAAGCATTAAGATCCCCTCTCAGTCTCCTCTTCTCCAGGCTAAACAGACCCAGCTTTCTCAGCCTTTCCTCATAAGAGAGATGCTCCAGTCCCCTAATCACCTTCACAGCCCTCTGTTGGACTCTCTCCAGTAGTTCCTTGTCTATCTTGAACTGGAGAGCCCAGAACTAGACACAGTAGTCCAGATGTGGCCTCACCAGGGCAGAGTAGAGGGGGAGGATAACCTCCCTTGAAGTGCTGGCCACACTATTCCTTATGCACCCCAGGATACTGCTGGCCTGCTTGGCCGCAAGGGCACATTGCTGGCTCGTGGTTAACTTGTCCACCAGGACTCACAGGTCCTTTCCGCAGAGCTGCTTTCCAGCAGGTCGACCCCTAACCTGTACTGGTGCATGGGGTTATTCCTCCCTAGGTGGAAGACCCTACACTTGCCTTTGTTGAACTTCATTAGGTTCCTCTCCGCCCAACTCTCTAGCCTGTCCAGGTCTCACTGAATGGCAGCACAGCCTTCTGGTGTATCAGCCATTCCTCCCAGTTTTGTATCATCAGCAAACTTGCTCTGTCCCTTCATCCAGGCCACTGATGAACAAGTGGAACAAGACCAGACCCAGTACTGACCCCTGGGG